>NC_134530.1:246143301-246825801 GCF_050624435.1 Tenrec ecaudatus | reverse complement strand
ACACACCCCTATCCTGATTTCTTTAAAAATCATTTTATTGGGGGCTCGTACAATTCTTATCGCAATCCATACATACCTCCATTGTGTCAAGAACATATGTACATTTGTTGCCATCATCATTCTCAAAACATTTGCCTTCTAATTGAGCCCTTAATATCTGCTGCTCATTTCCCCCTCCCTCCCCACTCCCCCTACCTCATGAACCCTTCATCATTCATAAATTATTATTATTACTTTGTCATATATTACACTGTCGGATGTCTCCCCCTGCCCTCTTCTCTGCTGTCCCCCCCCCCCAGGGAGGAGGCTATACGTAGATTCCTGTAATCAATTCCCCCTTTCTACGCCACATTCTCTCCACCCTCCAGGCATCGCCACTCTCACCACTGGTTCTGGAGGAGTCATCTGTCCTGGATTCCCTGTGTTTCCAGTTCCTATCTGTACCAATGTACATCCTCTGGTCTAGCCAGATTTGCAAGGTAGAATTGGGATCATGATAGTGGGGGGGGGGGGAAGTATTTAAGAACTAGAGGAAAGTTATGTGTTTCCTCGTTGCTACCCTGCACCCTGCCTGGTTCATCTCCTCCCCACAACCCCTTAGCAAGGGGTGTCCGGTTGGCTACCATTGGGCTTTGAGTCTCCACCCTGCATTCACCCACATTTTCAATGATATGGTTTTTGGTTCCTGGATGCGTGATACCTCAGTGATTTGTGTGGGAGTCAGTCAGTTCAGCCAAACACCTATTCTGCTGGCTGTTATCTGGCAGTTACTCCATAGTTCCTCTTGCACATTATGTCCCGCTCACCAAACCAAGGCAGAGCAAGGTCCTATCCTGACTTTAATCCATGCAATATACCCTTGTTCTGTTTGCACAGCTGCCTCTTCGTCCATGTTCTTGATCCAGGTTCCCCATCAGCACAACTCCGTGTTCTGGAATTCGCATTCTTTGCACCTTTGTTTATCCCCCACATAGTCGATAAAAACGACAGCAAACATCCTTCTGGTGTTCTCTGCTTTCAGCCAAGATCCATCTGACAGCAACGACCATGTCCCCTCGTTCCACGCCCTCTTCAGAATCTGGCCTGAACCTCTTGCAGCTCCCTGTCGGTCAATGTGCTGCTGCAGCCCTTGTTGAATAATCTTCAGCTACATTTTACTTGCATGTGATAGCAATGATATTTTTCTGTAATTTGAACAAACTGTTACCGTTCTTTGGATTGGGCACAATCTGGATCTGGATCTCTTCCAGTCGGTTGGCCAAGTTCTCTGGCATAGACGAGTGAGCGCTTCCAGTGCTTCATCAGCTTGTTCAAACATTTTAACAGGGATTCTATCAACTCCTGGTGCCTACTTTTTGAATAATGCTTTCAGTGCAGGTTGAACTTCTTCCTTCAGCACCATTGATTCTTGCCCATATGCTGCACCTCTTGAAAGGGTGGAATGTCGATCGTTCTTTTTGGCACAGTGACTGTGTGTTCTTTCCATCTTTTGAAGCATCTGGGTGCTAGAACTTACCATGTTGATCGGCGGTCTATTTAAGTCCTAGGTTAGGATTCAGAGTGGGCGGGTTCTTATGGTACTTGACACAAAATACGAATAGAGTCACTTTTTATCGAAGGGTTGAGTCATTTTATTCTATTGTACAAAGGACAATTAACACTGGCGAGATTTGATGGGTTTTGCCCATGTGTCTACTGGAGGCACTGAAAGCTCAGGTTCTTCTGATTCCTGATTGAGATACTTCTCAGAGGACTTCTAGCAACAGTTCTCTGTAGCTGAGAAGCCCCCGGATGCTGAGTATGAGCAGGGCAATCGAAAGAAACTGTTTCTAGGAGGCTAGCCCTCATGAGCATTTTCTAAAACAGAAAGGTTTAAAGAGGAGATTATATATATTATGACAACCCAAATTCTAATCGCCCTTCTTTTCCTGGAATGGGAAAACCTGCTCTACCGCTCTGACTAATCAGGAGCCTGGTAAGTGGACAATGGTGCTTCTTTAATCGGAGTCCAGGAAGTTTTGCCAGCTTGAGCTTTCTCCAACCAACGCAGCAGAAAGCTAAGCTGTCTTTGGTAACCCCCGGCCTTAGGGAGCACAGCATTATGGGGTGAGGGAAACCGCTGCAGTCAGGAGCCCTAGAAAAACTGCCTTACAACACACAAGGAAATCAGTATTTCAAAATTAAAAACTCCTCCTTGAAAAAGCAGCCAAGCCAGCGCCCACTTATCTCCGTGGCCCAGGCGCCCTCGCCGCTGCCAGATCCCGCGCGCCACGCCCGCGTTTCGGGCGCTCACCTCCGCTGCGCGGCAGCAAGTTGAAGGAGGTGGCTCTGGGAAAGAAGCAATTTTAGAAGCCACGAAGAAAAAGTTAAATTCACCCAGTAATAAAGATCAACTGGGACCCACGTGGTGCTTCTCGCCAGCGCTTTCCTTCGCGAGTTAAAGTCCTCCCCGAAGCTCCCGGCGACTCTGTCTTGAATTGGAGATGCCTCGATTAACCTGGACTAAGGCTGTGGGCCCTGGGCAGCAGGTGGGGACGGTAATGAATGCCCTCGGACTTTGTTTGGACGTGGTTGTATTTACGGCACTGAACGGGAAAGTCTGCCCCTTCCCCACGCGTGGAGTTGCCGTATGTTGTAGTGACTGGAACCAGCAGCCATCCCCAGTGGTTTTAGTTGACCCCAAGAATGCTGAATCCTTGCCCCAAGTTATCTTTATTGGTTAGTTTCCTTCCTTTGGGGTGGAGAGTTTAAAGCAGTCCATGGAGTGCTCTATTTTGCAGTATGGTTGTAATCAAAGTATTTCCTAACTCGTTTACTAGGTAAATTTAAACTAATTTCTCTTGTGGACCCTGTTCGTTTTCATTATAATAATTAAATAGGCTTTGCTCACAGCTTAGCATCAGGTGCAGGGGCCACTTATTTGCTTAAAATTATAACCATGAAATACTCAGTTTCACTTTTTAAAAAAGCAAATACATCCAGCCTTCTCAACCACTCACTTTCAGTGTAAATTAGTTCATCACAGCCTTTCCTCAGAAAGAGCCGTGAAGTCGGCAGGGAGGCTGCAGGTGGTAAAGAAACAGGGCACTTTGGGAATGCTACCTTGCTTTCTGGGTGGTGGGAGCTATTATGTTACAAGCATTGGCCTGCTACTCTAAAGGTTGACTATCCAAATCCACCCAGCAGGCCACAGAAGGTTACATTAATGTAACCAAGAAAACTCTAGGCAGCAGTTCTACACTGTAACCCATGGGGAATTCATAAGTTCAAATCAGTTCAAATACACCAGTTGCTCCTTAGGAGGAAAAATGAGGTTGCCTGTTCTATATGAATATATAGTCTTAGAAACCCAAAAGAGTACTTCTGCACTGTTCGACTCTCTCTCATAGGCTCACTATGAGTCCGAATTGACTCACTGACAGTTACATATCTTTTAATGGCCAAGCACCATCAGCTTTCTTCACCACATTTGCTTATGCATCCTCTTTGTCTTCAGCGATCATGCAAGGATCACTGAATGCCAGGTTGTTAGAACAAAGTGTTCTTGTGGTGAGGGAGGGCTTGAGCCAGAGGCCTGAATCCGCCACTTCCTCAAATTATTGCCATAAACATATGTATATGGGCCAATACCTCTATCTTTATGAATTAATATATTTGCATATGTATACACTTGTTTATATCCCTATCAATAGCTTTGCTTCCTAAATCTTTCCTTTTACCTTTCTCCCACCCCAGCATCACGCTCGCCTTCTTCTGCCTCTTAGTAATTCCTCTCAGCTAGACTGCTGTTGTTCCAACTCCACCAGGATCTCTGTGTCCTCCTTGTTGATTTTAATTCCCGTTGTTTGCTCAACACTTCCTTCCCCGAGCCTCCTCATCCATGGAAGTCCCTCCAGAACCATTGGTTCTGTTGCTTTTTCCTCAGGCTTGCTTCCCATGCATATCTTACATAAGTAGGCAAAACAACAATAATGGAGACAAAACAAAAAGAAAGCAAAAGATTGAATAAAAAGAGGGGGTAAAAAAAAGAAAAGAAAAAGCAGCCAAAAGTGAATTCACCCATTCAACAAATATGTCTTGAGTATCCATCTCATGCCAAATTTTTTTTGAAAATGGTTTTATTGGCATATAATTAACATCTCATACAATTCAATAGTGGAATCACATTAATAAGAGTTGGACAATCACAACCTTAATCAATTTTAGAAGATTTTCTTTGTTCTTTTTTTTTCCTTTTTCCTTTTTTTACATTTTATTAGGGGCTCATACAATTCTTATCACAATCCATACATATACATACATCAATTGTATAAAGCACATCCAAACATTCCCTGCCCCAATCATTCTCAAAGCATTTGCTCTCCACTTAAGCCCTTTGCATCAGGTCCTCTTTTTTTTCCCCTCCCTCCCATGCCCAATTTTTTTAAAGCCTCTTTTGTTATCCTCAGCACATTAAAATTTGAGTGTTGACGTTATCAGATTCAAATCCTTATTGCTGCACTCATAGTCTGATTTAGATTCTCTTATTAAAAATGAAGCCCTCCGTGGCTACTTCCGTTGGCTGCCTTACATGGCCCAGGTCTGGGCCATCTGGAGGCCTTGAGATGACCCAAACCTTGGCTACCAGATTAACACACATTATAACGAAGCCAGGAGGGAGGGGATTAAAATATGTGTACATGGTAGTCTCAGC
This sequence comes from Tenrec ecaudatus, assembly GCF_050624435.1. Taxonomy (NCBI): domain Eukaryota; kingdom Metazoa; phylum Chordata; class Mammalia; order Afrosoricida; family Tenrecidae; genus Tenrec; species Tenrec ecaudatus. The sequence continues at coordinate 246,821,108 of NC_134530.1, read as the reverse complement.
CCACCATTTACTGAGCGCCCACCACGACTGAATCTGCGTGCTAGCCTTCATTTGTCAGCTTTTAAAATTCTGATGGCACAAGAATCAGCGGAGGCAAAATTACTAGTTGGACATTGGTCTAGATGGGTAGAGGCGCGGGGTGACCGTGCAGCTGTGGCTGACTGTCTCCTGGAGTTCTGATAGCCTGTGAGGGTGGGAACCCCAAAGACCCAGGCCTTTCTGCTGGAGGAGCTGCCCAAGAGCACGCCCACAGCGATAGGCAGGCTTTCCCCACGTCTCACCCAGGTTCGGGGTGGGGAGAGTGGTGACTATGCTTCATCTGAGACCACTTTTGCTTTTGTTACTCCCCAAACCATTCATGAGCAGCAGCAGAGTAGAAACTAAGTCGTTGGTCGGGGCTCCTGAGATCTCCCTGAAATCTCACGGAGGCATAGCCCTTCTTTGTTTGTCCTGTCAGCTCGTGGACAGGGAGGGCTGCTAGGCGGAAGGAATGTTCTGTGTGTGTTTATCATGTTTTCCAATCCCATGAAATAGAAGCTGTGATTTAACCCACGGCTGTCCAGTCCACTTGGACTTACAACAACCCTGGAAACAGAAGAGGCTTTTCAAGGCAGCTGCCTCATTCTCCCTTAGAGTGGCTGGTGGATTTGAACTGAAAACCTTGAGATTAGCAGTCCAACGCGTATGCCACGGCGACACCAGCACTTCTCTTTTGCATTCAATAGGGCCACTATTATGCACTGAAAATATGCACAAGCAATCTCCATGTTGTTGTGAAGGGACCTTGGGTCACTTCCGACTCGTGTATGGCAGAGCGAAACCCCACCTGATCCTGCCCCATCCCCATCCTCGGTCTCCTCTTGGAGCCGGGATTGCAGCCACCCTCTCGGTTCTCCTGGACCAGGGACGAGGTCCTTTTCCAGGGCCGAGTTTCTCTTAATAACAAGTCCAAAGGACATGAGACAAAGTCTCGAAGTCCTTGCTTCTAAGGTGCCCCCGGGCTGTTCTTCCAAGACAGATGTGTCTGGGTTCTTCTGGCAGCCCATGGCACTTGGACTATTCTTCGCCAACACCATCATTCTAACGCATCATTGTTTCCTGGTCTTCTTCCTGTGATGTCCAACTTCCACACGCATATGGGCCGATTGAAAATGGCAGGGCTCGGGTCAGGTCCACCTTAGTCCTCAAAGGAACATCCTTGCTTTTCAACACTTTAAAGAAGTCTCGGGCAGCAGAGTGACCCAAAGCAATTCGTTGTTCGATTTCTTGACCGCTTCCATGAGCACTGAGTGTGGGGCGCAGCAGGGTGGAATGCTTGCAGCGCCTCAGATGGGGCTCCCGTTGAAGTCGAGCAGGCCCGAGCCCGCAGACCTGGACGCAGAGCAGCTCGGAGGCAGGGGGTAGAGCTCTTCCAGTCTGCAGTATAAAATGGTCTCCAATAAAACGACATTGCAAAAACAAAAAACGGGGGGAGGAGGGATGAAAAATAATGGGAAAGAAACAGAATGGAAAGAGTGAAGAACTCGATGAGGCTGGCCCTGCAGAATTTGTGGCAGAAAAAATACTGGAGCGCCATGTTGTGGAGGGGAGGGTGGAACATTTCCTAAAATGGAAGGGCTTTTTCAGATGCTGGTAATTCTTGGGAACCTGAAGAAAATCCAGATGGTCTGCAACTGATTGAAGCATTCCTTGATTCTCCAAAAGCTGGTAAAGACAGAGATGGCACAAAAAGAAAGTCTGACAGTGAATCTGATGACAGCTAGTCCAAGAAGCAGAGAGGCTGCTGATAAACCAAGGGGCTTGGCCGGAGGCCTTGGTCCTGCATGAGCAACCGGGGCCCAGACAGTAGCGTGCAGTTCATGTTGCTCACACGAGGGAGACCTGGTGCTGACAAAAGATGCAAACACGAAATGCCCTCGGGTTGTAGTTGTGTTTATGAAGAGACCAACTTGGCATGCTTATCCAGGAGCTGAAGCTCAGTAATTGTTGGCATTGATGTAAATATGTATGTGTGTATATATATATATGGTCTTGACTTTTTTGGTTTTGTTTTGAATAATTAGTGTGAAGAATAACTACATTCTAATAGAAATCATGTTTGATAGGCTTGTTTTGAAATGGTGTTAGGGAGTTGTTGGGGTTATTTTGTTGTTGTTGCATCAATAGCACGGGCTACTTTGAACACAGCTTTCTGTAGTTGCTTCTTTGATCAGAAAAGAACATTGGATTCCATGGTGCATTATTTCTTCTGCATTAGGATATAGCTTTCTAGATATTGGAAAATTCTGCTTAGTCATTACTGCATCAGAACTTGTTTAGTCCCTTTTTTATGCCTAAGGACCATTCTGGGGTTTTTTGTTTTGTTGTTGTTGTTCTTTGTGTTTGTGTGTGGATATGCATAAATCTTTACAGTTCTTTTATGTTATTTTAAATTCACCAAAAACAAAACTATTCAAAACAAAAGTGGCATTAAGCTACCATGGTACCTCCCTGTTGCTACAGGGATGCCATCCTCCTGAGCAGCTCAAGTAGATGGCCTCAAGTAAAATGAGGGAAACTCATTTTGTATGTCATCAGCTTCCAAAGCAAATAGATGCTCCAGTAATTAAACCACTTTTTAAATCTATCAAGAAGCCCATACCTATAGAGCCATATAAATGAACCTTTCTTTGCATAATCACCTGATTGAAAAAGTCCTACCACTACTAAAAACCTCTTCCCACCCAAATAACTAGACTAATCTTATGGTATGCCGTCAGTGTTCAGTTAAGTGGGCATTTGTTCTGTCTAGATAACCATATTCTTACAGAAGGTTGAAATCTCTGTGTTACATTGGTTAAAAGATCGCGATTCATGGAACCGGATGTTGTGAAGACCTTTTCTAGCACAAACCTCCTAAGATGAGTAAATGATGTCATTTTGAACCTGTTGGATAAATGGGTGAATAAACTTGTCATCTCGACTGTTGACCTGGATGATCTGTTTCTTATCCCGGCCCATTCTTTACATGTAGGTTCAACCTTCCCAGTATTTGGGTTACTCTAGTTCCGCTGAAGCTAGGAAAAACAATTCTGTAGTAATCAGAATGTTAATCCAATTGTATGTTGTTTACTTTATTGTAAATAGTGGCAAACCGTGGTCAATAAATAGTTTCATGTTGATAAAAAAAAGATTAAATCCTTGACATCTTCAAATTTTTCTCTATTTATCATGATGTTACCTATTGGTCCAGTTGTCAGGATGTGGGTCTTCGTCACATTGAGTTGTAATCCACATTGAAGGTTGCAATCCTTGATCTTCATCAGCAAATACTTCAAGTCCTCTTCATGTTCAGCCAGCAAGATTGTGTGTCTTGCTGAAGCAAAAATGGGTGTATAAGCAAATGTGGTGAAGAAAGCTGATGATGCCTGGCTATTAGAAGATATAACATCTGGGGTCTTAAAGGCTTGAAGTTAAACAAGCAACCATCTAGCAGGGAAGCAACAAAGCCCATATGGAAGGAGCACACCAGCCTGTGTGATCATGAGGTATCAACGGGATCAGGTATCAGGCATCAAAAGATCCAAATCAAACAATCATATTGATGTGAAGGAGGGGGGTCAGAGTGGAGAACCAAAGCCCATCTCCAGACAATTGGACATCCCCTCACAGAAGGGTCACAAGGAAGGGACCAGACAACCAGGTGCAGTATAGCACCGACAAAACACACAACAATCCTCGAGTTCTTTAATGCTCCCTGTCCCCCAACTATCATGACCCCAGTTCTATCTTACAAATCTGGCTAGACCAGAGCATGTACATAGGTACAGATAAGAGCTCTCGACACACGGAATCCAGGACTGATCATCCCATCAGGAACAGTAAGGAGAGTATTTGTTGGGGGTGGGGGGGAGAGAAAGGGGAACCGATTGCGATGGTCAATGTATAACACATACCCACATACCCAGAAAGGGACAGTCAACAGAAACATGGGTGGAGAGAGACAGCAGATGATGTAAGATATGAAAATAACAATCATTTATAATTTATCAAGGGCTTACGAGTGTGGGAGAGTAGAGGAGGGAGGGAAAAAAGGAGGAGCTGATACCAAGGGCTAAAGTAGAAAGAAAATGCTTTGAAAATGATGATGGCAACATATTCCCAAATGTGACTGACACGATTGATGTTTGGAATGTTAGAAGAGCTGTAAGAGGCCTCAATAAAATGATTTTTTTTAAAGATTGTGTCCTCTGTATTTCATCACAGGTTGTTAATAAGCCTTCCTCCAATCCTGATGCTTCATTCTTCTTCATAAATTCCAGCTTCTCCGATTAGTTGCTCAGCATATAGATTGAATAAGTATGGAGAGAGGATACCAGACTGACACGTACTTTTCCTGATTTTAAACTATGTAGTAGTCCCATGGGAACCCACAGGGGCAGTGCTCCTCTGCCCTACAGAGTCACGGTCAGTTTGCATCGACTCCATGGTAGTGAGTTTGGGTTGAGAAGGCCCTTGTTCCGTTTGCATAACTGCCTCTGGATCCATATGCAGGTTCCACATGAGCTCAATTAAGTGTTCCAGAATCCCCATTCTTCTCCTACTTTCTGCCATCAAGGCAATGAACGTGAGACCACATCTACCTTTGCGAAGCTCTCTCATGTTAACTGTATGTCGTAGTAAAGTTATTGAGAAAGTGTCTGAACTTGGACATCAAGACATTTAAGTATGTGAAGTAGCTGAAAATTAAAACAGCTCTTAAGTTCACTTTGACCCAGCGGGCTGTGGCAAAAGAAACATAACATAAATCTTAAAGTAATCTCTAACTTTGAAAAGATGAATCATTTGACTACTCTGTAACCCTGGAGAACATGGTGTACTAACCTATAAGCCAGTGGTTCTCAACCTTCCTAATGCCGTGACCCTTTAATACAGTTCCACATGCTGTGCTGACCCCCAACCATAAAATGATTTTCATTGCTACTTCATAACGGTCATTTTTCTACTGTTATGAATCGTCATGCAAAAATCTGTTATGCAGGAGGTATTTTCATTGTAACAAATTGAACATCATTAAAGCATAGTGATTAATCACAAAAGCAATATGTAATTAGATACTGTGAAATATTTATTTCTAATTACAAATAAATGAAATTTTGTCTTGAAGCATGGCGTAGCATGGGTAACAGTCTTCATGCCGGTTACTCATATGTGGGCGTCTCTTCATGTGGGCGGACCCGCCTGGAGACAGATAGAGGAGCAGTGTCTCCGTTCCTAAGAACATCGGAAAACAAAATATGTTTTCCGATGGTCTTAGGCGACCCCTGTGAAAGGGTCGTTAGACCCCCCAAAGGGGTAGCGACCCACAGGTTGAGAACCGCTCCTATAAGCCACATTGGCCTTTGTCATGTGAAGCCAAGGTGACAAAGTTACATATAAACTCCAAATTCACTGACAGTTCATCCATGGTTGCCAACCTGAGACCTTGTGCAGGAGGGTCTCCTACCAGGGTTGAGCTGTGGTTACACCTTCCACCTGAGAGCTCTCCTTCAAAGGAAGAACTTGAAGGCTGCACAGCAGGACGCTAATCCCTGAACCAACACTAATTGTTCAAACTGATTCCCCAGGGACATGAATGCTGTGGGTGCTTGAGTGCTCTGGCCAGGCGTGTTGTTATTAGGTGCGGTTGAGTGGGTTCTGGCGCATAACAATACCGCATACAAGAGAACCCTTTGTTACAACACTGCTCTCCATCCTCACAATCCTCTGAGTCTATTGTTACAGGCACTGTGTCTCACTGGGGGGTCTTCCTCTTTTTTGATGACCTCTTCTCAGTTCCAGAAACAACTTACACTATGAAATAAGGCCCAACTCCTGCTGCTAACGACTCCCTGTTGCCCAGCACCCCTTCCAGGTGTTAGGTCTTCTCATTCTCACTGTGCCAGCGTTGGGATTTTCCCATTTGTCTTCCCGAAGACATTCCTGGGTGGTCAAATGGCTTGGCCCCCGACGGTTTGAACCCACCCAGCAGCATGGCACAAGAAAGGCCTGGCGATCTACTGTCCTAGAGATTACACAGCCAAGAAACGCCTGTGGAGCAGTCTACTCCAACACATGGGATCACCATACATCCAAACGAACGTGACTGCAACAAGTTGGGTTTTTTTAAGGGCTGTGGCAGATACATAATCTCCTGTCAACTTGAAATGAAGGGGTGGAGTCTAGCCTGTCAATCAGGTCATAGCCAATCATAACTGTGTGGGCCTGGCTTTCTCCTGAGGATTCTGGGAACTCTGGTCTTCCTCTTTGGAAGCAGGACACACTCTCTCTGTGCTCCATATTCCTGATGACAAGCCAAATGGAGCCACGCTGAAGGAGCCAGAGCTCTGGAGCTGGAGGAGACATGTGGAGACCCACCCCAGCACTGAGACTTTTCCGCTGCCAAAGGACCCATAAGACTTTCCACCTACTGACCTGTGATCTTGCTGCATTCGGCATCATTGCATGTGTTGTGTGAGTCTGAAGAGGAATTTATAGACTGGTATCAGACATATGGGCCAATATCAGACTTAGAGACTTGATCTTGACTGGGCTGGGATGTTTTCTCAATATACAATTACTTGTTGATAATATACAATTGCTCTATCTTATGCACATGAGGGTGTATGACTTTGTTTCTCTAGTCAACTCAGACTAACACAAGGGCTTTCCTGGGAGCAGGTCCAAGCTAACTTAGATGCCTCTAGGCAGGCCTCATATTTTGCCCTCACTGCTTTCTCAGTGACTCCACCAACTTTGATAGTTTCTTCTGAGTCTAGGTCAGAACAGATCAGATGATATCCCGGTAGGTAAGTAGTGGTTCTGAAGGAGCTGGGGCCCCAGGTAATTGTGCTCGAGCAATCTTATCTGTCTGCTTTTTGTCTTTATTGTTCACGATCATGCTGAACATTCATATTCACATTATAAAGTTGCAGGTAACATTATGGCTATCTTGCGTTTAGTAAAACTTGCCTACTTACACCTGTTGCAACACATCTCTCTCCTTCCTTCTCCTGCATTCCTCTACCTGCCATCATTTTCTTTCCTTACACCATTTAAAAGTACATTTGGACCACCGAAATTCGCCATGGCAAATTAGTCTTTAAAATTCAAAATCAGGATGCCCAGGTGTGCTTGCTCCCCACCCCCACCCCTTCTTATGTGTACTTTGCTGTTAGCTGACCAAGTGTTAACAATAATTCAAAAGCTACATTTGAGAAAACATTGCATAATCTTCAATGTGATAGCAACAGCATGTAGCATAGCCAACCCCATCATGGTCACTGAATGTTATGTTCAAACCACAAAGGTCACTCTTGAGATGTAAGCAAATAGATGTTATCCTTTGTATTTTGTGCAATTCGACATCTTTTGTTCTTTTTAATATAATATGTCTAAGGGATGTAGAGGAAAAGTCTGTTAAAATATCCTTGGCAGGAAATGTGATGATAAATTTTAAAAATTGAAGGGAAAAAAACTAACAAAAATCGACATTCCACATTATGCTTATTAATGAGTGTTTGTAGCTGTTTCTTCAGGTTTTCAGTTCAGCTCCATCAGTAAATGAGTCCTGAAAGCTTCCTCCACCCTGAACGTCATGCTGGTTGACTCTACTCTGAGCAGGCAACTCTTCGTGAGCTCCATCTGGAAGACCTCCCGATCTGAGAGGCTCACTCTCCAGCGCTGTTCGCTGACCGAGTGCTACGGCTAGTCATAAGGTTTGTAATGGCTAAGTCTTCAGAAGTGGACAGCCTGTCTCCTTTTTCTTTTTCCTTTTTGTCATTATTATTTTATTTATTTATTTTAAATCATTTTCTTGGGGGCTCATACAACTCCTATCACAATCCCTACATCAGTTGAATCAGGCAGGTTTGTACATCGGTTGCCCTTATTCTTTTCTAAACATTTACTTTCTATTGAGCCCTGGTATCAGCTCCTCCCCCCCCCCCAATAGTTTGTGCATTGTTACTAGTTTCATCTCTCACCCCGACCGCTCTCTCCCTTCCCCCATGTTTTCTGCTGTTCTTCCCCCTGTAGAGGGGTGGATGGTTATGTGTCGATCATTGCAGTCGGTCCCTCCCTTTCTTCCTTCCTCCCCCCGCCCCCCCCCCCCCCCCCCCGTCTCCTTTTTCTGAGTCAGTTCTTAGTCTGGGAGCTCTCATGAAACCTGTTTGCCTTGGATGAACCCGCAGGTACTTGACATACAAATAACAGACTTTCCTATCAAACATAAGCTGTTCCTTTTGAGAGTGCTCCATGGAACTCTTAGGCTTTCTTTGCATTTTTAAAGATATTTCCCTCTCACGCCTTCTCCCAGGATACTTCTCTCAAACACTGTGGTCAGACAGTGGTTGAATTCTCGCCCTCCCTGAGGGAGACCTGCTTTTGCTTTCTGACTCAAGTGTAGTCACCATCTCTCGATGGAAGTTGGGTGTTGACATGCTAATCAACAGGTTTCAGCAGAGCTTCCGGACTAGACGAGCAACAAGAGCAACAAATGCTTGACCGTCAACTTCAGAAAATCAGTCAATGAAAAGCTTATAGATCACCATTTGGCCCAGTCCCCCAACTAATCACGGGAGACGAGTGGGGGCGGAAGGTGGGCACATTTCGTGCCTGGCATCCTCGTGGGTCCCCTCAATGGCAGCTTACCAGAGAAAACTATCAGAGGATGCCCCCCAACCAAGTGAAGGAATGAGCCGCAGAGAAAGGAAAACACAGGACACAGGTTTCCCACAGGAGATTGAAAATAAGGCCACTCTCAGGTGGATGGTATTGCCTGTGTCATACAGGCTGTGTCATGCAAGTCCCGGCTGCAGCGGCAGTGACTCAGAGGGTAGACTCATCAAGAGTTATGACTTTGAACTTGAAGTCAGGATGTCAAGGTGTGCTAGCTCCCCACCCCACCCCCACCCCCACCCCTTCTTATGTGTACTTCGCTTGTTGCGTCCAGTACCTGAAGCAGTGCACATCCTACTTCCTGGAGCAGTGGAAACCACTGGTTTTGCCCCTGGGTGTGTTTTCTTCAGCAACTCCAGAAACAGGTCACTGACCATGATGAGCCTGGAGCCAAAAGGTCCAGCCCAGGGCTGTTGCCTGGAGCTCCTCACTGACACCACAGCCTGGCACATTCACCCAGGGCTCCAACTCAGAACCTCTGCCAGCTCAGCCCCTGGGAACTTGCATCTGAGGAACACACGGCTTTCTCTGCAAAGCTGGGTCTGCACATGTGGTTCAGGCCTATTGGCAGACTTTCAAAACGAAACAATATGTTTGTTAGAGATCTCCCATGTAGGTAAGATGATTTAAAAAGATGTATACAAGGGGGGGTGCTATTGTTGTTGGGTGCCTTCAAGTCACTTTCACCTCCTAGCCACCTCAGTTGGCCAGAATGCCCCGATACAGGGGAAGAGTTAACGTAAAGGTTAGAAGAATCAAAAGCTCTGGGGGCAGGCAGGTGGGAGGGTATGCTCAAGGGTCTCGCCGTTCTAATTAGGTTGCTTCATTCATGTGGTTATAATTCTTTAAACTGTAGATTTCTATTTTACACGTGTGTTATTGGTGGTTTATTTCTAGATGAAAACATTTCTATAGAGCTGGGAGTTGCTTTTGGAGAAGAAGCAAAAAGCAGCCGTGGACCTAAGTAAAATTGACCAGGTAGATGTCCTTCAGTTTTCAAGGACCCAGATACTCGTACAGAGTTGGACAAAGCCTCCGGCCGGCTGCAATCAAAGCGAGGTCTGCTAGCCTCGTCTGACCAAGCAGCTCAGCTGGCCTTCCAGTGGGAGTGCGTGCGGCCAGCGCCTCGCCCCTCCCCAGAGACGGCTTTGCAGCGCTCTTACAAGGAGAGAGGACGCCTGTCGGCCTCACGCGCTCTGCTTCTCCTTCCTTCTTCTCTTTGCAGTGAAGCCCAAGCAGCCAGCTCCTTGGGGACTTAGCACATTCAAATGGCTCTGTGCGCCAGTGGGTGTCCAAGGGCCTGCCTCCTCCTGCCTCACCGGAGACCTGGAGAGAGGCGTGTTGAACTCAAGGGGTCATTTCTGGGCCTGGGTAGGGAAAGCAGTGTCATTCAGCAAGAGCAGATCAGGGACAAGTTCCGGGAACCCATCTCATTTCCTGAGAAGTAATTAACTGAAAAAAAAAATCATAAGGAACATTTCCAGAATGACTCTAAGTCTTACATCTTGATAGGCTTCAGATCAATTTCTCCTGGAACCTGGAACAGGGTTGAAAGGCAGGTTAAAAGCAAGCCAAGTTCAAGAGAGGCTAATGATTTTTAAATTGGCATCAGGGCACAGTTGATACAGTAATTTGTAGTTCATAGTCCACGTATGGCTTGCAATTAGAAACTGAAGGGCAATTAAGGTGAGTGGAAGGAGAGATTTCATTCATCTGTTCAACAAATATTTATTAAAGAGCCCAGGTACAGTGCTAGCTGCAGGCACTCAGCTTTGAGCAAGGTCATTGTTCCACGTCAACGAGTCCTTCATTCTTTACTTAAAAAACACCCCCCCACACTCATAAGATATCCTAAGTGGTAGGTCCTGTGAAGGGAAAATTGGTTACGGGGTAAGGGCGGCTGAGTGTGTGGTGGGATCAGACCACGATGATCCCGAAACTGTTCATTTGAAACCTGTTCCACCCCAGATCATTAGGCAAACTTCCACGGACAGACAGGTGGTAGGGGCACATGTGGTTGGACAATGAACCTGGGCCTCTTGTGTGAAAGTGAAACATTCCACCACTCCCCACCACGAAGTCCTCACTGCTCCCGAGTCCATCCTGGCACACAGCGACCTTGTGGGACAGGGTGGAACGGCCCCTATAACTGGAAGCCAAACGTCAGGTACCGACTCTGGGTAGTTGCCCTTTCTCTGTCAGCCCCAAGGGAAGCTCCTCCTGAGGGCTCGGACAGGCCTGCCCCCTTCTTCTGGAGATACTGTTGGTCTCCACCTTCCCCGTGTCCGCTTTCTTCTGGACCTGTGTCTTTCCAAAGTAATTGGTGTGAAACACACTCCGCACTGATGGGGCCCCATTATCACGGAGAGAACTGTATTCCCCAAAGAAAGTGCAGCCACAGGAATAGGAGTAAGATTTAGTTACAACACTTTAGGGGACACGGGACTCCAGAGTCAAGCCAGAGCAGGTCCCTGTACATAAGACTGGCTTCTGTTTAGAGCCAATGCCCTGATGCGTTTTCAAGCTGTGGGACCAGGCTGGGTTGCATGTGTCGCAGGAGCTTGTCTGTCATGTGTCATGCATTACACCTGCTCCAGCCTTGGTGCCCTGTGACCTACATGGACAGGAGACACTGATGTGTCACGGGTATGTGCCCTGGTAACTGCCTCTCTCAGATCAAAATGAAGAAGCTGAGAAGATGGCCACTTTTCAGCTGCCTGCCTTCACATGGTGTGGCAGTTATGTAATCCCCTGTCAACTTGAACGAATGGGTGGAGTCAATCAGGTCACCATCAGATCGATCCCTCCTTGTGGGCATGGCCTTCTCCTGAGGATTCTGGGAACTCCTGTCTTCCTCCCTGGAGGTGGGACACACACTTTCTCTGCTTGACATTCTTGTTGAAAAGCCACATGGAGCCACGCTGATGGCAGCCAGAGCCCTGGAGATGCTTCCACTGCCACTGGATCCAAAAGACTTTCCATCCACAGGCCTATGATTTTCTTTCATTCAACATCAATGTATGTGCTGTGTTATCGGACGCATGGCCTAATATCGAACTTAAGGACTTGATCTGGATTTGACTGAGCTGTTTTCCTAATAAAAAAAAAAACCCTTTCTCACAGATGTGTTTTATACAATTGATGTATGTATATGTATGGATTGTGATAAGAGTTGTATGAGCCCCTAATAAAATGTTTTTTAATAAAAAAAATACCCTTTCTCTCTTACACACATATGAGTGTATCTGGATTTGTTTTTCTAGTCAACCCAGACTAACACACATGTGTTAACTCTTGTAACTCACCAGAGCCCTGAGGGGAAGAGCTACTGTTACCGTCTTTGCCCACTCTCCATCGAAACACCTGGGCATTTTTGCCAACTGCCAGGAAGATGATTGAAAAACAGACATTTTACAAAAAGACAAAAATCATTCCACTATCTAACCAGAGGGAAAACCCCTCAGAAGCCAATGTAATTGGTGCTTTGAGAGACAGGGCTTAAGGGGTGACCCACCTACCTTTTGGATGCCTTCTGTTGAATTTATACAAGTTACAAAGACACACAGAGACGGACTCCCTTGGCCTCAGCTTGCGAGGAGAAAGCCCCGCCAGCCTGGCTCAGGGGAGATTGCTCGTCCACTGAAGATCCCTTTCTTTTAGAACACAAAGCACCAGGATGAAAAGTTTAAAGGTTGAACTAGTGCTCCAAGCATAGTCACGAGGTGAAATGGGTGACTAATGAAACAAGAGAAGGCTTAAATACGCTTAAGTACTGTGGATTAGCACCACAAAGGGAGAAGTCCACTGAGTCATGTATAGAATGATCAACTAAGGCAGAAGAGAAGAAGGCGGCTGATAATGCGCTTACACCTCATTTTCTTCATGGGCACTCTGGATCACTAGCCACGTGATATGGTTGGAGAGACAGACTGACTCCACAAAGTGACAGCTAAGAAAACCCCATGGGGCAGTTCTACAGGGCACACCTGCACTGGTCTGCTAAACTGCCTTCCACAAATTCAATGGGAGAGAGCAAAAGGGTATATGGGTCACCCAGAAACCCCTCTCTCAAAGATCGCCACAATTAACACATTTTCTAACATTTGCTTCTGAGGTTTTTCCTCTGGTCAAACACAACAGAATGATTTTTGTCTGTGAAGAAAAATTTTTTTCAAGTCTTTTCCTTGCAGTTAGTAAAAACATCCAAGTGGTTCCATCACAAGAGGGCACATATTGCATGATTCAAGAAGCCCTGGTGGGGCTGTGGAGTGAATGTTAGACAACTAACCACAAGGTCAGTGGTTCAAGCCCACTAGCTGATCCTCAGGGGAGATGAGGCTGTCTGCTCCTGTAAAGCTTTACAGCCTCGGAAACTGCATAGGGTTGCTATGAGTCAGAAAAGACTCAATAGCAGTGTTGGTGTTGTACCCGTTTATAAGAATTATCTAGACCTCCCAGCTCGTCGCTCTCCTCGGGCAGCCTTCTGGAGAGGAATCGTCAAAGGTCACCGTGGCACTGACCCCCCCAGAGGGCCTGAAGAGGCCTTTCTGTGCTAATCAGAGCCCTAGAACCCGGGAGCGTTTAATTGGCCTTGTAATTTCCCATCGATTTCAGAATTTAACCCGCTTCGGAAGACCGGCCGCCCGCTGAGCAAGCCGGCTGTCGGCCCGGGCCGGGGCGGGAGGGATAGCGAGGGCACCAGGGCGGCGGTCCCGCCAGAGATCGGGGACCAGCCTCCCCTCGCCCGGACGCCGGCCTCGTGGCACGTGGGGCGGAGTGGGGAGGTGGGGCGAGCGCCACTTTCCGGAACCCTGGGACCTCTTCTCAGAACCTCGCAACCTCAGAGAGGGAGAGAAAGCTCAGCCCGGAGCAGAGCGAGGTGTTTTGTTTTCAGAGGTAACTTTGACCTCTTTACCAACGTGGAAATTGAATGCGCTGCTTCCAGCTACCTAGATAAAAAACCCTTTGCCGTCCCCGCCCATCTTTAAGGGACCCTGGTGAGTAGTGGTTAACTCCAAGGTCACCAGTTTGAATCGACCAGTGCGAAAGCTACATATAGGAAGAGTTTAGCCCCAGAAACACACGGGCATCCTACCCTGCCCTGTAGGGTCGCTAGGAGTCAGAATTGAGTTTGCTCTTCAATCCATTGCATCTGGATGATTTTCTTGTAAATAATTTTATTGGGAACTCTTACAGATATTAAAACAATCTATAATTCAAAAAAATTATCTAGAATACACAAATATGAGGTGGTACCCCCCCCCAAAATCAGATATTTTTCAAAGCTATGTATTTTATAAACTTTAAGCAATTGCTTTTTTTTTTAACCAAACAACCTTACCACCTTCAAAGTAGTCTCCATTACAATTATTACATTTGTCAAATCTGTGATTCCATTCTTGGAAATATTTTTCAAACTCATCTGTTTGGATGACTGGTAGCATCTCCTTCATTTTTCTTCTGCACCTCTTCTACATAGTCAAATTGCTGTCCTTTCATGTCCCTCTTAATTTTGGGAAACAAACAAAAAAGTCTCATGGAGCGAGTTCAGGTGAGTCACATGTGTGGGGCAATAGAGGCATGCTGTTTTTGCCAAATACTGGGCATTGAGATAGCTGCGTTAGCAGGCGCATTATTGTGGTGGCAAAACCAGTCCCCCATCTCTCACCAATCAGGCCTTTTTTGTCACACAGTGTTACACAATCGTTTCAGAGCCTCTAAACAGAAATCTAGATTAACAGTTTGACCTGGTGGCATGAACTTCAAATGCCCTATCCCCCTACATAATAAAAACACAAATGAGCATCGTCTTCATCTTTGATTTTCACTTCACAGACGAGCTTTTTTGGGGTGAGGTGATGATGCTGTCTTCCACTGGCTTGATTAATGTTTGCTTTCAGGGTGATAAGAATAGCACCATGTCTCATCACCTTTAATGACCTTGGGGGGTGGGGGGGTGGGGGGAGTTTGGGTCGCTTTGGAGCTGTTCTTTCAAAGGACAGTATGTTTCCACTTGACACTCTTTTTTCCTGATCAGCCAGAACCGGAGGCACAAATTTCACAGCAACCCTTCTCATTCCTAAACCTTCCATTAAAACTTGCTGAACCAAGCTCCAAGATAGTCCAGATAACTCCCCATCTCTTCAGCGGTCCATTGTCAGTCTTTGAGCACAAGTGCACACATTTTTGGAAATGTTAAAACCACTCACACCCGCGTTGTTCCCTGTAAGCTCTCTTGTAGGCTGTTTTCAACATCACAGCAGTTTCTGGGGCATTTTTTCCCAAGCAGCAAACACATTTTTTTTTTTTTTGTGATGGCTGGTTTCAGAGAACAGCGTGAAATTAAAGGGCAATGTGTATTGTAAGATTCTTTTTTAAGAAGTGCAAATGTTATGGTCTTGACATAATAGAACTGGTTTGGATGTTTTGGGCATGTGACTTTAGATAAGTCACTCTTTCTCAGTGTATTTCCTTGGGTGCAAAATGCGGATACTTTTTGCTGTGAGATTAAAGAGTTCATAAGGAGACCAGAACAGTGTCTGGCATGGGTAGAAAAAAATCAACAACCCACCTGCAAATGAGATCAAGGCAAATTCTCTGGTGTAGCAGGCTCATTGAAATGCATGGCTCGTTAACCTCTGAAAATAGTTTCAGCTTCTGAGCATATAATTCTATGAGCTAGGTTAAAATTCTCCCGACACCCTTGTCCGTGTTATTAATTCACTCAGCAGCCAGTTACAGAATCAAAGAAACCCACAACTAAGCAGGTCAAACTGGACCTGAACCAACGCTATGCCTTTCCTTTGCGGTGCAGCCATGAATTCAACCCCAGGGAAAACAAGGATTTCATCATGTTATTTCTCCCAGGAACGTGGAAGGAGGGCTGTGAGTGGCTAGGGTGACCCCTCCAGACTAGCCCTTACCACAGAATGGCCTCTCGGTCACAGTCCTTCTCTGTACAGGAGCATTCAGATTCCAGGACTCCACCCTCATATTTGGCCTGAATTTACAGACATCTTCCATGGATATGTAATTGAAGAGGGTGGTGGCAAGGGCTTGGGCGTAGAATGAGATTGGTTCAAATCTGAGTTCCAGTTCTGTCACTAAAGGCAAGTTAACCTGGCACCTTGGATTTTCAGGTTCTCCTTCCTTGAGGCGAGGATAAGATAATCTACTTCACATTGTGAGCCATGAAAGAAGATAATTATGCAAAATGCTATTGAAATAGGACAGTCCTTTCCCCCATTATTTATTAATTTTATGACTTTTTAAACACTAGAGAGAGAGAAAGGAGACAAAAGAATCATGACAGTTCACAGCTGGCCAGCAGGCAGGTCATCTCTTGTTCTTTGGGAGCTCAGTCTGAGGACCTGGGCATCATGACATCAAAGATTAAACTGGAGTCTGTTAAAATTAAATCAAAGAGTTTCATTGAAAGAATAGAACCACCTAGATCAGGCAGTTTTCGTGAGGATCTATAAAGGTCTTCCGTAAGTTTAAGCCAGTTACAGTTTTACTAATCTTTGGGCATCTAGGGTGTGAGGGATACTGCCTGAATGGATGCAAGTTGGGAGAGGAAAAGGCAATGGGGAGGAGGTGCCTGCAGAGTTCGTGGAGTAGCTGTATTTTGTTTCCAAAGTCAGTTCAGAATAAACAGTAAACAAGAACAACAACAAAATAGAACCCAGCTTACATCTTTGGTAGAAGTGTTAATGCTAAGCATCTAGATTTTAAAAAATTAAATATAGTAAAAAAGGAACCCCACTAGGTATTTAAGGCGTAGCCTTTAGGGGAAATACAGAATGCTAGACTACGGTTATGGCTAAAAGGAGAGATTGCATTTCTGAAGGAAGAGCAGGAGACATTTTATTGTGTACCCAAACATGACAGCTACTAGCTGGGAGGAGAATTTGAGGCTCAATTACTTTGAAAATGACTGTCTCTGTACCTTTTGACAAGTAGAATGTCACTCTGGATCTAATCTTTGATAATAGAATTTTAACAGGGTCAGAAGACTATGGAGGTTCTTCCTTGGATTAGAAATTGTTGATCTACAAGAATTTAGATTTTAGAATGCAGCCCTTGACCCATTGACTCTGGCCTGTGTGCCAGTGTACATAAGCCTATCCAATCTACCTTTTGAGCTCCAGTGAGGCACGTACTAATTAGCCACTGAACTCACCCTCAGTTGGGCCCAAGTATGAATTTCCTGAGCTCTCCTGTCAATCAAGATTAAACTTCACAAACACAAAGCCATTTGTAGATAGTACTCTCTGTTTATCCCCTCTATTGTGTCATTAAGGAGCCCTGGTGGTATCGTGGTTAAGTGTGGAGCTCCTAACACAAACGTCAGCAGTTTGAAACCACAAGCTGTTCCAGATAGGGCTTTCTACGGCCATAAAGACTTAAAGTCTCGGGAACACAACATACATAACATGCACAAATATAAAGCAAAATGACAGTAGCAAATACATACATATCAATAATCTCATTGAATGTTAATGAACTAAATACACCTGTAAAGAATCAGAGAAAAGCAGAATGGATAAGAAAACAAAATCCATCAATGTGCTGCCTATAAGAAACACAACTTACAAAACACAGACACGAACAGATTAAAAATCAGAGGCTGGACCATATCATACCAAGCAAACAGCAACTAAAAGAAAGCAGAGGTAGCAATATCAATATCTGAGAAAATAGACTTCAAGGCAAACAATATAATGAGACATGAAAAATTAAGGAAACATAATGATTAAGGTAACAATAGCCCAAGAAGACATAACTATAATAAACATATATGCACCCAATGAAAGACCCTCAAAATATACCAATCAAATCCTTACAGAATTGAAAAAAGATATTGACACCTTAACAATACTAAAAGGAAACTTCAATATGTCATTGTCCAGGAAAGACAGAACATCAAGAAAACATAAATAAAGCCACACAGATGCTCAACTACACAACCAATAAAATAGTCTTCAAAGAATATACAGAATTCTCCAGCCAACAAAAACACAGTATATGTTCTTCTCCAATACACATGGAACATTCTCAAGATTAGACCACATACTAGGCTATAAAGCATGTCTCAACAAATTTAAAAATTTTAAGATCCTCGTGTTAGGCAGGGTTCTCTAGAGAAACAGAACCAGGACACGTAGGATTATTAAGTCATATATATATATAATGATAAATTTATACAGCACAAAGGAATATAACAGCTAATTAGTCTACACAGCAGTACAGAGGGCTCAGTTCAACTCTCTTCCATGAAACAGTTAATATACTGGAAATCCTTCAACTCACAAGGGCTTCTGGGGCCAACGTCAAGGAAGCAGACAACTGAGTCTTCCCTTGGGCACTGCAGGCAGAGTCCATCCACAGGGTGGGTCACCAACAGCAGCTCAGGAGCTTAGCAAAGGAATCCCAGATGGGATAGCAAATTCAAGAAATGCAAAACAACAGAATCCACAGCCTTAAATTCAAGCAATGTACATGCCAGCAGCATGGCAAAGCAGGTCTTGAAGGGACATCAAGTTCTAGGGACACAATCCACAGGTTGGTTGTCCCACAGGTAGTGTAGCTCACAAACTGAGGCAGAGAACTAGCTAAAGCAGTCACATCCTGAGATCCAGTCACCAGAGATCCAGAGAGCGAGGAACGGGCCTTGCAAAGCCATTTATCTCTTTGCCCTCTAATCAAGCTGCAACCTCATGTTCCTACTGGTCAAGTTGGCAAAATAAAACTACCTATCACAATCCTATAACCTATCTTTTCAGACCACAGTGCTATAAAATTAGGAATTGGAAAACACCCAGAAACATAAAGGCAAACACATGGAGACTGAACAACACAATACTAAAAAATGATTGGTAATAAAAGAAACAAAGGAGAAAATAAAAATAAATTCCTTTAGACAAATGAAAATGATAGCAACACATTAAAACCTTTGGGACACAGCAAAACCGGTAATCAGAGGTCAATTTATAGTAATCTATACACACATGGAAAAGAGAAGAAATACAAATTAACACTACCACACACCCCCAAGAACTGAAACAAGGGCAACAAAATAAACCATCCAGTAAAAGAAAGAAAGAAATAGGAGCAAAGCAGAAATAATATAAAAAACAAAAAAAAACATGGGGAAAAATCAACAAAGAAAGAAGCTAGTTCTTTGAAGGATTGACAAATTAGGCCACTGGCAAACTTAACAAAGGGGGAAAAAATAAAAGATGCAAATACCCAGATTAAAAGATGAAAGGGGTGGCATTACAACAGAAACTAATGAAATATAAAGAATAATAGCACATTACTATGACCAACTGTACTAAAACAAATTCAATAATCTAGAAGTAATAGGCAAAAACCTAGAAATTGCATCACCCATTCAAATTCATGGAAACAGATATTGAACAACTCAACAAACCAATAACAAAAGAAGAAATAGAGCAGATCATTAAGAAACTACCAACCAAGAAAGCCCAGGAACAGATGATTCCACAGGGGAATTTTACCAAGTATTAGAGGATATCTGAAATTAATACTACACACATATTCCAGAACATAGAAAATGACAACAAACTCCCAAACTCACTCTATGAAGCCAGCATAACACTGATACCCAAACCAGGCAAAGACTCCCACAAAGATAGAAAATTATAGATCAGTATCCCTTATGAACATAGATGCTAAAATCCTTAACAAAATTCTGGCCAATAGAATCCAACGTCATATCAAAAAAATAATTTACCATGACCAAGTGGAATTCATTCCAGGGATGCAGGGATGGTTCAATATTCAAAAAACAATCCATGTAATCCACCACATAAACAAAGCAAAGATTAAAAACCACTTGATCATATCAACCAATGCAGAAAAGGTATTTGATAGTGTACAACACCCATTTTTTTGTCAAAACACTCAACAAAATAAGGATAGAAGGGAAATTCCTCAACATAATAAAAGTCATATTTGAAAACCAACAGCCAATATCACACTCAATGGGGAAAAGCTAGAGACATTTCCACAGAAAACAGGGACCAGACAAGGATGTCCCCTATCAACACTCTTATAAAACATCATGCTGGAAGTCTTAGCTAGAGCCACCAGACAACAAAAAGAAACCAAGGGACTACAAATAAGCAAAGAAGTGAAACACTCGTTATTTGCAGATGATATGCATCTATGTATGGAAAACCCAAAAGTCTCCACAAAAAGCCACTGGAAACAATTGAGGGATTCAGCAAAGTAGCAGGATACTTTAACAACCAGAAATAAATCGGATTCCTGTATACCAGCGAGGAGAGCTACAAAAAAGACATTAAGAAAACAATACCATTTACAATAACCACAGAAAAGATGAAATACTTAGGAATAACTCTAGCTAAAGAAACAAAAGATCTATACAGAGAAAACCACATAACATTACTACAAGGACCAAGAAAGATCTACACAATAATATACCATACTCATGGATAGGCAGACAATATTGTGAAAATGTCAATACTACCTAAAACAATCTACAAATACAATGCAATTCCAATCCCAAATTCTAAATAGACTCTTTAAAGAAATGGGAAAACTATCTACTAATTTCATGTGAGCAGGCAAACCTAGGATAAAAAAAGAACTTAAAAAGAACAACTAAGTAGGAGGCTTTGCACTATGTATGTGTCTGGGTTCACTAGAGAAACAAATTCATAGACACTTACATGTGTATAAGAAAGAGCTTTATATACAAGAGCAATTGTATATTGAGAAGACATCCCAGCCCAGTCCAGATCAAGTCTATAAGTCTGATATTAGCCCATATGTCTGATAACAGTCTATAAATTCCTCTTCAGACTCACGCAACACATGCAATGACGCTGAATGCTGGAAGATCACAGGCCTGTGGGTGGAAAGTCTTGTGGAAGCATCTCTGCACTAGCTGATCTCCATGCGGCCCCTCCCAGCTCCAGGGCTCTGATTCCATCAGTGTGTTTCCATGTGGCTTGCCAACAGGAATGTATAGCAGAGAGTGAGTGTACCTGGCCTCCAGTGAGCTATTTATCTCCGTTGTGCCTCCAAATGAAGTTGTCAAGCAGCAACCTGATTGACAAGCTAGACCCCACACCTTCGCAAGTTGACAGATTATGTAACTCCCACACACTACCTGCCCTAAGTACCCACTTCATAGCCACAGTAGTCAAAATAGCCCAATACTGATACAACGAGAGATCTATAAACCAATGGATCAGAACAGAAAACCCAACCACAAATGCATCAGCCTACAGGCAGCTAATCTTCAACAAAGGACCTTGAAATATCCAATGGGAAAAAGACAGCCTCTTCAGCAAATGGTGGTAGACAAACTAGATTTCCACATGCAACAGAATGCAACAAGACCCACATTTCTCCCTATGCACAAAAACAAACTCAAGATGGACTAAAGACCTAAATGTAAACCCCAGAGCTATCGGGATCATCGATGAGAAAGCCGGAACAAACTTCCAATCCCTATTGCAGGGCCTCCATAGACTATCAAATATGAGGACGGAGGCACACGCAGTGACAGACAGCTAATGACCGAGACATACTGAAGCGCTGTCACTTACGTACATCAAAGGACTTTCCCAGGAGAGCAAAATGGGCACAGGGAGTCGTTGTTTTTACCAATGACACATGAGAAGAGGGTCTCATTACCAAAGTCTGCAGACTCTACAACAGCTCCATAGGAAAATAACAATGAACCCAACTAAGAAGTTGGAAAAAGACATGAACAGTTTGCCAAAAATGACACAAATGGCTAACACATACGAAAAAAATGCTCACGATCACTAGCCATCACGGAGATTCAAATTAAAAGCACAATGAGATACCAACCACTTTGTACCCACAATACTAGTTCAATTTAAAACAAAACCAAAAAAGCAGATAACAACACATGCAGGAGAGGATGTGGAGAGATTAGAACTCATAGACACTGTTGGTGGACTTGTAAACACATACAGCCACTGTGGAAAACAATGTGGCAATACATAATGTATCGAATTGAAATGCCATACAATCCAGCAATACCACTAATAGTCAATGCCCCCAAAGAAATAAGAAACACAGCACAAGTAGCCGTATGCTCGCTCATGTTCACAGCAGCACAGTTCACAATAGCAAGAATTTGGAAACAGCCCAAGTGCCCAACAGTAGAAGAATGGATAAAGAAACTATGGTGCACACACACAATGGAATGCTATGCATCCCTAAAAACAGTGAGGAAAGCATAAAACACCGCATGACACGGAGGGACCTGGAAATCATTATGCTGAGTGAGGTTAGTCAATCACAAGTGGACAGATGTTGTATGAGTTTGTGACTATTACTAAGGAGAAACAGCAATCATTCAAATTTTAGGGACCAATCCACAAAGAAAGGGGTGGAATGTCTTCCTACCGGCCACAAACCACCCTTATGTGCACTTCCTAAGAACTACCTCAGGGAGGACACCTCACATTGGCTGGGTTCACTCCTTCAAGGAGTGGGAAAAGAGAGAACACCATCCACTTGATGCTGTGCAAAATTGAGTCAAGCCTGTGACAGATCACCCAGTCCCCTTCCATAGGAATGAGAGGAGAAGCTTACTTGGAAAGTTCGGTTGAAATCAGTGGACAGGAGCATCTATATTTCAGAAGACGGCTGATGTTTCTGTTGGTGGGTAAATGGGGAGGACCGACCACACATTGGGAAGGGATGCTAAACAATAATTGCGGGGAATTTAAGAAAAGAATAAACCCAGTCCTATGCGCCTGGTAGACCCTTGAATATGTTTCTACTCAACCCTCAGTGAACTGTGCCATGGATTGGGCACTATGAGGATCTGAAACCTGTGGCTCTCAACCTTCCTCATGCCGGGACCCTTTAATACAGTTCCTCATGTGGTGGTGACCTCCCAACCATAACATTATTTTTGTTGCTACTTCATAACTATAATTTTGCTACTGTTATGAATTAGGTGACCCCTGTGAAAGGGTTGTTCGACCTCCCCAAAGGGCTCGTGACTCACAGCTTGACAACCGCTGCCTTAAACGGTGGCCTTACGGGAAACATGGCATCCCCCAAGGGCAACACCAGAAGGACCCATCGTGGACGGGGCTCTTCCTCAAAATTACTGATACCCTTGGACTTGGGACTGAAATACCCTGATGGCAGAGGATGCAAGGGATGACCATCCCAAAACTGTGGAAATGGCAGTCATTGGACCTTGGGTGGCCCCATGACTTAGTGGATGTCCAATGAGAGGAGACCTGGAGCCACCATATATTTGCTGCCTCCATGCTCTCCTTGCACTAATATGACACGTTTTATTCTGAGAGGTCAGGGTCTGCTCTTGTAAGAGAGGATGCAGGAACAGTTGCCCTAGTACCAGTCCTCATACTCAATATAAACAGCTCAACCCATTCAAAAGTCAGTCTGTCCAAAGCAACAGCTCATCAGCTCGCAGTTGGGCTATACGCATATAAACTCCTCCTGTCAACAGTATTTTAAATTCTATGTCGCGGGATAAATTATTGATGTTATCAATGCAATCATCATAAGCCTCAGGGGGGTAATTAACAATGATTTTCTTTTTTGTTTATTTGTTTGTGGTTTTAAAAAATGTTTTCTTTGTTTTTTTTTATGTTGTTGTTGGTAATCTTGTTGGTTCTGGTTTTCTTTCTTGTTTATGTAATAATATAACTGTCAAAGTAAAACAGAGTTATTTATGACTAGGGATAAGCAGATGGATTCTGGGCTTCCATGTTATTCTGGCCCTGATCCAAGAACAGTTAGTTCTTATAAAATGGTTTTACTTGATACTTGCCTTCACGAAGAGATCACTGAAGATCAGGGTGCTACAGCAAAGTGTGGTGACGAAAGCAGATGGTGCCCAGCTATCAACTGGAATAGTGTCTGGGGTTTTAAAGGCTTGTATTCAAACAAGCAGCCATCTAAGTGAGGAGTCAACTAAGTCCACATGGAAGAAGTACATCAGCCTGTGTGATCCAAAAATGACAATAACAAAGTCCAAATATGAGGAAGGGGAAAGTATTAGAGATTAAATTGTGAGCATCCAATTTGGGGAAGGAGATGGAGGACAGTGGGAATCCAAAATCCATCCGCAGAGCTTTTGGTTGGATTGGACATCTGGCAGATCTACTCCAATCACATAATCCCAGGGGAGGGACTGGACCAGCTTTATTACCAGACAGAGATTATTGTCAACTTGATTATGATGAATCGAACCAAGGGATAATATACTTGGTCAATTGACCATTCTCATGACCCAACCTGAATTTGCTCTCGGCTCAAATATTTCTGGATTGTTCTAAGAAAGAGGGGGCTTGAGGAGCAATTAGTGGATGCCAGAAGGGGGAGAGTATTAGAACTGGCTGTGAGGATGTACAGAACTCTTTTTAGAAGCAGTTTAACCTTGGAAGTGTATGATATGTGAATATTAGGTTAAGGAAACGGAAAAAAGAAAGAAACCAAACTTGCAAACTTGGCCTACAGGTAAAGGAGGAACAGGTGAACTCAATGCTTAGGGGGCATTGAGTTCATTTTAACAGTGGTGGAACCATTTGGGGAGGGAGAACAATAATGAATATACAACAAGAAGGGTATAACCAATGGCACTGAATTATACATGTAGAAGTGGTTAAATTAGCGAATGTTTTGTTGCGTACATTTTTGCTAAAATTAAAAAAAATTACCTAAGTAATGAACACTGGGGAAAAGAGAATGTTCTAAAAGCGTGGTAAAGATTGCATGTATAACTCTTCTTGATATGGCTGAAATAATGAATTGCATGATATGTAGATTAAGTGCCAATAAAACTTGTTTTTTTTTTTAAAGGGAGCAGTCTTGGAATCACCCAAGGGCAGTTCTCCCCTGGCCGAGAGGGTCACGATGAGTCGGCATCTACTCAGTGGCAGTAAGTGTTTTGAGTGATCACATCATTAAGGAGCCATGGAATATTTGTTGGCTAAGCATTGGGCATTAGACTGCTAATGGCAAGGGGAGCAGTCCAAATCCACCAGCTGCTCTGTGGAGAAAAGATCAAGTTCTCTGCGCCTGTAAAGATTCACAGCCTCAGAAATCCTAGAGGATTGTCAGAATTGACTCCATGGAAATGGTCCTCTTTTTTTGGTTTGTTTGGACCATATCATTTCTTTTTCTCCCTCCATGAATATTTTATTGTATCTGGGTGAATGTTTACAGGACAAATTATTTTCTATGAAATATTTATATATTTTTTTGTTTTGTGACGATTGCAATCCTTTCAATGTAACAATGCTTTTTCCTGGTTCCCTGTTTCACCCTTCTTTCCTGCCCCTTACTGCCGATTAAACTTTGGGCTTGGAGGTAAGCGGCCATCTAGCTCAGAAGCAACAAAGCCCACATGGAAGAAGCACACCAGCCTGTGCGATCACGAGGTGTCGAAGGGATCAGGTATCAGGCATCATCAGAACAACAACAACAAAAAATCTTACCATAGTGAATGAAGGGGAAAGTGCAGAATGGAGACCCAAAGCCCATTTGTCGGCCACTGGACATCACCAGAGTGGTGTAGGGGAGGAGATGAGTCAGTCAGGGTGTAATGTATCACCGATGAAGAATACAACTTTCCTCTAGTTCCTAAATGCTTCCTTCCCCTCACACCACTATCATGATCTGAATTCTACCTTGCAAGTCTGGCTAGACCAGAGGATGTACACTGGTGCAGATAGGAGCTAGAGGCACAGGGAATCCAGGGCGGATGATACCTTCAGGACCAGGGCTGTGAGTGGCGATACTGGGAGAGTAGAGGGACAGTGGGTTGGAAAGAGGGAACCAATTACAAGGATCGACATGTGACCTCCTCCCTGGGGGATGGACAACAGAAAAGGGGGTGAAGGGAGATGCCGGATAGGGCAAGATATGACAAAGTAATAATTTATAAATTATCAAGGATTCATGAGGGAGGAGGGAGCGGGGAGGGAGGGGGAAGAAAAGAGGACCTGATGTCAAGGGCTTAAGTAGAGAGCAAATGCTTTGAAAATGATGAGGGTAATGAATGTACAGATGCGCTTTACACAATTGATGTATGTACAGATTATGATAAGAGTTGTATGAGCCCCTGATAAAACATTTAAAAAATAAAAATAAAGAGAGTATGATGATCTGCCAAAAGAACAATCAAATCTGTCTTGGAAGAAGTACAACCAGAATAATCCTTAGAGATGAGGGTGGTAAGACTTTATCTCACAGACTTTGGACATGTTATCAGGAAAGACCTGTCCCTGGAGAAGAACGTCATGTTTGGTAAAGTGGAGGAAGAGAGAAAATGACCCTTGAAAGGTGGATTGACACAATGGCTATAACAATAGGCTCAGACATAACCAAAATTGTGGGGATGGCACAGGACGGGTTGGTGTTTTTTTCTGTTGTTGGAACCAATTTGACAGCACGTAACAACAACAACAACAACAACAACAACATATATAATGAGATAAGATGATAACTCATTGCTGATGTGCATCTTTCTAATGGCTAATGAACAGGAATATCTCTTCATATATATATATATATATATATATAAAATCATTTTATTATGGGCTTATACAGCTCTTATCACAATCCACACATACATCAATTGTGTAAAGCACACTTGTACATTCATTGCCCTCATCATTCTCAAAACATTTGCTCTCCACCTAAGCCCTTGGCATCGGCTTCTCATTTTTTCCCATCTCTTCCCATATTTGTTGGTCACCTCGGTGTCTTCTTTGGTGAAGTATCTATTCATGTCCTCTGCTCTTTAAAGAATTAGATTGCTTGCCTTTTTGTTGTTGAAATACTGTGGTTGTCGATAAACTGTAGATTACTCCCTTGTCAACGATGTCATTGACAAGTCTTTTCCCCAATAGGTGTATGTTCTAGTTTGACTCTTTTGGAAAAGTCTTTTTATGTGCATAAGCATGTAATTTTCCAAAGGTGCCTGAGTAAATAGCCGGCTGGTCTAAAATCTCACCTCTTCCACTTCCACAAAGAGGGAGGGGAATCCAGCGCTTCGCATGCCCAAGGAAGATGCCTATGAAGTAGAGGCCAGAGATGCCTCCACTTTCAGACCTTTCTTTAGCCTGTTCTGACACCAAGCGTGCCTCCCCAAACACTCTACTTCTCCACTGGACTCTATAAACACCGTGATGGTGTCATAGGTAGGTTTATTGTGCCAACCTGGCCAATAGGAACATGTGGGATTAATCGGGTCACAGTTTGATTGGAGGGCAAAGCGATAAATGATTTGGCAAGGCCCACCCCCTCGCTCTCTTGTCTCTGGTGAATGAACTAGCGTTCAGTTGCTTAGTTAGTTCTCTGCCTCAACTTGTGAGCTACACTACCTATGGGCAGTGGATCATGTCGCTAGAGCTTGAGGGTCCTTCGAGACCTGATTTTGCTTGAACTGGAGGCTTGTGGATCCTGTTGCCTTTCATCGCTTGAGTTCGATATCCCATCCAGGCCCGCTTTGCCATTCCCCTGAGCAGCTGACTATTGCTGACCCTCCCTTGCTCTCTACTGGTGTCTGCCTGTGGTTGGACTCTGCCTGCATAGTCCAAAGGAAGACTCAGCTGTCTGCTTCTTTGACCTTGCATCCAGCAGCCTGGGAGTTGTGAGTTGAAGGATTTCCAGTATATTAATTTTTCCATGGAAGTGAGTTGAACTGAGTCCTCTGCACTGTGTAGACACATTAGTTGTTATAGTCCTTTGTGCGGTATAAAACTATCCATATATACATAAAATCGTAAGTGTCCTGGTTTTGTTTGTCTAGAGGGCCCTGCCTAACACAGATGACCACAGTTCTCACAGATAGTACTCACAAGTATGGGGTTTATTTGGGGAGCTAACCATTTACAAAATGTTAAGGATACAGTTATTTTATCCATCGCCCCTCTTCTTAGTCATGCTGATAGGCCCATCTCTTTGGTTTGTGGCCTCTCAGCCTTGTGGTTACTGACCTCTACCTTGCGCAGACTACACAGCTCCTTTAACAGTGGAAAGTGGCCAGGAGATATTCCAGTCTGAATGCATGAAGGCACTCAGCTGTATCCCTTCTGTGGGGCAGGAAGCCAGCCCTCCGCCCCCAGGGTTGTCTCGTGGGCTTAGAACAGCGCAGTGATCTTGGATGGTTCTCTCCTGCCTCTTCTTTCTTGCTGGTCTCAGATTCCATATTCCTGGTTCTGAATCGGCTCACTTTAAATGCAATGGGCTAGCATAACTGACTGCTGAACCCTATTAAGAGTTCCACACATCCAGACCCAAGGCCCAAGTGTCGGCCACTGGAGATCCCCTCATAGAGGGGGTTAGGAGAGGAGATGGGTCAGTCAGGGTGCGATGTAGTACCGATGAAGAACACAGCTTTCCCCCAGATCCTGGATGCTTCCTCCCCCCAACTACCATGATCCGAATTCTACCTTGCAGGACTGGATAGGGCAGAGGTTGTACACTGGTGCCTAGGGGAGCTGGAGGCACAGGGAATCCAGGGTGGACAATACCTTCAGGACCAAGGGTATGAGGGGCGATGCTGGGAGAGTGGAGGGTGTGTGGGTTGGAAAGGGGGAACTGATTACAAGGATCCACATGAGACCTCCTCCCTGGGAGACGGACAGCAGAGAAGGGGGAGAAGGGAGACTCCGGATAGGGCAAGATATGACAAAATAACAATCTATAAATTATCAAGGGCTCATGAGGGAGGGAGGGGGGGAGGGGAAAAAAAAAGAGGACCTGATGCAGGGGGCTTGAGTGGAGACCAAATGCTTTGAGAATGGTTGGGGCGAGGAGTGTACGGATGTGCTTTATACAATTGATGTATGTATATGTACGGATTGTGATAAGAGTTGTATGAGCCCCTAATAAAATGTAAAAAAAAAAAGAGTTCCACACATCCTATTCACATGGCCACACCTAGTCATTGGTGGTAGTTAAAAAGACTATAGACAAGCGATAACAAGGAATTTTAATCCACTACAGTCCCTGTGATTTAGTTTATCATCTGCTGTTTGTAAATTTCTATTTTTACGTTTAATAGACTATGCCATAAAGTAAGATTTCCTAAATTTGCCCTTGCTCTTTCTTCCATGAACCTTATTGCTTCAGGGGTTCCATTCAGGTCTTTGATGTCTCTCGAGTTCATTTTTGTATACGATAGGCTCCTGTTTCATTTTTCTACATATTGATATTTAATTTTCCCAGAATCACTTGTTAAAAAGACTATATTTCTTTCCAATTTAATGGATTTCTTTCCCTTCAAAAAGATCAGCTGACCACAGGTGATTTACTTAGTTTTCAGTTCTGTTCCATTGGTCTATTTGTCTGTCATTGTCCCAGTACCTGGTTATGTTGACAGTGGTGGCTGTGTAGGAGGTAATAAGATCAGGAATTCCAGGCCTCTCACTTTATTGTTCTGTTAGGTAGCTTAGCCTAGGGAATTGGGAAGTCCATTACGCATGCCCAGGAGAGCCAGCAAAAGACAAAAGCTGGATTTTTCCGCCGGTGGGCTTGGATGGGCGTTACACCTGGAGCAGCCCACCTGGGCCGGGTGATTGCAATTCAGCCAATGGGATCGACCTGGGGTCATTCACCACACCTCCCCCGGGAACCCTTGGAAAGGCAGGGACCAGAAGGGAGAGCTCTCTTGGGCTCTTGGGCGCTTGGGCGCCTGGGCTCTTGGTCTCTTTGTCTTGTCTTGCTTGGGCGGTCTGGTGGTCTTCGTGGGAGGGGAGAGATCCTTGCGTGACCCGGAGCAGTCTCTGCCAGGCCGCATGGTCAAAGGAATCCTATGGGTGCCGCGTAAAACCTGATGCTTCTTTGAACTTTCATTAAATTCACTTGGATCACGAGCCCGGCTTCGGCGTGACATCTTTCTCGCGTGGAGCCAAGGACCGAGGCTGAGATTTAGGCCGGAGAGAGAAACCTAACAGTTCTTCTTTCTCAGTAGTGTTTTACTTATCTAGGGTCTTCTTTACTTTCTATATAAGTTGAAGGTTAGTTTTTCCATCTCTTTAAAGAATGTGGATGGAATCTGGATCGGGATTGCCTTATATTTATAGATTGCTCTGAGTAATATTGATTTTTGCACAATGTTGTCTTCCTATCCATGAGCAGGTATGGTCTTCCATTTGTATTGGTCTCTTTGGTTTCTTTCTGCAGTTTTAAAATAAACTGTTTACTTTGTATAAAGCTTTTATATCCGTGGTTAAATATATTTCTATTTGATCTTTTTAGTGGTCATTATCATAGTATTATTTTCCTGATTTCCTTTTCAGAATTCTCTCTTTCAGGGAAGAAGAATTTGACTGATTATTGTATGTTGATTGAGTTTCTGGTGTTAAATCATCTGTACACACTGAATTCCACTTGGTCATGACATTTTTTTTAGTGCTATTGGAAAATAATGTCTAAGATTTTGCTGAGACTTTTTCCATCTTCATGAGAGATCCTGGTCTATCATTTTCTTTTCCAGTGGTGTCTTCTTTTCCTGGGTTTGGTATCAGCATCATGCTTGCTTCATAGAATGGCTACACAAACAGTCCATTCTTTGTTATGTCCTGAGATAGTTTGCATAGGATCATCGAATTAGTGTCTGTTCTTCTCTGAATGCTTTGTAACATTCTCTAGTGAATTATACCTATCTAGTACATGGGTGCCATCAGCCATTCAAACAGATGAATTTGAAAATGTTTCCAAGAATGAAATAACAGACTTGGCAAATGTATTAAGTATGGTGGAGAGTACTTCAAAGAGGATAAGGTTGTTTTGTAAAAAAATTTCAATACAAAACAAGAAAAAAAAGAACAACAAAAATTTTAGATACATAGCCTTGAAGAAATATGTTGCTGATTTTTGTATCCGTGTGTGTGTATTTTCTAATTGGTATATATATTTTTTGACAAGATCAATCTCTTTCTTTTTTGTTGTTATGGATCTGTTAGAATTTTTTACCTCAGGTTGTTAGTCTAAGTGTGTTGTCATTAACTTTCCAAGAAAAAAACCCTGCCTGCTATGACCTGCACGATGTAATCTATGATATAGATATAGGAGCCAAATTCTGTTCTTTCCAAAGCAGGAGCCTCCCTTCCCAAAATGGAACTGTTATGACACCCTCTTTATTTACACACTCCTTGGATAGCATCTACCCACACTCCAGATCTCTGGCTCTGACCATGTGTGGTGGAGTGAGAGTTCTTCATGGGGTTCTCCTATCCATGCCTCTCTAACTCCCATCCAATGATTGGATGAGACTAAGTAAATAGGATGTGGGAAACACGAAGAGAGGGGATTGGTCTATTTTGGTTGCTAGTCCTGTGTACAGAGAAGCGTCTCAGAAGCAGGAGCAGAGAGAATTCCTGGGACCATCAAGGAAACATGCCACTGGGCGAGCATGTTCTTTTGAGATCCTTGTCACAAGTGGCAGAGGCAGTAGAGGCACCAGAGGTCATGGCAGGGTGAGACCAGAGACACCAGGGAAGAAGAGCTGCATCACGGAGAACATGAGACTGAGATTGCGGGCAAGCTTACTACCCACCATGCAAGGCCAAAGCCAAACTCAGGCTACAGGGCTGAGCACCAGAAAGAGGCGTGGCTGCTGGCGGAGGAGGGTGCTACTGTGAACTGGAATTGTATCCTCAATGTTTTATGATTCTGACTTGTGGTAACTTCTTAACTTCCCCTAGAAATCCTTCCCCCCCCCCCCCATGGTATATCTTTTATTTCATTCTTTTGTTATTTCTAGACTATGTGGTTTGTCTATAAATTTCTCCAAATTTCACAAGTCTCCAAAAAATTTCCCAATATGTTATAGGGAAAAAATCTGCTTGTTAGTAGATCTGCATAGTTGGAAACCCAGTGTGAAATGGCAGCTGTGCCTAGTGTGACCGTGACTTCCTTCTTCCTTGTCTTCTTGCTTTGCCCTGCATTGTAGTCATCTGAATGGTGACGCTTCAGGGGCCTCTCTAAACTTGCTCCGTGGTCTCCAACTGTGTCTGTGCTGCAAATTATACAAATGCTTTTATTTTCAATTTGTCCTGATTGAAACGCAATTGACAGAGATGCTCTCTGGTTCTACCAATACTGACAAACTGCTGACCACTTGACACTCTGTTCCGAGCACCATGCAGTTTAACCCGTTTGCTCACATTCCTGACGCAAGTGTCCCCAGCCAGCGGGTGTTCATCATTTGGGGAGGGTCAGCTCCCAGCTCCCAGAAGGGAGAAGAAATAGCGAGCTCAGACTGGCCTGGAATTGTCTAGCACAGGCAGTCATTCTAAATCTTATAATCCTATTGTTTGTGGCCCGCAGGCCTTTTTTACTCACAGTGTCTTCACATCGCTCTGGAGTTTGCTTCCTGTGTCCTGAGCCTCCTTTGCTAGGTTCCCAGCCATGCTGGCCTTATGTCTTAGAGCAGTGGTTCTCAACCTTCCTAAGGCCGCGACCCTTTCATACAGTTCATGTTGTGGTGACCCCAACCTTAAAATGATTTTCGTTGTTACTTCATAACTGTAATTTTGCTACTGTTATGAATCACAATGTAAATATGTTATGCAGGATGTATTTTCATTATTAAAAATTGAACATAATTAAAGCAGAGTGATTAATCACAAAAACAATATTTCTAATAATTGAAATTTTGTTTTGAAGTATGGTGTAGCATGAATACCAGTCTTCACGCCTGGTACTCACATGTGGGCATATCTGCATGTAGGCAGACCCTTCTGGAGATGGAGGGAGGAGCGGTGTCTCAGTTCCTAAGGTTTTTTCAGTGTCTCGGTTCCTAATGTGTTTTCCAATGGTCTTGGTGACCCCTGTGAAAGGGTCTTTCGACCCCCAAAGGGGTTGCAACCCACAGGTTGAAAACTGCTGTCTTAGAGGATCTTCAACATGTATGAATTGGCTTGGGTTTCTGGGACGCAGCTTTTTCCAGACCCTCTCTGCCTTGGGGCCTCCGATTATCCTTGCTTCATGCTAAGTGACTAAGGATTTCTGAAAAATTTTCCTGTTGAGTCAGTAAACACACAATCTTGTTCAAACAAAGAGCTTCTAAGAGTGAGGCAAGGGAAACAGCAGAGAGTCTTAGGCTCTGACAGATCTGGGCTCAGACACTGGCTTATAATACTCATCAGCTGGGTGGCCTGAGGACAATTATTTAATCTCTAAGCCCTACTTTCTTTCTTCATCTAGAAAATGTGGAGGATTATCCCTTTTCCCATAAGAGTAACGAATTAAATTGCTCATCTGCATGCACAGACTGGCAGAGCCGTGCTAACTATTATGCCAACTATTATGAAGGATCCATTCAGGCCCAGTCACAACCACTGACTCTTCCATCTCCTGGGTTTACGCCTTCCTTCGGTGACTGAATTCTAATGTAAGGTGCATCTTCCAGCTCTGGAGCACAAGCTCCATCATTTGGGAGTATGATCTGTCTTTGTATTCTTTCTACCTAACACTTTGCCTGGTAGAACACTGTAGAATGAATAAGTAAACGAATGGGTGATTAAATAAATTCAGTTTTGCTACAAATTTAAACAGGCTTCATCATAGAAGTTTAGATTGTTCACAGTTAAAAGGCTGGAAGACCTAAATGTGCAACCTGAAATCATATAATTCTTAGAAGAAAAGGTCTAGCTATTAAGCTTCACTTTTAATGATGGATTGTCCAACCAAGTAGAAAAAGCACAAGTAACAAGACAAAATAAACAAATGGGACCTCACAATAATTAAAACTCTTTGGTCATCAAAAGACTTTACAGATAACCCCTTAGGACCAATAATGAGAGTAGCGATAACAGGAGGGTAGGGGGAAGTTGGGGAGAGAAAGGTGGAACAGATCACAATAATGAACATATAATTAATCCCCTCCCAGGGGGACAAAGAACAGAAAAGTGGGTGAAGGGAGACAGTGGCTTGTCAGAGTAAACCAGCCTCTGACAATTGTGGAGGGTCCTTAGGCACAATTGTACAGCAATAATATACAAAGATCACAGTAAAGTCATAGAAGAGAGATCGAAGAGAAGGCAAAGAAAGGAATCAGACACATTTTATAGTAGCATGCTCACCTGAGTCCCTCTTGGGGTGGTCCACATGGAGGTGGCAGACAGAGGAGGAGAATATTTCTAACCAAGGCTTATAGATACTTAGGGGCGTGCAAGCCCCCCTGAATACAGGTAACCACATACATCACAGAAAGAGGTTGTACCATAGGCAATACAGCAATGGGAGGGGGCCTATCTAGGGGTATACATGCAATAGGAAGAGGTGGGGTCAGGGGTACACATGTGACAAGATGAATGGATCCTAGATTCAGGATGGCATCCTAGCTTTGGTTGTCCTGGAGCTGGTTTGACTTATTCTCTTGGCTCCCCATGGAAACAATCACTTCTTTATCAGGATGGTATGAGCCCCACCTATGATGGGATAGGGAGAAAACTTCTAAGCAGCTTGCTTCCGAGTATGCTATAATCATTTGCCATGTGTTGCAAGCAGTGTCCTATGTCTGACATATATTTGGGGAGACAACCTGGGGAAAGCCTTTTTGTATTCCACAGCAGTTGGTATAAGACATGAAAAAAAATTAATAAATTATCAAGGGTTCATGAGGGAGGGGTGGTGGTGGAATGAGCTGATACCAAGGACTGAAGTAGAAAGAAAATGTTTTGAAAATGATGATGGCAACATATGTACAAACGTGCTTCACACAATGGATGTGTGTATGGATTGTGATGAGCTGTAAGAGCCCCCAATAAAATGACTTTAAAAAAACAAAAAAGACTACAAAAAATTGAAAATATAACACACCCACTAGGGACATAACTTTGTAAACTAGACTTCTGATAAGAATCTAATAATAAAATGCATATAAATAATTCAACAAGTTAACCAAAGACAGATAAACTAACCATAAGATGAACAAAGTACTTGAATAAACAGTTCACCCAACAGGAAAAGTTGCTCATGATTTTATAAGGTTCGAACCTTATTCTTTCAAAAAGAAGAATGAGTTTATTGAAGAGGAATACTTTGGAAAAGCAGCCCAAAGGGCCCTTAGCTAGTTAAAAGACCAGGACCAGATTCTTGACACAAGTCATGTACAGCAGTGGTGGTGTAAGAGTCACAGAACCTGATTTTCAGATTCTGTCTCTACGACTTACTGTGATTGGGCCAGTTACTCAGTCTCGGGATAAGGAGACGAACCTGGTTTCTCATTTCCAAAATGGAGCCATCCCTACTGCTCCAGCATGGAAATGAAAACAAAATACTTGTTTAGGATTTTGTGAAAAGTAGAGCCTCTGTAAGTACCCACTGTTTTCAATATAACTTTATTTTAAAATTAAAGGGGACGTCGAACCCCTCCCAGAAGATTGCTGTACAGAGGACAGCACTGAAGATACAGTCTGGGGAGAGGGGCGGGTCTGCGCAGACAGCACGGGAGCTAACTGAGAGAGAGGGAAAGAGAGAGAGAGAGAACCGCATTCTGGCCCACCAAGCCCCAAGGATGACATTCCTGCTTAGCAGTCAAGGCACAGAGAGAACCACAGGGCCAGCCCCATCATGAGACAGGACCTCCCCTCACTGATCCACAGTGCTGCAGGGCACAACACTGGAGACACCACCACCCCACCCCACCACCCCTACTGGGGTGAAACACGAAGGGAGTGCAACAGAGGAGCAAGGAGAGCAAAGCAATTAAGTCCCTGAGGAATCCTGAAAATAGAGTCCAGAGGGCAGGGCTTGCCACCTCATCAGATTCAATCAGAAAATATACATAAAGGTCAGCAGACAGACTTGGAACTATTTATAGGCCCTTTCTTCTTTCCCCTACCCCACCCCCATGTTTATATCTATCTATCTATAGGCAAGATAAACAATCCCAAGGAAAACACAAACAGGACTGACTGATGGTTCCAAAGGGGACACGGGAGAGGGGGTGGTGGGGGAAACGCAGCGTGGAGCCAACAAACCCAGGGCCAAGGGAAGAACAAGAGATCTAAAATTGACAGCGAGGAAGGTGTAGAACGTCTGGTGGGTTTGATCATGTGCAATATAGCTGAGAGGAATTACTGAGAATCCAATGGTCGAACATGACAGTGGGACAGAAGGAAAGTAAAAAGATATAGAGGAAAGAATTAGGAGGCAAAAGACATTTATAGAGGTCTAAATATAGGTATGTATATATTAACTATATTAATATATAACAATAGGGATATAGGTCTATGTTCTTATATATTAAGTATCAAGGTAGCAGACGGACATTGGGCCTCTACTCAAGTACCTCCTCAATGCAAGAACACTTTGTTCTAATAACCTGGCATTCTGTGATGCTCACTTTCCCGACACGCTGAAGTAAAAATGGGTGCATAAGCAAATGTGATGAAGAGAGTTGATGGTGCCTGGCTATTAGAATCTATAGCATCTGGGGTCTTACAGGCTTGACGTTAAACAAGTGGCCATCTAGTAGGGAAGCAGCATAGCCCACATAAAAGAAGCACACCAGCCTGTGTGATCACAAGGTGTAGACAGGATCTGGTATCAGGCATCAGAAGACCCAAAACAATCATATTGATGTGAATGACAGGGGTGCAAAGCAGTTATACGACTATTAGACTACGATCAGTATTGCTGAAGTGTACATGTAGAAATTATTAGTGTTGTTTCAGTGTACATAATTAGTATTGCTATAATTAATATCGCCAAATTGTACATCTAGAAACTATTAGTGTTATATTTTACTGTGTATATTCTCAAGCAAATAAAGTTAGAAGAAAAATTTTCCTTTTTCAGTGATTTCTTTAAAGATCTTTGTTAGGAAAAATGGTCTGATTGTCTTTTAAAACCCAGCCAATGTAGCCTTTATGAACCACCAGGTTCTGACCTGTAACTGATCACGGGGATGATGCAGGTCAGCTTGTGCTCCTTCTGCTGTGCTTGGAATCATGTTAGCTTGCTGGAGCCCTGGTGGTATAGCGGCTACAAGTTGGGCTGTGATCTGCATGGTCAACAGTTCAAAACCACTAGCAGCTCCATAGAAGACCAGGCTTTCTACTCCTAAAACAAGTTGGAAAGTCACAGGGGGTCACTGTGAGTCAGCACTGATTCAATGGCAGTGATAGCATTTAAAGGTTATCCAAACACCCTTTTGATTTTATAAATGAAAAAGCCTCTCAAGTTTTTGCACTAGCGCCCTTGATCTATTTCCTAAGCATTTATTTCAGACCAAGCAGTGGCCCTACTAGGTTTGGGCAATAGAGAAGCAAGCTCTTCTCTGCCTTTAAGGAGTTCCGGCCTTAGGGGCATGGCCCGGGGTTGGGGAAGACAGTGTTCACGCAGTATGATTGGGGCATGGGCTTTGAAAGACACACTCACCAACCCACAAGTGGGGGAAGGGAAACCAGGAAGATGGGAAAACATGTACAAAGCCACTGGAGCGTAAGACATCCACCTAGACAAGCGACATTTGATGGGAGAGTAGGTTGGGTTGGGATGATGATGAACTTGATATATCCAGGAGGTAGTGGCGACCAGAGAGGTTGGAGCTGGTTTGGGAGTTTTCAGTGTTTTAAGAGGCAGTTCAGCCGTTGGCCATAGTTGCAGAGGTGGAAAGATAAGCAAGGCTGGTTGGGATGTCTAGCATAAAATCCATCGGTACACTTAACAAGTCCGATCTCAGCGACAAAGCAGATTTGAGTTGTAAACTGCAATACAACTGATTGTTTGATACTAGAAATCTCTCGATATGGTAGCTTATACTAAAGATGTCTATGGGGTGAGTGGAAAGGGGTACAGTCTGTAGGTCACCTGACTTTCTTGTATTTCAAATGAGAGGGCTTCAAAGAGTTCATGGGATCCAATCAACAGGGATTTGAAAGATTATTATAGAGTTTATGGGAAAATGGACTAAAAGGAAGGTTTTCCACAAAGTCCCTTGTGTGCTATTTTTCAAGTATGTCACATTTTAGACACTGGATTCTTATCCAGTGCACCCACTGCAGGTAATCAGGTCCACCAAGCTTAATCCATGGTTCTTGAGAATAAGTATCAACCATCAAACTGTAACCAGTTTCCATTTGCAATGAAGTCAATGTCAAACCATTGTTCAAGGGTTTCCAGTTTGAGTATCACATATGAGAGGAAGCTGAATGCTAGCTAGACACCAGTACAACAAGTACTTTTGTGTGTGAGCCTAAATAGGACTCAGCAGTGTCTAATTTAAGTAAATGCATCCAATAACAAGGTTACTGTATTATACAACAGGGTAGATAAGTGAAATTCAAAAATATCATAAAAAATGACATTGTGTGATTAATAGCTCAGTTTATTAGCTGGTTTAATAAAGTAAAAGCTTATCGTGAAAATAATGGTAGAAATAGCTTTCTAAAAGTTTTTGGGATATGCTTACAAAACGACAGGTTCGGGAGAACATCCTGAACAATGACAATGCAAGGCCTGAGTGGCAGGGGCACTGTGGACAGGTTGGCTGTATGAAGTCGTGTTAGCTTCCTGAGACCACGGGGCGCCTGCTTCAAAATGGTCCCAGGACAGCTTCTAAATACAGGTCATAAGTTCAATAACACACAAATTTCAGTTTGTCAGCTATCTGAAAGTTTCTAAGAATTCCTTTGACTACGATGACACTCAATCCTGTATCACTTGTCCTTTTGGATGTCTCTTTACTCTCGAGTATGGACTTATTGTTTCATCCATCACAAAATCATACAATACTTTGATCCAGGAATGATAGTGGGGCAGGGTGTCATAATATTCAGCGGCAATTTTTCTCACCTAGAAGGGAAAATATACAGGAAGATGAGTTAACAGTTGATACGAAATCCTGTTAAAGACCATAGAGAATGTTCCACATATACACTCCATAAGGAGACTGAGAGCTTTCTCCCTCCTTCTCAAAAAATAAAAAGAAGAGGAGGCGAGAGAGGTAGTATTCAGGAATTCAAAACTGAAGGCAGTAGCATTTCAATAGTTAAATACATTTGATCTTCTAGGATTACTATCAGGCTTTGACGGTCTGGTTTGCAAAATTTGGCACATGGGTTCTATAACAAGTGCCTGCAACTCAATTAATTTGGTATTTTTTAGGGGCATACCATGTGGGTTGGATGGTACAATATAAAAGTAACACTGGTCCGTTTTTAAGGAGCTTACAAATACTAATAAGGCATTCTGGAGTGCACTTATCAAGTGCATGAATCTGTCATCCAAAGGAGCAATCATTTGGGGCACAAAGTTCTTCCATAAGGAACTACAAGTCAACACTGTGCACCTCAAGTACAGCCACCACCTGTCTGCCAGTGGTGGTGCTGGGGTTATGAGTTGGGCTGTGATCCTCCAAGTTAGCAGTTTGAAACCACCAGCTGCTCCTGGGGAGAAAGGCTTTTTACTCCTATGAAGAGTTAACTCTTGGAGAGTCATAGGGGCTGTCATGATGGCAGTGATTTAAAAAAAAAATCAGTGAAGACTTATGTGTTGCTCTAATGCTGCCAGATTTCAGAGGAGCTTCCAGACTAAGGTGGGTTAGGAAGAAAGGCCTAGCAATCTACTTCAAAAGGCCAGCCAATGAAAACGCATGGCTCACCTGACCCAATCCTACTGGGAGTCACCATGAGAG
This sequence comes from Tenrec ecaudatus, assembly GCF_050624435.1. Lineage (NCBI taxonomy): Eukaryota > Metazoa > Chordata > Mammalia > Afrosoricida > Tenrecidae > Tenrec > Tenrec ecaudatus. Next base: position 246,781,735 of record NC_134530.1, on the reverse strand, counting down.
GCTCAATAGCGGCTAACTGCAAAAAGACTCCGCAAATAAAAATAAACTGCTTCATAATTCACAGTGAACTGGTTGTCAAAGCCAGCAGAAATTTGTTTTCCTTAAAAACTAATTAGAGAAGACACTATCTTTCAGAAAAAGTAACTGTCAGGGCCAATTCAGATCCCGAATAAATATTTTAAGTCACGACCCTCAGCCTACATAAATAAATAATGGAAAACCAAGCAAGAGCTTATAATTTATACGAACTGCCATCAAGTCGATGTTGACTCACAGCGACCCTGAAGGGCAGGGTAAAACAGCCCCACGGGTTTCCGAGGCTGTAACTGTACAGGAGTGGAAAGCCCTGCTTGCTCCTTCGGAGTGCCTGGCGGTTTGAAATGCTGACCTTGTGGATTGTAGCCCACAGCATAACTACTACGCCACCAGGGCTCCTTAAAAGCTCCTAATAAGGCCCAAGGCCAACCATTAATACACTCCTTAGTACAAGGAGTAGGAAAGCCTGGGGAATGAGTTTGCCAAGAGTCCAGCATGATTCACATATTGACAATAAGCACCTAGGTTGTCTTGCTTCCTGTCACCTGCTTTTCTATGTATACAAAGAAAAACAAGCACTCAAGTGTCTATGAGCAGCAAAGCTCCATTTTAAAAAAAGTGTATTAAATTGAAAATCTTATTGTAGTCAAAATGTTCTATAAATTTGGTTGTGGCGAGGTTTGTACAATCCAGTAGAGATATCAAAACCCACCACTTTAAGGGGGTGGAGTGTACCTCAAGCCAAACTCACTGCCCTTGTGTCGATGCCAAGTCACAGCGACCCTGCAGGCCAGGGTGTAACTGCTCCAGTGGGTTTCCGAGACTGTCTCTCTACACAAAGTTTCATCTTTCTCCTGAGGAGCAGCTGATAGGTTCAAACTTTTGACCTTGTGGTTAGCGCCCAACTCGTAATCACACAACGACCACCAGTGCTGTTAAAACTAAACCTTTCTACCGCACACCTATTAACAACTTAATCCCATGTACACTGATGACAATGGTACAGGCCACTCTTGGCAGGGACTGTAGAAATGGCAGGGGAGGGACTGCTAACACAGGATGCTGAGGCTGCCTGTTAGGCAGACAAGTCGATGACAGAGGAAGCAGAGTGGGAAACGAGGAGTCAGTCATGTCTGAACTGAACGGAGTTTTCAGCTATGGCTCATGCCGGCAAAAATGATTTGGTTCAACGAGTGATTGACTTTCTCTTTACACTTTTCCTCCAACATCCTTTACACAATAACATTAAGATCCTGCTTCTCTATTTAAGAAGGCAAGACCTCGCGCTGACTGCTCACTGACAACCACAGAGCAAAATTGTAGCTGTGTGCTGCCATCGCACTGTGTGTGGGGGGCGTTGCCCAGACATTTCATTCTGAAAATTTTAAAGTCCAGAGTAGATAAAAGAATGCCCATCTGCCCTGCGTTTATGTTCACTAATAACCTAGAAACACCCCCCATCCCCCCTGGTTTGCTCTGCTGATATGTGCCAATTTCACCCTGAAATATTTCAACACAGACCACTAACAGAGTTTATCATGTCATCAGAAGCCATCTAGCAGAATGTGTACTGGCCCATGTCCTTCTAAGAATCTCAAGTCATTTAGTTGTCTTGCTGTGGGAGGTGTGCATGTGTTTAAACAGACAACGTTTACAAACTCAAGGAGTCAACGGACTGGAACTGGGGGTGAGAGCGTAAGACAGCTGACTACAATTCCTTACACTAAAGCTGCAAACTATTAGGAACTCTAGTATTACATTCCATCCTAGTTAGTCCTCCATTTAAAACTATGGGTGCGTTGTTGTTGTTTTTTCATCATAGAATTGCAAAAGCTACCCAGTGTGTGGATGGGAAGCTGAGGGAACTTGCTGGGGAGATAAAGTTAAGCAAGCGATCATTCTGGAAAGGGTGGAAAGATGAGGGTCGAAAAATTTCCCTTCGTTTACTCCACAGACAGTACACTCAAAGTCTGCAGTTCGAAGTGGCCTCGCCCGTCCCTGACGACAGCCTGTGTGTAGTACTGGAAATTGATTAGTGACGTAGGACATCTGTATTTCATTTAAAAAGCCACCATCTGAGGCTCAGCAAGGCCTGTTCAGATTAACAGCGATGAAGGGACACAACCGGATGCTTGTGTTTTCCATTCATGACTAGCTTTCTAAGTTCCCAGTTTATACTCCTTGGACATTGTTTGACCTAAGTGTAACCACTAGGCGAGGAGAGCAAACCCTTTGTGAATTCAGCGGTGAAACACCAGCATCCATTCGCTAGCCACTCTTCTGATGTGGGACCGAGACTGGCTATCTGGCCTGGATTCCTTGGGAAATAAGCAAGTCAACACCTATCTTAGTCGTATGCTTACTGGAAATTAGGGTCCATGTACTGAACTGTTGACTTACCAGTGGAAGGCTTTTGCCAGGAATGTTGGGAAAGTCATGATGTTCGTTGTGATAACCCACATTGAAGGTCAGCAAGTTCAGAGGCCCGTAATATGAGTATGTTTCATGTCCCTTTAAGAACATGTAATGTTCGGCTATGAAATGTCCAGAAATCGGGTGCAAGCCCAGACCAAATAAGGAGGCTGCCAACATGTAGACCAGAGATTTAACTCCTAAAAAGTAGTAAATGGCAATGTTGAAACTAATCTGGGCTATCACATTGATTATCTCCAGATTAGAAATAGGCTTGGGGTTGATGACCAGAGGCCGGAAAGCATAAAAGAGAGGCTGAAGAACAACCCATATGAACTTTCGGAAAGTGGTACAGAAAAACCAGCCCTCAAAATCAGTAGGGATGTCCACATCGATGCCATCCCCTCCGAGGTAGCGATGATGGTCCATATGGTACCTCTTGAAAGAAATGGAATATGGAACGCCAATAGGAAAATTCGCAAACATCCCAAACCAGCGATTCCACATAGCTTTGCAGTTGCCAAAGGCACTGTTATGGGAAATCTCATGAATTGCCAAAGTCATCGAGTGGTTAAGGCAGCTGCCTACAGCGTATGCCCAGAACATGACCCATTTCCAGTCCAAGTCTCTGACTAAGTATAAAGCGATCAGCTGGATGAAGACCATCATGGCTGTAATCCAAATCAGTCTGTAGTCAGGTTTCATCAACGATTTGATCTCAGGGTACTTCGCTGTAAAGAAAAAGAAAACAAGTCAGGAACTCAGAAAAGCACCCCATGACTTCAGCAATCCTGATTTAGTGGAACATTTAAATGTCACTATTTTTCTTGCTCCAAATCTCTACACGTCAGCTGTTAGTCTATCACTATCAAACATGTTTCTATTAAGCAAAGGGTTCTGAGTAGTGATGCTAATACTATCAAGAACACTGAGAAATCCTGTAGGAAAAATTGGCCTCAGAATCTAGAATTTCCACATTAGCAGAAGGGGAAGTACAAGAGTCGTAAGGTTTCACGTGACCCAGTTCCTTGTGCATGCGTACTACATTTTTAACGGCAATGGAAATGCACACAGCAAAACAGCCGTCCAACAATCTCGACGACACATATACTTCTGTGACAATGACTGCATTTGTCAGGTTGTATGATGATCCTGTTCTTCTGTAAATGACCCCTTTGCCTAACAAATCTTCATACAGAAAACAGAAGACCTTCCAGTGTTGTGATCACAATGTCTCTAAAATTGCACTTTCTATCCACAGGAGCTGGTCTACCCTGTCCTACAAGGTTGCGAGAGTCAGGGTTAACTCAATGGCAGTGAATACGCATCTGGCAGCGCAATATATTCAAGCTCATCCTGGAACAACAAGAGTTTGAATAATGTGCCTCCCCTTGTACCTTGAGTTTGTTTTTGTTTTTAAAATGCTGTATGCTGCTAATCATCTCTGCGTGAGCAGTTCCAGTGAATTGTGTATCACAGAAAGGTAACTGGCCTCTCTAGGGTCCCTTCTATTTCCGCCGTGTTCCCTGCAGTACTGTAAGCCTTGGATAGCATACGGGCTGCATACCAAGTGCTGCCAGTGATGCTGCCAGTGTTCCCAAGAAGCAACGTCCTGGCATTAGGAACAAAAGCAGAATTGTTTGCTCTACGCTGTAGATTGTGGGCTAGAGCTGCAGTTGCCCACCATTCCCAAGACCAATGAATCTAGTGTAAGGACGTTTTAGAAAAGGAGATTCTGGAAGCTATGCCAACAGGTATGAGATCATGCTTTTTAAATTTTTGCAAAATATGTTTTTATCTTGTATTGAAAATGCAGCTTTTAAATGGGTGCAGTATATAATACACAGAAGATATGAAACTAAAATTTAAAAAAACCCTCCTTGCCATGGAGTTGATTCTAACTCGTAGCAATCCTACAGAGCAGGTAGAACGGCCCCTGTGGGGTTCTGAGACTGTGACCCTTTGCCAGAGTAGAAACCCCGTCTTTCTCCGGCAGAGCAACTGGTGGTTTCACACTCCTGATCTTGCAGACTGCAGTCCAACGAGAAACCACCAGGGCTGCTTCTAAGATACAAATTAGGTACTGAGTTTAGGTTCTTGGTAAGGCTATTAGTTTGGGGGATGTCAAAAGTAGTAAGCAGATTTTTGATTACAGGTATGTGTGTGGGGGGGGTAGGAGACGGGGAGTTGGTGTTCCTAAACCCTGAGTTGTACAAGGGCCAACTGACTTAAGGAGCCCTAATGGCAAGGTGGCTAAAGCACTTAAATGTTAACTGGAAGGTTCATGGTTCCTACTACCGGCCGCACTGTTCTGCGGAGGACAGAGGCAGCGGACTGCTTCTATAAAGATGACAGCTGTGGAAAACCCACGGGACTCTTCCACTCTAGGGCTGCTATGCTTCAGATCAACTCAGCAGTGTGTTCAGTTGCTCCAGCTTGGTTTTTTATACATATAATTAGATTACGAAAATGTTTTTGCCACTTAAAGGTAATCTTGTTTTCTTCGGTTGAGTAGTTTCATTAGAATAATTACCAAAGTTTCAGGTCTCAAACAACAAAGGCCGGGCGGGGGGGGGGATCACATCACTGTGAATGAGGGGGAGAGCGTGATGGGGACCCAATGCCCATCTGTAGACAGCTGGACATCCCTTGCAGAGGGGTAGTGGGGAGGAGATGAGTCACTCAGGGTTCAGTGTAGCAACAATGAAACTCAAAACCTTCCTCTAGTTCTTGAACGCTTCCTCCCCTCCCAACTATCATGACCCCAATTCTACCTTGTGGACCTGGTTAGACCAGAGGATGTACAGCGGTGCAGTAGGGATCTGGAAACACAGGGAATCTAGGACTGACGAACCCCTCAGGACCAGCGGTGGGAGTGGCGACACCAGGAGGGAAGTGGGTGTAGAAAGGGAGAACCGATCTTGGGGATCTATGTGTAACCTCCTCCCTGGGAGATGGGCAATGAGAAGGTGGGTGAGGGGAGACGCTGGGCAGTGTAAGATAAGATAAAATAATTATTTATAAACTACTAAGGGTGTAGGGGGAAGGGGGAAGCGGGGAGGGAGGGGGAGGGAAAAAAAGGAAGCAGAGCTGATTCGAGGAACCCAAGTGGAAGGTGAATTTTGAGAATGACGAGGGCAACGAATGTATAAGGGTGCTTTACTCAATTGATGTATGTATGCATTGTGATAAGAGTTGTATGAGCCCCAATAAAAAGATTTATAAAAAAAAAAAAAGAAGAAGAATTTCCAAAGTAGTCTACTGATTTATCATGTCCCTGTCTTGAGCCCGTTCTACAATTTTAGCACTAATCTGTATTCAGTTCTCAGTGCTGAATTCTACTGCACATCTTCAAATATTATGGACAGGGCCTTTGCATTCCAGAGAGAATGGAGATAGTTCTCTGTCGACTACCACATCTGAGAAGAAAAGGAGACAGAGCACAGACACAGCTTTTCTCCTCAGACAGGTCACGCAGAATGCTCTTAAAAAGCAAACGAGGGCAGCTCCAGCCTCTTCTCTACATGTGGAAGATGACCAGCAGAGAGGAAGTCAGTAAAATCTGAATAAGCAGAGCAGGATGTTACTGAGTCTGATTGTAAACACCTGAACTAAGGTGGTACAGGTCAAGGTAAATAACTCCCGTTTCTTTCCCTCTCTCCTTCTGCGGAGCCCTGGGGTGTGGGGGCCACACTCTGAGTTGCTAATCTCTTGGTCTACGTTTAAAACCACTGGCCACTCAGTGAGCAACAGGCTTCCTATTCCCATGAAGACTGAGTCTCAGAAACCCATCGGGAAGTTCTACAGGGTCACTGGGATTCAGAATCCACTCAGTGGCACTGAGGTTTGTTTGTATTTTTCTCTCTCCACTTGTAATCTTTGTTGTTATAACTCATTTTATCAAATGCTAGTAGTAATTTTGTAGGATATATATATGACAATCCTACACAATCAAAAATGAATTCATCTACAACTAAATTTTCTGGTGTAAATGAAGAGTTCAAATACTCATTCATTAAAATAGCATTTCTGAGCAACTCTCCAACAAAAGAATAACAGCCATTCATTTATTGGTAGATGAGTACTCATTCTTTTAAAGTGTTATTTATGTTTAAATGGAACTCCAACATCTTTACCTTATATAAAACTGACAAGAGTCAATAAAGGATAGAAATTATTCATTCTATCGTAAGTAGAAGGAACTCTGGTAATATAGTGGGTTTCGAGTTGGCTTGCTAACCACAAGTTTGGCAGTTCAAGACAACCAGCTGCTCCAAGAGAGAAAGATGAAGTTTTCTATTCCTGAGTTTTAGTCTCAGAAACCCACAGGGGCTGTTCTACCCTGTCCTGTAGGGCTGCTTAGAGTCAGAATCAACTCAATGGCACTGAGTTGAATTTTGAGTAGTAAGTTCGTATGAATTAAATTGGAGACTTCATATTCTCTTGAAGATAAATAGAACACTATCCCATGAAGTCATCTTAAACCTAATAACAGTTTAGTTCAAGTAATAAAGAATGCTGCCCTTGAGCACTATACTCTTTGAAGGAATTAACCATACAAGATCCAATGGCCAACAGCAGCGCTAAAGAACAGATGAGACCTTTAAGAGACAGAGTCTCTAACGTAATGGTCACAAGGCAATACACAGATAGGATAACACAATGTGAATATTGTAGTCAACGCCACTCAAGTGTTCATGTTGAATGTTTGTTTTATTGTGAATTTTTTTAACTAGAGAAAACATTCACAGTCCTCTGAGAAGCTATTTGGCTAAGTAATTTTACAAGCACCAAATTTTTACCAAGCTGTAATAATATGAGCAAGTTTCAAAAAAATCTTGGAAAAGTTAATTAAGAGAATACACCTTGGAACTTTCACCCGTCACAGTGGAAAAAAAAGATAATGGATTTTCCCAGAAGAGTTGTATATAAACATGAAATACTGTAAGAGTGCTAAAACAATTCAGTGGGGTAAAGAACAGGGTGCTTTGTTTTTGTGCTGGAACAACTGGAGCCACATGCAAATGAATGACGTTGGGTCCTTACCTCACACCATTTATGTGTATTAATTCATAACACATCATAGGCATAACTAGAAAAGCTATAATGATAAAACTTTTAAAGGAAACATAGGAAGAAATCTTTATGACCTTTCTTGGTTTTTCTTCCCACCCAAAGCACAAGAGACAAAAGAAAATAAAGAAAGAAATCTCTGTGCTACTGCTATCAAGTTAAAAGACAACCTGTATTCAGTCTTTAAAAAAACCATTTTATTGGGGGCTCGTACAACTGATCACAATCCATACATACACCCATTGTGTCAAGCACATTGGTACATTTGTTGCCATCCTCATTCTCAAAACATTTGCTTTCTACTTGAGCCCTTGGTATCAGCTCCTTATTTTTCTCCTGCCTCCTCGCTCCCCACTCCCTCCCAAACCCTTGATAATTTATAAATTGTTTTTTCATGTCTTACACTGTCCAATGTCTCCCTTCACCCACTTTTCTGTTGTCTGTCCCCTTGGGAGGGGGTTTTATGTAGATCATTGATTGATCCCCACTTTTCCCCCACCTTTCCCTTCCCCTCCTGGTATCGCTACTCTCATTACTGGTCCTGGGGTTTTATCTGCCCTGGAGTCCCGGTGTTTCCAGTTCCTATCTGTACCAGTGTATATCCTCTGGTCTAGCCAGATTTGTAAGGTAGAATTTGGATCATGATAGGGGGACGGGAGGAGGAAGTATTTAGGAACTAGAGGAAAGCTGTATGTTTCATTGGTGCTACACTGCACCCTGACTAGCTTGTCTCCTTCCTGGGATCCTTCTGTAGGGAGATGTCCAGTTGCCTACAGATGAGCTTTGGGTCTCCACTCTGCACTCCCCCTTATTCACATCAATATGATTTTTTTGTTCTTTGATGCCTAATACCTGATAGTATCGACACCTCATGATCATACAGGCTGGTATGCTTCTTCCATGTGGGCTTTGTTGCTTCTGAGCTAGATGGCTGCTTGTTTATCCTGAAGCCTTTAAGACCCCAGACGCTGTATCTCTTGATAGCCAGGCACCATCAGCTTTCCTCACCACATCAGCACCTCAGTCTCCTTTCTTAACAAAATCCTTGACGAACAAGTTTAAAATTTTGACACAGTCCAATATATTTTGTCCTTTTGTTGCTTGACATGACACCTTTTGTTGGTGTCATATCTAAGAATAAACTTAAAAACAAGGTCTTGAAATTTCCTCTCAAATATTTTCTTCAGAGTTTTATGGTTTTAGCTGTTTTTATACTTATTGGTCCATCCTAAATTAACTTTTATATCTAGTATGAGGTAAAGGTCCAATTTCATTTTTGTTCCATGTGCATACACCTGGGTTGTCATGAACCAGAATCGATTAACAGCAAATGATGATGGCAATTCATTTGCAGCAAAAACACTACCTGCTTTATTCCCTAGTGAATGGACACATCAACCTTCTTGTAGAAAGCAATTGGCCACAGATGTATCAAATAAATGCTTTTAAATAAACTTTGGAAAAAACATGACTCTAAATGTAAAATTACTATTTACAGATGTTGGTAAAAAACAAATCGATTTACTATTATGCCTCTTGCTTGCCCCCCCCCCGCCCCTCCCCCTGGGCCAAAAAGCTGACAAAATGGTCAGAAATCTGTAATTTAAGTGCATCCCCGCCCCCAGATTCTTATCCTTCCTAAGGTTATTACATCTCTCATCCAGAGTTGTAGTGACACTTGCAAGGAAATGATTATCCATTCACTGAGAAATAGTAAACTGTCCTTTCCAAGTTAACTGTCTCAGGGGGAAGTCTTCGGGGGAAAAAAGCTCAGGGTTGATATAGGCATCACCATCATCAACAAGAACCCTTTCACTTCCTTGATTTTCTGAACATAAAATTCACAGCCAATTCTAGAACTCAGGAGTTTCTTAAGGATGGATATCAATATGTTGACTCTACATTTTATATATATATATGTATATATATCATGCATTACAGTCTAACTCATATTAAGTATGGGCAAATGATTTGCAAAATGTTTTCATTTTAAAAGAAGTGTGAAACAAAAGTAACTTAAAGTGCTACCCTTAGCAAACAATTGTAAAAGTCTGAGCTCCCAATTGACTGCCTCTATTTCAAAAATCCATTTCCTGGATCTACTAACTGAAGAGTCACTATGTCTAAGATGACCCCACGGCAGTGGGTTTGATGAGTCTTCCACTAGCTTCCAATTTTAAACTTCATGGATTAAGTAAACGTTCACTGAGCAGACCGTGCGCTTATACTTTTGAAAACACGAAGCTCCTTGCAAAAATCAGCGGCTGCTTTTCCTTCCCACTGGGCAAATGAATGGGAGTGAGATTCCTCCGATCACCTCATCACCCATTTGGCTCCCTGAATTTTGGACGGGCAGCGAATAAGGTAAAAACACAGATAAACAAACACAGGTGTATTTTGAAAGCAATCTACAGTAATACGGATTAGGATCTCGCTCTATGTTGTACTCGTTCACTTTTACCCTATCTTTAAAATAGGGGTGATTCCGACCTACTTGAGTTACCTGGAGCATTAAATTGGCTAACGTTCATAAAGCACTTATTACAGCGCCTGATATGTCATTAGGAGTAACCTGGAAGAGATAAGCGAACCATAAAAGCAGGAGCCGAAGGTAGTCCAGTGCAGTAAGCACCTCTAGAGTTAAAGGCCCAGTTAGGCTGGTGCAAAGGGCCCAAACTGGCTAAACTTGGAAAGCCATGTAACCTCTTTTAGGTCGCACCAAACTGGGATGGAGAGAAAATACGCGTGAATCTGCCCTTGTTACGTCCCGGGCTGGTTATGAGGCCCAGGACATGTGAGAGAGAACACGGGGTATCTGATCCCTGGGGTCTCCAGACAGACGTCGGCGTGGACGGTCCTCGTCCCCTCCCTGTGGCCTCCGCAGGGCTGTCACAAGGTCAGTGTGGTTGGACTGCAGGTCCCCGGGCCCGGCGGGCCACACCCTGCCTCCGAGACACTCGCAGCAAACCACCCTCCTTCCCGGGGCCTGCTTCGGAGGGCGGGTGGAGGAAAGGGCACCCAAGCGAGGGCATAGGGCTCTTCACCCGAGAGGATCTACCCACCCACCGGCGCCCCAGCAGGGGGAGGGGGAGGGGGCGAGCTCTAGGCCGGCCCGAGCCCAACTAGCCAGCAGGGCCCCAAGGGGACGCCCCGCGCCCGGGGGACGCGCCTGCGCCTCTTCGCGGAAGGCCCAGCGGGGGCGCGCGCGCCCCCATCCTTCCTTCCCGCCGGGTCGGAGCCGGGGAGCAACGGCCTAAACCTCCCGTCTGTCTGTCCCCAGCGTGCGCCGGCCGCGGGACGCCAGGAGAGTGGGCTCGGAACGGGTTCCCCCGACGCCCCCCGCGCGCAAAGGGCCTGGCCGGGGAGGGCGCGCCCCGGCGGCGGGAGGCCGCGCACGCACATAACGGGGCCCGCGCCGGTCCTCACCCAGGATCTCCCGGCGCCGAGTGGCGTGCGGTTCGTCGGTGTAGACCCACTCGAAGTCCTCTCGAGAGACGCGGCTCCCCATGGCGGCGGCTCGCGGGCCCGCTCCCGGCCCGAGCGCTTTGGGATACGGCTCCTGACAGACGAAGGCAGCGGCACGGGCGGCGGGCGGAGCGGCCGAGGAGGTGGGGCGGAGTCACGGAGACTCCGCCCCCGCCCCGCCCCATCTGGGCGGGGCTTGACGGCGTGCGCGGACAGCCACAGGGTGGCATGTCCTGGCAGCTCGCAAGCTCCACCCTTCGGGCTCTTAGTCCCGCGGCTTCACCCGGAGTCAGGATGCCAGCTCCCGCCACTCCCTGTTCCCTCAGAGCTGTCTGTGCCTGCGGGGACAAGGAGGAAAAGAAAGGAAAGGTGTCTGGTTAATAAAGCAGCCGATTTAGCTCCTCCGTGGGTGGAGCTCCCCGGAGGTCTGAAGCTCTGCCAAACCACAAAGATCCTGGACCATTATGAGCTGAATGGCATGTGGCCCAAGTTTTGTTCATTTTAAAAGCAAATTGCTTGCTGAGCCTTTTTGGCTGCTGCCGGAATCACCTCCACAGCAGATTTTTTATTAAGAATTAAAATAATAATAATGATACCTAAGGCTGGGTCTTCCAGTAAAAAAATACACAATCAAAATCCTGCTGGCGAGAAAGGAAAAGATGATACGGATTAGCTACGTGTTTTGCCTGAAACATTCTCATGGGACCGCCCTCCCAGATGATTGCTCAATTTTGCATCTCTCTGTCACAAAAGCAGCTGAGCTACACCTCTTCTGAAAGAGGGAACATTTGTTTCAAAAGTAGTAGCACTTCCCCATCAAAAAAGAAACTGACCACATTTGCCTGTGCACCCATTGTCATCAGTGTGCAAGGCAGGTGAGCATCTCAGACTGCCGAATTGTTAGAACAAAGTGTTCTTGTGTTGAGAGAATACTTGAGCAGGGGCCCACTGTCCATCTGTTTCCTTAATACTAAACCTATAAATACATGTACATAGATCTATTCCCGCCTCATCGTATATAAATATATTTACATTTTGTATGTCTCTATTTAAATCTCTATGACTACCCTTTGCCTCCTAGTTCTTTCCTCTGTTTGTACTTTCCTCTTGTCCCACTATCATGTCATGCTTTCATTTGGCTTTTAGGAATTCCTCTCAGTTACATTGTCCTTGATCCAGCCCTGTCAGACCTCCCACACCCTCCTTGACATTGATTTTGGATCACTTGTTATTCCCTTGTCCCTGGGTTTGTTAACACCCTCTTCCTTTCCCCCACCACCTGTACTACCCCTTGCCCCCCACCCCCAACTGTCATCCTGTTGTTCTCTCTTCTGGCTTGTTAATTCCACCTATCCCCTCCAAGTAGACATGCTATGTACTATCACAAGATTGAGTACCACGAAGCAACAACAGAAAGTAAAACAATAGCTACAACAACAACAACAGAGACACACACATAAACGTATGAATAGTTCAGGGTCTGTTTGTTTTCCTTCACAGGTGCTTTCCAGTGAAGTCTGATGGGGTGCCATGCCTGGCACCGCCTCTATCCCTGGGGACTTCATTGCTCTGCTTCCCCCACTGCTCCTGCTACATGCCCTCAGAGGCTGGCTTCAGCGTGGTGAGCTCATGGCGGGCACCATTCCCTCCGTGTGTCTCTAGTGTTTTCCCCAATGGTGCTATGGGTCAATGAGGAACGCTGTGTCCCATGGTGGGCCCGGCCCTGTGGTCATCTCTGTGCATTGCTGTTCTGAGCAGGAACATTGTCCTCAGGGCTTGGTGAGCCAGGATGTGCGTCACCCTTTTCTTTTTTTCCCCTGTGCCCCCTCGTTGGCTCCTGTGTGCTCTGACCAGACCAGTCCCTCTTCCCCTCTTCTTGAGCTGTAGCATCAGCGCTGTCCTCTGAAGTGAATTCTTCTTGGGTGGAGGGTGGTGTTGTCCACTTAGTTGGTAATGGGGCCGGCCCCTCAGGCCTCTCTATCAGTTCCCTGCTTCATGTCAGCGTGTTGCGTTCTTGTCTTGGAGCTCTGGCTTGAAGTCTTGTCTCTCTTTCCCTGTGGAAACACAATCAACACCCTCCCCCTATGTGGGTTAGTGCCCTGTTCCCCCTGCTACCCATACCTTTTTCCATCCTCCTTTTGGTGAAGAAAGCTGATGGTGCCCGGCTACCAAAAGATATAGCACCTGATGTCTTAAAGACCTGAAGATAAACAAGCAGACATCTAGCTGAGAGACAACAAAACCCACATGGAAGAAGCACACTGGCCTGTCCCGATTAGATCACTGAGGACAAAGTTGGTGCATAAGCAAAAGTTGGGAACAAACCTGATGGTGCCCGACTATCAAATGATATAGCATCAGGGGTCTTAAAGGCTTGAAGACAATCAGGCAGCCATCTAGCTAAGAAAAAACAAAGCCCACAAGGAAGAAGCACACCAGCCTACCCTGATGCGAGCACTGAAGACAAAGCGGGTGCACGGGCAAGTGTGGTGAAGAAAGCTGATAGTGCCCAGTTGTCAAAATATATAGAATCTGGGGTCCCATAGCCTGTAAGATAAACAAGGGGCCATCTAACCGAAAAGCAACAAAGCCCACATGGAAAATGCACACCAGCCTTTGAGATGACAAGGCATCGAAGGGATCAAGTATTAGGCATCAAAGACAAAAAATAATAATCATAGCATTGTGAATGTGGGGGAGTGCAGAGTGGGGACCCAGGGTCCATCTGGGAGAAACTGGACATCCCCTTGCAGAAGGGTTGTGGTGAGGTGATGAACCAGTCAGAGTGTAGTGTAGCAACAATGAAACATACAATTGTCCTCTAGTTCTTGAATGCTTCCTCTCCCCACTATCATAATCCCAATTCTACCTTACATAACCGGCTGGACCGGGAGATGTACACTGGCACGGATAGGAACTGGAAATACGGGGAATCCAGGACAGATGAACTCCTCAGGAACAGTGGTGAGAGTGGCCATATCGGGAAGGTGGAGAGAGGGTGAAGGAGAAAGGGGAAACAGATGACAAGGTCTACATGTAAACTCCTCCCTGGAGGACGGACAGCAGAGAAATGGGTGAGAAAGACATTGGATGGTGTAAGATATGATAAAATAATAATTATTTATAAATTATTAAGGGAGAAGCGGGGGAGTGGGGAGGGAGGGGGAAATGAGGAGCTGATACCAAGGGCTCAAGTAGAAAGCAGGTGTTTTGAGAATGATGATGGCAACATATGTACAAGTGTGCTGGACACAAATGATGTATATACAGATTGTAAAAAGAGTTGTATAAGCCCCTAATAAAATGATTTTTTTAAAAAGCACAGATTACAGTGAAGCAGGCGACAAACCTAATATCAACAGAAGCTTTGTGGTTGTTGTTCTATATTCATGTTTTGAAATAAAGGTAATTAGCTGCAGACAAAAAAAAAAAGAAACTGAGTTGTAATCAGAAGCAGTGTGCCTCATCCTAAAGAGCACACCACCACCATCACCATACACACACAAAAGGACCGGGAGTATAATCAAACTGCTAAATCCAATAGGTCAGCAGTTTAAAACTACCAGGCGCTCAGCAGTAGAAACGAGGCTTTCTGCTTCCATAAAGATATACAGCCTGCGAAACACAGGGGAAGTTCTGACCTAGAAGGTCGCTGTGAGTCAGAATGGACTGACTCACTAACCCGATGTTGCTGGGCCTTTTCAATATATAGGAAATAGAACCCAAACCAAATGCAAGGCAATGCCAACTCAAGCGACCCTATAGGACAAGGTAGAATTGCTCCTGTGAGTTTTCCAGGCTGGAACTCTTTATGAAATAGTAAGTTCGTCTTTCTAACCAAGGAAATAGAAAGAACATGCTAAACTACACCATAAATGATCCAGATCCCAATAAGTTAGACATAACTAAATACCTTGAGGGAGCGAGTTACTGCACCTGGGAGATCAGGACCATGATGTCGGGGAACACCAAGGCCAATTGACACAGCACAGTGTGCAAAGGCATCCTACTTTGGTGAGTAGTGACTGGGATCTTAAAAGTTCCTGAGCAAGCATCGAACATCCAGCAGTTGGTCTCTCCCGGTTGGGAGGAAAGACGGGTGATGGAAATCAAAGGACCTATGGGAACCGTTAGTCCAGTGGATGAATGGAGTCTGCAAGCATCAAAACCTCCACCAGCCTGGGACCAGAAACACGCATGGTACCCAGCTACTGCTACAACTGCCCTGAAAAGAATCACATTAGAAGGTGCTAGAGAGTGGGAGAAAAATGTGAACCACACTCAGAACCAGAAAGGAGACCTGGCTTAATGGTCATACAGAGACTGATGGATCCCCCCAAGATCATGCCCCTTTGTCAGCCTTTGGGCTCAAACTATCTAACGAACACCTATTGTTTTGTTTTGTTTTCACACCTAAAAAGCAAGAGCCAGGGGAAAGGAGGGACATCTGTAGTCTAAATACAGGCATGTACATATGTAAATATATATATGATGAAGGGTAAATAGATCTATGTGCATATATTTATAGGTTTAGTATTAAGGTAGCAGGTGGACATTGGGCCTCCACTCAAGTACTTCCTCAAGGCAAGAACACTTTGTTGCATTAAACAGGCATTCCATGATGTTCTATTAATGTGGCATTCCACCTTCCCGACATGATCACTGAAGACAAAGAGGGTGCATAAGCAAATGTGGTGAAGAAAGCTGATGGTGCCTGGCTATCAAAAGATATAGCGTCTAGGGTCTTAAGGACTTGAAGGTAAACAGGTGGCCATCTAGCTCAGAAGCAACAAATCCCACATGGAAGAAGCACACCAGCCTGTGTGACCACAGGGCGTTGAAGGGATAAGGTATCAGGCATCAAAGAACAAAAAATTATATCATTGTAAATGAGGGGGAGTGCAGATTTGGGACCCAAAGCCCATTTGTAGGTAACAGGACATCCCCTTACAGAAGGGTTGCAGAGAGGAGAAAAGCCAGTCAGGGTGCAGTGTAGCAATGATGAAACATACAACTTTCCTCTAATTCTTAAGTGCTTCCTCCCTGCCACTCCACTATCATGATCCCAATTCTACCTTACAAATCTGGCTAGACCAGAGGATGTACATTGGTACAGAGAGGAACCAGAAACACAGGGAATCCAGGACAGATGATCTCTTCAGGATCAGTGGTGAGAATGGCTATACCAAAGGGTGAAGGGAAGGTGGGGTAGAAAAGGGGAACCGATTATAAGGATCTACATATAACCTGGGGGATGGACAACAGAAAAGTGGGTGAAGGGAGGGAGACGTCAGACAGTGTAAGACATGACAAAATAATAATTTATAAATTAAGAAGGGTTTATGAAGGAGGGGGAGGAAGAAGGGAGGGGAAAAATGAGGAGCTGATGCCAGGGGCTTAAGTGGAGTGCAAATGTTTTGAGAATGATGAGGGCAACAAATGTACAAATGTGCTTGACAATGGATGGATGGGTGGATTGTGATATGAGTTGTATGAGCCCCCAATAAAATGACTTTAAAAAAAGAAAGTGGCTTGAAAAAGTATATACTTTAAAATGTTAAAGAAAAAAGAAAAAGTATATACTAACTATTTAGATTCTGATTAAAATCATTGAAGTTTTTTATAAGGGACATTTATGAGACAATTTAAATAGTGAATGAATATTTGATTTCTTAAGTACGATAATATTATGGTGATGGCTTTTAGAGGAGTCCTTATATTTTAGAGATTCTTACAACAAACAATCCAACTGAAAAATACATTAATTGTGGTGCATGCAATGTTAAGCTAAGCTACCATTGAGAAGAGAGGACGTTGTTATTCATTATCATACAGCCAATCTGATTTACATTGGTTCACTGGAGCACTCCCTAGGTTTCCTGCTCATAGTCATTGTTTAACAATTTATACCACCCAGAGGCTCCTTAGGACAAACTTTGTAATGTATTCATATGACTTGATCACCAGAGTGCAGTTTCTATATACACAAACATTTCTGTGGCTAGGCATAAAATATATTTAGAAAGACACCCAAGAAATGGTTACTTTGCGGGAGAGTAAGTGGAATTCTAGAGGAGAAAGGTTGTTGTTGGCTTTAGGTGTCGCCGAGGCTGAGTCTGTTCTCAGCATAGTGACGCCGTGTACAACAGAATGACACACTTCCTTGGTCCTGTGCTGCCCTCACGATTGTTCTCACGTCTGAGCCACTTGTCAATCCATTTCATTGAGACTCTTCCTCTTTTTTTGCTGCCCCCCCCACTTTATTAAGCATGATATCATTATCCAGGGACTGGTCCCTCCTGATCATGACCTAACCTAGTTACCACATTACATCAACCATCACACTAGTCTTCACATCTTTTTCTTATTCTTGCAAAGTAATTTCCCTGGAGGCAAACATACCAGTTATTCTAGAAAGACACTCCCCAGTCTGCTCTTTAAGGCACTGTGAATGACAAAAGCTCTACATGTTGTTACACAATTTCAGATGACTTTGCGTTCTGATGAGGGTTAGATTCATTTTAAGACAAGGTACATTTCCACTAAAATTTCCATTTTCCATTTATTTGTTTCTGAATGGGCTGTTCCCTTTTTTTTATGTGCAAGATTTTATTTTATTTAGAATTTAGACAAAGAACTCTGTGGTGGTGGCAAAGCCTCCAAAAGGGTCATAAAGGTGGGAAATTGGTGGTCGTGGCAGGATTCCTTGAAGAACTAGGTGTTTCGCTGTTCCTTTTTTTAAAAAATCATTTTTACTGGGGGCTCTTTCAGCTCTTAAAGTATTCTATGTATCAATTGTATCAAGCATATTTGTACATATGTTGCCATCATCATCTCCAAAACATTTTCTACTTGAACTTTGGTGTAAGCTCCTCTTTTTCGCTCCTCCCTCTCCCACCCTCCCACCGTTGATCAATTATATATTATTTCCTATCTTGCACTGTCTGTTGTCTCCCTTCACCCACATTTCTGTTTTTTGTCCCCTTTGGGAGGGGGGACAGGCTATATATCCAACCTTGTGATGGGTTCCCCCTTTCTCCCCCTTCCCCCTCTCTGATCATCCCCCTCCCCTCACGATATCACTACTCCCACTACTGTTCCTGAGGGGTTTTTCTGTCCTGAATTCCATGTGCCCAAATCTCTTATCTGTACCAATGTGTGTTCTCTTGTATAGCCAGATTTGTAAGGTAGACTGGGTCATAGTGGGGGGCAGCGGGAGGCATTCAGGAACTAGAGGTGCTATACTGCACCTTGTTTGAATCATCCCTTAGAACCCTTCTGTCGGGGTATATCCAAATGTCCACCGATGGGCTTTGGGTCTCAACTCCAACCCCCCTCATTCTCATCCATATAGTTGTTTGTTTTGGATCTTTTGATACCTGTTCCCTGATCCCATCAACACCTCATGATCACACAGGCTGGTGTGCTTCTTCATTGTGGGATTATTTACTTCCCTGCTGGATGGCTGCTTGTTTATCTTCAAGCCTTTAAGACCCTACGTTATACTTTTCTATAGCCGGGCACCATCTGCTCTCTTCACCACATTTGCTTATGCACACATTTTGTTTCAGCGATTGTGTCAGGAAGGTGAGTATCAAAGAGTGCCAGGTTATTAGAACAAAGTGTTCTGTGTTAAGGGAGGCCATGAGTAGAGGGCCAAAGTCCATCTGCTATCTTAATACTTAACATATAAATCCTTGTACATTGGCTCCTATCCCTTTCATTTTAGATGAGTATACTTACATATATATATATATATTTATATATATACATATATGCCTATAGCTATACCTCTAAAATAGCTTTGCCTCCTATTTCTTTCCTCTCTTTCCATTCGCCTTCCTTTTATCCCACTGTCATGCTCACCTTCCATTCGGCTCTCAGTAATTCCTTTCAGATATATTGCACTTGATTAAACCCACGAGGCACTCTACATCCTACTAGCCATCAATTTTAGATCTCTTGCTGTTCCCTTATCCCTGAGTTTGTTGTCTCCCCTCTTCTCCCATGTCCCCCAAGAACTGCCAGTCCTGCTGTTTTCTCCTTGGAATTGTTTGTGTCCTTCCTATCTTATATAGATACTCATAGGGCAAAAGGAAAACAAAAGACAATTCCTCTTTAAGACCATTTTTATAATGAAACAGTGGCGATCTAAAAATCACATGGAAAGTTATTAACCTGTATATATCTTTAACAACTTATTTCAGAGGAAAATAATTACAGAAAACTATTTTTATCCACTTTAAATGAATCTCAGTCATACTAACTTTTATATCATCTACTTATGGACACCAAATAACTAAAACAACTCCTGTTGTCAGTAGTTAATTGCCAATAAATATCATTCTTTTCCTACTTTAAAACGTATCTTTTTTTTTTTTTAACCAATTTCCCAGCTGCAGCCTGGCCAGCCCCAGAAGGGAAGGAGGAGATTCCTTCTGGAACACTCGGGGCCCCTGCAGTGCAGCTGGAGGCTGAGCCCAGGCCGGTGGGGGCAGCAGGGTCCTTGGGGGGAGAAGGGAGGGGTGGGTGGGTGATGGGCAGAGACCACTAGGACAGGGGAGACAGAACCAGGGGAGAGGGGGCCAGAGACCTGCGTGGGCCAGCCCCCTTCAGCACCTGCACAGGAGCCCCAGCCTCCTAGAAGCTGAGCCAAGTCCCAGCTGAGGATTTATCGGCGTTAAATGCAACCATATAAAAACGTAAGTTATGAAAACCACAGTCATGATGTGGCCCCCACCCTGGCCCCAGCCCCCTTAGACCTCCCCCAACTTCAGCAAGAGGGGGAGAAGAAGGGCGGGGGAGGGGGGCTCAGAACCGGCCAAAGCAGCCAGTGGCAGCAGGCGCCCTCAGCGCATCCGGTAGTCGGTGGAGCAGGACAGTTCACACAGCTGGCCCTTGAAGTCGAGGTCAATGGTGAAGTCCACGTCGCGGTTGTTCTTGGCGTTGGGCCGCATGCCGATGGTGCCGAAGATCTCCTCGCCCGTCTTCACAGTCAGGTAGTCCTCCATGTAGAATACCGTCTGTGTCCAGTGTGTGTAGGGCGATTCAGGGCTGGTGGAGAAGCCAGTCGGCTTGTGGCAGCGCGTGAACTAGATGTTGAAGTAGGCCACCAGCGCATGGACGGAGTCACTCCGCTTCACTTGCAGGCAGAACGGGGAGGTGAAGGTGTAGATATCCACTTCCTTGATGAAGCAGGCGTTAGTGACCAGCTGCTTGGGGTCCACCACGACCACCAGGGGCTCCTTGATGAGCACATCCTTAATGCAGGACATGTCGAAGCCATACACGTTCTCCCACCAGCAATTTGATTGTGATAGAGTTGTATGAGCCCTTAATAAAACGTTTTCTTTTTTAAAAAAAGGACAGCAATTTGACGATGTAGAAGAGGTGAAGAAAAAACGAGGGAGGTGCTGTCAGCCATCCAAACAGATGAGTCTGAAAAATGTTCCCAAGAATGGAATCGCAGATTTGACATATGTATTAAGTGTAATGGAGAGTACTTTGAAGGTGATAAGGTTCTTTTGTAAAAACATTTAAATACATAGCTTTGTAAAAAATGTTTTTTGGGGGTACCCCCTCGTATAAAGAAGACTGTTGTATCGGGGTTGGAGGAAGCCTTATATTAACATGTTGCAATATGCAGATGACACACCTTGCTGGCTGAAAGTGAGAAGTTGAAGCTTGTGCTGATGGAAATAAAATATTTCCAGGCTCCATTACCAATGGACAGCACCACCCTCCCCCCAAGAAGAATTCACTTCAGAGGACAGCACTGACGCTACAGCTCAAGAAGAGGGGAAGAGGGACTGGTCTGGTCAGAGCACACAGGAGCCAACGAGGGGGCACAGGGGAAAAAAGAAAAGAGTGACGCACATCCTGGCTCACCAAGCCCTGAGGACAATGTTCCTGCTCAGAACAGCAATGCACAGAGATGACCACAGGGCCGGACCCACCGTGGGACACAGTGTTCCTCATTGACCCATAGCACCATTGGGGACCACACTAGAGACACACAGTGGGAATGGTGCCCGCCATGAGCTCACCACGCTGAAGCCAGCCTCTGGGGGCATGCAGCAGAGCAGCGGGGGAAGCAGAGCAGTGAAGTCCCCAGATATAGAGGCAGTGCCAGGACATGGCACCCCATCAGACTTGACTGGAAACCACCCATGAAGGAAAACAAACAGACCCTGAACTATTCATACGTTTATGTGTGTGTGTGTTTCTGTTATTGTTGTTGTAGCTATTGTTTTACTTTCTGTTGTTGCTTCATGGTACTCAATCTTGTGATGGTACATAGCAAGTCTACCTGGAAGGGAGAGGCAGAACAAACAAGCCAGAAGAGAGAAAAATGAGATGACAGTTCCGGGGGGACATGGGGATAGGGGAGGCAGGGGAAAGGAGGAAGGTGTTAAAAAAACCCAGGGACAAGGGAATAACAAGTGATCCAAATCAATGTCAAGGAGGATGTGGGAGGTCTGGCAGGGCTGGAACAAGGGCAATATAACCGAGAGGAATTCCTAAAACCCAAATGAAGGCATGACATGATAGTGGGATAAGAGGAAAGTACAAAGAAACAGAGTAAAGAACTAGGAGGCAAAAGGTAGTCATATAGATTTAAATACAGTATATAAAATGTAAATATATTTATATACGATAAGGCGGGAATAGACCTATGTACATATATTTATAGGTTTAGTATTAAAGAAACAGATGGACAGTGGGCCCCTGCTCAAGTATTCCCTCAACACAAGAACACTTTGTTCTAACAATTCGGCAGTCTGAGATGCTCACCTGCCTGGCATGATCACCGATGACAGTGGGTGCACAAGCAAAGGTGGTGAAGAAAGCTGATGGTGCCCGGCTACCAAAAGATATAGCACCTAAAGTCGCTGAAGACAATGGGTGCACAAGCAAATGTGGTGAAGAAAACTGATAGTGCCCAGCTACCAAAAGATATAGCACCTGAAGTCTTAAAGACCTGAAGATAACCAAGCAGCCATCTAGCTGAGAGAACAAAACCCACATGGAAAAAGCATACTGGCCTGTCCCCACTCAATCGCTGAGGACAAAGTGAGTGCATAAGCAAAAGTTGTGAAGAAAGCTGATGGTGCCTGGCTATCAAATGATATAGCATCTGGGGTCTTAAAGGCTTGAAGACAATCAGGCAGCCATCTAGCTAATACAAAGCCCACACAGAAGAAGCACACCAGCCTACCCCGACATGAACACTGAAGACAAAGCGGGTGCATAGGCAAATGTGGTGAAGAAAGCTGATGGTGCCCAGTTGTCAAAATATATAGAATCTGGGGTCCCATAGCCTGGAAGATAAACAAGCAGCCATCTAACTGAGACACAACAAAGCCCACATGGAAAATGCACACCAGGCGGTGAGATGACAAGGCATCGAAAGGATCAGGCATCAAAGACCAAACGATAAAAAACCATAGCATTGTGAATGAGAGGGAGTGCAGAGTGGGACCCAGGGCCCATCTGGGGGAAATTGGACATCCCCTTGTAGAAGGGCTGTAGGGAGGTGATGAGCCAGTCAGAGTGCAGTGTAGCAACAGTAAAACATACAATTTTCCTGTAGTTCTTGAATGCTTCCTCGCTCCCACTATCATGATCCCAATTCTACCTTACATAACCGGCTGGACTGGAAGATATATACTGGCACAGATAAGAACTGGAAATACAGGGAATCCGGGACAGGTGAACCTCTCAGGATCAGTGGTGAGAGTGGTAATATCGGGAGGGTGGAGGGAGGGTGAGGGAGAAAGGGGGAACAGATGACAAGGTATACATATAACCTCCTCCCTGGAGAACAGACAGTGGAGAACTGGATGAGGGAGACGTCGGATGGTATAAGACATGATAAAATAATAATTATTTATAAATTATCAAGGGAGAGATGGGAGCGGGGAGGGAGGGGAAAAATGAGGAGCTGATACCAAGGGCTCAAGTAGAAAGCAGGTGTTTTGAAAATGATGATGGCAACATACGTACAAACGTGCTGGACACAAATGATGTATGTATGGATTGTGAAAAGAGTTGTATGAGCCCTTAATAAAATGATTATTTAAAAAATAAAATAAAATATTTCAACCTCCAGTATGGATTATGACTCAATGTAAAGAAAACCAAATCCTTTCAACTGGGCCAATACACAATATCATGATAAATGAAGAAAAGATTGAAATTGTCCAGTATTTCATCTCACTTGGATTCACAATCAATGCTCATGGAAGCAACAGTCAAGAAATCAAATGACATATTGCACTGGCCTAGTCTGCTGTGAAAGACCTCTTTAAAGTGATGAAGAGCAGGGATGTTGCATTGAGGACAAAGGTCACCTGCCCTAATCCATGGTATTTTCAATCACCTCATATGGATATGGATCCGAAAATTGGACAATGAATAAGGAAGGTCATAGAAGAATTGACATAGTTGAATCATGGTGTTTCAAAAAATATGGGAAGTACCATGGGCTGCCGAAGAACAAATGAATCAATCTTGGGAAAAGTACAACTAGAATGCTCCTTGAAAGCAAGCATGGTGTAATTTTGTTTCACACACTCTGGACAGGTTACATGGAAAGGACATGTAAAAAAGGACATGACCTGATGTCATGCTTAGACATCAAGTAGAGGTTCCTCAGTGAGATAGGTTAACATAGTGGCTGCAACAATGAGTTCACAAATAACAATTGTGGAGATGGCTCAGGACTCACCAGTTTTAATTTTTCATTCTATTGTACACAGGCTTCCTATCAGTAGGACCTGACTCAATGGCTCTTAACAACAATAACAAGCACAACCACCACCACCCCAACAACAACACTCTTTCCTCTCAGGACCTTCATGGCTGCCATGGCATAGTTCAAGATGTGAACACACATTGTAGGCATCCATTAATAATTGGGATTTGAGATATACAACATATGAAACTAGAAGAACAAGACCATCAAAAGTGAAAGCCATAAAGATTAATATAATAAACATTAGTGAGCTGAAAGATTAATATAAATTATTGATATTAATATACTAAACATTAGTGAGCTGAAATGGACTCATATTAGGTATTAAAATTGGATAATCATATGGTCTGCTATGACAGGAGTGACAAATCAAAGAAAAATGGCATGCCATCCATCATCAAAAAAATATTTTAAGATGTATCTTGAAGTATAAATCAATGATAGGATCAGATCCCTACACCCTCCAGGAAGAACAGTGGGTATGACTACTATTCAAATGTATGCACCAAACCCTGCAGCGCAAGAAAAAGAGATGGAAGCTTCTTACTACCGTCTGCAGTTTGAAATTCATCAAACATGCACTCAAGCTGCACTGATCATTACTCATTCTTGGTATGTGAAAGCTGGAAACAAGAAGAATCAGCTGTTGGAAAATTCGGCATTGATGAGATAAGCTATACTAAAGATCCTATGGTATAATTTTGTAAGACCAATGACTTCTTCAGTGGAAATAATTTTTCAATAACATAACTGGTGCTTATGTAGGTGGACCTTGGCAAATTTAATCCACAGGAGTAAACTTGATGCCCTTATGTGGCAAGAGATGGAGAAGTTCAATATCAACAATCAGAGAAGACCTGGGACCAACTATGGAAAAGTACCATCGATTGCTCTTATGTGAATTCTAGTTGAGGCTGAAGAAAACGAAATCAAGCCCATGAGAGCCAAAGTACAACCTTTAATTTATCCCACCCGAATTTAATGACTCCCCCAGACATTCAGACATAAATTGGACTCATTGAATGAAGATCAGGTGAGCTGTGAGATGACATCATACCCGATGCAAACAAAAGGTCATGAACAGGACAGTAGGGAAAGACCAAAATGGATGTCAGAAGACACTCTGAAACTTGTTATGATATAGAGTAGCGAAGCAAACAGAATATTATGAAATAAAAGAGCTGAGCGGAATTTTTCAAAGAGCAGTTTTGGGGGAAAAAAGTATTGTAATCAAGTGTACACAGCCAAAAAAGAACATGCTCAAGATATCTCAAGCTGCAAACAATGAAACAACATTCAAGCCTTAAATTGCAATATTGGAGATTCTATGGACAAGATATCAAACAATACAGGAAGCATCAAGGGAAAATGGAAAGATACAGTCATTGTACCAACAGCGTTGGTTGATGTGCAACCAATTTCTTCCTTCAGTGCCAGATCAAAAACCTCTGGCATCGAAGGAAGAAATCC
The DNA here is from genome assembly GCF_050624435.1 of Tenrec ecaudatus. Classification (NCBI taxonomy): domain Eukaryota; kingdom Metazoa; phylum Chordata; class Mammalia; order Afrosoricida; family Tenrecidae; genus Tenrec; species Tenrec ecaudatus. The sequence goes on along the minus strand of NC_134530.1, from coordinate 246,756,522 downwards.
AAGCTTCCCTGAAGGCCATCAAGGAAAAATAAGGAACGATGGAAAACCAGTTGAGCTGTTTCAACATCACAGTGTTGAAATGCTGGAATTAGTCACTCCTCTAGGCCAAGAAGATTGGGAGACAGCTACTTGGAAAGCTTGATAGAATATATCCATATTTGTGCCCATCCCAAAGAAAGCTGATCCAAAAGAATGGAGAAATAAGCAAATAAAATCATTAATATCGCATACAAATACTAAATACAAAAATTTTTTAAGTTTCCAATAAAGAACAGATGCCATATACCCTTCTTCTCTCCGCTTGCCCATAAAAAAATCAGATGATTATTTTTTTAAATCATTTTATTAGAACAAAATCCAGATATCATACCATTCAGTAGGTCAGTCATATCAAGCAGTATTGAAAATCGGGTCATTTTAATGTAGTGTTTAAATTAATATCTCTTAAACATGAAGGAAACATATTAAAAACTGAAAGAAAAAATGTACTACATCAAAAATGACTTATTTTATACCAAAAGCACAAATTTCTGATATAAACTCAACAATTATTCAACACACAAGAAGTTCCTTTTGCAAGACTTCCGAGAGTGGGATCTGCCAGGGCAATCCCGCATCAGATTCCAACCACAGTCTGCCATCATGTGTGCTGAGGTAGTTTATTGTGCCAACCTGGCCAATAAACACATGTGGGGTTAATTGAAGGGCAGAGGGATAAATGGCTCCATGAGCCTCACCTTTCTAGTTCTCGGGTCTCTTGTTTCTGATGATCAGATCAGGGTGCAGCTGCCTTAGTCAGTTCCCTGCTTCAGCTGGCAAGGCTGACTTCCTGCAAGACATCCCCAAGGAGAAGCCACATGGACCTACCCAGATCAGCCCTGGGTGCTGAAGCAGCCGTGTGGAGACCCCGCCAGAGCTGAGATGCTTACATGTTCACTGAGCCGGCTTTCCTCCTGCAGTCGTCATTGCGTCTGCCTTGTGAGATGGAGGAGGACTTTGTGGATTGGTGTTGGACATGTGGGTCAATGTTGGACTTGTGGGCTTGGGCAGCACTGGGTTGGGATGTTTTCTTGATGCTCACTTAACCTTTATATAAAACTCTCTCTTATACATCAGTCTCTGTGGACTTGTTTCTCCAAAGTACCCAGACTAACACGTGTGCATTCCATCTTCCTTGGTATCTGGCTTCCGTGTTCTGTTTTTTAACGTCTTGGTGAAATCTATTCCCTTGTTCTTTGCTGGAAAGCGATCGAAGTGACTGTGCAGATAATGATGTTTGCACTCCCGTGACATCCACATCCTGCTGAAGTGAAAGCGCTACTCCTCTGCTAATTGCATCTCGTCTGCCTTCTTGTTGTCAAGAAAGCTGTTTATAACAAGAACAAATGAAGACCAGGCACATGATTCTATTTCATTCACTGATGCTATGAAATGTGGGTCCCTTATAAAATGTGTGATTTGTGGACCATCAAAAATTGCTGCCTTCATTTTTTTTCCAGGGAAAGTACAGGCAACACATTCAATGTGCTATGTATCCAATGCATGAACTGCCTTTGTCCAAAGCCTCTGCAAATTGTTTCATCAGGCCTACCTTTATGAAGTAGTGCTGGTAGCATGATTCTATCTCGTGCTATCAGAGGTTCATTGATTACATTTTGTCCTCCAACCACCGTACAATCCTTTGGGGGTCTAATCTTTTCTTGCCTAATGTTCATGTTTGACTCTACTACGCCAAAAGCTTCAAAAGCAAAGATACTTTGTGTAGTCACTTTATTGCCCAAGAACAAAATGAACCATCTTTAAGTCTACATAAACCAACTGTTGATGTTCTTGGTAATTCATTTTTCCAAGACTAAAGAGATGGCCTCGTGCTTCTCTTTCTTGCTGGTGGAGTGACCAATTTGAAGAGAATCATATTTGTTGCTGTAGTTAAAAGAACACATTTCAAACTAGGCTTTGAACTATATGAAAAGACAGTTTATTTGGGTTGTATTTGAGAGACCCATTTTCTTCTGTTTAAAAATGAAAAATAAAAGTGCCTTTCAGTGAGAACATCAACAAAATTGACAAGTCTTAGCTAGACAGACTAAGAAATGCAAAGAAAAATTACAAGAAGGGGTTAACTAGCAATCATACAGAAATGAATGGGATGATAAGGGACTAGTCTGAGTAAGGGGACGCCAACAAATTAGGTGGTTTTTGTGTACCATTGTGTCGGTTCCAACCCTAACTTCCATTCAATGAATAACTTCCTAGAGAAACACAAATGACCAAGTTGTACCAAGGAGATATGGAAAATCTGAAAAGACTTATAACAAATAGAGAGAGATTAAATTAGTAATTTCAAAATATCTTACCTCCAAAATTCCAGGAGAAGATGGCTTCAGTATCAGGTTTAACAAACGGGCTTTGATTTGTGTCACTGAGTTAATTTTAACTCATGTGACCCCAAGCAACAAAAACTCCATAGGGTTTCTGAAGCTGGAACCTTATTAAAGCAGATTGTCTTTCATGGTGCTGCCCAGTAAGACCAAACGAAACCGTCCTGACTCAGAGTGACCCTGTTGGACAGGGAAGAACTGCCCCTGTGAGTTTCTGAGGCTGTAACTCTTTAGGGGAATAGAAAGCCTCGTCTTTCTCCCACAGAACCTACTGGTGGTTTCAAACTACTGACCTTTTGGTTAGCAGCCCAACTCATAACCAGTACACCACCAAGGTTGTGAGTTGGTTCAAAATGTCAACCATCCGGTTAGCAGCCAAGAGCTGAATTGTGGCGGTGCAACATTAAAAAGAATTAATATCAATCTTTGTCACACTCTTCCAAAAAATTGGAAGGAGAAGAAGCGACAACATCTCCCACCTCTTTGTAGTTGGGCAGCATTACCTTGATATCAATATAAGACCATCAGAAGAAAACTACAAAGGAATATTTTTTTATGAATCTAGAAGCAAAAACCCTCCACGAAACACTGGCAAAAATAATTCAGTATCATATAAAAAGGATCCTACACCGGGCCAAAGTGGGACTTCTTCCAGGGGTTCAAGGTTGGTTTAGCATTTTAACCTTAGTCAATGCAGGAAGACGGAGGCAGCTGAGGTTGGAGCGGGTAAGAGGACTGCGTGGGGAGATCCGGGCAAGAGGCAATCCTGGCAGAGGGAAGAGCGTGAGCAAAGGCTCTGAGGTCTACACAAGCATTGCCTCTCTGAGGCGGGGGAAGGAAAATGCTGTCTGGTGTGACTGGGACAAATGCCAAGGGCAGAACTGTTCCTGCCCATGGTACTCAGAAGTCCATAACAGATATTGCCAATGTCATGAGTATCTGAGTTCCTAGAGCTTCTTACATCGGGACCTGGCTGCCAGGAACTGCATGGATACAACACCCTGGAGAGTCTGGCTAACCATATCTACTCTAGCAAGAGCGATGTGTGGGCCTTTTGGGTGATGATGTGGGAGAGTGCCGCGCAAGGCCAAAGGCCATAGCTGGGTGTGGAGGACAGTGAGATTCACAGCTCCCTGAAACAGCCGGTGGACTCTTTGGATGGACTGCATGCTCTGATGTCCCGTTACTGGGAGCTAAACCACAGGGACTAACTGAGTTTTTTAGAACTACAGGCGGACCTGGAGAACATGACAAAGACCTCCTTTCCAGGAGCCTGAAGAAATCCTCTGTCAACATGAATGAAGGTGGGGGTCCTACTGAACCCTTGAAGCTATTGGGGGGACTGATCCCCACCCTCACCCCCCAGAGTGACCCCAAGGATTACTTCAGCTCTCTTATGTCAGCTGAGGTCCATCTGTAGGAGCGCCCCAACACTCCCAGGGCAGGCGAATGGAACCTGCGACCACCTTTCACAGGGAACTCCTCTCAGGACCCAAGCGTGACACTGCTTGGGGGCCTCCCCTACTACTAGTTTTCCACTCTAGGCCTGTCCTCCAACTGCAGCCCTCTTAGCCCATCTACTTCGTCTCCACCACAGACACCTCTTCCTCTTATCTGGGTCTTGGTGTCCCCCTCTGTAAATGGCGGGGGAACTAGAGGGGGGGGGCGGTTAGTGACCAGATTTTAACATTGATAAAGCGGGACACCAGCGATAAATCACATATCCTGGTGAAATAGCCACATGGCTGCGGAACACTGTGTACCCTAGCTGGTCGTGCATTCTTTCCAAAAATCGGGACTTTTAAAAAAATACCGCGGGGCACGGGAAAAAATGTTAAAAATCGGGACTATCCCGCCAAAAGCGGGATTTCTGGTCACCGGGTTGGGGTTGGACTGCAGTCCCCATGGGTACTCTCAGGCCCAACATTCCAAGATTCTAGATTTCAAAGAATCTAGACTCAGAGGTTCTAGATTTGAAAGATGCTATGAGGCTTTGGTTCAAAAGGCCTGACAGTCTAGTCACCAGTGCTGAAATTCTAGACATAGCATGGAGGCCTGAAGGCTTAATATTTTAGACTTTGAGATGCTATGGCTCTAAATGTTCTGGTTTCAAGATTCCTACTAAGGCCTCAAGATCTTAGGTTCTAAAATGCTATGACTCTAGAAAGGCCTGGCGATCTCCGGGAAAAATCAGCGATGGAGGAAGGCCCAGGGGAAAGAGAGCCTTGGCTAACGTCCAAATGAGACTCTGCTGACACAGGGGCTGGGGCTGGCTTCACTTCCAGGATTTCCTGCGGACTTTTCAAGGCTAGGGAAGGAGAGCTTCGCTTTCCCTTAGGGTTCCTAACGGGGTCGTTTTTTGGGGGGCAAGGCACCAGCTCCTCAATGGGTTTAACTGTGGGTGGGGAGGGGTGGGGGCACCGTGTTGTTGGGGGTCTGGGCTCCTCAGGCCCCTCTCCCCTGAGGCTCCTGGATACACTCTCTGGGGCGGGGGTCGTGGAAGTGTTCGCCTTCTGGGGGCCACCTTCATTGCTGCTGGAACAGGGCAGGGTGGGGGTGGTGGTGGTGGAGTCCTGGTCACCTCCAGGGGATGCCGCCAGCGATGAGCACAGGGAGTTTGAGTGGGGGAGTGGGGGTGGGGCGCAATCACAAAACCCCCCTCCCTCTCAGGGGAAGCTTCCTGCACAACCATCCAATAGGCACGTGAGAGCTGGGGCTTTCCCACGGCCCTCCCCCAGACCCTTCTCTCACGGTGCAAGGTGTTTGGGACAGCCCACACGATGCCAGTTCTCCTGCGTGGGTAGCCAGCTGTGTGTGTGTGTGCGCGCGAGCGCGAGGCCATGTCATCATAGCGACTCTATAGGTTACAATAGAACTGCCCTTGTGGGTTTCTGAAACTATAACTCTTTTTTTAAATCATTTTATTGGGGCTTGTGTTAGTCCAGGTTGACTGGAGAAACAAATTCATAGACCCTCGTATGTGTATAAGAAAGAGGTTTATATACAAGAGCAATTGAATATTGAGAAAACATTCCAGACCAGTTCAGATCAAGTCCCTAAGTCCGATATTAGCCCATATGTCTGATACCAATCAATAAAGTCCTCTTCAGCCTCAAGAAACACATGCAATGATGCCAAATGCAGGAGAATCACAGGCCAGTGTGTGGGGAGTCTTGTGGATCCAGTGGTGGCATAAGCATCTCAGCGCAGGCAGGGGTCTCCACATGGCTTCTCCAGCTCCAGAGGTCTAGTGTAGCTCCATATGTCTTATCAGCTGAGAGTCTCTAAGGTAGTTAGCCAAGAAAGAGTGTCTCCCGCCTCCAAGGAGGAAATCCAGGAGTTCCCAGAATCCCCAGGAGAAGACCATGCCCACATAGCGGCCAATGGTCTGATTGACAGACTAGACTCCACCCCTTCACTCTTAATCCTCTCAAGTCCCAAATTGACACCAGATTATATAACTACCACAGGGCTTGTACAGCTCTTATCGCAATCCATCCATCCATCCATCCATTGTGTCAAGCACCTTTGTACATATGTTTCCATCATCATTTTCAAAACATTTTCTTTCTACTTGAGCCCTTGGTATCAGCTTATTTCCCCCCCACCCTTCCTCCCTTATGAATCTTTGATAATTTATTATTATTTTGTCATATCTTACACTGACTGATAATTCCCTTCCCTTATTTTTCTGTTGTCCGTCCCCCTGGGCAGGGGTTATATGTCAATCATTGTGCTTAGTTTCCCCTTTCTAAATCCACCTTTCCCTTACCCTCCTGGTATGACTACTCTCATTATTGGTCCCGAGGGGTTTATCTGTCCTGGATTCCCTGTGTTTCCATTTCTTATCTGTACCTGTGTACATGCTCTGGTCTAGCCAGATTTGTAAGGTAGAATTGAGGTCATAATAGTTGGGGGTGGGCGGGGGTAGCATTAAAGAACTAGAGGAAAGTTGTATGTTTCATCAGTGCTTTACTGAACCCTGACTGGCTCTTCTTATAAGGAGATGCCCAATTGTCTACACAAAGGCTTTGGGTCCCTACTCCGCACCCTCCCTCATTCACATTGATAGGATTTTTTGTTCTGGGCTGAAACTAGCTCTTTATGGGAGTAGACAGTCTCTCTCTCTCTCTCTCTCTCTCTCTCTCTCTCTCTCTCTCTCTCTCTCTCTCTCTCTCTCTCTCTCTCTCTCTCTTTTTTCGCTCAGAGCAGCTGGTGATTTTGAACTACTGATCTTGTGGTTAGCACCCCGATAAGTAACCACTTCACCACCAGCGTACCTACCTTGAATCTTACCAATAACAAAAGCAGACATGAGCAAAGAAGAGAGATCTCCTAAACCAAGAAAACCCAGGAATAGAGTATGTCCTTTGTACCTGCGGTCACTCCTAGACCCAGAGAAAGGCTGATGCCAGGGACACACTTGCGCTTTACTCTGACTGCAAAAGAAATGGATGAGTAAAATCCTTTTGTGCTCAACAAAATTATAAAGAAATCAAGTTTTCAGCTGGAGAGATCATTACAAATATCTTTTATAGCAATGCACTTTAACACATAACTTAAAAAATAAATAACTCACTGCCATAGAATCAGTTCTGACTCATAGCAACCTCATATAACTTAGAGTTAAAGAATTGATGGTGTTGACATTACTGTAATCAAACTTTCTTTCTCACTTTCTTACTTATGTAAATATATGAAAAATAAGACTACAATTCATTGAATCCTGTCTTATTCTAGTTTCATCTAGAATATGTCCACAAAAAATGGACTAACTTGAAGAGATGAATTATTTTAAAATAATTTTATTGCGGGCTTGTACAATTTTTATCATAATCTATACATACATTCATTGTGTCGAGCACATTTGTACATTTGTTGCCATCATCATTCTCGAAACATTTGCCTTCTACTTGAGCCCTTAATATCGGCTCCTCATTTTTCTCCCTCCCTCCCCACTCCCCTAGAAGAAATGAATTATAACTGAACTCTATACAAAATAAATTCATTAACACTAAGAGTCATATAATCTTATGAAAATTTTTTTTCTTTTCACTAATTATTTTTTTTCCAACAGTTTTATTAGCAAGTTTGTTAGTCTGGGTACATTAGAGAAACAAATGCACAGAAACTTATATGTATAAGAGAGAGTTCATTTTTTTTAAGAGAGAGTTTTATATAAAGGGTAAGTGCACATCAAGAAAACATCTCAACCCAGTGCTGCCCAAGCCCACAAGTCCAACATTAACCCATATGTCCAACACCAATCCACAACGTCCTCCTCCATCTCACAAAACACACACAAAGATGTCGACTGCAGGAGGAAAGCCAAATCAGTGAGCGTGTAAGCATCTCAGCGCTGGCAGGGGTCTCCACGGGGCTGTCCAGCACCCAGGGATGTATTGGGGTAGGTCCATGTGGCTTCTCCTCAGGGATGTTTCACAGAAAGTGAACCTTGCAAGCTGAAGCAGGGAACTGGCTACGGCAGCTACACTCTTGTCCGACCATCACAAAGCAAGAGACCCAAGAACTACAAAGGTGAGGCTCACGGAGCCATTTATCTCTCTGCCCTTCAATTAACCCCACATGTGTTTATGGGCCAGGTTGACACAATAAACTTTAACTATATCAGTGAGTAATTTACATATCACATAATTCAATAGTTTAATCATTCAGTAATATCAAGAATTGTGCAATCACCCTCACGTTGGTTTTAGAGCACACACACCCCGTGGTTAAATTGTCTCTAGGATGAGTTATACAATCACAATCCATTCTAGTGCTCCCTCCCCTTCCTGTCTTCATTAGTTACTCCTGAAATTCCCTTACCCTCCCAATCATCTACCTCCCATCCCTGTATTCCCTATAACCTTTTATTATCAGTTATCATTATGCACCTACTCCTCCTGAATTAAAATTCTTAAATTTAAATATATAAACATAATTTCCAAGATTTAACATATATAAAATTTGGGGGCAAAATCCTACAGGGACAATCAACAAATAAAACGGAAGGATTCAAGAAAATTGGTGGTTCCGCACAATCTCTAGTGCTGTGTTTAAAAAAGAAAAAAGACCCCAATATTAGTAAGATAAAACAAAGACAAAGTTAATTTTGTTTATGAATATGAAATTTGGACAGGTCTTGGCAGGGGCATCGCATCTCTGTTCATGGGGCGGGATGGAGAGCCAGGAGTACGTGGCAGCTTCTCACTCACACCTCTGGTAGGTGAGCTTGACTGTACACTGGGGAGTCAGAGGGCTGAGGCTACAGCAGTTCACAAGGGTGCTTGGTTCCTTTACTACATGGTGGCTGGCTTCCAAGGGCAAAAGTCCCCAGCGTGAGAGCCAAGTGGAGGCTGTATAACCTTTGAAGTGAGTCTACTCTCACAATGAATCACACTTTTAAATATTCTATTTGCCAGAGGTGAATCACTAATTGTTGACTCACGTTTAAAAAGGACCAGTGGGCACTTTGTGCAGGCATGTTGAAATCCGTCATGCTTTCTGTTAAATAAGAGCTCATTCAAGTTTAAAAACAAAAACCAATCAAGATAGGCCTTAAAATCATTGTTTTATTCAGATGTTATTGGATACAGCCATGGACTGAATTATGTGCCCCCAGAGTAGGTGTTAACTTGGCTGGGCCAGGCTTTTCAGTGGGTTGAGAGTTGTATAATGATGTGATCATCTCTTCTGACATAATCTAGTATGATCAAGCAATCAGTTGTAAAAGAATACCCCCCAATAAAATGATTTTTTTAAAGGATTAGATTGGAATGCAGTTCTCTTACTCATGTCACAGCCCTAACCTGCTGTAAGGGGAGTTTCTATGGGGTGTGTGTGTGTGTGCAACACCTTTTGTCTTATAAGAGATAAAAAGAGAGAGGGGGGCTTGACTACTATCACCAAGACACAAGAGCTAGTAGCAGCACACATCTTTTGGACCTAGGGCCCCTGCATTAGCACTCCTAAACTCAAGAGGAAATTGATGTCAGGGCACATAAAGATCTCTAAAGGAGAGCAAATGCTTTGAAAATGATGAGGGCAAAGCATGTACAGATGTGCTTTATACAATTGATGTATGTATGGATTGTGATAAGAGTTGTATGAGCCCCTAATAAAATGTTTTTTAAAAAAAGATCTCTAAAGAACAGCAGCCTCACAGATGCTGAGAGAGGCTAAGGACTTTCCTTCAGCGTTAAGAGAGACAGAAAGCCCCTCCCTGAAACTGAGACCTCTAGTCAGTTTTCTGGTCTCCTGAAAGAGAATACAACTGTTAACCCTATAACGCCAGCATTTTTAATTTCAGGGAAAAAATTTTTTTGTTTTTATTCTTTGCTTTCATAGTTATCAATATATATAACAACCAAAATATATTTTAAAAATATAAAATTTGCAATGTTTTTTTAAATGTAGCCCAATTGTCACATTCATTCATGGATTTATAATACAAGAATAAAAAAATGCACCTTCATTTTTCATCTTATTTTATTATTAAATAAAAAACAAACTGAAAACTTATTTTATCTATAAAATATAATACAAAATTTATTTGTTTATAATTTTAGTTACTGTGAAATTGAACAAAACAATTTTTTCCTTTTGTGATACAAAGATGAACTTTGCATTTGCTGCAGAAAAATCCTGGGGCACCCTTGTAATTTACATTTTTGCATCTTCCTGTTTGTGATCTCAGGGTCATGGTGAAGACCATCCAAACGGGCATCTCTTCCAGGGATACTTTTGGTGGCAGGACCTCTTCTCTTTGTGTTAGCAAACTCAACATCAGTAAAGCTCGTAGAAGGTCTGCCTCTGTTTGTTGGTCTATTACTCTTTCCTTCAAGAAGAAGAGCTTCCGCGATGCTCATTTTGAATTCTTGCAGACTTTGGATTTTTGTTTTTTGGGGTTTTTTTTTGTAACTGAAGGCTCTCACAGTCTCTATGATGAAGTAGCCAAGGGTTCACAACAGTCACATCTGTAAAGTGAAAAAATAATTGGTGATAATATTTTTTCAATCTGATGTGAATTCTGTACAGTGCAATTAGCGAGTCTATCAATCAAGCAGCGTACCCAAAAAATTGCTCAAGTTCCTGGCTACTCAGTGTAAGAGATTTATTGGGATTTTGCTGGATTGCATAAAGGTTTGATTGAGTAATGATATCCTTCAAGAAAAAAATGTCTAAAACATCCAACTAGACGTTTTACTACCCCAGAAGGATCTATTTGTCCTAACCATTTGAGCATAGGCCTAGCTGTACCGGCTCCAGAAATGTGCCACCAAAGAGGAATTCCTTGATTTCTTGATGTGCATGGCTTTGAACTTATAGTTATTGGAATTGATTCTTCAACTTCAACAAGTGAAGTTTCTAACTCGTCTTCACTAGTATTATCATTACTAACTATAAGGACTTCTAATTCATCCAAATCAGAATAATCACTTCCTATCATGGGAAAAAATAAATATTGTTATCAAAATAGTTTGAATAGCAATATAATTAAAATTTTATATAGTAAAATCAAAATTTTAAAATATAATACACATTTTATTACCAATTTCATCCATATTAACATCTGGTTCCTTGTCTGAGTCTATACCGCTTCCATCTAGGTCATAAATTCGCCATTTTCCATAAAACCAATCACAATCCATGCTGTGGGAATATTTGTCACCATCGATTCAAAAGACGAACGTAACCAAGTTGTTATGTTTAAATATATAATAAATATAATGTTTTATGAGTATTACACCTTTGACATAAAAACTACAGTTTTTTTTAATCATTTAAAAAATATCAACACTAAAACTTCACTAGATTGACAATTATCGTAAAATGCACTGAACACCAACGACCACTTAACCTCAAATGCATAATCAGTCAAAACATGAGCCATTGGTCAAGCATGTTGCCGCTAAAATGCGTGACTGGTGGTATGCATTTGTACGAGTAAAGTGAGACGATTTCGTTGACATCATCCAAAAGCTTCATAATTTCGGTTTCAGATCTGTTTTAATTAAATGTTACAAAAACGTCACTCTCGGCGGTTTAGGGTTAAAGTTGTGACCTGTGGGGTTTTGCTGGAGTGGCACGAAAGAGTGAGAGCAATATAAAGTTTTAAATGCCAGGATTTTGCCATTTCTCAGAAATGCTATCCAGTTCATCTATTTCAGCTTCAGCTCTGTCATAAAAAAAAGAGCTCTGTTAGCCAGGTAGTTGTGGTGGAGAGGGAGAAGTGGGAAGAATACAGATTTCAAAAGATTTTAGGAGATATTGAAACAAAAAGATGTAAAGACCATACCTCTAGGATATTAGTAGGAGTGAAATCGCCTGGTGGAAGATGCTGCAGAAGAACAGGCCTAGAATTCTGCTTCTGTTAAGATTACCACTCAGGACGCCCTACAGGGAGCCCTCTTCTGTAGGACATGGCATTGACACGAGTCTGCACGAACGTCAACTGCAACTAACAACACCAACAAACATACGAGTTCACTAGGCAATGCTGTCGAAGCCAACTTCAGAGATCCACGCGCATCTTCTTTTATAATGAGTTTCTTCTGGAGCAGGACCAAACAACTCAGGAATCAGGCAGAATCCAAACCGGATGTAAAAAGGATCATCACTGGGGGGGAGGGGGGGAATCAAGAGTCCGAATATTAGTCATTGATCGCAACAGTTTTGGAGTCTCTTATGCACGGCCCGAGGAATTGGTACCTTAGGCTTGGGACACTGAGAGTCACAGCAAGAAAGCACATGCCCTAAGTCTGTTAGTTATCTGTCAACAACCCAGTTCGATTAGGATTTGGGAAGTGTCTATCTTTCAGCCACTAGGCTCCAGAAAGTCCAGAGGGCACAAAAATCTACTCTCACAGTGCGTTTTCCAAAGGGACTGCACCAGTGTTTTTCTACAAACAGAGGAGAGTTCTTGTGGACCCACTCTGCTCAACACTGGGCATGGTCACGTTTTTAATTTTTAACAATTTTATAGTTGTGGATGTTTTATCGGGATATATATTTCATATTCCTCACCCAGTCTCACAATGCCTCCCTTCCCTCCCAGGCAACTGTTACTTCCTTCCTGTGTCAACAGATGAGTCGCTTCTGGGCATTTTAGATACATGAAATCAGATGCTATTTGGCCTTAAGTGATGACTCCTTGCACGTGTAGAACTTCAGCTCTCAGTCCTACAGTTCATACAGTTAGTGCAAGACAAGACTCAAATCCCTCTCGATGATTTGTATGCCGTGCATGCAGCAAATGAAGGTAATTGTGATCAATCAGCCTAATGACACCAAGAGGAGACTTGGTGAAGCAGCAGTGACCAGTGTGCTGCTAGGTTGGCTGTTCGAAACCACCAGCTTCTCTGTGGTTTTCCACTCCTGTAAAGAGTGACCCAGAACCCAGAGCCAGGGAACGAGCCATTCACGCAAGAAAGAACTGTCCTAAAGTTGTTTGGGTGATGAGTGCACCACTCTTTTTTAATATGGTTCAACCACTGAATGATACGATGTGTGAGTTATATGTCAGCAAAACCGTTTACAAAGAAAACACTACCACCGTGGCTATTTGAATTTCCTCTTTAGTGAAATGTCTGGTCAAATCCTTTGCCCAGTTTTTGGATTCAGCTTTTGACTTGTGTTGTCAAGCTCAAGTTTTCGACATATGTGGGTTTCTGGCTTTTCATTTTCTGGATGTAATCTTGGAAGCACCACAGGCTTTCATTTTACTGTAGTCCACTTTACATACCCCCCTCCCCATCCTCTCTTTTTTTTTTTGTCACTTGTGCGTCTGGTGTCGTCCTGTATAAGGAGGCTTGCCCGACCCATAGTCACCAGTGTGCTCCAAGTGTTTCCCCGGCCCGCCCCAGTAGTTTTAGGGCTTAGCTCTCACCTTCAGAGCTCTAGTCCATCCTGGATTCGTTCGTGTCTGTGCTGTGAGGAAGCCGAGCCTGCGTTCTTTGCACGTGTTGATCCAGCCCCTTGGGCACCCTTTGCTGACAGATTGCTAGTAATTATATATAAATATATTTATAAAGATAGATATATAATTCAAGAAATGAACCATTAAATTATATACAGATAGATAATACAAGAAATTAACAGTTAAATTATAAAGCAGTGAGACACTAGCAGTCCTTTAAGGCTTGAGAGCTGCCAGGTGCCAGTCCCCTTCTGTAGAGAGAGCTGGGCTATATATATCCAGGCAGCAAACAGCAAGGCAGGTCCCCAACTGTCATCAACTGTCGGTTCCCAGCTCCAGAGATGAACATTCCAATCGTGTGTGCTTAAAGGGACCTCAACTTACAGCGACACAGTCCACAGGCTAGGCATTCCACAGGTAGTGTACCCCTTTAAACTGAGGCACAGAACAACCAAGGTGAGGCTCACCGAGCCATTTATCCCTCTGCCCTTCAGTTAATCCTACTTGTGTTCATCGGCCAGGCTGGCACAATAAACTATAGCCGGTAGGGAGAACAGAAGAGAGAGGTGATGCAGGCCACACTCCAGGAGAACTCCCTTTGTGTCATGCCAGGCTGTTACTTGAGTAAGGGTGTTTCAACTGAATGAGTGATCCCACCAGATCACATCCTGGAGGTGTAATGATCAGACCACTGAGACTAACACATGTTGTGGAGGAACACAGCTCAACCCATGACAATCCCTTACCAAAAATCCGTATGTAGGAGAAAATGAGGGGGCTGGGGACTAGAACATCTCAATTTCTTTTTTCCCCTTGAGCAATGTGATAATACATATGCTACCTTTGCCAACTCAACATTTTTCAAGTGTTCAATGTGGTGATAGCAACCACATTAATCATCTATAACTCATACACCAAAATGAAAGCCACTGCCGTTGAGTCAATTTTAACTCACGTGGATCCGATAGGACAGTAAAGACCTACTCCAGGGGGATCCCAAGGAGTAATCGTCACTGACGCGGACTGTCTCATCTCTATCCTGCAAAGTGGCTGCCAGGTTTGAGTCAATGACCTTTGAGTTAGTAGCCAAACTCGTAATCATCCACCGGTGTCCAATTCCCCATCACCATAAACAGAAGCTTGAAAAAGAAAAAATGCAAACCCCAACCCCAACCTATTGCTGTTGAGTTGTTTACAACCTACAGGACGGAATAGAACTGTCTAGGCAGGGCTTCTAAGGCTATAATCCTTTTTTCTAAATTAATATAAATCATTTAATTGAGGCTCTGACAGCTCTTATAACATTCCACACATCAGTTGCATCAAGCATATTTGTACATATGTTATAAGGCTGTAATCTGTACTGACACAGACGGACACATCTTTCTCCTGTTGGGGGTTTGAACCACCGTCCTTTCAGGTAGCAGCTGAGACTGTGCCACGAGTCCCTTAATCAGAAATGCTGCCTAAACATAGACTCCCCGCTACCCTGTCCCTCCGGTCTCTGGTGGCCACTAGGGAGCCTGGGACTCTACATGCGCCTCCATTCTTGACGTTTTCTTTATTCTTAACGATACCGGGCACGTTTGATGCGCTCCCCAGACCATGCCCCCTTGGCGTCCGTGCAGGGAGGCGGGACCGTGCCCAGCACCAAATACACTTCGCAGGCCAGGATACTGGAAGAGAGATCCAGCATACCTTCCAGAAACAAGGAAAGCCCCTCACACTGTTGGCTCAGAGGAATGGCAAAGGTGAGGGAGCGTGGCAGCAAGAACACATGGAGGGGGAGTGGAGTTTTGTCATTTGCCAGGATCGGGAGAACGGCTCCGGGCAGCCCTTCGTGCCTTTGTGCACGGGGTTGCCGTGAGCCAGAGCTGATGGGGAGGGCAGACAACCCCAGGACTGAAGTCAGAGGGTTCTGCACCTTGCAATGAAAGCCTAAGTGGGGAAAATAGTGCGCAGACAGACTCTCCGAGATCTCTGCCGATCTTGGAAGCAGTGCATCCCTAGCACAATGGGCAAGGATGCTCCGGCTCCGCTGAACGTCCGGGGCAGATGGAGGCAGGAGGCGCAGAGGAAAACACACTGTTCACGTTTCCTGACAAGACTGCTGGAAAGAATGAAAGTTCTTCCGAGAAGAGGGGATGTGATTCTGGCAGCGACCCCCCAGGGGCCGAATATCCGCCGGGGGCAACCTGGACAAAGTATCTCTCTTTCCAGCAGAAGGGACAGTTCTTCAGCGGGAATGGCCCCATGGCAACTGCAAAGAGGTCAGCCCCGTCTTCTTGCTAAGTTTGACAGCACTCATGACGAACCTGCACCTAATTAGCAGGGGGACTCAAATGGGGATTACAAACGTGGGCGGAGATCTGACTCCACCACACCTGGCAAAACGCTAAGGGCATGCAGCAGAACAGCAAAGGGAGCAGCGCAAGGAAGTCCCCAAAATAAACGTTGGGGCCAGGGCACGGCACCCCATCAGACTCGATTGGAAGTCTAAAGGTCAACAAACAGACCTTGAACTATTTACGGGCTTTTCACCTTTTTTTTAAAATTGTTTTTTTGTTGTTGTTTTGTTGCTTTGTTTTGCTCTGTGTGCATATTATTATCTCCTCAGGTCTGTTTAGATAAGATAGGCTGGATAAACAATCTGGAGGAGAAAACACCAGGACTGATGGTTCCTGGAGGACATGGGCGATGGGGAGGTCAGGGAAAGGAAGTGGTTGGTGTTAACAAACCCAGGGACAAGGGAACAAGTAATCCAAAATCAGTGTCCAGGAGGGTGTAAGAAGCCTGGTAGGGCTTGATCAAAGGCAATGTAACCGAGAGGAATTACCGAAACCCAAATGAAGGCTGAGCATGATAGCAGAGCAAGAGGAAAGTAAAAGGAAATCCAGGAAAGAACTAGGAGGCAAAGGGTACTTATAGAGTTCTAAAGACAGGCATGCACATATGTAAATATATTTATATAGGATGGCGGGAAAATAGATCTATGTGCATATATTTATAGATTTAGTATTAAGGTTACAGATGGGCATTAGACCTCCACTCAAGTACTTCCTCGATGCAAGAACACTTTGTTCTATTAAACTGGCATTCCGTGATGCCCACCTTCCTGACACCAAAGAGAGTGCATAAGCAAATGTGGTGAAGAAAGCTGATGGAGTCCGGCTATCACAAGATATAGTGTCTAGAGTCTTAAAGACTTGAATGCAAGCAAGTGGCCATCTAGCTCAAAAGCAACAAAGCCCACATGGAAGAAGCACACCAGCCTGTGTGATCACGAGGTATCAAAGGGATCAGAGATCAGGCATCAAATAACAAAAAAATCATATCATTGAGAATGAGGGGCAGTGTGGAGTGGAGACCCAAAGCCCATCTGTAGATAATTGGAATCCCCTTACAGAAGAGTCGCAGGGAGGAGACAAGCCAGTCAGGGTGCAGTGTAGCAACGATAAAATATACAACTTTCCTCTAGTTCTTAAATGCTTCCTGCCCCCCACTGTCATGATCCCAATTCTACCTTACAAATCCGGCTAGACCAGAGCATTTACACTGGTACAGCTAGGAACTGGAAACACAGGGAATCCAGGAGAGATGATCCCTTCAGGACCAGTGGTGAAAGTGGCGAAACCTGATACTAGGAGGGTGAAGGGAAGGTGGGGTAGAAAGGGGGAACCAATCACAATGATTGACATATAACCCCCCTTCCAGGGGGACGGACAACAGAAAAGTGGGTGAAGGGAGATGTCAGACAGTGTAAGATATGACAAAATAATAATAATTGATAAATTAAGAAGGGTTCATGAGGGAGGGTGGAACAGGGAGGGAGGAGAAAAATGAGCTGATACCAAGGGCTCATGTAGAAAGCAAATGTTTTGAGAATGATGAGGGCAAAAAATGTACAAATGTGCTTGACACAGCGGCTGTACGTATGGATTGTGATGAGTTGTACGAGCCCCCAATAAAATGATTTAAAAGAAAACGTAGGCAAACAGTAAGAAACCAGGAAATATTGTGTGGTTGACCCCCCCCAGCCTAGACCCAGCTAAAAGCAGCCAGCCTGCCGAGGAGCAGCACCGAGGTGGAGGGAGGAAGCATGGGGGAAGTTTGTGGTTGATGGCTGGAAGGTGCTTCTACTGACCTGGAATCCTCAGCTCTGTAAAGTTCACGGCGAGTGTCCTGGATTTTTGTTGTTATTGCTATTGCAAATGAGATGTTTCCCCACATTATTCGTCTAATTCATGCTTTTTTTTGTTTGTTTGAGGCTTTCCTTTAAATATTCTGAGCCAGAGGCTCTGTGCACGTAGAAGAACACAGAGACTTGGAGCTCAGAGTTTAGAACAGAAACCATGAAATCAGGGAGGAAGCAGTATGATGACAACAGGGTTTCCTGACAGACAGAAAGGAAATACCACTCCTTGCTGGGTGAAGCAAAACAATGCATGGAAGCCCATGGGTTGTTACGTTCCATTCAATATTAGATAGGAGATTTCAGTCGGCACAGCAAGGCCGGAGACAAGATGAACAGATGGGGAAGGGATTAGGAAAACTTTGTATGCACAGATGCTAAGATTCATGAGGAGTCTGTAAAAAAACAAAACTAAAATAACAAATTGATTTAGCAAACTTATTAGAATAAAAAGTCAATATTCTAAAAACCAGTGGTACTTCTAACAACAGACCATTGGAGAGTGAAATTAAAAGAAATCCAACCCGTTTACATTAGCATTGAAACACAGTAAATACTTAGGGACAGATATAACAAAATCGGTGTGACAGTTGTACAATGACAAGTACACAATATCATTGAGATTCATAACTAACAGCACCACCACCACCAACTCCAAAACACCCCTGCCATCTCATTGATTCTGACTGATAGGGACCGTATATTGGGTTTCGGAGACTATAAATCTTTCTGGGAGCAGACAGCCTACCCTTTCTCTCCTTGAGCCACTGGTGGGTTTGAACTATTGATCTTGAGATTAGCACCCCAGCATGGAACCCGCAACCCCACCAAAGCTCCTTGAAACCAATGAAAAAGTCACAGATACATGGAATGCTATACCATAATCAATGGAATGCTTAACCAATACTGTTAAGATGTCAAAGAACTGCTTTCAAACTGATTCTAAAATTTACAAAGAAGCTCATGGAAGAAGGAGGGGGAAAAGACACAATGCTGAGGGGACATGGAGCTATTAAGGGAGGTGGAAATTAATTGTAAATGGTTCAGCGAGATGCTTGAACATGATAAACAATGACTGCCACTGAGGGATAGAGATGAAATATCAAATGTTTTGTTACTTGTATATTTACCACAATTAAAAAAGCATAATGAAGTATAGTCTATAATAGACAACTTAAAAAAGAACAAAAGATTTATACTACTGAATTGTAATATTACTATAGTGCACAGTGTGATAAAGGTGTACATGTAAGTACACAGATTCGTTTCAACAAACAGAATCAGACTAGTTTATTTGTGTTGTGAACTAGGTGAAGGTGCATGGAGGTCAGAATCAGACTAGTTTATTTGTGTTGTGAACTAGGTGGAGGTGCATGGAGGTCAGAATCAGACTAGTTTATTTATGCTGTGAACTAGGTGAAGGTACATGGAGGTCACCGCTTTTCACTCAACCTTTCATACACATCCTGTCATATCCATTGCAGCCCCCCCAACGTGCCGCTGCTTATTCCAGTTCCTCCTGGGTTCCCTCTTACCCTCCTTCCTTTATTCCCATTTCTCTGAACATCATCCTTGGGTAAATGCTACCCTTTTGATCGGCTATGGCTGATTATTTCAACCTGGGGCTGAATTCATTAAAGCTCACAGGCTTGAAGGCCATCCCCCCAGTCTCTATCAAACCAGGAAGTCTGGTTGGTCTCTTTTATGATTTTGAGTTCTTTTCTACATTTTGCTCCCCCTCTGTCCAGGACCTTCTAGTGGGACCCTTTTCAGAACAGTTGGTAGTAGTCGCTGGACAGCCTTTGGTCTTTCTGACCTCAGGGTTGGTGGGCCATTAGGTCATTGGACGGCTTCCATGTACCTTTTGATTTTCTTCACTATTATTTCTTCTGATGGGGAGAATTGAACAGTTGCACCCGAGATGACTACTCATTAGCTTAAGATCAAAGTTGCTAGTCACCAAATTAGGATATAGAATCTTGTCTCTATGAGTTAAATTAGGTGTACTGGTTTTTGATAAAGAAGCTACAGTAATTCACGTGGGGAAAATGGCATACTTGGCAACAATTGGTTCTGGAACAAATGGATTTTTGGAAAAAATAAACATTGACTCTGAGAACATACAAAAAATTAAATCAGACAGAATTTAAATCATGTAATTGCATGTAATTTAGAATTATAAAATGAGCAGGAGAAAATATTTGACGTTAAGGTAGATAAAGATTTCTAAGACGTGCTAACCACACTGAGGCCAAACCAACATGGGAATGTAACAGACCAGTGACATGCTGGAAACTATGAAGTACCTGAAGCATCCTGAGTGTAGCCTTCTGGCTTGGGGGACAACACTTGGCACCCCATCTGAACTAGATGTGTTTTACACACAAGGGGGCCACACTGAAAGACTAAAGGTGTAAGAGTAGGGGTGGGGAGAAGGCGGGGCAGGGCTGGGGGCACTAGACCACTCTATCCTGATTGCTGGAACAGGAATGTGGTCATCTAGGAAGTTTGCCTTTCTGACATGATTCCTTAAGACTAAAAGGGTGTATGAGGGTTAGTAAGCGGGAGCCAGGATAGGTAACCCTGGAAGAAATGGGACCTGGAGTGCTGTTTTTAACATGTCCTTTTCTTTCTTTAAACACAGGCCTATTTTTCCGCTCTATGTCATTATTCTTGTGATACTTGTGACTGTATGTCTTTTCTGGTGTTTAGCTATACAAATAATCCAGGATAGGCAACCTATGGTTTCTAGGTGGCATGGGAGGGGAGAAGGAGGTAGGGCGTGGGGAGCCAATACTGACGGGTACAAGACAATAGTAAGTGTTCTAAAATTGATGGCGAGGAGTGGGTAGCTTTTCTTGACATATTTGAACAATTGAATTGTATCTGAGAGGAATTACTAAAATGTGAATGATGGGTAAACATAACTGTGGGTAGAAAAGAAATAAAATTTAAAAACTATCTACATATATATACACACAAACACATATGTAACCAGGAAGAAGATGGACTTTGGGCTTTTACTTAAATCTTACTTCTGTGCAAGAATGGTTTGTTCTGATAATGTGGCATTCTATGATACTCACCTTTCCAACATGATTGCTGAAGACAAAATGGGTGCATAATCAAATGTGGTGAAGAAAGCTGATGGTGCCTGGCTATTAAAAGATATAATGTCTGAGATCTTAAAGGGTTGTAGTTAAACAAGTGGCCATCTAGCAGCAAAGCAACAAAGCCCACATGGAAGAGGAACACCAGCCTGTGTGATCATGAGGTGTCAATGATGGGAAGAAGTATCAGAAGTCCAAAAAACAAGCAACCAACTCAATGTGAAGGAATGTGCATGCAATAGAAACCCAGAACTCACCTGAACGGTAATTGGACAGTCCCTTTCAGAAGGGCCACACAGAAAGGATGATAAATCCAGGGTGCAGTATAGCACTGATAAACCACATAATTATCCTCCAGTTCTTTAGTATTTCCTCCCCTTACAATTAAGGCTGTTATTGTTTTACCTCGTTAATCATGTTAGATTTGCGTGTGTTCGTTTGTTTACTTATGATTGCTTGGTACATGAAACTCAAGCTATCATAGATACTCTGCGGAAACAGTACAGGAGTAATGGTTCCCTGAGTATACGGGGTGGGGGGAGGGGAATGGGGAGCTGATAGCATTGATGATAGTGTAACTCCACTCGATAGGATGGAACAACAGAATCATATGCAAATGGATATATTGGGTTGTGTAAGATATGTCACTAAAACTATTATTAAACTGGCTAGACCAGAGGATGTACACTGGTACAGAAAGGAACTGGAAACACAGGGAATCCAGGACAGATGATCCCTTCAGGACCAGTGGTGAGAGTGGTGATACTGGGAGGGTGAGCGAGGGTGGGGTGGAAGGAGGAACCTATTACAAGGATCTACATATAGCCTCCTCCCTGGGGGATGGACAATGGAAAAGTGGGTGAAGGGAGATGTCAGACAGGGCAAAATATGACAAAATAATAATTTATAAATTATCAAGGGTTCACGAGGGAGGGGGATCAGGGATGGAGGGGGAAAATGTGGAGCTGATGCCAAGGGCTTAAGTGGAGAGCATATGTTTTGAGAATGATGAGGGCAACAGATGTACAAATGTGCTTTACACAATTCATATATGTATAGATTTTGATAAGAGTTGTATGAGCCCCCAATAAAATGATTTAAAAACAAAAACAAAACCATTATTAAAAAAATGAAAAGCACAAACTAAAAAAAAAATGTTGCTGAAGACAACAAAAATTGTGTATTTCTACTCTCAAGACACAGTTAAGAAAAAATGGAAGGCATGGATTAAGAGAAACTACTCACAGTAAAATATCTGTAAATACATATATAAAACAATACTTACATATATATATCTCTCTATATAAAGAACTTGTATGCAGAATACACAATATCCCCTCCCTAAAACATGGATAAAATTTTTGAAGACCTATCATTAAAGAAGATAGGTAAATATTTAATAAGTAGATGAGAAAATGTTTAACACCATTCTTTTTCAGGCAAAGGAAAACTTAAACCATATATTGTTAGGTGTTACCAAGCTGCTTCTAACTCATAGCAACAGAATGTCCCACAGAACGAGTGAAACAATGCTTGGTCCTGCAAAATCCTCATAAATTTTCTAGTTGGAATTTCCTGTAAAGTTAAACATATACTTAGTCTTTCCAGTCCTAGAAGAATGAAAACATATGGCCACAGAAATAATTGTATTTGAATATTCATGGCAAGTTTATTCATAATAGCCCAAAGCTGGATACAATTCAGATAGCTCTCATTAGGTAACTAAACAACTAAATTCTAGTATATCTGGACAATGGAATATTACTTAGCAAAATAAATAATTAATTACTGATACATGTATTAGTGTTTCAAAGCCATGCATAGTGTTTCCATAGGAAGAATGTGGCATCAGGATTGGAGGAAGGCTTATAAACAACCTGTCACAACTTTGTTGCTGAAAGTGAGGAGGACTTGAATCATATGCTGATGAAGGTCAAGGTCTGCAGTCTTCAGTGTGAATCCTCAAACTGGATCAATAGGTAACAGAATGATAAATGGAGAACAGTTGGCATCATCAAAGACTGTCATCCTTGGAACTATAATCAATGTTCATGGAAACAGCAGTCAAGAGATATATGATGCATATTGCACTGGACAAATCTGCTGCAGAAGACCGCGTTAAAGTGTTGAAAAGCAAGGATGTTTTACTTTGAGGACTAAGGTGTAATTAATTGCCTCCTATGAATGTGAAAGTTGGATCTTGAATAAGGAAGACCAGAGAAGAATCGATACATTTGAATTAGGGTGCAAGAGAAGACTATTGAAAGTACCAAGGACTGCCAAAAGAACCAACAAATCTGCCTGGGAAGTACAACCAGAACGCTCCTTAGAGGTGAGCATGGCTTTGTCTCTCACGGTTTTGGACATGCCAGGAGAGAACAGTCCCGGTAAAAGGACATCATCATGTTTGGGAAAGTAGAGGAGCACGGAAATCAATGAGGACCCTTGACAAGATGGATTGACACAACGACTGTAACAGTGGGCTCAACCATAGCAATTGTGAAGATGGTGCTGGCAGGACCAGGCAGTGTTTCCTTTTACAGTACAGAGGGTCACTGTGAGTCAGAACTGACTCCAAGGTCTCCAGATGTGTATATTGTTGTCATTAGGTTCCAGAGTTTCGACCCAGTGCCTTTACACACAGTATACGTATATACGTACTTTTGAATATTCTGAAAACAGGCATGCTGTCCATCTATTATGTAAGGTGTGCCTGGAGAGACCACTACCCAGTGTGCATCACTTCACCTGGAGCAATACTCATAGAACCACTGACTCTAGCAAGAAGGGATTTGAGGATACCTTGGTGCCAATCTCATGTGTGTTTCTGTAGCCATATCTACAGCTTTATACATCACTACTATGTGTTACAAGCCTCTTAGGTGCTGGGCATGGTGTTAACCTTTTGACCTTCATTTCTTTATGGTTCTCTTATACGGGTAACCAGCTCACCACTGGGAGGCACAAGCTGCATTTCATAGCTGTTTGGGGAATACAGGGCAGTGGCTGTGGTGGTAACCGCTAGTAAACTTGCCTAGGAGTTCATGGAAATTGGTTATGTAGGGAGTTAAAGCACCTGTTTATGTTTGCTTCAACTCAAAAATAAAACCAAGTATTTTTACCTTTTTTGGAGGGGTGGCAAAGGGGGGAGCTAACATTCAGAAGGCGGCACTTTGGTATTGCTGTGGACTGCTAACTAACGCCAAGGTGGGCATTTCAAACCCACCAGCTGCTCAGTAGGAGAGACATGAGGCTGTCTGCTCCCATAAAGATTTACAGCTTCAGAAATCCTAAAAGAGTCTCCATGAGTCAGAATGGACTCAACAGTAGTGGGTTTGTATTTTGAATATTGAGAAAGGAGGCATATTTTCTTTGTTTTAACACAGAAGGGTACATCTTAAGACTTTCATTATGAGAGTCATTTACTATTTTCACTGCTATTGCTACACAGACCCTTAACAAACCGATTAATCAGAAAATACTTTTGTTCAATCTAAAGGGACAAGAGGCGGTGGGTAGAATTTTAAAAACAAATGAAACGTTTTCCCCCCTCACTGTTTCCTATGCCCAGGATTTGACCCACCGCCAACCAGAGGAATCCACACAAATTGACACCCACTTGTATGGGTAAGGAAATCATCTTTAGTGGATCTCGAAGAACTGTTTTAAAAATTAAATTCAAACATAGGTGAATTTATTAAACAGAATTCTGAAAAACACACCCAAACACACAATACCAGTAAAGATTTTTTGTTTTCCTAGATGATAAATGTTAATAGAAAAATGCAAATCAAAAGCACAGTGAGCTATTCACACTCAGATTGCCATGAGACAAACAAAAGTCAGGAAAATAGGGGTTGGTGAAGATGTAGAGAAACTGAAAACCTCAGCTATTGTGGGTAGGATTACAAAATGGTATAACTAATGTGGAAAAGTTTGAGTTTCTCAAAAAGTTAGACATAAAACGACCATATAATATACCCCCTAAAACGGAATGCTGAAATGCAAACAGAAACTTGAACATCGCAGTTTACTTCAGCACTCTTCCACAGTGGCTACTCACTGCCATTGAGGCGATTCCATTCGGACTCATAGTGACTTTCTTTGGGGTATATACCCAGCAGAGGTATTGCTGGGTCATATGGTAAGTAGTCACTTCATAGAATGAGTTAGGGAGTTTGCTGTCCCTCTCAAATTCTGGAATAGTGTGTGGAGCACTGGTGACAGCTCTTCACTGAATCCCTACCGCATTCCCTTGGGAAGCTACCTGGTCCTGGGATCTTCTTGGTTGGGCGTTTCTTGATGACCTTCTAATTCTTCTTTTGCTATGCGTATGTTGACATTTTCTACAACTCTCTGTGCTAATTTGCAAAGGCATAATTCTAGGTATTTTTCCATTTCTTCTAGGTTATCAAACTTGTTGCAGTCTTGTGTATGTTTTTACTCTTATTTCATTTGGATCTGTTGTGCTGTTGCCCTTTGCATCTCTACTTTTAAATATTTGCATTTTCTGTTTAAGTTTGCCAGGAGTTAGTGAATTTTATTAATCCTTTCAAAAAACCAACATCTTGTCGATTTTTCCCATGGTTTTCTGTTTTCCAGTTCATTTATTTCTGCTCTAATCTGATTTTTTTCCTCCTGTTGGTTGAGGGTTTTTGTTGTTGGCCTTGTTCTAGTTGTTGGAGTTGTCATGTTAAGGTATTGTGAATTTAAAAAATAAGTTTGATTACTATAACTTACCCTATGATAACTGGCTTTGCTTTGTCCTAAAGGTTTTGGTATGTAATCATTTTTCATTTCAACTTCTTTCATTTCCTCCCCTATTTGATCACTCACCCAATCCCTTTTAAGTGGTAGTATGTTACGCACTCTCCACGTGTCTGGCTTTATGTCTTTGTTCTTGCCATTGCTAATTTCCAGTTTTATAGCACTGCGATCTGAGAAAATGGGTCGTAGGACGTTTTAAGGCTTGCTTTGTGGCCAAACACGTGGTTTATGTAAAGTATGTAACTGTGGGCACTGAATTAGAATGTAGACTCTTGCCAGGGGGAGTGCTATGCCTATGTCTAGGAGGTCGAACTGGTTGTGTTTAGCTGTTTTTCTTCTCTGATTGGTCTGTCCTTGAAAGTTGTTTATTGAAGTCTCCTGGTATTGTTGAGCTCTGTCTCACTTCCACACTCTGATGCACTGAGGGGCTTTCACTGGGCACGTTTATTGTGGTTGCGTCTTCTCGTTCTATTGTTTTAATCATTACACAGTGCACTTTTGATTGTTATTCGCCTTGAAGTCTACACTGTCCAAGAATAAGACTGCCACTCCTGCCTATTCATAGTTGCCATCGGCTTGGTAAAGTTTTCTCCATCCTTTGATTTTTTTGTCTTTGAATTTGGTGTAACTCTTGTTGGCAGTCTATAGATGGGCGTTTTTATTCTGTCCATAGTGATCTTAATGTTTTGTAATGATAGTTGTCTTACAAATTCCTTTAGCTTTCCCTTGTTGAAAATACGCTTATTTACCCTCCTATTCAAGGGATTATTTTTCTGTATATATAGGTTTTTGGTTGGCAGGTATTCTTTCAGAATTTATATAAATATATATGGTTTAGATCTGGAAGCAACTTTGGAGAGCGTTGTTTTTCCCTGGCAAGACAAAAAAATTGGTGTTACGGTATGGTGCTATGCTAGTGCCGTGAGACCACACCTACCGCACGTCAACTGCCTCTCTAACCCTTATGCGACCCACAGAAACTACCTGAGGCAGTTCTACCCTTAGTGTCCCTAGGAGCTAACATCAACCTGATGGCGACGAGTTAGTGACCCACAGGCATACAGTGCTCACCTACACTTCCTTCCTCGGGTTCAGTGGGAAGCTGTTCCTCTTGGAGAGTATGCTACCATCTGGTAGGGGCTGTATAATCGTGTTAATCTACATACGCTCCTATGGATGTATGCCCACCAACCCCAGCTCCAGATTCTTTGGGACACATGTGTCTTGAGCACGGTATCAGAATCAGTGTTACTTCAAGATATAATACTTTAATTCAAAAGGCCTACAGTAGTGAAAACACGATTTCAATTCTAAAAAGGCAGAAGCTAACTCAGTCTTGAAAGGGTTAAGAACACAGGTTCTAGAAGCTTTAACCAATGCCTGGCATGGCCACGTACACAACAGGCATATTTTGGATAAAAGCTGCCTTCTTCACGCCCTGCCCTTCGGTTCTCTATGCCACTTCGCATTTGTCATTTGGGCACTGCTTCTAGCAGGCGCATGGAATGGATACCTACATATTAAAAATAATGGGATTTAAAGAGTCTTGCATCACAGCCTCTTCAGAATGTACCAGAGTACCAGGATGTACAGATGCTTCAGAAGCCGTTAAGTTTGGGTTAATTTCCACACAGCTTACTTGAATGACATTGTGGAATTGTTAGTTAATGTTTTAACTCCCCCATGTTGAATAAAACCTACTTCATAGGGGCTGTGATTATTGGTGGCCTTATGGCTGGGTGTGGGTCAGCAGTTCAAAACCACCAGCAGCACTGGTGGTGAGATAGATTTTCTACTCCTCTAGAGTTAAGTTTCTGAAACCCCCAAGGGCAGTTCTATCCTGTTTAGAGTCACTATGAGTCAGAATGGAAGTTAGGAGGCAGAGGTTTTTTTGTGACAACTAGAACACATACACGATGAAATGTTTCAAAAGATGGTAGCCGTTAATAAGGGTATTTGTTAGCAATATTCTTTTGTTCACGAAATACAAAGAAACAAGCGCACTGGTAACAACACATTTATTTATGTACCCTGATGTGTGACCGGGAGATGTTTTTCACTTTTCAGTAATTGAATAAAGTTATAAACAATTAAAATTCCAGAAGGTTAACTAGTAATTTATTGTTGCTCATGAGCAGAGGTAACAGACATGGTACCACATGAAGGAATTTTAAACACTTCTGACCTCTTTAGTATAGCTTCGAATATAGCACTATACTTTGGCATTGGACCAGCTGAATTACCAATATGCCTCTATATCTCTTCATCAGACATAACCTCAAAGTTTGGATTTAATGTCTACACTTCAAAAATTTAACAAAGACTCTTAGGAAGCTAGAAAAGGTCAACATTTTAAAAACTATCATTTGTATCACCAATATAAAGTATTGCTATTAAGAGTGAAATTATGGTCAACAGCAGTGACTTACTTGCCAGTGTCACTTAGAGTTGCTTTAGCATTGTTTGGAAATAATTTGCCTCAAATGACAAGCTATCTCTGGAATTGTGACATAGTTTCAACATATTAACCTGTTTGTGTACTGAGGGATTCAGATAGACCTCAAGTCAAAAACTGGAGAGCACAGAAAAGTGAATTTCATTATCAGACCCAGCCGTGTTCAAGAAACTGTATCACTGATGTTTCCTTTCTGAATGCCTTTTAATCCTGCCTTCAAATTGTACTTTATAGCATATGGTATTCCTAGAGGGTTGGAGAAGCACAACTAATCGGTGCTCACGGACAGAGTAGGATATAAGAATGTGCTGATCACCAGGAATGAGAGTTACATACATCACATTAAGGTAATATACTGTTGGAAATAGACAAGCTAGGGAGTTCCCAGATCCTAGAAAATATTATGGCTAAGGAAATTGAGAACTCAAAAAAGGGAATCCATCTCCAAGAAACGAATTCAGTATTGTAAAATAGAATTAAAGCGCCCTGTCTTAGGAAAAGGTTTATTAATATGGAACAACTGGGACATAATACATGGTTTCTTTGGAGATTAAAGTGCAGGCTATGAAATGGCATATACAATAATGCATAAAATAGTGCAATCTTAAGGTGCCATTATTTTTATTACACATAGCCTATTTCCATATGTCCATTTTCTCTCAAAAATTCTGTTGTAGTGACACCTTTTAGCTTATTTATTCACGCATTACGTATACTCTATTTTGCCCACTTTAGGGGCTACATAGAATATTTTAACATTTCAACACACAGAATAATAGCGCATTCATTATGAAACTACTAGAAATTAAGGCAAGCACTTGTAAAGTTCAGTATTCCAAAAGACACGGTTTTTTAAAAAAGAAAAAAGCTTCCCCAAATCAGTGGCTTTAGACCTTATGGCACCCAAAGTGTTTTAGACACAATGCTCCTTCTGAATACATGTGTGTTTGCCCCAAAAGTTCCAGGCTCTGTAAATTAAGAGGAATTGAGTAACAAGTTCAACCACCTCAGCATGTGAAATCAAGTAAAACAAGTCCCCGTGGGTATATGCAGAGGGTGGACATATGCATCTTACATTTGCTGCATGTCTGTAGTGTTGGATCTCTAAGTGGGAATGACCTGTTACAACTGAGATGCATCTAAAAACCATCCAAGGAAAATAATGGGAATCATCAGTTATGAAATGTTACTCTAGGACATATTAACAGCACACAGCAGTTAAATTAGTGGCACGTAATGTAGGGCAGGGCAGCTGTCTCACCGGAGGCTAATTTACAAATTTCCTGAAACGTGTACCAGTTTTAGATGGTCAAAATAAGATGGGGTGAATGTTACATGCCACTATGCTGTCCAAAAAGAAAACAAGTAAGTAATTGTGATTAATAGTGGAAGCAGCTTCCCAAAGTGGCTGAGCTAGATCCTTCTTCTAAGGGTTCAGCCTCAACAGAGTATTTTATTCTACTGACTTGGAACAGTCATGCGCTAACAAGTGTGTGCAGTAGGACTTCGCATGCTGGAATAGAAAATCTACCTTCTAATATTGTGAATGCACACTAGGAAAGCCATAGATCCATGTTCACTAATATAGCCTTTCATTAATGGAAGACAAGGCCCACTTAGGGTTTCTCTATGTTTAAAAAGAAACTCAGGAAACTCTTGGTGATTCATTAACAACTATTAAAGAAATAATCTAAGGCTCTATCCCTCCGATGCATAAGGATCATACTCAATAAACCTGTAAACATGTACTTTGTCATTTTGTGTTCCAATACCAGGAAACCTCCCCACTCCCACAACCTCCCCAACAAGACACAGAAACCCAGACTATTCAAGGCTATGACTATTCGTGTAGGCCTCGCTCAAAGTTACGGCAATATGGCTAAACCCCATGGTTAAAAAAAAAAGGTAAGACAGATGAGACAGACAGACCTGCTGAGAAAATTTCCAGACGGGGATTTATATGGAGGACCTTGGCTGACAAATTTTTGTTTGTTTGCTTGTTTTGTAAATTGTTTATTTTACAATTATCTCCCCAACAAACCATGGAAAACACTTGAAATGTTGCTTTGTGG
The DNA here is from genome assembly GCF_050624435.1 of Tenrec ecaudatus. Classification (NCBI taxonomy): domain Eukaryota; kingdom Metazoa; phylum Chordata; class Mammalia; order Afrosoricida; family Tenrecidae; genus Tenrec; species Tenrec ecaudatus. The sequence continues at coordinate 246,726,624 of NC_134530.1, read as the reverse complement.
TTTTTCATCGAAAACATACTACATTGTAAATGGAGTTTCAAAATTAGACAAAGAACTGATGGAAATCTTAAGGACAATATTCTGTACGAACAATACTAAAAATGAATAGGAAAGTTTCATCTGGTGAGGTCAATCTAAGGGTGCATAACCATGTTATGCTGGACGGATGTAACAAGTGGTAACCTTGTGCTCTATGTAACAAAGGTACTTACTCAAACTTTAGGTTGATATAGGTGACAAACTCCAACCTGTAAAGCATTTTTTCCTTCTTTTTTACACCTAAATTTACTTTAAATAACTGAAGCCCAAGGCTTAAATGAATTTAACAGTCAAATAATAGCTATATAACTTAGTACATTAAAATAAAACTAGGACAGTGAGAGTTGAATGTCTCAAAATATACAGTGGGAAAAATAACTGCTGTACACAATTTGGAGCTTGTTAAAGTGACCACTCAAGAGGCCGAACAGTGCAAGACATGCTTTTCCGGTTACAGTTCAAAACAGGAGTGCGTAAAAATAAAAATTAAAGCTTCTGTTTGACATTGTAGGATAAGGACAGCTGGGATTATTTAAAAAGCTTCCTTAGGTCACCTACCCCCCGCCCCAAAAATGAAGACTTCTTCATAGTACAACTTCTCGTCAATAGACTGCTGCAATGGCAACACTGCATTTTACATTGTGCCCCTCGTCAATCACATCCAATCAGCAAGTGCCACAGTGATGGGCATTAGTTACCGAAGGTCTGAAAGCAACGAGGAAGAGCCGGAGTACCTGAGCCCTACAGAGAACAGGGAAAGCCATGGCCTTCAATAGTCCCCTGCCCTGGAGCCGTGGAGGACAAATGGACTATGTGGCCCTCTAGAGGCAAGCTGTTGTGGTGGAAGATGTTAAGCACTTAAGTAAACTAAGAAGCTGCTCTAAAAAGTGAAGTATAGAGGTTCAAGATCAATACCAGTGCAAGAGCTGTTTAAGGGAGTTGATTAGGCAATGCATGCAATGCACCCACCCATGCAAATGCAGGGCATGGCCCCCAAAGAGAACTGAAAACATCATAGAACAACTGGATATGTCCCTTGCCTGCAGTTTATAAAAATAGACAGTCAATACTGTAGAGGCCCCTTCTACAGTCAATACTAGGGAAGTCCGTTTTCATTACCCAGTACTTCAATACCAAAAAGCATGAACTATTTTCCAGACAAAGGTCACTTATAACAAAAAGTCAAAAAAGTCAACGCTAAAAACAAAACAAACCCAAGAAAGTGTCCATTTAAAAAGTAGATCTTTTCTTTCAAGTGAACAGGACATTTTCTTTCTGTAGTTAAACGTTAACTTTGAGTCTGTCCAGACTGGGTTTGCGATCTTTATGTAATGTGCATATATGCAGATACAAACTTTAAACTTTATCTGCACAGGAAAACAGTTAACCCCTCAAAACATAATAGACCAAGTCTGGTTAGTACAAATCTATTGCAAAGTAAAAAGACTGTGCATCAGTTCACCCAGGAGAAGCGGAAAACAACGTCTTAACCGTGAAACAGTTCAAGTTTCAGTTGTGTTCTGAAAGCCTAGAAGCCTACGGGGTGCTGGTGGTCACAGCATCCTGATATGCATAACTGCTTAAGCGACTCAGCCAAATCTTCCGGAGCTACAGACAACCAACCACATTCCAATTTACTTCCTATTCCGGAGTCGTTTCGATTTCCTAAGAGAGTCTATAGCTTCCGAGGCTGCCTTTTTCCGTTTCCGTGGAGACTCCTCACTCTGCCCGGAACCTGAGGAGTTTCCCACTGCGCTTTCCATTACTTCTCGCAGTTTGCGCTCCAGCTCTGCCAGCCGGGCGTTCTGTTCGCCTATGATCTGGGTCTGCTCTAGCAGTTTCTGATCCTGGTCCTGGAGCTGTTTCTGCTGTTCTTGCACTTTGGTGCGCAGCTCTGAAATGTCACGCCTGAGAACAGTCACTCCAGCACCATTTGTCTTCACCTGCTGCTGGAGTTTGGTAACCTCCTGTCTTGAAGGGTTTTGCTTGGAGAATAACTGCATTGTTGTTAGCGCTGCAGATGGTCCTGGGACTGCAGAGAAAGAGTTTAAAATGGTCAATCACAGTGTTTTCCTCCGCGTAATACTGGGTTAGTTAAAAGTCCTTAAAGATGGAGGGTCATTATTTGATAAGTTCTGATCACTGTATTTCCAATCTGCATGATCTAATGAGTTAAGCAGATACCTTGTTTAACTATGAGCAATCTGAAATTCTCATCCCCATGCAGTATGTGGGTTGACAACAGAGGGAGAGGGCATTAACTTAAAAGTCTCAGAAAACAATTTAGAATCTAATATAGTAAGAAAACACAAACAGTCAATAAGGAAAAAGTCTGTTTAAAGAGTCCCATTGGCAGAATGAGTGGGTGAACACTGTCTGCTAACCAAAACGTCAGTGGTTCAAACTCACCAGCCACTCCATAGGAAAAAAATGTGCCAGTCTGCTCCTATAAAGATTCACAGCTTGGGGCAGGGAATGTGCGGATGTGCTTTATAGAATTGATGTATGTATATGTATGGATTGTGATAAGAGTTGTATGAGCCCCTAATAAAATGTTTGAAAGAAAAAGAAACAGAAGCAGAAAATATTAAAAACTAGAACAACTTAAAAAAAAAAAGATTCACAGCTAAAGCCACAGACAGTTCTGCTCTGTCCACCACAGGGATTTTTGACTAGAGGTATTTTTATTTTATCTATCTGTTACTTTATCTAACAGGAGTACACAATACAAGTTTAGAATTAGCAAATTATCACATTTTAAAGTTCTTTGTACTTAGTTATATATACAAAGGCTTCACTATCAGCTAGATAAAATAGGGACTCCATCAAACAGAGGAGTAGATGCTAGGGTAAGTCTACAAGTATTGCTATATCGCTCAAACTCACTTCCACTGAGTTGATTCTGACACTGAATCACAGAATAGAACAGCCCCAGTGGGTTTCCAAGACTCTTGGAAGAAAAGTGGAAAGTACTTTCCAAGTAGAAAGTCTCTCTCCCTTGGAGTGGCTGGTGGTTTCAAACTACCAACCTTTTAGCACCCCAACGTGGAACCCACGATGCCATCATAGAATTCTTTATGAAACAAACAAACAAAAACAAACCAAAAATACCAAAATGTTAAGCTACCTTTTGTTTCTCATCATATTCTCTATCTAGGTCTATCCACTTCTGAAGGTGGTATTTTTTTCCATCTCTCTAATGTGTCCTTGAATAATTCTGTGCTCTTCAACTTATACCATGTCCAGAAGGTAGTTTTGGTCATCTAGAGGAACTCAAATCGTGTTGGGGGGCCGGGGGGGGGGGGGGGGGAAAGAAGTCTGAAGAGGCCAAATTGAGCTGTTGGGTAAATGAAGCAGTTTTCCAACTACATTTTCATAGTACACCCCTTGCTACCCTAAAATGATAAGCAGGGGTATTGTTCTGATGGAGGAAAATTCCTTGACACAAATTTCTTGGCCTTTTCCTCATTTGTTAAAAACTTTGTTTCTAGTAAGTCCCCGTGATCATCCTGTGTCCTTCGAGAAACCTTATCAAGATAACCTCTTTGGAACCACAAAGGGTATAGTCAGTCACCACAACCTTCTGAGCTGACCTCTCTGCTGCAAATGAAACTGGCCCATCAGATCCCCTCGAAGTCACTGTTTAGATGGGACCTTTTTATGAATGCACCCTAATGAGACAAAGATAACTGAGAGTACGTTTGAGGGCACACTTAAATAAATTCTACTTGGAGTTAACCTGCGCATGTACGAACTGGAACCCCAGAAGCAGTCTTTCTTACTTACTCACAGCTTTATCTGAATTCTAAAAGCCTAGAAGCTAAGAGACATGGGTGCACAGCATCCTGATGTGAATAACTGCTGAGCTTCCTTCCAAGCCCTGTCTTCTCCTGGGGCTAGAACCACACTTCAGTTTACTTCTATAAAGGAGAAGGCTCCAGAAAGTTTGTGGAAAAAATGGAATTAGAAAATAATAGAATTTCCTCATAAACTTTCAAAATTCCCCTGGCATACAAATGATGATCAGAAATAATTTCTGACAGGGTATGGGAAGGCTCCAGAGCTATTGTGGTTTAGAAATAATTAGAACATAATGAGGGAGTACCAAGAACAGGACACTCATTATTTTAAACTAATAATCTACTTTGTAAAAACCTGTCTCTCCCATATTTTCTAAAAGGACCAGATGGGATGGAATCACTTACATCCTAAATCCATTAGGCTAATTTTCTACTTGTACAAGTCTCCAACCTTAATCCTGCCCTTGATGGATGTGGTTTTCTTCCCAGTTTGCTCACACATCAAGGGTCACCTCTAGTGACTTCTCTATGAGATCAGCCTTAATGATTCTTTTTTCCACCTTAGGAATCAGATCCGTTACTCTTGTGGCATATAATTGGACACTTTCATTAAATATTTCTTTTGTCTATGATCATAAAACTTTGAGTCTAGATATGCCTGACCTTCAGAAACAATTGAGATCCTTGAGGGCAGACACCACGGATTAAACGACTTTTCCAGTCTCTACAGGACACAGTGCAGTACTGTGCACACAACAGGCACACAGAGTAGACACTGCTAAAGCTTTACTGTTTACCTACAGAGCCAGGGCCCTGACCCACTGAGTACTGCAGGAAGTGAACTAAGCCAAGTAAAACACAAAGTTTTACCAAGACATTCTCTCCTACCTTAAAGAAGTTAAGTATCCTCAAGCCTTAAGTATATGGAACCATGTCATCTTTCCATAGATAACTGCAGAGAGCTCTGAGGTCGAATATACTTCTGACTTTTGCACCACAGAGGAGACAGGGCTCAAAAGAGACGATGCAGGCTGTGTTTTAAAGTAGTCAACAAACACTTGAGACTGTGGTAGCAACTGTGCAATACTGCTTGATGTGACTCAACAATGGAATGATCTATCTGTGCTAACTCCAAATAACATGGCTTTGAAAAAAATTCACTAAATAGATTCATGAAATGAGTCTGCTGAAGTAAGCTTAAAAATGCAAAAGGGGCATAGGGAAAAAGCTACTGTATACAAACATGCCTGGGGTGAGGACCAGATATTATGGCAGGGCCAGACAAAATCCAGGGATACATATGGTAGCCAACTAAAATGGAGGGGTGAAAAAAGGAAAAAGAAATGGGTAGCAGGGGCACAGGGCACTAACCCACCCAAGGGAGGGTATTGTTTATATCTCCACAGGGAAAGAGGGACTACCAGACTTCAACCTGGTGCTCCAAGATGTAAATGAAACATACTGGCATGAAGTAGGGAACCAGTGGAGAGGTCTGAGGGGCCAGCCCCAATCCCAACTACATGGACACCTGTCTCTCACCCCCAAAGAAGTTATTTCACAGGATAGCACTCAGGGAGAGGGACATGTCTGATCAGAGCACATGGGGGCAAATGAAGGGGGAGGAAGAGAGAGTGGAACACATTCTGGCTCACCAAGCCTTAAGGATGATATTCCTGCTCAGAGTAGCCAATCCACAGAGACCACATGGCTGGCCCACAATGAGACACGACATCCCTCACTGATCCATAGCCCTATAGGGGACAACAGTGGAGACACATTGTGGGAAATGCGCCCGATTTGATCCTACCACACTAAGGGCGTGCAACAGAACAGCAAGGGGAACAGAGCAACTGAAGTCCCCAGGGAATACCAAAAAATAGACTTTGGGGCTAGGGCGTGGCACCCCATCACACTTGACTGGACAACATTCCGAAAGGTCAACAAACAGTCCTTGAACTAACTACAGGCTTTTATTTTTTGTTGTTGGGGGTGTTTTTTTTGTTGTTGTCATTGGCTTTCTGTTTTCTTTTGCTTGCTTTGTTTTGCTCTGTCTTGTTTTTGTGCATGTTATTATCTCTGCAGGTCTGTCTAAATAAGATAGGCTGGATGAACAATCTAGAAGAGAAAACAATGGGACTGACAGTTTCTGGGGGCAATGGGAGGGGGAGGGGGGGGGAAGGAAGTGGTATTAACAAACCCCGGGGCAAGGGAACAAGTGATCCAAATCGGTGGTGAGAAGGGTACAGGAGGCCTGGTAGCATGTGATCAAGAGTAATGTAACCGAGAGGAATTACTGAAACCCAAATGAAGGTTGAGCATGATAGTAGGACAAGAGGAAAGTAAAAGGAAACAGAGGATGGAGCTAGGAGGCAAAGAGCATTTATAGAGGTCTAAATAAAGGCAAGTACATATATAAATATACTTATATGTGAGGATGGGGAAATAGATCTATGGGCATATATTTAGAGGTTTAGTATTGTGGTAGCAGATGGACGTTGGGCCTCCACTCAAGTACTCCCTGAATGCAAGAACACTTTGTTCTATTAACCTGGCATTCCATGATGCGCACCTTCCCGACATAATTGCCGAAAACAAAGTGGGTGCACAAGCAAATGTGGTGAAAAAAGCTGATGGAGCACGGCTATCAAAAGATATAGTGTCTGGAGCCTTAAAAACTTGAAGGTACACAAGCAGTCATCTAGCTGAGAAGCAACAAAGTCCACAATGGAAGTAAGACACCAGTCTGTGTGATCACAAGGATCAAAGAACAAAGAATCAAACCACTGTGAATGACAGAGAGTGCAAATTGGGGACCCAAGACCCATCTGTAGGCAACTGGACATCCCTTTACAGAAGGGTCTTGAGGAGACAAGCCAGTCAGGGTGCCGTGTAGCAACAATGAAACATACAACTTTCCTCTAGTTCCTCTAATGCGCCTCTCCCCCACCCCGCCCATCATGTTCCCAATTCTACCTTACAAATCTGGCTAGACCAGAAGATGTACACTGGTACTGATAGGAACTGGACACTCAGGGAATCTGGGAAAGATGATTCCTTCAAGACCAGAAGATGTACACTGGTACTGATTGGAACTGGAAACACATGGAATCCAGGACAGATGATCCCTTCAGGACCAGTGCTGAGAGTGGCGATACCAGGAGGGTGGAGGGAGAGTGGAAAGAGGGGAAACCAATTACAAGGATCTACATATAACCTCCACCCTGGGGGATGGACAACAGAAAAGTGGGTGAAGGGGGACTATGGACAGTGTAAGACATGACAAAATAGTAATTTATAAATTAAGAAGGGTTCATGAGGGAGAAGGGAGCAAGGGAAAAATGAGGAGCTGATACCAAGGGCTCAAGTAGAAAGCAAATGTTTTGAGAATGATGATGGCAACAAATGTACAAATGTGCTTGACACAATGGATACATGTATGAATTGTGGTAAGAGTTGTACGAGCCCTCAATAAAATGATTAAACAAAAAAAGTTTCATGAAAAGTACTTGGGTTTTATTAGATATATTTAATTATTATTACCAATTTATTGCAAGTCAGTAGTGGTGAATAGGTGTAAAGATTTCGTCCAAATATGGAAAAAGCTGGAAACAACAAATGTATCCAATGGTAACAATCAGTTACCTAAATTACAGTCTTATTTATAGTCAGTCAAAGGACCCAGCACATAAATATCCACTGGGACAGAAAAGCTCAAGCTATATGGTTAAGTGAAAGAAAAAAAAAAGTATCCTACCAACATTGCTACAAAGAGAACTTATAAATAAGAATACCTGGAGGAGAGCCCATGAGTCTTCCGGACACATCTGATCCCGGTAATTTCCTCTTCAGAATTGGAACAATCTTCTCATCAAAATACTCCATCGCCATGGAGGAGATGTCCCGTAACTCCTGAAGTACTTCATGAGCTCGCTGAGGGGCTCTGGTAGAATTGACATATCTCAATACACGATAAATTTCATCAATCACCTGAAATGAAGAACGTGCATTAGCACTACAGTTCTATGTACACATATATAAATACATTTTTGAAAGAGAACCAATCAAATAGGGAGTAGAGTGATTGCTTATTTTCAATAGCTGTGCAGCCCTGCAGGGTGCTTTCACAGATGTCCTGGCCATTGATAGCATTACCCAGCATTCCCAATCTGAACCACACAGCTTTTGGGCTCCTTACAACGTTCTATACTTTTCATACTTCTATTTATTAAGCTCCTTTGACAACCAGAGATTGTGCTGGTGCTAAGGAATCAGGGTAAGCAATATAGGGCGGCTCTATCTTGAAGGAAATCATCGTGGAAACATGTAAAGAAGGATGTACACTTAGAGGACTTATTGAAGAATTTAAATCCTGAATGGGGATTTAATATTGTTCATCCTACAAGGCCACTTCGCTTTAGTCACATCTACTCCCTAGGGATGCGGCCTGACCTCCTCCTGATTTGCACTGCCTTCAGGTGGCCTACCCCCAGAGGTTCTGTTTCTTTAAGACTTGCTATGGGCTGGAAAGAGGGCTCATCAGAAACGACTGCATTTCTCTAACAACAAAAAGTCATCAAAGATCCATAAAAACAGGAGATAATTACAACAGGAAAACACAAAATACAGATACAAAAAACACATATTCTTTAATTCCAGTAATAAAACCAAGAGAAAATCAGGTAGCCAACACAAGTCAGAACTGACTCTTGAAAGCTATTGGAACAAGATCCCAGTGTTAAGAGACAACCTTTGGTAAATTCTATAGGAAAAGAAGCATATGGAGTTTCACTGTCAGGGTTTGAGAATTTGGCAACATCTGGCATGTAACCAGTATTCAATGTTTGCCAAATGAATAGCAGAGATGGTCAAGTATTAGAAATCATTCACTATGCCAGAAGTTAAATACAATTCAAGAGCACGGTTTTTAGAAAGCAAAATTTATTTTGCTTATAAAAATCACAGGCACCCTGGTGGCGTAGTGGTTACAAGTTGGGCTAGTCACGGAGGCCGGCAGTTTCAAAACCACCAGCTGCTCCTGGAAGAAAGATAGGGCTTTCCACGCCAGCACGGAGTTACAGTCTCAGAAACTCACAGGGGCTGTTCTACCCTATCTTATAACGTCATGGCAGTGAGTTCCGTTTAGAAAAGGTTAGAGTTAATAGAACTTCATGAGATCTACACACAAACACCACCAGCCCCCCCCCCCCACACACTTGAAATTGTAATTACACAGTGGAGCTAGATTAGAAATCACTGTTGTAATCATTCAAGCTGGAGTAAGACACGGGCCCTTTCCACTAGGACTTAACTTCGTTAAAGACCCATAAACAGCAATGAGTAACTCAAGCAGACTGTCATCCATTTTATGAACAAGTGTTGTTTGAAGAAGCAAAGACAAGCTCTGTTTACAAGACCTGCGTAGGCCCGGGTGGTTAAAACATTTGGCTGCCAACTTCAAGGTGGGCAGTTTGACCCCATGAGCATGCTGGCGGAGAAAAGAAAGATGTGTCTGCCTGCTTCTGTAAAGCCGCACAGCCTTGGAAACCAGACGTACAATTCTACTCTGCCTTAGGGGAGAAGCTGTGAGTTGGAACTGACTTGGTGGTAAAGGTTTTGGTTTTTTTATTTCAACTCACCCAAAGGCCTCAGGAAAAAGAAAGAAAGAAAGAAAACGGCCCGATCTGCTTCAGAAAGGTCCCGTTCTTGAACACTGCCAGGAGCACAGTTCTACTCTGACAGACTGGGAGGGGGCTGCCAGGAGTGAGCGTTCTGGTCTCAAGGAAGGACACGAATGGTGGCTAAGTAGGATTTCAAATAGGTAAGGGAAGTTAGAGATGATTCCAACTCAGAGACCCTGTAAAACGCAGAACAGCACCTTAGGGTTTCCAAGACTGTAAATCTTTACAGAAGCCGACTGCTACGCTAACACCCCCCTCCCCGCCCCCAAGCAAGCGGTGAGGATGAACCACCAAGTTTTCAGTTAGCAGGCACATTCATAAGCAGGGCACTACCAGGTCTGCTTAGAAGCGTACATCTGGCTAAAGAATGAGGGGGGCCGCGTAGACGGATAATGTGGATGGATATGTAAGAAATCAACATTTAAAGAGTACCATGATAGACCAGGAGCCTGGGTGCTGATAGAAAAACGCTCAACTGCTAGTCCAAAAGTCAGAAAGAAGTTCAAACTCTCATAGTTGCTCTTCAAGAGAAATACACGCCAGTCTCCTTCCACGGAGATCTACAGCATTAGAAACCCTTGAAAGCAGCTCTACTCTGTCCTCCAGGGTTGCTGTGAGTTGGACTCAATGGCAATGGGTTTTGTTTGAAGAATGAATGTATTATTATTATTATTATTCTAGGGCTGTTTCTAAAAAAAAAAAAGTATGGAGTTCATGTAAAAAAAATTATGTACCTGATCCTCTCTATAACCCTTATATTTCAGGATAAACTTATCAAAATATTCCACAACAACTGTTAATATCAAATATACTAATGTGTGGAACTATTTTTATGATTATAAAAATATACATGTAATATGAAGTACAGTGTAAATACAGTGTTAAATATAGCACAAATATACTGTGAAAAAGCAAGGAAGCTGTTTATATTATTGGAAAAGGTCATATTTAAAAAGTTTATTATATGAAGCTTATCTTACTAAAATAGAATTCATGTTTTCAATACAACCGGAAATGGTTTCTTTCCTCTGCTCAGCAGCTTTGAACAGAAAATGAGCTAAGGGAAAGCCAGAGCGCTGCATGTGAGACCCGCATCCCTTCGACCAGTGCTGCAGCTACTCTCCAGGCCCCATCAGTAATGGCAGTATCGAGTTAACCTTCTGAGTGGGTTTAATCCCTCTCTGCAAACTGGCTTAATAACCCCACTCTTTGTAACAGCCAAAGCATAAGTGCTTAGCAAGAGATGGATGAACAGAAAAGTGGTGCATATACAATGGACTATTACTCAACCATAAAGAGGAGTCAGGTCCTGGCTCATGCTAGAACATGGACAGAGTGGGAAAATATTATGCTGAGTGAAATAAATCAACCACCAACGATTATTTTATGATCCTATTTACATGAAATATGCTACTGTTTAGATGGCAACAGAAACATAGCTTTAACTGAGTGCAAAAATGTAGAAGTGGACAGTGGTCACTTGTACAACGTAATACACAGAACCATACCATTGAACGGCACATGTAAGTAACGCCGAATTGGCAGATGGCACACTACATTTATCTTTAGTACAAACAAACAACAACAATAAAAGTGTAATGGCACGAGTTGTGGAGCCCAGTGGAAAGATCTCAGGTCGTAAGCAAGTCAGTTAAATACTTAATGTCTATTCCTAGGCCTTTCAAATAATGTACTGCTTGCTTGAATTACTATAAAATACTATATGTATTATATAACGTAAAATATACAAATATTATAGCTACGAAATTCAGTGATACAAGCCAAATACAGTGATCAATGATCACATTTCTAACCCAAAGTTCACTAGATCACGCACACTGCCCAGAACAAAGCTTTCAGTCCACTGTGGGTGAGAGAACCTCGATCTCATTTAATTTATTATAACTCAAGCGTTAGTCAAGTTAGTTTTTGGCATCACCTAATGGAACATTGATTATAAATTATGCATAAATGTACCTATCAATTATACAATTTCATGTATTTAGCTATTTTTTAAAAGTATAACTCCCTTTATTTTTTCATGTTTCTATATAATCTTTTTTTTACTTAAAAAATTTATTTATTTTATTAAGATCAGACAATGCACTCCACCACCAGAGCTACGCAGTGGTTAGAGCACCTAGCAGCTAACTGAAACACTGGAGGTTCAAGTCCACCCAGTTGTGCCTTAGATCAGCCATTGAAAGCCCTATGGAATACTCTGCTCTAACATACTTGGGTCCCCTTGAGTTGCAGCCAACCCAACAGCTACTCATCTGCTGGGGCAAGGCACTGTCTCCGAATGTCGGCGGCAAGCCTGCCTGGAGAAAGGTTATACACAAAACGGCGACTAATTCTGTGGCCAAATGTAAGTTTGTCTTTTGAAACACTTCACAAATGGAACAAAATCCAGTTGGCCTGTGTCCCCGGTCTCCCCCCTCCCCGGCCAATCTTGTAGACAGGGGTAAAGCCTATCTCATTCACTACTGTTAACTTTGGCATCATTACAAAGAAGGAAGGCTCATAAGAAATTTTCTTAAACATGAAAGCTTAAGTGATTCTTGTTAAAGAACTTAAAGGCTTCAAAGGTGTATTTCGTAATCAGAATGCTAACTACAAAGGCCATACCAATGATGCATAGTTATGTCAACAACAGTACCAAAGAAGCTATTGAAAGGAACTCAATTCAATGGCGGAGGGACAACTATGACATTTAAAACATCACTTTATTAATAAAGTTTACACAGTGCAGTCCAGCAGTTTTAAGTAAGCAATTCCACTTTACCTTTCCTGGGATGAAGCAACAGAGATTGGAATCCACATACTTCATGAAAGTCATATTTAACAGTGATAGCCTTGTTTCAACAGCAGCAAGGATGTCTGCATGACGAGCTAATGAATGGTTTCTTCTTTCTGACTCTCTCCTGTAAAAAGGGACAATTACAGCCATTCTATGGACTACAATGTTAAGCAATAAAAGAAATGCCTCAATGAAACCGCCTGATTTTCATGTGATAAAGTATACAATAGACTGTAACTTCAGGGTGCATGAATTACCATAGCCTGAAATTCTTGCTAAGGATTGACAAAACATTTGAGATAAGAATTTTTATTCAAATTCGTTATTTTTTTGGTTTGTGCTATGTCAAATCTAATGGCTATTAAAATTAGAGAAAACAGTTCTATGAGACTTCATACATGGATATTATATATGACAAGAGATGACACGACTATCTTTCTCCCTCCAAAACTACCTTTAAGTTCTTTGAAAGCTTGAGATAAAATTCACCCTTTTATAAGTGTACAAAACCAAACTCTGTGCCATCAAGTCAGTCTGGACTCACGGTGACCCTAAAGGACAGGGTAGAACTGTCCCTGTGGAATTCTAAGGCTGTAACCCTTGACACAAGTAGAAAGTCATCTTTCTCCCAAGGAGTGAATGATAGTTTTAAACTGCTGACCTTGTGGTTAGCAGTCCAACAAAGTATCCACTATGCCACCAGGGTTCCTCTTTAAAGTGTACAATCAGTAGCTGTTAGTTACTAAAAGGTGTGCAAATGTCACCAATACCTAATTTCTGAGCATTCTCATCATCATTGAAAGAAACTTAGTCGTCACTCATCCCCCAAGGCCCTGGCAACCACTGCCCCAATCTCTCTGTTGATCTACCTATTCAGGATAGTGTCATACAAATGGAGCCAAATACATGTCTCCATTCTGTTGAGTGCTGCTCATTTCACTTGGCAGTTTTCAAGGTGCATGCTGCAGCCTGTAGCAGCATTTCACCCATTTCACTGAGCCCCATGCCACCGTACACGTTCACCCAATCATCAGTTGGCAAACATCTGGCCTATCCCCACTTCTTCCTATTATGAATGCTGCTGCTATAAACATTGGTATACAAGTTGGTCGGGATAGTTACTGGTATGTTTTGTTTCTCTTGGAATGAAATTGCTGAGTCATACAAAAACTATTTTTAGCTTCTAGAGGAACTGCCAGACTGTCTTCTAAAATAGCTAAACCATTTTATAATTTCCTCCACCATGAACAAGAGTTCAGTTTTGCAACATCCTCCTCAATTTTTGTTATTCTCTTTAGTTTAGTCACTCTAATGGCTGTAAGGAGCAGTCCTGGTATGCTGTGGGTTAGGCCCGGGCAGCTAACCGCAAGGTCAGTAATTCAAATTTATCAACCTGTCTTTGGGAGAAAGACTGTTGCTCCTATAAAGATTTTCTCTCAGAAATCCTTCATAGCAGTGGTTCTCAACCGTCCCAACATCGAGATCAATTAATAAGCTCATGTTGTGGTGATCCTGTATGCGGGTGGACCTGCCTGCTGACAGAGGAGTGGTGTCTTGGTTCCAAAGACCATCGGAAATATGGTCTTAGGCAACCCGTCAAAGGGTTGTTCAACCCCCACGTTGAGAACCGCTGCTTTATAGGGTTTAGTCAGAATAAGGAGCCCTGGGGTGTACTGGTTATGCATTGGGCTGCAAGATCAGCGAAACCAGCTGCTTCACAGGAGAAGGTCAAGGTTTTCTACTTCCATAAAGAGTTGCAGTCTTGGGAACCCAAAAGTAAATAGGGCCAGCACCAGAGGGTCACTTGAAAATTGACAGCAGTGAGCGCAGTTTTGAGAGAGAATGAACTTGATGGCACTGGGCTAGTAGGAATGGGTGTAGAAGGTGGTGCAAAGGCTAACATGCACAGCTGCGACTTATTGTTGGCACTTTCAATCCACCAACATTTCTGCTGGAAAAAATGATGAAGCAGTCCGTTTCTGTACAGATTTACATCACCGTTTCCCACGGTGGGCAATACCGCCCCTTGGATGGCACTGGAACGATTCAGGGGGGCTGCAAAAGCTCTATCTAGATATGGGTTATAGTACAAAGGTACTATATTGAATTGCTGGGGGTGCTGAGTAGTTATTTCTCTGAAAGGGGGCAGGTAAACCAATTATATTTGGGAACCTATAATTTACAGCCTTGGAACTCCTTTAGGGCAGTTCTACCCTGTCCTATGAGAGTTAACTCAATGGTAGTGGGTAATGGATACAAAGTGGTACCTTATAGAGGTTTTAAATAGTATTTTCCTGATAAATGATGTTAAGCATCGCTTAATGTGTTCATTAGTCATTTGTATACATTCTTTGCGCATTTTAAAATTGGGTCATTGCTTGTTGTTGAGTATGACTTAAAAAACTGTGGACCAGTCTGGTAACAGACATGATTTGCAAATATCTCTTCCCATTGTGAGGTTGTCGCCTTGCTTTTTGATGCTGTCTTCTGAAACAGTGAACTTTTCATTTTGACGAGGTCCAATTTGTCTTCCTACCACCTGAGCAGCAGTGGAAAACAAACCTGCAGAAGTCTCCAGCTGTTGTTCATAGATTCGGGGCTTGCCAACCCCACAACTGAACAAGGCAACCTCCTGAAGTAAATTAAATGTCTCTCTATAAAGATATATACAAGGGGGCATCAAAAGTTCAGACACTGAAGATTATAGATATTCCCCATTAGCTTTTTTAAGTCCTCTCGTGCAGTGCTACCTGCAAAAGCCTGACCCTTTGTCAGGCAGAAACACAATGACTTCTCACTGAATAGAATAATAGAAACGTGGGAACTACAATGTCAAAGATGGAAAACAAGAGATCCAGAAAAAAACAAGGCAGTCCCTGTCAAGTTCTGGCTCTGTAGACACACACCACTCACCTCTTTGTTCTATTTTTAGAGTATCCTAAAGGAACAACTGTGCTTTTTCTTCCAAGAGTTTTATAGTTTGCTCTTTTGTACGTGGATATCTACTTTGGATATCCTCCTCCATTATACTGTCTTGTCAAATGAAATCAAATGAGTCCCTGGGGGTATGGTGGTCAAGTGCTTGGGTGCTAACTACAAGTTCAGGGATCAAACCTATCAGCTGTTCTTACCAGTTACTCTGTAGGAGCTTGGCCTGGCATGCTGCTACATAAAGACTGCAACCTAGGAAACCTACAGGGCAACTCCACTCTGTCCTACAGCATCACTATGAGGAAGAGGAAGGGGCTGAGGATGCTGAATCAACTCCATGGCACACAACAAGATGTAATGGTTTATGGACTCACTCAATTCCACCCTATTGAGCTGTATGTCTTGGTTACTCCAGCTTTGCAGTAGATTTCGAAACCAGAAAGTGAGTGTGCTTCATCTTCGCTTCTTTTTAAAATGAAGGTTGTTTTAGCCCTTCTGGATCTCCTGCATTTTTCTATGAATTTTAGGACCAGCCTGTCAAAACACTGTGCCAAATCTACAGATCAATTTGAAGGTATTGGTGATGTCTTTTCCTTAAATTATCTTTCTGTAATATTTTGTAGTTTTTGGTTTCTAAGTCTCATATCTCTTTTATTAGTTCCTAAGTACTTTATTCTTTTGATGTTGTTATAAATGCAATCTTTTCCAGATTTTTTTTTGATACATAAAAATATGGTCCCCAGATTACAAATGAGGTTCATTCCTAAGTCTGTCTGCAATTCAAAATCATACGTAAGTCGGGAACAGTAGTTTATTTCTAACACCAGATAGTTAAATGTTTGTAAAAAAAAGTTTGTCTAAGTACACAGTGTAAATTTTTGTCAAAAATATTACAGCAACATTCCAGACATCCTAAAGCATCTCTAACACAACACAGTAGTCCCTTGGAATCAGTGGGGGATTGATTTCATGATCAACCACTCCTCAATCCAGAAATCCACAGACAAGCAAGAGTCCCTTATGCAGAACAGTGTATGTCAAAAAGGTTGCTACCAGGGTTTTAGTTCATACAGGCACTGGCTTTTTCCACACAAAATGTGCTCAAACATGTCTCTGTGATTAGTGGGGGGCTGCAGACAAGTTCTCCAAAAAAGAAAAGAGGGCACCCTACTCCAAACATAGCTTCCGAGGGACCTGTTGCATCAGTTACATTCAAGGCAGAAAGGTAAAGGCAGAGAGGTCAGCTGAGGTTATGGTGATTGTTTTAGGGGCTTCCCCAAAGGGGTCATTTTGATAAGCTCTCTCCCTATCCAAGGACATAGGATGATCATGGGGCTTATACCACAGTTTTAAGAAAACTGAAAACTTCAGTGGTAAGAAAAAGGCCAGGGTAGTTGTGCTGAGGAATTTTTCTTCTACCATGATAATGGGTAGAAAGGGCTGTCCTTAAGAATTTCATGGGGTGGGTAGGGGATGATACACAACAAACAGGAAAAAAGCAAAAAGGCTTTCATAGGGGCTCCTTTTCCAGCTAGCTGCTCCTCGGTTGGGCTGCATTTTTTTCTGGCCTCAGTTTTCCATGTGTGGATGTGAAGTGCTCTGAGGGCACCTGTGTAACATCTGAAAATTCTCCTAGCTTTGTAAAAGGTCACTTGGATCTCTCTCTCTCTCTCTCTCTCTCTCTCTCTCTCTCTCTCTCTCTCTCTCTCACACACACACACACACACACACACACACACACACACACACACCATTTCCCAGGGAACCCCCTTCCATCCTATCACCCTGATCTTGTTCCTTCCAACTTTCTTTGTCCTTAAAACTCAAAGGACATTTCAGAGTCCTCAAGGATGCCCAAACCGCCTTTTTGACATGGTGTCAATCAGATTGCGGAATTCTTCAGAGCAGAGAGGTGAAGTACTGCCTTCAGAAGTACACAGACCTAGATGGAAGATATGCTGAGAAACAATAGACATTTTGGTAATGTTATTTAATAAAAGTTTCTATGATTTTACAGCAATACTGTTTGACTTACCTTCACATTTGAATATAACCTAGGCACATCATCCTGTAAGCTTTCAATCATCTCAGGATTACTTATAATACTTATTATAATGTACATGTGATGTAAATAGCATGTTGGGAGGGTTTGTTCCAACCACTTAGTTGCTTTTTAGGGCCCCTAATATTTCTGCCCCTTGGTTGACTCTGCGAATGTGGAACCAGTGGATACGGAGAGCTGACCACACGGTAATGATATTCTGGTGCGTGTTGCCGAGCAGAGGAAGGGGGAAGCTGAGCCAGTGGCTGTTGCAGGTTGTGAGGGAATCCCTGATTCTGACAGGCCAAGGGCAGTGGATTACATCCACTGTAGTGAAGTGGTACACAGGGCTAAGGACTTCACAGCCCTCAGTGAAGCATAGCTGGCCAAGGAACAGGCTGACAGGAGCAACTATCCCAGTGAAAGACCTGGGGGAGGTGGGGGGAAAGAAGGAAGGGGTAAAGAGGAAGACGAGGTGGAAAGTAGACACAATTAGGTGGCGGTAGAAGAAAACAGGTCTAGGAACGATTGCTGGAGAGCTGGGGGCTTGGTGGAGGGGTGCCTGCTGAAGGAGACAGTCTCCTAGTGCTGGGGGAGGAGGCTTCTGCAGGATAGCTGCACAGAGTAGGAGGGGCGGGAGGAGGAAGAAGTGGCGATAAAGTGCTTTGCCAATGATTGTCTGACATTGTGACTAACTCGGCAGCAACACATACTTTCTCACTTGAGGATTCACAAGGAGCTGAGGAGGGTAGAAGTCCCCCTCTGAGTTTCTGAGACTTTTTACAGGAGTAGAAAGCTCCGTCCTTCTCCTAAAGGCTTTACAAGAGGTATGGTAGATACTCGTGTATAAGCTGAGTTTTTCGGCACAAAACATGTACCGAAAAACTGGGTCGGCTTATACACAGGTCAGTGGCACCCCAGCAAGGTGTAACGTCTCGCTGCCCACCCCCTCCCCCGACACCCAGTAACGGGACAAGCGCCCGTTATCTCGTGGGTGATTGCCGTTTCTCTGCTGTTCATGAGAATGACAGCAGTGATGGTGATGACGGCGATCTCAGTGAGGACAGCGTCTATAATGACCTCACACCAGCTGAAACTCAGCATTGGGATACGGAAGATAATGAGGAATCCAGTTTTGAAGGATTTTAACTCTTTACATTTTAGCTTGGTTGCTGATTGAGCTCAGAGAATAGTACTCTTAAGGTATCATTGTTGATACCTTATTGTTTTTGTTGAACCTATTTTCCACTTACTGTGCTGGTTTACTAATGTTAAATGACTTGTCCTTTTATTTATGTTTTTTATTTAAAATAAATATTTAAATACATCACCCCACTGATGTTTCAATTTTTAGTAATTTTATTTTCATTTGTTTTGATTACTGAAACTCACCAATAGCTTCTACATTTTCCACCCTAGGCTTATACTCGAGTCAATCAGTTTTTCTGGTTTCCCAGGTAATAATTAGGTACCTCGGCTTATACTCGGGTTGGCTTATATTTGAGTACATACGTTGTTTATAACTGTAGGCTGTACATTAAGTTGGCTATTAGTAACTTGGGAACTGACTGTATATTTTCTTGCATTTTGTATCCTTATGGAATTCATTAACGTTAACGATTGGCAAATTGCTTAGGGTTTTCTACATGCATAATCATGCATTTATAGATACTAGTTTTACTTCTTTCCAATGTGGCTGCCTTTCTATTATCTTGCTTAAATTTCCCTACTACACCCTTCAGTACAATGTTGAAGGGGAGTGGAGTGAGTGTGGACAAGCAAGAGTAAAAACTGCTTATTAGAGTCTACAAAAAACTTGGAAACCACGAACATGTTGCACGAGTCCAGGGGTAATGTGAGTTGGCAACAGCTAGGTGTGAGGATCTGCAGAAATCCAATCCTCCAAACGAGGACTGACTTCACCTTTCCCTGTCTCCATCCGATGCGGATGCGCTCTGACTCTAGCCACCTGGAGCTGGGTCTGAGTTACCAGTGAGGAGGATACCTTTTTTCTGATTAGCTGTCTGTGCAGGACTTCTCTGACACTAGAGAAGGGGGCTCTCTGTCACCCAGTGCTGGGGCAGAGGATGGAAGTTAAAAAGACTGAGTCCTTCACACTGCCAAATAGACAAGACACCAGCCTCTGCGAGTTGTAACACTTGCTGCAAAGACTCAAAATTCATGGAGAGTATACCGTATCCACAGATTTACTACAGCCCAATGGGATATAAATGAAGAGACACATTGGACAAAGTCTGGGAGGATTCTTGGCTCCCAAGGACAGACATGCTACCCTCTTCTGTGCATGGTCACCAATGAGAAGCACATCTGTGCGTTATGGCTCTAGGCTCTTAGTGACCTCCCCACCTGGCCATGATAAGATTCCATCATGCCTCTTGAAGCTTAGGGAACAATAGGCCCTGGGTCTGGTGTGACCTGGCTCTCAGGAAACAGGTCAGAGTCAACTGCTTTTTTCCCCAAGTGTCTTATCTTCTAACAAAGCACCCCTATAACTACAGGATCTTCTGAGAGAACGCAGAAGCTCCCAGCTTCTAAGAGTTACAGTCTCACAAACCCTAAAGAACAGTTTTACCCCATCTTGTAAGTCGCATTCGACCCGATAACATACACCTCCCACATGTGTATCTTTACTAACATTTAAATAATCAAGAAACAAACTAGACTCCCAGCTGCTAGCCGTGACATACCTGGGGAGCTGTGCTTTCACTTGTTTCTGGCATAGGTTATGGTACCTCTCCACTTTCAGAAATCCCTGATTCAACATTCTCTGGCAAACCAAGTCCATTCTTTTACAGACCTACGGGAAGAGAAATAGATTATCAGAAAACTGATAACCAAACTAATAAGAGACAATTAACTTCGACTCAGGACTGATGGCAGAAAATTCTCTGTGCTAGGGTCCCCCCCGCCCCCCGCTGTCAGCTCATATCCGAATCAGTTATGTGGGTGGAGCTCTCCTACAAAGTAATTCTTGCCATATCACATTAAGAAATTACTCTTCTGCCCACCATAATATTACCACTTACTTTATGGTACTTGTTGTTCGGAATGTGCTTTACTCTATGGTGAGAGATTGCAGTCCCGAGAAGTAACAAAAGAACATATTTGAAGGTTCTTTAGCATTTGAAACAAAAACTCCCTTTTAGGCAAAAATGTATATTCTAACTTGAAGCCAAGCTCTCACAATGTTTTACAGCCTCAGTAGTCAGAAGGCACATTCTTACTTCTTTCTTCCAGTGATCTGGGTCACCCACGGTGGGTTCATGATGGCCAAGGTCCTGCACTAGACACTGTCACCCCCTTGAAAATATCTTACACTGTGTAGCAAATTCTCAACTTCCGTATATACTCAAGTATAAGCCGAGTTTTCCAGCAAAGTTTTTGTGTTTTAATGCAGTTTTTGTGGTAAACTGAGGTACCTTGGCTGACATTTGGGCTGGCTTATACTTGCGTATATAGGTACTTTGAGCCCTGAACAAATCTGATATTTTTATACAATATAGAAATGACCAGAGTCACAGTCCTTATAACTTGAGTCCATCCTACTAGCAAGTCAGCTAACTGGACGCCATAGGCAACCTTCTATAAAATAGATCAGAACTGATAAGAATCATCATTAGGAATAAACGAAATAAAACAGGCTAGATCACTAGATACATTTTAAAGTGCTGCATAAAACTTATGTTAAAGGCATTTCTGTTTAACATAGTATTAATTTGAAAACTTTGTTCTGTAGTTAAATCTCTTTATCAAAATCTGTTTTTCAATCCCTGAGAGTTCTGCAGTGTCTCGAAGCCAGGAGCCTGAGCATGTGAATGTTGAAAGCGCGAACATCAAAATGAACCCCTAGCACAGCCAAGTCAATCAGGCAGGGACTCTACGTCTCTCAATCACCCAAGCCCAAATGCTCAACAAATATGTGTTGACATGAAACATTCATGGAACTCTTGATATACGTTGGCTTTCTCTTGAGAATATGCGGGGATAAATTCTAGCAAACTAGACTGAAGCTAATGGAGGCTTTACTATTATAATATGAAATGCCAGATACTCCTAAAATCAGAGAAATTAATTCAAAAATACAATAAATCTTAAGCACTGATACTAAGAATAACTTCTATAAAGAGATATTTTAAAATGTGGTGGGTACTATTTCTAACTACATGAAATTAGTCATCAACATTTGTGTTCAGTGTCTAATGAAAAAAATATCAAAGCCAACACATGTAACTTTTAAAAATGAAAAGTAACTTTTTGAAAAGAAAATATTTAGCAAATGGCACCATTTTATATTTTTGCAAGTCTCTTTGTTTTTTGGCATTAATAGAAGACAGATTAATTCTTCCATATGTTTCTAAATTCAATCTAAGTTATGTGAAAATTCTAGAAAACAAAGAGATCACAAGCATACATTCCATTAATTATCACAACAATGATATCATATTATCACAGTCTCTAGAAAAAGAATAAAAACATCTTGGTATTTTAATGAAAACATCATGAACCCCCTACCCCCTGTAGGTCTTGGGAATCCCACTGGCATCCTGAGAATAATACACTGTGAGTGAGAATCATGGCCCAATGCTGAATAACCACACTGCCAGGAACACCAGTATTGAACTTAATGTGAGGGGAAAAACTCTGATTGTATTACTGGAGAAGGAAAACCATAGAGGGCTAAATTATCATCTTTCATATTAAAAAGCTAACAGATAATAAATACAGGGGGCAGAAAACAAACTGAAAAAAATGGAAAGTGATTGCCTCAGGGGAATAAGATTTTGGGGTTATAAAATCTATTCTTTTCTTGTGATTAAGACTATTTGGCATTAAGTCACCTATATCTATATATAGTTAGGAATGCAAAAGAAAGGCAAAAACACTCAAAGGAACTCCCCTTTACAGCACATCTATGTAGGTCCATAGCCTCACTGATTATTTCTGGGAAGAAAAAATAGAAATTTGGGGGCAGCAATATATTTACAAAGAAAAAAAGTTAAGGTCAACTTCCAATGTTAATATCCTCCCTGCTGTCTAAATTATTATATCATAGTAGAATTAGACTGTACTGATATCTAGCCGACTGCTAGGAAATAGCTATTTTTAATAGTTTTTTTTTTTTTTTGGTGTATGCAGAGCTTTACCAGGGCTATGGAAGGTCAAAGAAAACTGTCATAAGAACATGGTTGGCTGCAGATCAATAGACCCTACTTGTCAGTAGAGCTCACAAAGCAAGACCCAAGAGATGATTGCAACCCATACATTATGTGAGACAGAGAAGCTTACATGATTGGTCTTCTCTCTGGCCATCGTGGCATGACTCCTTAGTTTAAGGTGCCTCTCTTGTAGGAAGCAAATAGGTAAGTCTTGTTTTCCAATCCAGTCTGTTACTCTCTGTATTTTGATTGGTGCATTTAATCCATTGTCATAACATGTCATGATTGCTGTCGTTTTATTGTCCTTGTGTTTGGTTTCTCTCCTCCACTCTTTTTAAAAAAATCATTTTATTGGGGGCTCGTACAACTCTTATCAAGGTCTATATATCCATCCATTGTGTCAAGCACATTTGTACCTTTGTTGCCATCATCATTTTCAAAACCCTTGCTTTGTACTTGAGCCCTTGGCATCAGTTCCTCATTTTGTCTCCTCCCTATCCCCCTCCCTCATAAACCCTTGATAATTTGTTATTATTATTTTGCCCTATCTTATACTGTCTGACGTCTCCCTTCACCCACTTTTCTGTTGTCTGTCCTCTAGAGAGGAGGTTATATGTATATCCTTGTAATCTGATCTCCCTTTCTACCCCACCTTCACTCTACCCTCCTGGTATCACACCACTGGTCCTGAGGAGTTCATCTGTCCTGGATTCCCCGTGTTTCCAGTTCCTATCTGTACCAGTGTACATCCTCTGGTCTAGCCAGATTTGTAAGGTAGAATTGGATCATGATATTTGGGGGGAGGAAGCATTTAAGAATTAAAAGAAAGTTGTATATTTCACCGTTGATCCACTGCACCCTGACCAGCTTGTCTCCTCCCCGAGACCCTTCTGTAAGGGGATGCCCAGTTGTCTACATATGGATTTTGGGTCCCTACTCTTCACTCACCCTCATTCACAATGGTATGATTTTTTGTTCCTTGATGCTTGATACCTCATCCCTTCAACACCTCGTGATCACTCAGGCTGGTGTGCTTCTTCCATAGTGGGCTTTGTTGTTCCTGAGCTAGATGGCCGCTTGTTTACCTTCAAGCCTTTAAGACCCCAGATGCTATATCTTTTGATAGCTGGGTACCCTCAGCTTTCTTCACCACATTTGCTTATGCACCCATTTGTCTTAAGAGATCAGATCGGGAAGGTGAGCATCATGGAATGCCATTTTAATAGAACAAAGCATTCTTGTATTGATCTCTCTGACATATAATTTGATACTCACTTGGCCCAGCCTCTATTCTGATAGTGGCTATTATCTTTACCAAAGAAGATCACCACACCTTTCTTCCAAAGTGCTAATGGGTGTTTTGAATCACTGACCTTTGTTAGCAGCCAGAGAGCAAACCATTTATACCACCCAGGGACCTGAATAAGGAATGCCCCAAACAAACTCACTGAAATCAGTTCTGAGTCCTAGCAACCCTATGGCTGAGTAGAACTGCTCCTGTGGGTTTCTGAAGCTATCAATCTTTAAAGGAGCAGAAAAGCCCCACCTTTTTCCTACAAAGGGCTTGTAGGTTCAAACTGCTGACCTTGTTGTTAGCAGCCCAGTAAGCAACTCATTACACTACCAGGGCTCCTTTTGAATAACCTGATAAAGTCAAGCCAAGTAAGACATCACATGGTACAAGATTTGAAAGGGAGACGGAGAGTTTTTAAAATTAGAGTTGACAGCACCAAGTCTGGAATAAAGTAGCCATTAAAAGCAACCTATCTCTAAAGAGAGATTAAATGAGAGGAGAGAAACCTCCATGTTTTAGCAGGGAGATTCATGTGGCAATTGGAAATTACTTTTAAATAATCACGTTCATTTGTGGGAGAGTGGATTTGGTTTGGAGGCAGTTGGGCTGGTTAATTTTTCTGTAAGCAATTGTCACCTTAGTACAAAAAGATATGATCTTGTGAATTTCACAAGGAGATAGCTGAAATGATTTTAGATGAACCCTAAAAGTGTGTGGCTGCCACTACCATTGCTCTGAAAGTCCTGGACAGAGGAGGAAGAAATCTGAAATAAAACACAAAATCATAAAAATAGACCAAGCTTCCTGGCTAGACAGACTACGGCCCTTAGTTGGCACAGCCTCTCTCCAGGCCCAGTTTTCAGTCGAACAGACAAATAGTCTATAAGGGAACACTAACAGTAGAATAATCACTCATCTGAGATCAGAAGGGCAGCATTATCTTTTTTTATTTTATTATTATTTTTTTTAATTTTTTTTTTTAGGGCAGCATTATCTAAGGCCACCTTTAGATGGGTCAGTAAAGGAGGAGGAAAAGCAACAAACCTGCAACAAGTGGGGTAAGTTACAAAGTGGGGATTGTGTATGACTGTTGACTGTTAGATGGATCTGCTCTGTCAACCTTCACCCAACTTACAACAGAGTTAAAAAATGGGAGTCTCAATTGACATTGAGAAAGTCCAGAAAGTCTGAGGTCACAAAAATAAAAGTTTTTGAAAGTATCACAAAAGTCAAAGTGAAAAAGACCATAAGAACCAATTAGTGTAAGAGAAGGACAGCATTTAGCACATCTTCTTCCTCCCCCAAATGTTCCATAAGCTTGGATCCACTGATACCACAAACAAAGGGCTGGATTCAGAAAGAAGCAAAGTGCTCTCTGGAAAAGAGAAATGTGCTAATTCCCTCCAGTACAGGCCATTTGGTTAGAATTGCTGATAATGAACGCTATCTTGTGCTAAATTGTTTCATTTCAAGTGCAGCCCTCAAACTAAGGATATTTTAATAATTTCCCAAGATTTTCCAATGAAAGAAATTTTGTTTCCCCAGTTATTAAAATAAGACAAAAATCCTAACAATTTGGCGATTTACCCAAGACAGTAAAAATCCAATGTTGGTGCCTAATACACAGACAGGACAGCTCTATGGCACTACGGGATTGGGAACCATGCACTGATGAAAACAAAGGGGACTAGTGGAATGGATCCTCATACAATGCCGGCTTTCAGCTTAGGCTAAATGATGTTAAGTGAGAGAATCCATGTGGGTTTTGTTGGTTTGCTAATTACTCCAGAGTGTAATCGCCTTGTATTATCTTTTTTATCATTTTCTAGCGTAAGTGGTCAGTAATGAGATTTTCTTGCCCTTCATTTGAATTTGTTTAGAAATCTGTTTCGATTTGATGTGCATGGGGCATTGCCCTCCTAAATAGAGCAAGACACACAGGTTAAAAAAAACCCGTGAAACCCTCAATCCTCGTGTAAAATTTTAATCATGTGTAAGATGTACTTTTCTTTCTTGCCATGTGAAATGTTCCATGAACAGAATGGTCTTACAGTGCTAAAGCTGTAACCGGCAGCATTTCCCCCTAATGTAGATGCCTTGAAAACCCCATTATGCTGGACTCATCTGCTTTTGTTTTAAAATGCTATGGAGACTTCAATTTAACAACAGTAATAACCTCTTCTAAGAAAAAGGAAACTGCCACAACAATACACATAGCGCACGAAGGGGCTTCTAAAAGTTCATGGAAAAATGAAATTAAAATATAATGGAACTTTTCCATGAAGTTTTTGAAGCCCCCTTATACATACATATTGGCCAGGATGCACTCTCATTTTCAAAATATTAAAAGATGAAAATGTTTATATCCCAGAACCAATGAAACTTTGTTCATGGTAGCAAACTTTTAAAAACTATTCATTTGGCACACTACAGTTCTCAAATAAACCGAGTATTTGTTTTTCACTTTATAACCCCAAAGCTATCAAAGATTAGGCTGTTTGTCAAATCCCTTAACAGAAAAACACTAGAATCTATCCTTTCATGTAACAGTAAGAAACCTGAAATGTAAAGTATGTGATATGTCCAAGGTCATCAAACTATTTAATGACAAAGTGCAATTAAGAGTCTAGGTCTTCTGACTTATGCCTTTAAAAACAAAACAACTTGGTGATTGCAACTATACAGACTTAAATAATTATCCTAATGATTCTGATTAGCTCCTATTACTACAGAAATGAGTGGCACCAATCTAGAATGTAGAATACGTGAAACAATAAAAAACTTCAAGAAGCGGGGAGGGGGGAACAGGAAGGACGGAGAAAATGAGGAGCTGATGCCAGGGGCTCAGGTGGAGAGTGGGTGTTTTGAGACTGATGATAGCAACATATGTACAAAGGTGCCGGACACAAATGATGTATGTACGGATTATAAAAAGAGTTGTATGAGCCCAATAAAATGATTTATAAAATCCCAAAACTTCAAGGATTAAACCGCTGAGCTGGACCAAGATCTTCCTAAAACTCTTCCAAAGATATCAGAAATTCAAGTGAAACATGAGGAAGTAATCAGATAAAGCTGAACAGCAGGACATTTAAAAAGCCATCTATCTGCCAAAACTCTTCCAAAAAGGATGGGCAACTCAGTAATCTGAATACAGATTATATCAATGTTAAAATCCGTGGGAGTAATACTCTGGCTATGAAATGATAATCTGGTTATATGAAGAAATATCTATGTGTGAAATGTCATACTTGATTACCTTCAAATGATCAGTAAAATAACAATGGATACATGGGATAACAAAATGCTGCAAGAAGTTAACTGGTGATAAACTCATTTTTAAAAGGAAGTGTCAAAATGGCCTGGCTCTTCCTTTTGCTTTTTCAGTGTACTTATATTAATTTTCCCCACACATACAGATATGGGTACAACTTAAGCTCATTTGTTTTAGTATAAAGTTTATTCTCAATTATCTGCAGGTAGGATTAAAAAATATCTCAATCTTAGCTAGTTTTTTTTCTGGGGACTCTTTCCTAGATAGTCACTTGGAAAGAAAATGCAAATTTTAGTATCAGCTTTAGCAAACTGAAAAGCATTCCTGATTATTCCCTATTAATCTTTACCATTATTCTCATTAGAATAGGTATTGAGTGCTGATCATAATGGAGGAGGCTTGAAGCATTACTGTACATGACCATTCTTATTAATTACATATAAATTCAGATTTAAAGTATTCCTACATGGTGCAAATGGTTAAAAACAAAAGCTCAGCTACTGAAAGGTTAGTGGCTCAAATCCAAGAGGAGCCTGAGAAGGCCCGATCTGATGATCTTTCCAAAGGTCACTGCTCTTAAAATCCCCATGGAACACAGTTCGACTCTGAAACACATAGGGTCTACATGAATGGAATCAATTTGACAGCAAATGACTTATGATCTTGTGGCACAGTGGGTTGGTTACACGTTGGGCTGCTAACCATAAGGTTAGCAGTTCAAGTCCATCAGCTGCTCCTCAGGAGAAAGATTTGGCTTTCTACTCCCTTAAAGAGCTACTGTCTCGGAAACCCTTAGGGACAGTCCTACCCTGCTCTATTGGGCCAAGGTGAGTTGGATTGGACTTGTGTGTGTGTGTGTGTGTGTGCATGTGCACAAATGGTTTCCAATCCACTGAGCAGTAGGGTAGGAGGGCTGGTGATGAGCTTCTGTAATCTGTAATGATTATAGGCAAGAAACACCTGTGAAACAGCTCTGTCGGGTAGCACACAGGGTCAGTAAGAATCACCTCCACTGAACTGGTTTAGTGTTGAACTGCAGATCACCTTATTAGTTCTTCATTAAATGGCGTGTTTTTTTTGGGGGGGGGGGGGACAACTCAGCTTCTTGACATAGTTTTGTGAAATTCAGTTAAATATGTATGGGTTAAACTAGAATTTAACAATTTTCTTTACTCTTTCATCTCCTCTGTTGCAGCCCTGGTGATGGACTGGGTTATGTGTTGAGCAGCAGTTCAAACCCACCTGCAGCCCTGATGGAGCAAGGTGAGGTTATCTGACCCTGTAAAGATTTACAGTTTAGGAAACCCTATACAGGATTGCTATGAATCAGAAATGACTCCATGGCAGCGGGTTAAGTGCTCATCTGCCAATCAAAAGACTGGCAGTTTAAACTAACCCAGCGGCTTAAAGGAGCCAGACCTGGCAATCTGTGCTTCTATAAACATCACAGCCTAGAGAGACTCCTCTGGGGCAGTTCTGCACTGTTACATGGGGTCATCTAGGAGCTGGAATCCCTCATTGGCATTTAACATTTTGTACGAGACTGTGTAAATTTACAAGAAAAGGGCATTTCAAGGATACAGTCCCACCTTCACGTAATCTGAAAAACTGGGAAGAGGCCCTTTCAAAGCTAATTCTGATACAATGTGTATGTTCAATGATTATGCAATAGAAACTTAAAGCTATTACTTGAATGGAGCTGAAAGAAGAACCAAACAAGGTGTACTAAACAAGCTGCTCCTTGAAAGCACAGATCTCTTCTAGAAGACTGAAACGAAGGAGAGACTGGGGGTAGAGAAGAAAGCAATAGCAAGTGCTTTTCTGAAAAGTCCTGAGATGTTCAGGAACTGAAATAATTTAAAATTTCTCTCAACCAATCTCAAATGCAGGCTAGAGTCATCTCCACAGGTTCTTCTGGACTCCGACTCTGAAGTCATCTCCTCACAAGATGTATGTGCACAGGCTTTTCTACAGAGCAGTCAATGCTGCAAGAAGTGCAGCACAGTTTCACCAGGGATCACTGAATTTACACTGTGTCACTTACAAAACAATGATCCCTTGGGAGTATAGCAGGGGAAGTGAAGGGGGGGATGGAGAACCAATAACTGTAAGTACAAGAATGAAGAAAATGTTCTATAACTGACTATAGTATGTATGATTGTACAACTCTTCTGGATGTGACTGAATTATTGAACTGCATGATGTGAATTATATGCTAATAAAACTGTTAAGCCCATTCTTCCACTTGGTGAGACCAGAAAAAGAAACTGTTCACAAGATGATATACTGTCCTACCTGTATTTACAGTACCAGTTAATAAGAGGAAGTGCTAGTGTGTGGGGGTGGTGGTGGTGGTGGTGGTGGTGTGGGGACTCAAAAATAAAAATCAGCAATACAGTGAGTGTACTGCTGATAGTATTCCGCTGAGAATATTAGTTTGATGAAAAATAACATTCTTTCATTGCATTTTTTCACACTCTCTTTGAAGCCAGGTCCTATAGCAATATAGAACAATGGTTCTCAAAGTGTGGTCTGCGGAACCAGAGTTCCCAAGATCTTCTGGAGGTGGAGAGGGCACCTGTGAGGCCAAACTATTTTTTTACAATTCCAAGAAATCGCTCATCTTCTTCTAAGTATATTTTCCAGAAGCGACACGTGATGACATCATTGCTGACAGACAGTGGAATATGTGCTATGTATTCTTATTATTTTCTCAGGTTAGCTCTTAGGAGTGTAAAGGGATTCCGAGGCGGAATATCTGAGAACTGCTGATATAAAGCAGAGGAGGAGGAGGAGGAGGAGGAGGAATAGTTTGCCTCCTTAAAATCAAATAAGCAAAGCCGTGGTTCTTGCTCATCTTCCTTCATACTGAGGGCCTTCAAAGAGTTTGTGAAAAAATTGCATGATCTTTTACATTCCATTTTCCCCATGAACTTTTTGAAGCCTATTTGCATTTCCTACCCATCAGCCACCTCTATATTTAAATTTTTCTAACATACTGTATAGACTAAAGTAAAAGCCAATCTGAGTATCAACCGAGGCACCTAATTTTACCACAAAAACGGCATTAAAAATGTGCTGAAAAAACTCGGCTTACACATGAGTATATACGGTATTTGAAGAAAAGATGCGAAAGAAACTATGCATTTCTTTCCAGGTCCTAAGCAAGAATTCAGAGTTTTTGGTCAAATTCAGATCTGGAATGACTGGTATGATCCTATTAAGCGAGTAACAGGGCTCCACATGAAGCACAAAGGGAAACCAGCAGGACGCTGGCTTCATGAACCAAAGGTACAGCTTCAGAGATAGCGCTCATCTATTCTGCTAACTACATGACGGCTTCAAAAGGGTCCTAGAAAAAGTCCATTATCATTTCATTCCATTTTCCCACAGTCTCATTTCTTAACTGCTGCCAAACTTCCTCACACTCTTGCCAAGGGGCCTACGTGATATGCCAATGTTGCACCAGCACAATTTGTTTTACTGGAAGGAAAACTCAAAGTACAAGATTTGTCACTTCAAAAGTTATGCTCAGCCAAATAATTTTAAATACATCAAGGCCATTAATTATTCAAGGAACATTTGTGTAATTATAAGTAATTGGGGAGAGCCCAATTTCATAAGGAACAGAGAGTCGGTTTGAAATAATTGGAATGGAGAGTCCAATTTCAATGATTCATGGTAACACAAAGCAAAAACTAACTTCAATCAAACTCATTTAGCAATGAAAAGCAAAATTAAAAAATATTGAGCTGATACCAAGGGCTCAAATAGAAAGAACATGTTTTGATAATGATGGCAATATATGTACAAATGTGCTTGATACAATTGATGTATGGATTGTTGTAAGGGTTGTAAGAGCCCCCAATAACATGATTTATCTTAATAAAAAGTAAAGAACAGTATGTATAGGTATGGGTGTACTTATCCGTTAGAGGTGGCAAGAGTCATGATTGAGGTCTTAATGAGGCAAGTAAACTTGGACATGCAGCACATGGGAAAAAAACAAACAATCCTGTTCCTAATATTACTCCTTTTCAAGTATAGCGCCTTCTCTTTTAAAAAAAAGCTTCTAATAAAGATTTTTTTAAAACAAGCAACTGTCTAGTTATAAATGGCCACTCAGATTGGAACGCCATGGAAAGCATCCACCAGGCTTGGTTGCCAATTTCAGGAAAGGATAATTAAATTAATGCTGACATCTAGTGGTTAAGAAAGAACATCTTCCTTATAATATTACCTGAACTGTACCTTCTGACACTCAAATCTGTGAGTCTCAAAGCAGACGTTTCCAATTTTCCCCCAAAGAGAAAGGAAATGATTTAAGAATTTACCTATTAATCTTAAGAAAGAATAGTTCTGCATTACTGAAGCAGATACATACATATCCATCTCGGCAGACATTAATCTCTGGATGCCGATTTTTTTCCAGAGAGGTGGTAAGGAAAGGTCTCCTTATGAAAAAACAATAACAAACTTTTATGTTTGAAATTAGAAATGGCCAGATAGGATTGTTTGAAATTTTGGAATCAGGCTGAGCATTTCACCCCTAAGAGATGTCATGTATTAATAAATTAAGGGGTGTTTTTGGCTCTGTACCCTAGCATAGAGTGTTATTCTGCTCCCCCTCCATCCCAAAATGTTAATTTTCATAAGTAAAATGGCTAACCAACAAGAAACCAGTTTCTTCAACACTTAGAAAGCAAAACTGTGAATATTCCAAGCTTTACAAAGCCATTGTCTGGCTGAATGGCTCCATTCAATCAAATGCTATGCCCAACTGCCAGTCACCAGAAATATGGACCGTGATCTGGATGAAAGACCCTTCTTTGGAAAAATTGGAAGGCACACTTAAAATTCCCCATGATATTCTAGTATGAAGATTTGGGGGAAATTCTGGGGACAATCAATTTTGAAATAACACTTTTAAAAGGACGAATTTTCCATCCTACAGGCTAACATGGTTGAGCTGCTGTGTTGACTAGGGGTCAAAAACTGTTCATAATTTTCAACGAATTCCTTTAAGCTTTCTTTTAAAAACAAGGATGATGGCCTTTCACACTGCAACTGGTATCAGTTTTACACTGGAAGAATAAGCCTAAAATACAGTATATTGATTAACAAGAAAACGCTACACAACACACTCGGATGTATGTCTTTGTCCTCTTTAAAAACAATTCCAAGCACGGCCTCGGTCTGCAATCACTTTAAAATGTCCACCTCCTTTAATCTCCTTTGCCACCTAAGGATAAAGTCATTGGAGGGAAGCAAAATATCAGATGGACCAAGCACATCCATCACACCGGCAGTCAAATCTCTGGAGAGAAGTAAAATTCCCCAAAGGCAAATTCATTATTGGTAAAAACCGCGGGCTGATCGCCACCATTTTTAAGGTATCAGACCTCTCCTGAAGCTGAAGGGTGTAGATAAACCACTATTTAGAAAAAGAACTGGCAAGTGCGTGGGAGCAATCAGACCTGTCAGGCCCCCCACCCCCCCTGCAGCTTACTGGGGAGAAAGCGTTCCCGGAGGGGAGGCAAACCGGAACTGTCAAGTCCCCGGGCTCGACTTTATTGGTCAATTGGGCGCTGGGTCCAAGGCTCTGCCGAAGCATTCCAATCCCCCCACACCTTTACCTGAGTTGGGGGGGGGGGGGAATGACCAATTCCACTTTACCCCCTCCAAGGCAACTTGGGTGGTAGTGGAACAATACAGTATTCTAGCAATACAAGTCAGTAGGCTTTGCCGGCCCTACGTCCCTACTTGGACACTTGGTTCGAGTTCTCTCCCCTGCCCGATCCCAGCCCGGCGCCGGACGGTCGCGTGCAAAACGCAGGCGGGGGTGGGGGTGCCCCGGGTGGGGGTGGCCCTGGGTTTCCACGCTCCGAGTGCACGCAAGGTGGAAATCCCAACTCCCGCTACCTTCCCGCCCCCCGCCCCCAAGGCGAAGTTCCCCGGGTGGGTCCCAGCCCCAACGGAGGGGCGGCCCGGGGGCCCGGCCCACGCCCCGAGACGGCCGCGGAGAGGCGCGCTCGGCAGTCGGGCGCCGGCCGGCCTTCGCGGGAGGCCCCCTCCCAGGGGAGCGCACTCCCTTCTCCGCCCCTCCCAGAGCTCGGCCGGGGGAAGGGAGGGGGGGGTGTTCCTGCCAGGTTGGGGGGGCAGGCGCGGGGGTCCTCACCAGGCGGAGCTGGCTAATTTCGTCATAGGACATAAAGCTGAGGATGTTCTCGATGGCTACGATGGGCAGCGCCACCAGCGTGTTGTTCGGAGGCAGCTGGTCTGGGGCAGGCGCTGGGGCGGGGGGCGCCTGGGACCCCGGCGGGGAGGGCTGGGGCGGGGCTGGCGGGGGCTGTCGCTGGGCAGGGCCGGCAGCCGACGGAGAGCCGCCGTCGCCGTGGCCGCCGCCGCCGCCGCCGCCGTCCTCAGCCATCCGCTCCTCCGCCGCCGCCGCCGCCGCCGCCGCCATCTTGGGGTCTGAGGCCTTCCTCCCACAGCAAGGGGAACAGGGCCACTTCCGGTGCGTCACTTCCGCCCGCCGCAGCTCCAGCCGCGCTGGGAGGGGCCCCGAGGCAGGGGCGGGGCCGTGGACGATGGACGGGGCACGCATCCGTCGCTGTTTGGGCGGAGCACCCACGCCCGGAAGGGTCACCTTTTGAAGCCGTTTTTAGCTGAGATTGGAAGCTGCTTGAGGGCAAGGGGGATCGTGAACTCCCTGGGTGCGGTTTCCTTAAAGAGCTTCCAGACCGAGGATGGTGAAAAGAAAGTTGATAGTGAACAGAAGGACCAATGGCTGTAGAAACAGCCTTTTTAAAAACCATCACAGTAACAACTGCTTTAGACCGTTGAAAAGGAGGTAAGAGTGCAGCTACATGACACAAGAAGAATGAAGTTTAAAGAAGCCGGATTAAATAGGCTACATGATAGGTGATTTCATTTCTACTGGTGAGTCCAGGGACTGCATCAGGGGGGGTTTGGAGAGCAATTAGCTAGTGCTGATAGGTGCTCAATTTTGTGAATATTCCAAAAACCACTGAATTGTATAGTTTAAACGAGTGAACGTCATCCTTTGTGAATTGTCTCCACAAGAAAATAGTTGCTTAGGTGTTAGTAGGTGCCATTTAGCAGGCTCTGTTACATGGCAACCCTGTGTGCAGCAGAAGGACACACTGTCTGACCCTGAGCCATCCTAACAATTGTGGTTTTGCGGCCTGGCGGCATAAGGTGTTGAGCTGCTAGCCTCAATCAAGGTCAGCAGTTTAAGAGCACAGGCCTCACCAGGGAGAAAAACGAGGCTTTCTTCTTCCACAGTCTTGGAAACTCACAGGGACCGTACTTTTCTGTTTTATAGGGTTGCTCTGATCTGGAATGGACTCAACGGCAGTGAATTTGTTTTTGTTTTTTTGAACCCATTGTTGCAGACACTTTATCCATCCTTCTCAATGAGGGTCCTCCTCCTTTGTGCTGACCCTGTAGTTTACCAAGCATGATGCCCTTTTCCAGGAACTAGTCTCTCCTGCTACCATGTCAAAAGTATGTGAGACAAAGTCTTGCCACCTTCACCTCTAAGGAACATTTGAGCTGTAGTTCTTCCAAGACAGGTCTGTTTGTTCTTCTCACAGCCCTGGTATGTAAGAATCATGTGGCAGTTACATAATCTCATGTCAATTTGAGGGTATTATGAGTGAAGGGGTGGAGTCTAGCCTGTCAATCAGGTCATAGCCAACGATGCCTCTGTGTGGGTATGGCCTTCTCATGAGGATTCTGGGAGTTTTCCACTCTTCTCCCTGGAGGCGGAACACACTCTTCTGCTTCACATTCCTGTTAACAAGCTGCATAGAGCCACACTGATGGCAGCAAGAGCCCTGAAATCATTGGACCCCCTAAGACTTTCCATTTACTTGCCTGTGATCTTCCTGTATTTGGCATCATTACATGTGCTGTGTGATTCTGAAGAGGAATTCATGGACTAATATCGGACTTATGGGCGAATATTGGATTTATGGACTTGATCTGGACTTGGTTGATATGTTCTATTGATCTGGATTGGGTTGATATGTTCTACTGATATGTTCTATTGATGCATAATTACTTCTTGATATAATGTTCTATCTTACATATATACATGAGAGTCTCTGCATCTCTTGGTAACTCCATCTAACACAAACATCAAAAGATGCTAAAGCAAGGTGTGATGATGAATGTGGTAGTTACTTAGTCTCAAAATAATTTCCCCACAAATTACATATTAATTACAAAGAAGAAAACAGTGTGTTACAAATCTAAAATTTTGCTGGTCACCATCATAATCAAGTGGTCAAAGTTACCAATACAAATTATGGATGAACCTGACATCACATGGCTCCTAAGATCATACCTAAAACACAACATTACATAGTATTCTCACAAGAAACACACACAGGCTGTATTTTACGTAGATACATCTAAATAACTAGCCTGAAGTTTAAAAAATATTAGTACTATGAAAGACAAAGGAAGGCTAAAGATGGAAGAAGGCTAAAGACATGACAATGATGATGGATAATGTGGGGTCCAGCCCCACAGTTGAAAGTCCTGCGGAGTAACCTATGCAATTATAGAAGAAAAAGAAGACAGACAAGGGAATGGAGGGGGCTTGATTTCATTCTCATGGGAGAGGGGGGAGAGGAGTCCAGAGTTTATGCAGCAATAGGGTTTTATAGTACTTGAGGCTTGCAATTCTCTTGTTATACATACACACTAAAATTGGCAACGTGTTAATCTTGAATGCCCCTAGCTGAGATAGAGTATTGTGCCAGTCTGGCCCATAAACACAAGTGGGATTAATTAAAGGGCGGAGAGAGAAATAGTTCGGTGAGCCTCGCCTCTCTTGTCTCTTGCTCTTTAATCATCGGACCAGTGTGCGGCTGCCTTGCTTGTTCTGTGCCTCAATTTAAAGGGCACACTACCTGTGGGACGCCCAGCCTGGGGACTGTGTCGCTGTAAGTTGAGGTCCCTTTAAGACCACACAAATGAAATTTGCATCTCAAGACTTGAGGGACTGCTAGTGTCTCACAACTCTCTCACGGGAGTGAGTGAGTCGCACTGAGCCATTTGTACTACTTTATAATTTAACTTTCATTTCTTGTATTATATATCTGTTTATAATTTAACTGTTCATTTCTTGTTTTATATATCTATCTTTATAAATATATATGTATATATATAATTATCAGCAATCTGGTTTTATCTTTCTAGAGAACCCTGTCTAACACACTAGCCCTAATAGGGAATACCTCAATGGGAGTACCTGGTGTGCAGGAGACAAAAGGTGCAAATTTCTGCTTAATCATATAGGACAACAGGAGTGGATGCTCTTAGAGATAAGTATCCTTTCACTGCTTATGTGAGGAGCCAGGTGCCTGCAGAAGACAGCTTTACATTAGCATTTATGAGGGGTAGATGTGATGTAGAGAAACATCCGTCCTGGAATATGTGTATGGTAGCACTTCCCATATTTCGGACTGTGGCAGTGAGCCTCACTCTAGGGGCGGGCATGCCAAGCCGTGTGGTCACAAGCGCTGAGAGCAGGCGACATACACTTTTGTCCAGGTCCTCAGTTTCCCACAGGGTAATCCTGAGCTGGGGCCTCGATTAGGAGGGCAATCACTATAAAAAGTTATTCTTGGGACGATTGATAACATTTTGAATATGGAATTCTAAGGTAAATAAACAAAAGTATTGCTCCTGGGCTCCAGTTCACACATGTATGGATCAATTCCAAACCAAACACATGTTTCAATGATAGCTCCAGACAAGATCTCTCGGCAATATGCTTACCTCGGTCCCCAAATAGAAGGTCAAGTTCAAGCAAATGTGGAATCAAAAGCTGTGGTTGCTGAGGGGTATCTACAACTTTTAGGGGGACTCTGCAGGGTAATCTTGGTAGTTTTTTTCTCAAAGTACACAGCCTGTTGATGGGGGCTTATTAGGAAGAAGTTTTAAGAAAATGGAAATCTGCAGGGGTGAGAAAAAGCCCAGGGAAGCCCCACTGAGGAATGTTTTTCCATCATGACAATGCACCTGCTCCTTCTGCAAGGGTTGTCCTGTGAACATTTTGTGGAGAAACCTTACTCTAACCAGCTCTAGCTCTGACCTTGCCCCTTCAGACTTTGCATTGTCCCCCAAACTCAAAGATAGTTTGAAAGGAGCATGAGTTGAGTGCCTCAAGGATGCCCAAACGGCCACTTTTCCACAGTGGAAATGGAAACATGGGTAATGCTGTGGGGAAGGGTTACAGAGACGGAAACACTGCCTTCAGAAGTGTGTAGCCTCGATGGAGAAATATTGAGAAACAATAGCTTCATATATATATATATATATATATATATATATATATATATATATATAACTGTGAATTCATTGTTTCTCAATGTTTGTATACATAAATATATTAAATAAATGTTTCTCTTTCTAGGATTCTGTACTTGGAACCCAGCAGGTGTAATGGGTTACCAGTTAGGTGCTAACCACAAAGTCAGCAGTGTCAACCCATGACCCAATGCTAGGATTTTGTACCTTTTAAAAAACCTGTGTTATGAATTGGGTGAAGGTTTACAGAGAAAAACAATTTTCCATTTAACAATTTATTCCCCCCCCCCCCCCATGTCACTGATTGCAATTCCTACAGCACACTGACCTTTATCTTCCTTTCTCCCTCTTTCTGGTTTCCGTTCTCCCTTCTTTCCTGACCCTGCTAAACCCCGTACTTGGGCAAACGCTGTCCTTTTGGCCGCAAATGGATAACTATTCTCACGTTTTTCTACGTCTCTAGGATGACTATTCTCCCCTTTTAGTTCTGTTGCCGGGATGACAGTTGAGGGATGGAGGTGAGTCCATTTCCAGACTGGAAGGGTGACTGACGGTCAGCAATCGCTCTCTGTACCATGAGCAAGTATAGTCTCTCTTATTATTTTTAAATTTTTGTTCGACATTTTTCTCCCACTGGATCCAGGACCTTTTAATGTGATACTTTTCAGAGCAACTGGTAGAGATAGCTGGGCCCTATCTAGTTCTTCTGGTCTGGGGCTTGTGGAATTTGATGTTCACATGATGTGTTACTCTACTGGACTAACAGTAACCATGTATCTTTGACTTCCTACCCTCTTCTTCCA
The DNA here is from genome assembly GCF_050624435.1 of Tenrec ecaudatus. Lineage (NCBI taxonomy): Eukaryota > Metazoa > Chordata > Mammalia > Afrosoricida > Tenrecidae > Tenrec > Tenrec ecaudatus. The sequence continues at coordinate 246,688,440 of NC_134530.1, read as the reverse complement.
GATGGAACAGTATTTGTACCTGGCTGTTCACAAGCTTTTAAGATCCTTTGTAGACAATGTTATGTATCAATACTTTTTAATTTACTGTGATGTATGAGGGGGTATAAAAATGCATTTTTTCAAAGCTATGTATTTAACTTTTTTTACAAAACAACTTTATCACCTTCAAAGTACTCTCCATTGCATTTAAAACATTTGTGGAAGCTGCGATTCCATGCTTGGGAACATTCTTCAAACTCATCTGTTTGGAGGGCTGCAGACAGCACCTCCCTCATTTTCATCTTCACCTCTGTGTCGTCAAATCGCTGTCCTTTCATGCCCCTCTGCATTTGTGGAAGTCGCACAGAATGAGGTCAGGTGAGTAAGGGTGGGGGCAAGAGAGACATGCTGGTTTTGCCCAAAACGGGCTCCCTGAGGTGGCTGTATGAGCAGGGTCAGTGTTGTGGCAAAACCAGTCCCCTATCTGCCACAAATCAGGTCTTTTGTGTTGTACACTGTTACCCAATCTTTTCAGACCTCTAAATAGAAAGTTTGATTAACAGTCCGATCTGGTGGAATGAACTCCAAATGCACTAAAAGTCGACATTTTTGTTCATTTGAGAAGGTCACAGCCATCCAGAATGAGGTTTGTTATCAACAGACATTTCACCTCTTTTGAAATAATAAAACCACTCCTATACTTGGATTTTTTCCCTTAGTGCTGTCCTTGTAAGCTATGTTCAACACCACAACAGTTCCTTCAGCATTTTTCTCGAGCAGGAAACAAAATTTCAGTCACATGCTGGTCTCTTAAATCGGTCCCTACAAAAAAATGAATGTTTGAGTGAAACTCCTTTTATGAAAATATTCACTGTGACCACAGAGAACCTTCCCAGGTGATGCCACTGGGTGCACTAACTCAGAGCGAGTTGCTGGATGCTCGCCTAGTGGGAAAAGTGCATACTATGAAGGCTTTGTCCAGGGGAGCTTTTTTTTTTTCATTTTGGGGGAGTACCCCCTCATATGTCATATGATAATATTGTGATCATGTTACATTTCCTGTTTTGGATAATTGTAAGAGAATGTCATTGTTCTTAGGAAATATCCATTGAAGTAAGTGAGGGGAGAAAAGATACGCTGTTTCAACGTACCCTTATATTCAAATAGACCAAGAATGATACAGAAAACATGATGAAATTGTTAACACTTACTGACCTCACAGAGAGCTTACAAGAATCCCTTGTATCTTTGCAATTATCTTGTATCTTGAAATTATTTTAAAATAATAAAAATTATATTTTCAATCACCTCATACACATGTGAAAGTATAAACTAAGTTATTTTACTTAATGTAATTCAGGGGGGGGGAAAGCCCTTGACTAATGAAGGGCAATTCACCTAAGGCACTCTGCTTAATGCAGTCTCTATAGAATTTTCTAAATTGCTCAGAGACAAGCAGGTTGGATGTGGATGTCACCTAGCATTATCTGTCACCTCAGATAGTGCTCAGAGTCTTCTCTTATTTACCTGACTCTTAGTGATTAAAAGCTGGGCCCTGCTATCTAGTTAGTCAACAAAGACATCTGAGGCTGCCTTAAGACTTAAAGAAGTTTATTGGGTTGTTTGCTTGCTCATGGTCGCCAGTTGTTTCCTGTTGTTATCCTGAAACTTGAGTTAACGTAAAACAAAGTAATAGGCGCATATTCTCTGTGCGTTCTGCTTTCAAACAGCACACCACAAAGCCTGTTTCGCTGTCAGTCACCCCTCTCGCATTACCTTCTAATAAGAAGTTCCCTTTCTTCCTCTTCTTTGGAGGGAGTGAACTCGCTGCATCCCTTCCGGGTAAACCACGTGCACCTCAGGTGCCAAAAGCAAGGCAACGTTTAAGGAAAACTGCAGGAAAAACGATGCCTTTCAATTGGGGTGTTGGGCAGAATATTGAAATGACCATAGATTGTAAGAAGAATAAACGAATCTGCTTTGGGAGAAGTGCAGCCAGTGTGTGGCTTAAAGTCGAGAACGTGAGACTTCGTCTCACTTAGGTTGCACATGTTCTCAGGAGAGACCAGTCCTTGAAAAAGAGCACCAGACTTGATAATGTACAAGTTCAGCCGAAGAAGGAGAGAGACTGACACCAGGGCAACAATGAATTTCAATGGCCCAACTATAGCAATGTTTCTTTCTGTGATACACAGGGTCAGTATGGGTCAGCACTGACTCCCAGGCAGCTAACAACAAAGGTTCCTTAAGCTTTCTACATCTTTAGATCCTGACACCAGGCAGTCACAAAACTAAAGATGCGCAAAATGCTAAATGTTGAAGTTGTTTCTTCCTTCCTCCTGGCCTTAATCGACGTGTTTCCAACATAGCCTTTCGCTTGGAGCTTTGTTTTGGCAGCTAGTTACTATGAGGTGGGTATGGAAACTTTGGGAGCAATCAAAGTGTGCCTAAGGCCTGAAGGGAACGAGAGGGACTATGGCATCCTCTCCCCATTTTCCAACAATGTAAACAGTTGATCATTTTATTCATTATTATTTCAGATCACAAAATCCTTTGAAGTTATTTAATTTCCCTTTCTTGAAAGTGTTTCGTATTCAATATTTGCCTTACATTTAAATGTTTCCGACCTATGACTGTTTTCTCTTCACTGATCGTCAAGTTTTCTCTTTGCTAATCGTCTGTCATTTTAGTTTTGCATTGGCTCTTGTTAGGTGTTGTCCAGTGGACTTCTGTGTTTGACAGAGCAGAATGTCGCCTTGTTCTGTGCCGTCTTCATGACCATTCACATGGTTTGGTCCATACTAGAGCTTTTGCATAATGTCTTCCAACCTAGTATTGCAGCACCATATTGGACAATATTCTGTAACTAGTTGTGAGAAGTATATTGCCAGGCCTTTATTCCTAGTCTGTCTTTTCCTGGAAGCTTTACTGAAAGCATGTGTGGATTACTTTCAGCTTCAGAGCAACACAATATGACAACTTGACAGATAGGGGTGGAGTTCTTTTTACTTAGGTATTGTTGTCTTTTCATAGACTGCATTACAATGTTGTTGAAATTGATTTCAGTTGTTTGATCTTTCTTGCTATGATGGATTTAAGTGAGTTTTTATAAATGGATTTTCTGTGTCATTGAGTCAATTCTGACTCATAGTGATCCCATAGGATAGGATAGGATAGAACTGGCCCTTTGCGTTTCGGAGACTGTACTGCAACTCTTTACAGGAGTAGAAAGCCCTATCTTTCTCCTGAGGAGTGACTGATGGTTTTGAACTGCTGACCTTGTGGTTCACATCACAACATGTAACCACTATGCTACTCAGAGTCCTCTGTAAATGGAAGTATGCTTAAAATACATTATGGGGACTGCCACTGAAGGAAACCCTCAGGAAGTCCTCTAAAAGGTGGCTTGTTCGTAACTATAAGTCGAGTAGCTGTGTGCAACTTTGGTTTTATTTGAAATGGTCATATAACAAGCCTTTCTACTTCCTTACAGTCTCATGTGTGGTCAACAAGTTAAGAGCCAGGCGAGGCTGCCCGGATATCTAAACAATAGAACACAACTCTCTGAACAATTTAAACCACTTCCTGCCAGCCAGCTCATTGAAATTGTCTTCTGTGTATGTATATTGGAATGGTGCCATTCGAAGTATATTTTGACTATTAAAAAAACTTTATTGAGGTATAATCAACTACAGAGAAAGTGTGCAATTTGATGAGCTTTGACATGTGCATACATTCATGAAGCTGTAACCATAATCAAGACAAAGTACACATTCACCACCCTCAAAAGTTTCCTCACCCCTTCTTTATAATCCCCACCTTCAATCTCTCTCTGCTTCCCTAGCCTTGAAAATTTGAAAAGAAATTCTTGCTTTGTTTTAATCATTAAAATCAATTCTTGTTTTGGATATACTTTCCAAAGTAAACAAATATTTGTAGCGAAACAAATGTATGGACTTTTCAGCAGCGTTCTGCATCCTAACTGCGGCTTGATGACAGCACATGACCACGGGGCCTTTTCAACCAGTGATCTGCGCTGCAGGACGGCCACACGCTTCTTAACAGCTGTGTGTTTCCAGTTTCGTGCTTTAAAAAGGGAATATTACCTCCTTTCTTTCCTTTCACACTGTTGCTATGAGAATCAGCTGGGACTATGACTGGGTAGAATTTTGAATTCCTCTGATTGAAAGTGATAAAATCAATTTACTGGGATGCAGACTGTCTGTTAATCTCCTTTTCCAGGACTAGGGGTGGTAAAGGGTAGTTTAAGCTGTTGACTGGCACTTCCACGAGAAGACAGGCTTTATATCTTAAAAAGAACAGACCTAACTCAGCCATTCCCCCCCTATTTGTTAGCACATTTGTAATACTTTTAGAAAACTCCCCTTTTTAGAAAGGAAGGCATCATGCCCTAAATAAATAGGGGTTTGGAGTTTCTGTGAATTGAAATGAACTATGTATGGGTTTTCGTTTTGTTTTTATAAATCTTACTCAGGTAAACATGTTGAATTGATAGATGTTCAACCATTTCATTTCAGTAGGTAGCGTCTGATCAAGAACCGATAGTACCGAAGGAAGAAGTCCAAGCCGCTCTGAAGGCATTAGTGAAAACATGAATCCAGGAATGAATGGAAATATTTCCACAAATGTGTGCTCACTCATCTCTGCTAAGAAATGAAGACAGCTACCTGGTCGATTGAGTGGAAGAGATCTATTATTTGTGCCCAACCTAGAGAAAGATGGTCTGACAGAATGTATACATTATTGAGCAAGATCATTAATATCACACAGAAGTAAAATATTGCTGAAGATAATTCATGAATGATTGCAACACTACACCGACTGCAGAAAAGCTGCCAGGAAAGAAATTCACGCTGCATTCAAAAGAGAATGTGCAACAAGCGATATTGCTGATGTCAGATAGACCTTGGCTGAAAATATTTACCAATATTTTATTGAGTATGCAAAAGCTTTAGACTCTGTGGATCATCACAAGTCCTGGATAGCGTGGTTGAGAGTAGAAATTCCAGAACACTTAACTGTGCTCAAGAGGTACCTGTACGCCTGGAACCGAACAAGGGCATACTGTGTGGTGTCAGATCTGGAAAGGTGTGTTTCAGGGTTTGGTGGAATAATCTGAGAAGCTGGACTGTAACACAGAATAGGACGTCAGGATTGGAGGAAAATTTGTTAACAAAAGACAGCCTTGCTTACTAAAGTGAACAGGACATGAAGATCAGCGACTACAGCTTTCAATATGAATTACACCTCAACATCAAGAAAAAACCCTCAGAATCGATAAGCAACATCATGGTCAACAGAAAACTGGAGTTGTTGACTGGACTTTGTTTTACTTGGATCCACAAACAATGGCTATGACGGCAGCAGTCAAGATAATTGAAAAGATAAAACATCAACAACAGAAAATCCATTTGTTTTGTAAAGACATCGTTCACACAGATGAAACACATATGAGGGGGCTTCAAAAAGTTCCATTTGCCCTGAACTTTTGAAAGCGCGCTCGTATTGTTAGTCCACTTTTGGAAAAAATCATTCAAGGGAAGAATAGGGATGTCACTGTAGGCAGCATTCCGATGATCATGGGGATTCCATCTGATGCTGTCTGCCAGGTTTTATACCAATTCATAGTCATCTCGACATTATAAACCTTGACATGGCGTAATGGTCCTTGTGTAGACTCATCTACTTCTAATGTGCTAAAAAGATGTTGGCTTCATGGATGAAAGATTCATTCATTCATTTATTCACTCATTCAGCAAATGCTTATCCAATGCATATTGATTATATTATAGAAATAAACAAAAACCAGATAAATCAAGCAGTGTTTTGCCCTTGGTAAATTTCCTGTAAAGGACCTCTTTCAAGTGTTAATAAACAAAGGGGTTACTTTGAGGACTGAGGTAAACCACAGCGTATTTAATTACCTCCTAACAATGTGAAAACTGGAAAATGAACAAGGGAGTCTGGAGAAGACATGATTCATTTGAATTATGGTGTTGGTGAAGAATATCAAAAATACTATGGACTGCCAGAAGAAGAAACAAATTTTCTTGGAAAAGGTACAGACAGATTGCTCCTTAGGATGGCAAGACTTCACCTGACCTACTTTGGACATGTTATCAGGTGATACCAGTTCCCGGAAAGGACATCTTGCTTGGTAAACTCGATCATTGGGAGCAAGAGGCCCTCAACAAGATGGATTGACGCAGTCACTGCAGCAATGGGTTCAAACATGGCTACGCACTGTCATGGGTCTATCCCCACTCAGAGCGACCTTGGGTAGAGGCGCCAAGTTGTGAGTCTTTACTGGAGGAGACAGCCTCGTCTTCCTCCCACTGAGCGGCTAGTGGATTTGAATGAACCATGTTGTGGTTAGCAGTCTAACTCTTACCCACAGAACTGTGGGGGCTTCTTCTTCTTACTATTCTTGTATGTAGAAGTAGTTATTTTTTATTAGTTGGGACTTAATACATACAGCATAGCATTCCACATTTCAATCATGTCACATAGAATGTACAATTGCTACCCCAATCAGTTTCCAAATTTCTGTTTTCTACATGGGCTCCCTTTTACTCACCTCCACCACTCTATCCCCCCCCCCCAAAACACCTTATTCTACTTGCTGTCCCTCCAGGGCGGTGGTTCTCAATCTTCCTAATGCCTTGACCCTTTAATAAATACAGTTCCTCATGTTGCACTGACCCCCCCCAACCATACAATTGTTTTCGTTGCTACTTCATAACTGTCATTTTGCTACTGTTATGAATTGCCATGTAAATATCTGATATGCAGCATGTATTTTCATTGCTACAAATTTAACATAATTAAAGCATAGTGATTAATCACAAAACTATCTGTAATTATATATAGTGAAATATTTATTTCTAATGACAAATAAAGGAAATTTTGTCTTAAAGCATGGTGTAGCATGGCTAACCGTCTTCACACCGGTACTCATAGGTAGGCGTATCTGGAGACGGATAGAGGAGTGGTGTCTCGGTTCCTAAGACCATGGGAAATATGTGTTTTCGGATGGTCTTAGGCGACCTCTGTGAAAGGATCGTTCACCCCTAAAGGGGTCACGACCCACAGGTTGAGAACCGCTGCTCTAGGTTCATCAATCCTAGGTTTCATATACCCAAAAATGGAAGCGCATGTAACACAGCTTCAAGAGGGCGATCTCCATGGACATAACACCTCTGAGTCACACTAACAGGAACAAACAAAAACCAAAGAAAACAATACAAACGGAAAAATTTGGAAACCAGATCAGGTCCCACCCGCATGACAGGGAGGCTTGACAGTCAAATCTGTTCCGGTCAGATTTTATGCTTTTGATCTATAATCGTCTCTCCCAAGCATTCTGTTAACTTTCCTCCCTTCCCTCAATTTCAGATCGGGCAAATTAGGAGTAGTTATTTATGACTCAAAGGCTCTTCTTGGGATTTTCTCAGGGAAATCGCAGAGGAGACTGGCTGAACCAGCCTGCTCTCAGAAGGTGGTGTCCGGATATTTGCATGGACTTTTCTAATTAAAAGGTGGGAGGGCATTTCAAACAAAAGGAACAATTAGAACCAATACCACGGGCTATGTGATCCCAAGACGCCCTGGTGGGGAAGTAGGGTAAATACTGTGCTAACGGGGTCAGTGAGTTAAACTCACCCAGAGCTGAGAGGGAGAAAAATACAATCAAATTCCCTGCCGCCAAGTCCATTCAAACTCACCACTTACTCACTGCCATCAAATTGATTCTGACTCAGAGGGACCTATAGGACAGAGTAGAACTGCCCCTGTGGGTTTCTGAGACTGTAACTTTTTAAAACCATTTTAATAGGGGCTCATACAACTCATCACAATCCATACATACATCAACTGTGTAAAGCACATTAGTACATTCATTGCCCTCATCATTCTCAAAACATTTGCTCTCCACTTAAGCCCCTGGCACCAGCTCCTCATTCCCCCCACTCCCTCCCCCACCCCTCCCTCATGAGCCCTTGATAATTTATAAATTATTATTTTGTCATATCTTGCCCTGTCCGACGTCTCCCTTCACCCACTTTTATGTTGCGAGACTGTAACTTTTTATGGAATAGGAAGCCCCATCTTCCTGCTGCATTCCAATGCAGAGTGACCCTCTCTAGGGCTTCCTGGCTGGACATCTTGACAGGAGCACAGAGCCTCATCTTTCTCCCATGGTGTGGCTGGCATGTTTGAACCTCGAGGTTAGCAGTCCGATACCCCACAGAGCCAGCAGGGCCAGTCCTCCCGAGCAAGGTGAGGCTCTACTCCTTTAAGGAGTGTAGCCTCGGAAACCCTACAGACGGTTGCTATGAGACAGCCTTGACTCCATGGTAGTAGTGGGTTTGGTTTGGGTTTTTAAAATCGTGACATACCAAAGAAGAATATGAAGATAGAGACAAGAAGACCCCTTTTAAAGAGCTTTCCTTCCCTGGATGACGTAATGTGAAGCTATGTCAGTAGAAGGCTTTGGAAAGTGTTTGGCTTGCAGGTTCCAATGTGCCAGCTTGGCAGGCTCTTTGGCACTGACTCCATGGCCACAAGGCAGAGGTCAGACATGCCTCCAGCTTCCATCCTTCCTTATCAGTCTGACACCAAGCATCCCTCCCACAGCACTCTGTATTGTGCTATCGTCGTGGCGGCTTCTCCAGCCCCAGGAGTCAGCAGCAGTTCTCCATTTGAGCGGCTTTCCCTGGCCTCCGAGAAGACAGATTTCTGGTAAATTCCAGAGGGCAGAGTTTCAGTGAGTTCTGTCCACATGACACACAGCCACTATCTGCCCTGCGGTGAGTCACAGCTGGCCCCTCTGGTCCAGGGAGCACTTCCTGGGCGCTGCATCTTATCTCCCTCTACAGGTCTGGCTGCTCGGAGCCTGTCTCCTCTTGAGTGCCAACACTTCTTCCCACACAACCTCTTGCCATAGTGAATCCTTGCCTTGTTCAAATTTCCATATGGCTTCTTTCTTAATTGGTCCCTCACTGATAGACCCGTGTGAATCCTATTTTTTTTTAAACAATGAGAATCTTTCAAAGAGAAGTCTGAAACGTTGAAACATTGATGCTGCTGTTAGTTGTGCTGGAGCTGGCCTCTGACCCTGGGGGACTCCAGGCACAGGGAACGAAACACGACCCACTCCTTCCTGGCCATGGTCATGAGAATTCGTGGATCTGACCGTTGTGAACCAGATGGTTTTCAATGGCTGGGTTTTGGAAGTAGATCGCCAGCCTTTTTTCCCTTATCCTTCTTTCCCCCCTATTGCACCTTAGTCTGTAGGTGCCGCTGACACTTGTTCAGCATCCTAGCAACATACACGCCTTCCCTAACAAGCAGGTGGCGGTGGTGCCTGAGGGGCATTGGCCAGGCACTGAACCCTGGAAGGCAAGAGTTTTGCTACTAACGCTCTCTCTCTCCCTACCACAAAGATCAGATACGAACAGGTGAAGCCAGGCGGAAGGCCCGAGACTTACCTCACTCAGTCTTTCTCGTGCTCCTGAGTCAACTAAATCCTGGGACTCCGCAGAACACTTCAAAACCATTGCTTTGGGCACTTGAGCCCTGCTGAGTTTGCAGAGTGACTTAGTCCCATCTCTGCATTATCAAAAGGCTTCTTGCGATAAAAGGAAGCCTGCGGAAAGGCAGAGTATTGTGGGTAGAGATACCAGTCAGGAAGCTGGTGCAGTGGTTAAGAAAAATAAGATTTGGGATCTTGGGAGTTGTGGATGGCCCCGGGATATACCTGGATCTTCTGGCAAAGCTTGCTCTCTTTCTCGATGCGTCTCATTGCCTGACTTGGGCTCTTGGCACACAAACTTGCAGAAGCCTCTGGCCTGCGTGTTCTGGACTTGCCAACTCTGACAACCGCTGTGCAGTCAGCCGAGTCCCCAGCCTGGCCCTGGGCCTGCAGATTCTGGGTTCATCAACCTCTGCAATCCCACGGGCCAGCAGAGGATTGAGCCTGTTACCCGATTCATGGATTTGGGACTTGCCAGATCGTGAGCCATTCTCTCCCAACTGTGTGAACTATTTCCTTGAAGTGAATTTCTCTCTCTCTCCCTCCTTCCTCAAACTTTCACTACTTTCTCCTCTCCATTTGCTTATGGACCCGGCTTCTTACTTCAGTGAGAAACGGACATAATCACAAGAGAACTCACAAAACTTTCACTCCATACCTGTATATTTACCTGCTCCTACCTCTGTGCTCTGATTTCCTTTTTATTTATTTATTTTTACTGAAAGGTCATTTTATTGGGAGCTCTTACAGCTCTTATATCAATCCATACATCAGTTGTATCAAACATATTTGTACAGATGTTGCCATCATTATTTTCTAAATATTTACATTCTATTTGAGCCCTTGGTATCAGCTCCTCTTCTTCCCCTCCCTCCTCCCTCATGCCCCCTTCATAAATTATAAATTATTACTATTCTCATATCTTAGAACGACCGCTGTCTCCCTTCCCCCATGGTTTCTGTTGTTTGTTCCCCTTGGGGGGCTGGTAATGCTGGTGGTTCCTACTTCTTCCCCTCCTCTCCCCCTCGTCCCCCTACCCTCCTGGTATCCCTACTTCCATTCCTGTTTCTAGATTCCTTCTAATTTTCTTTTTGTTACTTTAGATAAACATTCCTTACTCCCAGCAGAGAAGGACCTTTTCTTTTGCATGTTAGATACCATCTCCTCTCCTGAACACCAGGCATGGCTCAAGGAATCACGCTGGCAATTTTCCTTCTTGTCCTGTGTGCTCGCTTTGCTTAGTGTTTCTCTCAGCACACGTACTTGACTTTAGGGCTCCCATCCTAGAAATAAAATTTCTTCACCTCGTCCCCTTTGTTACTATACTTTACAGAAAAACTTCCTTTTAAAGAAAAACTCTTGAAAGACTAGCTCACAATCTCTCATCTCTTATTCTCTGTCGATACTATGCTAATCAGGCTTTTACCCTGACCACGTCAGCAAAATTTCTCATATTAAGGTTTCTAGAGGTCTACACAGTTAAATCCAATTAGGTCTTAGGAATCTAATTTTTTTTTAAGTTTTTTGGTTTTATTGTTTTCAACAAAACATACACTGATTCAAAAGTTTCTACAAGTACAATTCAGTGACAGTTCTGTGGAATGCAATCACTTGGGCAGTATCCCCTTCCTCCCCCCCTGAGTTGTTCCTGCCTCAGTAATGTAAATTCACTGCCCCCCGCCCCCTCCCCAAGTTCCTATGCCATCCCTGGAATTGCCGCTGCTAACTTGATTTCATATAGGCAGTTGGTTCTTAAAAGACCATAATGCTTAAGCAGGCCTTTTTGATGAGTTTTGTTTTAAAAAGACTTCAGGGAATATGTTTTTGGCTTAAGGTTTAAAGATCATCTCAGGACAATAGATTTCAGGGCTTCTATTACCCTGCATGACTACAGAAAGTCCATAAGAATTTTATATTTTCTTCTACATTTTTCCCATCTTGATCAGAATTATTTTATGAAATATTTGATCAGAATGTTCAGGAATAGTAGCTGGACCCAGTTTTCTGGTCTTATGGCGAAGAAGGTAGTAAGTTGCTCATGGAGGTAATTGGTCCCACGTGACTCTCCTCCTCCCTCGGGAACCAGGGAACCAAGAGGAATAGAAACCAATTGTAGTTCCTTGACCCCTTGTAAGCTTTCAGGAGGACCCCAGGCACTATTCAAAAAGCCAGGATTTACAACATAAGCACTAAACACATTATTGGGCCAATTAACTGGGTTATGCCCTGAAAACATGCCCCTACACCTCCAAACCAAAGAACTCAGTCCCCCAGGGACATGATAGCGCAGCAGTTCCTCCTTATTTTTAATTGCAGTCAATTTGTTTTTCACACACTCCCACCAATTCAGTGGCTTACAGTGTATATACAGCAATTGTGAAAATCAGCGGTGCAACCTTAGCCTTAATCGGTGCGAGTTTCCCATCACCGTTAACTCCCCTTATGGCGTGCCCTTTCACTGCTGGCACAACGAATGCACTTGGGTCTTTGTACATTTGACTTTTCTGTCTTTTTATATAAATGAGTTCTTGTACTGTTTGTCCTTTTGTGACAGGCTTATTTTGCTCAGCATAATATCTTCAAGCTCCATCCATACTGGGCAGTACTCCATTTTAGGTATGTACAACAATTTCTTTACCCATTTGTGTGTCTGACAGGTAGTCAGGTGGTTTCCATCTTTGGTCGGTTGTGAATAATGTTGCAATGAAAACTGGCGTGGAAGTCCCTTTTTGAGTTACTACTTCCAGGTCTTTTGGATATGTATGTAGGAATGAAATATCTAGGTCATATGGAAGTTGTATTTTTAGTTTTTCTGAAGAGTCACCGTGCTATTTTCCACTATGGATATACTATTTTTCATTCCTACCAGCACAAGATAAGGGTTCCGATTTCTCCACATTTTCACCAGCACTTGTCTTTTTCCTTCTTTCTTTCTTTCTTTCAAAGCTAACCATCCGAGTGGGAGTGTAATGATATCTCATTGGGATTTGGATTTGCGTCTTTCTGATGGCTGATGATGCTGAGCCTCTTTTCATATGTTGGGTGGACATTTGAATGCCGTCTTTAGTGAAAGGTCTATTCAAGTCCTTTGTTCATTTTATGATAGGCATTTGTTGTTAACTTGTAAGGATAAAATTCTTAAAAAATTTTTTTATTAAATACTTTTATTGGGGACTCTTACATCTCTTAATACAATCCATACATTCATCATTCAAGTGCAATTGCACATATGCTGCCATCATCATTTTCAAATCATTTTCTTTCTGTTTGAGCCCTTGGTATCAGCTCCTCATTCCACCCCCTGCCCCCTCACGAAAGGATTCAATTCTTAATTACCAACTTACTTGTTCTGTTAGGAACATTTGACATAGATTACTCTATCCTCTTTCCATAATAGGCTCTCAGGCCACGATACTACCCTCATTCCCTCTATGGCCTCTCCTTCCCAGTCTATTCTCATCTCCCTGGCTGCTGCTGCTGCTGCTCTTCTTCTTCTTCTTCTTCTTCTTCTTCTTCTTCTTCTTCTTCTTCTTCTTCTTCTTCTTCTCCTCCTCCTCCTCCTCCTCCTCCTCCTCCTCCTCCTCCTCCTTCTTCTCCTTCTCCTTCTTCTTCTTCTTCTTCTTTTAAATCATTTTATTGGGGGCTTATACAACTCCGATCATAATCCATCCGTCCATCCATTGTGTCAAGGACATTTGTACATGTGTTGCCATCATCATTCTCAAAACATTTTCTTTCTACTTGAGCCCTTGATATCAGCTCATTTCCCCCACCCTCCCTCCTTCATGAACCCGTTATAATTTGTAAATTATTATTGTTTTTTATGTCTTACACTGACTAATGTGTCCCTTCACCCACTTTTCTGTTTTCCGTCCCCAGGGAGGGGGTTATATGTAGATCCTTATAATCTGTTCCCCCTTTCCCCCCCACCTTCCCCTTCCCCTCTTGGTATCTTTACTCTCATTATTGGTCCTGGGTGGTATATCTGTCCTGGATTCCCTGTGTTTCCAGCTCTTACCTGTACCCGTGTACATCCTCTGGTCAAGCTGAATTTGTAAGGTAGAATTGGGATCATGATAGTGTGGGGGGAGAAAACATTAAAGAACTAGAGGAATGTTGTATGTTTCATTGGTGCTATACTGCATCCTGACTGGCACATCTCCTCTCTGCAACCCTTCCATGAGGGGATGTACCGTTGCCTACAGATGGGCATTGGGTCTCCACTCTGCATTCCCCCTCATTCACAATGATATGATTTTTGTTGTTGTTGTTGTTCTGGGTCTTTGATGCCTGATACCTGATCCCATCGACACCTTATGATCTCACAGGCTGCTATGCTTCTTCGTGTGGGCTTTGTTGGTTCTCAGCTAGTTGACCACTCTTGTTTAGCTTCAAGATTTTAAGACCACAGGTGCTATGTCTTTTGATAGCTGGGCACCATCAGCTTTCTTCACCATATTTGCTTATGAACCTACTTTGTCTTCAGTGATTATGTCAGAAAGGTGAGCATCATGGAATGACAGTTTAATAGAACAAAGGGTTCTTGCATTATGGGACTACTTGAGTAGAGGCCCAATGTCCATCTGCTACCTTAATACTAAACTTATAAATATATGCACATAGATCTATTTCCCCATCATCATATATAAATATATTACATTTGTACATACCTGTATTTAGACCTCTCTAAATGCCCTCTGCCTCCTAGCTCCTTCCTCTATTTCCTTTGACTTTCTTTCCTCTTGTCGCGCTATGATTTGGGTTTCAGTAATTCCTCTCGGTTACATTGCCCTTAATCAAGCCCTACCAGGCCTCCTACACCCTCCTTGCCACTGGTTTTGGATCACTTGTTGTTCCCTTGTCTCTGGGTTTGTTAACACCACTTCCTTTCTCCCACCTCCCCCTCTCCCATGTCCCCTGGAACTGTCAGTCCCACTGTTTTTTCCTCCAGATATTTTATCCCACCTACCTTATCTAGATATACCTGAAGAGATAATAATATGCACAAAAAAACAACACAGAGGAAAACAAAACAACAAAAGCAAACAACAACAAAAAGAAAAGCCTGTAAATAGTTCTAGGTCTGTTTGTTGACCTTTAGGAGTCTTTTCTGGTCGAGTCTGATGGGGTGGCACGCTCTGGTCCCACGGTCTATCTTTGGTATTCCCTGGTGACTTTGTTGGTCTGTTCCCCTTGCTGTTCTGTTGCATGCCCTTAGTGTTTTGCCTCGGTGTGGTGGGGTCAGATGGGGCGCAATTCTCGCACTGTGTCTCCAGCGTTGTCCCCTGTAGCGCTATGAGTCAGTGAGGGACGTTGTATCTTGTAGTGGGGCCAGCCATATAGTCCTCTCTGTGCTCTCAGCCTTCTTAACACTGGAGTGTCGCAGAATACAGTTCTAGGACCTCTTCTCTTTATTATTTACATTCACACTAGGTGACCACATTTTACGAGTTGCCATAGAGCCAGTGTGGATTATAGAATAGAACTGTACCCTGTAGGGTCTTCAAGACTGTGCTCTCTCGGAGTCTTTCTGCACCCTGAATGGGTTCCAACCACCAACCTTTCAGTTAGCACTAGAGCTCATCGCCTCTCATTTAAAATAAAAGTATCTCTAGCCTGCGGTGTTGTTGTTAGGTGTCTTGGAGTCGGCTCTGCAAAGCCATCACCATGATGAATTTTAGAATATTTTCATTAGCTCATAAAGAAATAAGCTGAGTCATTCTTGATTCCTTTTTCTCAACCCCCCATGTAATCCTTCGGCTAAGTCTGTAGACTCTACATTCAGAATATATTCCAATCTCACTACTTCTCTTCCTCTTGTGCAAGCTGCCAGTACCTCTAGGCTGGGCTGTTGAGCAGTCTCTAGCTGGGGGTCTCTGCATTCTCTCAGGTCCCAGCAACCAGAGTGCTCCTATGCTAACATCAATCAGAGCATATCACTCTGCCCTGGAGCTGTCTATCACATACTATAAAAGCCAAGTCCTTATGAAGGACCATAAAAATGACTTGCTCTAGCCCCTGTGCTTTCTCTCCTTAACCCTCCTCTCCTTCAGTCACGCTGGACTGTTTACCTCATCAGACCTGATGTTCTCACTCCTGCTCCTTCTCCAGACCTTTCCAAGGCTCTTCATAAACAAAGGAGGCTTACACTGAGTCCTTTACTTGCTAGAAACCCCTTCTCTCACATTCAAGGAAAGCTTTAATGGAGGTGGCAGGTCTGATGAATCCATAGCAGGGCACTTGGACATTTGAATCTCAATATCCCAGTCTAGTCTGGGTCAGCTATGCACGATCTGTCCTTGTCTCCTATGCCTACAAGTCAGAATGCCTCACAAATGTGGTTCTTAGAAACTTATGTCAGAATCATCTGGGGTGCTTGGTGAAATAAAGGTTTCTGAACCCTACCTCAATATACCAAATCAGAAACTCTGATGCTTTTCATTGTAAAGAAGCCCCCAAAAAAAGAAGAAGAAGAAAGAAGTCTCATATCTCTTAGGCACACTGAAGGGTTTGTTTTGTGCTTATTTTGCTTATACATTAACTTTTTCACAGTATGTGAGGAAGCTGCTCATAGTTTTTACTTTGTGTGATTGTGGACACAAACTTACAACGCCACTGGAATGCAGGTTTTCTGACCAGTTCACTGTTAGGAATACTTTTTCTTTATTAAACATTTTATTAGGGACTCATACAACTCGTATCACAATCCATACATGCACCAATTGTGTAGGGAATTCTTTAAAATTATTTTTTGTCTGACTTTCAGGCACTGGGCTCCGTTTTAGGAATTTTTCATAAAGCTTTGTGGAGAATTGGTCATCCAACTTTTTCTGATAAATATTTATTTCACTCTCCACCCTCCACCTTGGCTTTGTAATTCTTCTCAATCAGCTATCTGAGATACAACTACGGTTCTTGTCCCATCTAGAGGAAAGAAGCGTGATGAAATGCAAAGGACCTATGGGAGCAATTAGTCCAGTGGACGGACGGAACCTGAAAACAGCAGGCTCCATGGCCCGGAGAGCAGGAGAATTAGATGATGCGCAACCACCATCACCAACTCTTCTACAAAGGATCACATTAGAAGGTCTTGGAGAGAGTGGGGGTGGGGTGGGATGTGGACCCAAACTCAAAAATTACAAAAGAGACCAGGCTTATGACCCTTAGTTCACCCTTTAGGTCTGGAACGGAACTCTCCTGTGTTAGAATAATCAATCATTTTTAAAAATCTTTTTATTGGGGCTCATAAGGCTCTTATCACAATCTGTACATACATCAATTGAGCAAAGCACCCTTATACATTCGTTGCACTCGTCACTCTCATAATTCACCTTCCACTTGAGTTCCTGGAATCAGCTCGGTTTCCCTTTTTTTCCCCCCATCCCCCTCCCTCCCCGATCCCACCCCTGGTCCCTTGATAGTTTATAAATAATTATTATATGTTATCTTACCCTCCCCGGCGTCTTCCCCTCCCCCGCCTCCCCCTTGCCAATCTCCCAGAGAGGAGGTTACACATAGATCTCCGAGATCGGTTCTCCCTGTCTACACCCCCTTCCCTCCTGGTGTCGCCACTCCCACCACTGGTGTTGAGGGGTTCGTCTGTCCTAGATTCCCTGTGCTTCCAGATCCCCACTGCACCGCTGTACATCCTCTGGTATAACCAGGTCCGCAAGGCAAGGTAGAATTGGGGTCATGATGATTGGGAGGGGAGGAAGCGTTCAGGAACTAGAGGAAGGTTTTGAGTTTCATTGTTGCTACACTGAACCCTGAGTGGCCCATCTCCTCCTCACTACCCCTCTGGAAGGGGTGTCCAGCTGTCTACAGGTGGGCATTGGGTCCCCATCATGCACTCCCCCTCTTTCACGGTGATGTGATTCTCACCACCACCCCACCTTTGTTGTTGGAGACCTGGTCTCCTCTGTCCTTCATGGTCACCTATGTTGGTGTGCTGCTTCCGTGTGGGCTCGGTTGCTTCTGGGCTAGATGGCCGCTTGTTTGCTTTCAAGCCTTTAAGTCCCCAGACGCTATATCTCTCAGTAGCCGGGCACCATCAGCCTTCTTCACCACACTTGCTTATACACACTTTCGTCTTCAGATAATCAATCATTTAAGATCAGAAGCAGCATTTACCCAAGGACCAAGTTCAGAGGGCTAGAGAAGAAGAAATGGAAATAAGAAACACTGGGAGAAAGTAGGATGATCCGTGGTTCATGGAGGGAATTAAAATGTGTTCATTGGGAAAACAAAAAAGACAGAATTAAAAAAAAAAAAAAGACAGAATTTGCTTGCTTACCTTTGTATACTTCAAGTACCTGGCGTGGCATATTCACATAGCAGATGCTCACAAATATGAAAAAAGTTAGATAAAAGCAATAATGAGGCTGAGTCAGGAGTGTCTATAGTTGTTGATCATTGGTCTGGAATGGAGGTTCGGCTCATTAAGAGAGGGTTCGGCATCATTCCCTGCCAACTGCAGGGGGTTGGTAGTGGTAGATAGAGGAGCTGTCAGTGGCCTGTCTGTAGTCCGAACACATTATTCTCCAAGTCAAATCCTGTTCCAAATAGCTTCAGAATGAAAAATGGTTCTCACTCAGGACTAACGACAGCCTCTTGCTGATGGCATCTTTGAAGAAATTATGGTACTGAATGACAAATCTCTTTAATAATTCCTCCAGTTTTCTCCCAGGCTCCATTCAAATAGGACACTATAATTTGGAATCTTAAGCCAGAACAAGGTAGAATGAATGTGCAGCTTTAAAGGGAAGACAAGCTCATTGTTTGGATTAAATTATGTTCCCCAAAAGTGTGTGTTACTGTCCTAGCTCCTTTACCCATAGAAATCATCCTGTTTGAAAGTAAGGTCTCCCTTGTTTATTATTGAGGCCATATGAGTAAAACCAGACTCACTGCCGGTGAGTTCATTCTGACTCATGGCAACCCTAGTGGGCAGGGGAGAACTGACCCTGTGGGTTTCTGAGACTGTAACTCTGGATGGGAGTAGAAAGCCTTGTAGCAGCTGGTGTTTTCAAACTAATAATCTGACCATTAGCAGCCTAACAAGTTAGCACTATACCACCAGGGCTCCTGTAGACCTGAGGACAGTAGGTTCTAAATCTAATTACTTGTGAATGATACAAGAAGCAGGTTAGACCTAGAAAGATGCACATACGGTGGAAGACAGATGCCGTGAGGATTGTCAACAAGCTAAGGAACCTTTGTAGATACCAACAAAAAAAGGATCAACATGGTAGAGATTCTGATGTGGGATTTTAGTCTTGAGAACTGAGAAAAAACAAATGCCTGTTCTTAAAAGACACTTTAAAAAATCATTTTATTGGGGGCTCATACAACTCTTATCACAATCCATCCACCCATCCATTGTGTAAAGCACATTTGTACATTTTTTGCCTTCATTTTCAAAGCATTTTCTTTCTACTTGAGCCCTTGGTGTCAGCTTCTCATTTTCTCCCTCCGTCCCCCATCCTCTCTCTCTCATGAACCTTGATAATTTATAAATTATTATTATTTTTTGTGTCTTGCACATCTTCCTTCACCCACTTTTCTGTTGTCCATCCCCTTGGGAGGGAGTTATGGTGATCAGTTTTCTCTTTCTACCCCCATTTTCCCCTTCCCGTCCTGGTATGGATCCTCACAATATTGGTCCTGAGGGGTTTAGCTGTCCTGGATTCCCCGTGTTTCCAGCTCCTATCTGTACCCATGTACATGCTCTGGTGTAGCAGGATTTGTAAGGTAGAATTGGGTAGGGAGGACGCATTAAAGAACTAGAGGAAAGTTGTACATTTCATCGGTGCTATACTGCACCCTAACTGGCTCTTCTCCTCCCCATGCCCCTTCTGTAAGCGGATGTCCAGTTGCCTATAGATGGGCTTTGGGTCTCCACTCTACATTTGCCCTCATTTACAATGATCTGATTTTTTTGTTCTGGGTCTTTGATGCCTGATACCTGATCCTATAGACACCTCATGATCACACAGGCTGGTGTGCTTCTTCATGTGGGTTTGTCAGCTAGAGTGCCACTTGTTTATTTTCAAGCCTTTAAGACCTCAGACGCTATATCTTTTGATCGCTGAACACCATCAGCTTTCTTCACCATATTTGCTTATGCACACATTTTGTAAAGACACTTTCTTGTGGTATTATTTCTGCTAGAGCAGCATTAGGAAATGAAGACGCCCATAAACTTTGAATGGAAACAGCATTCAGTAATTTTTAATACAGTTTGTTTGACACATAATCCACATATACAATTCAGTAGTTCAATATTAGCAAAAGAGTTGTATAATCATCACAATCACTTTTAGAGCTTTTCTTCTTTCTTGTCCTCATTGTAATTAGTTCCTCATCTTCCCCAACCTCCTCTGCCATACTCCCAAGGAATCATTACTTCAGTTACTCCCTCTATAGATTTACCTATCCTGGATTCCATTTATAGAAAAAACATACAAAAGAAAGCAACGACAAAGCCTAACAACAGTAACAAAGTAAAACAGACAAACTTCAATTAAAAAGAAAGATAAAATACTAAAAACCAGAACAAACTTAAAATGTTTCAAAGGGACATCAAATGATATAATCCCACGCCCACTGGAGGGAGGACAGAGGGAGTCAGGACTGCGGGAACACATCCTTGTCAGAGCAGACCCGGTAGGAGCAGATCGGAACCAGATAAGGACGGGAGCGTGAAGTCAAGGAGCAAAGCCAATGTATCAAGTGTCAGAACAGAAGATGCCAGGAGCTGAGAGAGTTGGATTCCAAAATCGTTGACACGGGGTGAGAACGAAGAATCAAGAACTAAAAGAACACAATGAAATCGCGAGAGCTGTAGCTATGGGGCACCAACCGATGTCTGAGAGCAACTGATGAGGTC
Source organism: Tenrec ecaudatus (assembly GCF_050624435.1). NCBI lineage: Eukaryota > Metazoa > Chordata > Mammalia > Afrosoricida > Tenrecidae > Tenrec > Tenrec ecaudatus. The sequence goes on along the minus strand of NC_134530.1, from coordinate 246,668,020 downwards.
TACTCGAACAACTCCCATCTCCTAGACGCAAATGCCCCTCAGAAAGCAAGAGATCTGGAAGGAGGGCCTCTGAGAACTGGCTGCCTGCTTTTCTTCTCCGACCCTGACTTCTTGAAGACAGAGCCATCCCGGAGGGAAATAGACAATCGTGACCCTTTTAAAGGTGTCTTTATCTGCAACTCTGATACCAAGGGTTCGGGGCACACGGTTTCTGTGTGTGCTGGTCAGCTCTTACACTGACTTCAGTGTAGGTCTAAGGGGCTGCGATAAAGGACAGTCAGTGGAATCAGAACTGGAGAAACTGACCCTCAGGATGGAGAACCAGCAAGCCGTTATTTCAGGGGGCTTGGCAAACCATTTCATTATCTTCTTATCACACAACATTTTACTTGATGATGTGGGATAATACTTGGCACATATGTAAATCATCCAGAAAGCAGAAGGAAGCAAGAGGGGAGGGCTTACTTAGAGGAGGGCATGGGTATGTCCCAATCCTTCGATGAGATAATGCTCTGGGCTGGACTTCTATACTAAGTGTGGATTGTAGAGTTAAGCAGGAAACCAAGGCAAGCAAGGAGCTAATCTTATGGGCTGGGCCAATACAGTAAAACTGTCGGGAAGGCTTTTGCCCCAAACAATGGAAGTCCATTACTAAGTAACCCTATTGCCCTTACCACCAAGGCATGCACAGTCATTACCTAAAAAGGAGACACTAGCTGGGGACACAGCATTCAAGAGCCTGGTCACTGAGTCACTTGACCTACTTTGTACTTGGTTCTTCCTTCTTTGTCGGCACTCCTCTGCACTCTATCTCATAGCTCATCTGACAGCTAGGCCCTTGAGTCAGCCTTCTGTTCTGTCCCACATTGGGAACGAATTATGAACACCACCTTCCTTTTGGGAACTTCTGCACATTTGTCCTAGTACAATTTGAGTTTGGTACTATACTGTTAGTGGTAGGTCTCTGGACAGGGGCTAGACTACCTGGGCCACTCACCCTTACCTTGAGCTATAGTAGGAGAAGGAATGAAGAGACAGGGACCCACTTTACACCTGGCCTCAGGAAACTCTTCTATACTTCCAGTGACTTAGTACCCTTCTCTGTCTATGCTTGCAATAACTTTATTCTCACTTAAAAATTATTTTTCCCTCTCTATGTCCCCAGATGTCCAAAATAGTGTAAGATTTGCTCTTTGCCTGTAACTCACTGAATAGCCAGGTCAGGCTCTAATTTTCTTTCTGTTGTCATGTAGTACTTGAGAGCATTGCTGCCATGTGAGCTCTTAGAAGTAGGTTGAGAAGCTTATTAAAATAGCTTACAGAGGTTCTTTAATAACAAGGGAGACTAAGGAGAATTGAGAAACAGATATCAGTGGGAGGAAATCAATTGATGTACTGATTCCTTCAAAGGCAATGATGGCCTTCACAGCATTAAGTTAGTGGTCATCAAGTCATTAGTCCATATTTAAAATACCGATGTCTGGCTACTTCTGGACATTTGGACTCAATGATACACATTTTTACTCTGCTTTTAAAAACAAAATATAGAAAATCAGAAAAGCTTCCCTTGGTCTTATGTAAGGTTGAAGAGTATAATGTTTAATACCTATTATTTTTTGGGGGGGGAAGGTTGAGATTGTTAAAGTTTATTGTGCCAACCTGGCCAATAAACACATGTGAGGTTAATTGAAGGATGGAGGGATAAATGACTCATTGAGCCTCGCCTTTCTAGTTCTTGGGTCTCTTCCTTTCTTAAGGTTGGACCAGGGTGTAGCTGACTTAGCCAGTTCTTCCTTCAGCTTGCAAGGCTCACTTCCTTTAAGACATCCCAGAGGAGAAGCCACATGGACCTGCCCTGATGCAGCCCTGGGAACTGGAGCAGCCACATGGAGACTCCTGCCAGCTCTGAGATGCTTACACGTTCACTGAGTGGGCTTTCCTCCTGCAGTAGGCGTCATTGCGTGTGTTTTGTGAGATGGAGGAGGACTTTGTGGTTTGGTGTCAGACATAGGGCTAATGTTGGTCTGTGGATTTGGGCAGCACTGGGTTGGACTGTTTTCTTGATGTGCACTTACCCTTTATATAAAACTCTCTCTTATACATGAGTTTCTGTGGATTTGTTTCCCTAGTTTTCCCAGACTAACACAAAGGTTAATAATACTTATATAGAACCCAAGGGAAGAACACACTTAGTATTATGTTCCTAATTGGACGCTTTTGACCTAGTTCCTATCCAGCTCTTGGTGACCCAGGCAGTGTGCTGTAGACTAATGGGACTCTGTCCTTTTGAGGCACACAGGGTTGCTACATAAGCCATACTAGTAGAATTCAAGGTGGAAACCCCACCTCGCAAACTTGGCTTTACCTCAAAATTACCTGTAGCAGATTTAAGGAACCAACATATTCCAATAATTTAAATAATTAAGGTTGAAATGCCCGTGTGAGAAGAAACAGATGACTGGTATCCTAAGGTTATGGAATTGGTGGTCCTTGGATTTCTTGGTACAGAAGCTTGCTTTGAGGGTGTTCAAGGAATGGTGGCCAGGGACTACAATATCTGTACTATTTTAATGCTGTCTTAGCTCTCTATGCATTAGTCTTGTCGGCATGATTCTGCCTTTGTGAATGAGTGTTATTGAAAGATTTTCCTTACCACTAATCCCACTGGCCATGTAAGTATTGTCCAGTAACTTAAAATTTAATCTGTACAAGTCAATAACTCATTCATTGTGGTTTGAAAAGCCAGCCTATATTTGTATAATTTCCTTTTCCAACAATATTTAAAAATTCTACATCATCAGATAAATTAATGACATTATCGATATTATGCCCAGGAGGATGATTTATACTATTCTCTATGATAAAATCATAATGTCTAAAGTGAACCAAAGACATATATAAATCATAGCTATATGAATGGATTTTTGGGCTTGCACCAACCTAAAAACAATCAGTTCTTATGATATGACCCTGCTTGATGTTCACCCTCATGAAGAGGTCACTGAAGGTATGGGTGCTCTAGCAAAGTGTGGTGAAAACCTAGATGGTGCTTGGCTATCAGAAGGAATAGCATCTGGGGTCTTAAAAGCTTAATCTTTTTTTTTTTAACATTTTATTATGGTCGCATACAACTCTTACCACAATCCATACATATACCTACATCAATTGTACAAAGTACATCTGTACATTCTTTGCCCTAATCATTTTCAAAGCATTTGCTCTCCACTTAAGCCCTTTGCATCAGGTCCTCTTTTTCCCCTCCCTCCCCCCTCCCCTTCCCTCATGAGCCCTTGATAATTTATAAATTGTTATTTTGTCATATCTTGTCCTATCCGGCGTCTCCCTTCACCCCCTTTTCTGTTGTCCGTCCCCCAGAGAGGAGGTCACATGTAGATCCTTGTAATCGGTTCCCCCTTTCCAACCCACTCCCCCTCTACTCTCCCAGTATCGCCCCTCACATCCCTGGTCCTGAAGGTATCATCCACCCTGGATTCCCTGTGCCTCCAGCTCCTATATGAACTGGTGTACAACCTCTGCTCTATCCAGACTTGCAAGGTAGAATGAATTCGGATCATGGTAGTGGGGGTAGGGGGCAGGAAGCATTTAGAAACTGGGGGAAAGCTGTATTCTTCATTGGTGCTGGTGCTACATCGCACCCTGACTCACTCATCTCCTCCCCTAGACCCCTCTGTGAGGGGATCTCCAGTGACTGACAACTGGGCTTTGGGTCTCCACTCTGCACTTCCCCCTTCATTCACTATGGTAAGATTTTTTTTTTTATGATGCCTTATACCTGATCACTTTGACACCTCATGATCGCACAGGCTGGTGTGCTACTTCCATGTGGGCTTTGTTGCTTCTGAGCTAGATGGCTGAAAAGCTTAATCTTAATCCATGTACAAATTCCTCAGGAGCACAGTGAAGTGTTCTGGAATTTTCATTCTTAAGGTTATCCATGGTTTGTTATGATCCACACAGTTCAATGCCTTGGCATAGTCATTAAATACAAGTAAACATGCCTCCAGGTAATTATTAATCCAGTTACTGTATATATTTATCTACATAAAGTAAAAGATGCAAAACACAAAATGCAAACACTGAAAAACTCAACAACAATGACAAAACAGAAAATCAAACAGAAAGCAGAAGTATAGTGAAAAAACAGATGATGCCTGACTATCAGAAAGAATAGTGTCTGGGGTCTTAAAGGCTTGTCTTCAAACAAGCAGCCATCTAAGGCAGGAATGAACTTAGTCCACATGGAAGAGGCACACTAGCCTGTTGATCCAGTGATTGCAAATAAGAAAACCCAAATCCCAAAGAGCAAATGGTATCAGATCTCAAATTGTGAACACATGGTTTGCAGAGTGCTATGGATAATGGTGGATGCTCAAAATCCATGTGAAAGGTCCACGCATGTATTAAGCCTCCAGTAAATTCTTCTGAACATAGTCCAAGGATTTTAATAGCCTTGCTACCAGACAGAGAGCAGAGAACATTTGTAAAGTGGATCACGGCAGATGTGGTTAGATTTAATTGTAATACTTGTCATTTGAGCTCCCTTTTGACCCATTTTAACGTTGTTTCAATTTTTAAAATTAGCTTTCTTTGTAATGGAGACTTTCTGTGTTTTGTCTGGTCATTGTGGTTGATTTTGTTTGTTTGTTTCCAGTTTGTGTTTTGTATGATTTTCTGTATATGAAACCGAGGAAGTGTTAATATACAGAGTCAGTCACTGAATTAATAATTACCTGGGGGCATGGCAGGACACGATGTGGGGAAATGGGGACCTAACAACAATGAGTATGAACAGAGAATGTTCTGAAATTGATTGTGGGAATCATTGCACAATGCTCCTTAGTATGATTGAGCAATAAAAGTCTATGATGTTGTCGTTGTTGGTGTTGTTAGGTGCCATCGAGTCAGCTCCAACTTGTAGCAATCCGATGCACAGCACAGCGAAACACCGTCTGGTCTGGCGCCATCCTCAGCTTGAGCCCAGTGCTGCAGCCAGTGTGCCAATCCATCTCCTTGAGGACCTTCCTCTTTGTCGCTGCTCCTCTACTTTATTGAACAGGATGTCCTTTCTCCAGGATTTGGTCTCTAATGACAACATGTCCAAATATATAAGACCAAGTCTCATCACCCTTGCTTCTAAGAGCACTCTGGCCTTACTTCTTCCAAGACAGATAGGGCTGTCCTTTGAGCAGTCCATGGGACTTTCAGTGTTCTTCTCCAGCACCACAATTCAAATGCATCGATTCTTCAGTCTTCCTTATTCAGTGTCCAACTTTCACATGCTTATGAGGTGATTGAAAAATACAACGGCTTGACTCTGGCACACCTTAGTCCTCAAAGTAACATCCTTGATTTTCAGGTCTTGTGCAGCAGATTTACCTAATGCAATGCATTTTTTGACCTCTTGACTGCTACTTCCATGAGCATTGCTTGTGTATGTAAGCAAGGCAAAATCCTTGATAACATCTATCTTTTCTCCAATTATTACGATGTTCCCTATTGGTCCAGTAGTATGGATTTTGGTTTGTTTGTTTTTAATCATTTTATTGGGGGTTCATACAACTCTTATGGCAATCCATATATACATACATGCATCAATTGTATAAAGCACATTTGTACATTTGTTACCCTCATCATTCTCAAAACATTTTCTCTCCACGTAAGCCCTGGCATCAGCTCATTTTCCCCATCCCTTCCTACTCCCCCCTCCCTCATGAACCCTTGATAATTTATAAATTATTATTTTGTCACATCTTATACTATCTGACGTCTCCCTTCACCCACTTTTCTGTTTTCTGTCCCCCAGGGAGGAGGTTATATGTAGATCCTTATAATTGGTTCCCCCTCTCTACCTCACCCTCCCTCTACCCTTCTGGTATTTCCACTCTCACCACTGGTCCTGAAGGGATCATCCATCTTGGATTCCCTATGTTTCCAGTTCCTATCTATACCAGTGTACATCCTCTGGTCTAGCCAAATTTGTAAGGTAGAATTGGGATCATGATAGTTGGGGGAGGAAGCATTTAGGAACTAGACGAAAGTTGTATGTTTTATTGTTGCTACACTGCACCCTGATTGGCTTGTCTCCTCCCCGTGACCCTTCTATAAGGGACTAGTTGACTACAGATGGGCTTTGGGTCCCCACCCTGCACTCCCCCTCATTCAGAATGATATGATTTTTTTTGTTCTTTCATGCCTGATACCTCATCCCTTTGACACCTCGTGATCACACAGGCTGGTGTGCTCCTTCCATGTGGGCTTTGTTGCTTCTGAGCTAGATGGCCACTTGTTTACCTTCAAGCCTAATCTTTTGATAGCCGGGTACCATCATCTTTCTTCATCACATTTACTTATGCACCCATTTGTCTTCAGTGATCATATCGGGGAGGTGAGGATATAACTATATGATTTTTTTATCTTTTGGTGCCTGATAACTGATCCCTTCGGCACCTGGTGAGCACACAGACTAGTGTGCTTCTTCTATGTGGGCTTTGTTGCTTCTGAGCTAGATGGCCGCTTGTTTACCTTCAAGTCTTAAGTCTTATCCATGTTGTGGAAAATAAGAAGGTGGGAAGACTGGCCCTGGTACCGTACATGATGTAGCTGGAATAAGCTCAGTAAGAAATTAGTTCAAGTGGCTGACCTTCCTTGAACAGGTGAGCGCACACGACTGTGCCACCAGCTCTCAAAGAATTTACTGGATTGTTATTGGTGGCAAGGGAGAATGAGAATGTAAATGACTTAAAATCCTTGTATTATTTCTAGAATCAAATAGAAGACAAAGAACATATTTTTAATTTGGGAGTTTGGAAATAGAAAAACAAACTAACAAATAAATGCAAACATATGAATATTCAAAACAAAAAAATCTTAAATCATAAGACCTATACTATGGGATACTATATCTTTTGATAGTTGGGCTCCATCATCTTTCTTCACCACATTTGTTTGTGCACCTGCATTGTCTTCGGCGATTGTGTTGGGAAGGTGAGCATTGTGGATTACCAGTTTAATAGAACAAAGTATGCTTGCATTGAGGGAGTACTTGAGTGGAGACCCAATATCCATCTGCTACCTTAATACTAAGCCTATAAATATAGACACATAGATGTATTTCCCCATCCTCATGTATGAATATATTTGCATATGTACATGCCTTTATCTAGACCTCTATAAATGCCCTTTGCCTCCCAGCTCTTTCCTCTATTTCCTTTGACTTTCCTTCTGTCCCACTATCATGCTCAGTCTCCACCTGGGTTTCAGCAATTCCTCTTGGTTACATTATCCTTGACCATGCCTACCAGGTCTCCCATACCCTCCTCACCAACAATTTGATCACTTGTTGTTCCCTTGTCCCTGGGGTTGTTAACAGCACTACATTTCCCCCACCTCCCCCTCTCCCATGTTCCCTCGGTACTTTCGATCCCATTGTTTTCTCCTCCAGATTGTTCATCCAGCCTATCTTATTTAGACAGAGCTGTGGCGATAAATATGCACAAACACAAGACAGAGCAACACCAAGCAACAATATACAACAAAACAACAGCAAAAACAAACCAATGACAAAAACCAAAACAAAGCACAAGAAAGAAAAGCTTGTAGTTAGTTCAAGGACTGTTTGTTGGCCTTTAGGAGTGTTTTTCAGTCCAGTCTATCGCGGCACCATGCCCTGGCCCCCAAATCCACCTTCAGCATTCCCTGGGGACCTCGTTGCTCCATTCTCTTGCTGTTATGTTGCACCCCCCATTAGTGTTTTGCCTTGGTGTGGCGGGATCAATTCCCACACTGTGTCTCCGGTGTGTACCCTTTAGGGCTATGGGTCAGTGCAGTGCATCATGTCTCATAGTGGGGCCGGCCATGTGGTCCTCTCTTTGGACTGGCCACTCTAGTTAGGAACATTGTCCTCATGGCCTGGTGGGATAGGATGTGCTCCACTCTCTCCTCCTCCCCCTTCATCTGCTCCTGTGTGCTCCAATCAGATATGTCCTTCTCCTGGAGCTTAAGATTCAATTCTGTCCTTTTAAATAAATTCTGGGGGAAGGGGCAGGTGTCCCCATATTGGGGCCGGCCCCCCAAACCTCTCCACTGGTTCCCTACACCACGCCGGCATGTCACATTCACATCTTGGAGCACTGGGTTGAAGTCTGGTCCCTCTTTCCCTGTGGAGATATAAACAATACCCTCCCCTTGAGTGGGTTAGTGCCCTGTGCCCCTGCTACCCATTTATTTATTCATTCATTCATTTATCTATCTATCTATTTATTTATTTGTTTGTTTGTTTCTCCTTTCCCCGCTTCCTTTTTAGAGTTGTCTACCATGTGTATCCCTGTATTTGGTCTGGGTCCTGCCATATTACTTGGTCCTCACCTGAGGAATGTTTGTATACAGTAACTTTTTCCCTATGCCCCTTTTGCATGTTTTTTTAAAACTTACCTCATCGGACTCATGTTGTACTTGTCCTTTTATGCTTGACTTACTTCGCTTAGTATGATTTCCTCCAGTTCTTCCCATGCAGCAATGTGCTTCATATGTTCATCACTGCTTTTTAGCAATGCGTAGTACTCCATTGTATGTACACAGCCTTTTAATCCAATCGTCTTTGTTGCCCTCTGGATGAGGTTGTTCTATGTGGCGGTCTCTTATTTATGCTTGGTGAGTGTTGTTCTTATGCCCATACTGGGTCGGCAAGGATCATTTGTAGGGCTGGGTTTCTTTTAATGTATTCTTTGAATTTTTCCTTGTCTCAGAAGATTCTTACTTCTCCATCTAATTTGATCAATAATTTGGCTGGGTAGAGTATTCTTGGGTTTATGTTATTTTCCTTCAATTTTTGGAATATGTTACCCCACCCTCTCCTTTTCTCCATAGTTTCTGCTGATAGATCTGAGTATATTCTTATTTGGGAACCTTTATATGTGATTGCTTGTTTTCCCCTAGCTGCTCTCAAGATTTTCTCCTTTTCCTCAAAGTTGGATAATTTAACTATTATGTGCCTTGGTGACTTCTTCTTGGGATAGAGTCTAGCTGGTGTTCTTTCAGCCTCCTGAATGGTTGCCTGGTTTTCATTCATTAAGCTGTGGAAGTTTTTCTCCAAGAATTCTCTCACTGTTGTTGCAGATGACTTCTTTGTTGTGTCTTCCTCCGGTAAGCCAATAATTCTAATGTTGTTCTGCTTCATAGCATCAGACATAGCTCTTAAGTTTTCTTCAGTTTCTCTGATGATTTTATTGGATTTTTGTTCCCGGTTGATAAAGTCTGATTGGCTGTCCTCCAAGTCACTGATGAGGTTCTCTGCTTCCTCCAGTCAATTCTCGAGGTCCGTGTTTCTGCTACTGGTTTTTGTTATCTCCTCCCTAAGGTCTTGTATTTCCCTTTGGTGTATGGCCTTTATCCCCTCTATCATTTCATCCTTTTTCTGTATTGTTTCCCTCATATCTTGTATAACTCCAAGCAGCATTCTGAAAATTTCTTTCTGTGGTAGCTCAATGTCTGCTTCTTCTATGTATGTGGTTATGTTCGGGACACCTTCTCCAATTGCCTTTTGTTTCTTTTGCTTTTTCGTTGAGGTCATTGGGGCTGATGGCTGTTTGTGTTGCGTTGTTTTAGAGGAGCCAGGTGCCATTTTCCAGGGAGTTCAACAGCACTGGCTCTTCTGGGAGACTTGTAGGAATGATTTTTTGAACTGCCTACAGCTTATTTCACTATGGAATTCACCTACCACTTTATCCTCCTGTGGCTTCCCTCTCAGGGGAGTGACCCAGAAGGGTTGCTTGCTTTGGTCTTGTGGAGATTACACAGAGGTTCCTGCAGCAGCTTGGAACATTGATGAGTGTTGGCCTTAGGCCCCCAAGCACACAGGCAGGAATACCCTGGTAAGAAGTTGGATGGAGCATCCCCTGGTGGTGGTTGGCAGGGCTTTCCCTAGTCTCGGTCTAGTTGCACAGGATGGAGTTCACCTAGGTGGGTGTGGCACAGGTATAAATGCCCAAGGCTAAAGGGAGTGGTCTGGAGGTCAGCAGTGGAGTGTGAGCAAACAGGAAAGAGACAAAGAGGAGGGAAAAAAAGCCTGCTGAGACTGTGTGGGGATATAGGGAAGAGAGAGAAACAGAAGCAACAATGTAGCTGAACTCCTATCTCTTCCAGTGGAGCTGCAAGGGTTTAGTCCCGAGGCAACAGCGGCAAACTGTGGATGTGTTGAGAAAAAGCCCCTGCACAGCCCTCTGAGACTGTGGGGGGATAGAGAGAAGAGATGGAAACAAAAGTAACAATGTAGCTGAACCCCATCTCTGCGGTGTAGCTGCAAGGGTCCAGTCCCTGCCCTGAGGCAAGCAGCAGCAAACTGTCTGTGTTGAGACCAAACCCCCGTATGGGCTCCAAATGGTCCAGGCTCTGGCAGATACAGTGGCATGACCAAGATCAAGCCCCAGCCGGCCTCTACTGAAGTAAGTCAAAAGCCTCCAGCCCCTCAAAGCCCTGTGGGTCTGTGCCTACTTAACTTTATGATGCTCCTCCTGCATTCCAGCAGTGTTGAATTTCCCTGTAAACAACTCTCCTGGGCTGAATTCTGCGGAGTCCCTCTGGTATGTGTCACTCTGTCGCCATCTTCCTGGAAATGACCTCCCATCCTTGCTTCTAAGGAACATTTTGTCCATACTTCTTCTAAATACATTTTATTTTTTTTCTGGTAGTCTATTACACTTTCAATATTCCTCAGTGACATCTTGATTAAAATGCATCTTTTGCACCTTTTCCTATCCATTGTCCAGCTTTCATGTGCATATGAGATGAGTGAAAACGTATCATGGGTTGGGTCAGGTGTCCCTTAGCCTTCAAAGTAACTTCTTTGCTGTTTAACACTTTAAGTAGTTCTTGTGCAGCTACTTAGGTCTTACAGGGATGCTATCCGTCATAATGGAGTAGATGGCAGTGACTTTGGTTTGGGGTTATTCGGGAGCTTAATGGTTCACCACAAGTCAAAATGACTAAACAACAGGATACAGTCATGGGTCCACAGCAGTGCCTCTTAGTAGCCAGCAGCTAAGTCTCTCGTTCTCTGGTCCTTAGTCTCTCAGTCCCTGGGCCTGGAAGCCTGCTTGCCTTTCCACCTCACTGTAACATGGTCTCAGGTTGCAGGGATGCAGCCATTCTACTCTGTCATAGCCTGGTTCCTTTGCTCTGTGCTACAGTCTCCGGTGCCTCTGGTTCCAGCCTCTGCCACTTCAGGCAGGGATCTCAAATGACGTGCTCCATGAAAGTTCTTCTTCCTTGATGACGCCAGGATTCTCTCTGTTCCTGCTTCTGCAATAGCTCGCTTATAGCCCTGGGAATGACAACTAAAACGGGTCTTTATTAGTGTTTCATGTTCTCTATTTGCATGGCCGTACCCAATCATTTAGTAGGAGTTACAGGGACTTGGGTAAAACAACCTTATTAAGTATTTTCACTTCACTTGCAGCTGATTTAGGAGCCCTGGTATCATAATGGTTAAGCATTGGGTTACAATCTGCAAGGCCCACAGTTTGAACCCACCAGCAGCTCCTCTGGAGAAAGATGGGCCTTTCTACTCCTGTAAACGTTACAGTCTCAGAAACCCACAGGGGCAGCTCTACCTTGCCCTGTAGGATTGCTATGCATTAACATCGACTCCAGGGCAGTGAGTTTGGTTCGGGAGCAGCAGACTTGCCCAAATGCAGTATTTCATCTGTTTTCTTGACTGTTGATTCCATGAGTGTTGATTGTGGATCCAAGTAAAAGTAAATCCTTGACAACTTCTATCTTTTCTCTCTTGTCTATTGGTTCAGTTGTGTTTTCTTTGCATTGGGTTCCTATCCATACTGAAGCCTATAGCCCTTGATCTTTATCAGCAAGTACTTCAGGGCCTCCTTGGTTTCAGCAAGCAAAGTCATGTCATCAGTATATCGCAGAGGGTTAATAAGTCTTCTCCTAACGTGGTGCCTGTTCTTCACATAGTTCAGCTTTTCAAACTGTTTGCTCAAAATACTGATTCAATAGGTATGACGAAAGAATATGACCCTGACACATACTCTCCTGATTTTGAACCATGCTGTATCTCCTGGTTCTGTTGGAAGAATTGCCTCTTGGTTCACATATAGGGGTCCCATGAGTACCATTAAATGTTCTGGAATTGCCAGTCCTCACAATGTTACACATGGTCTGTTATGATCCACACAGTGTTGTCAATGAAATACCAGTAAACATCCAGCTAGTATCCAGCTGACATCAGCAATGCTATCCCTGCTTCCACACCCTCTTCTCAATTCAGCTGGCATTTCTGGCTGTTCCCTGTGGATGGACTGATGTAACCATCTTTTAATTACTTTAGCAAAATTTTACTTGCCTGCTATATTAATGACACTGTTCAATAATTTCCACATTCGGTTGGGTCCCTTTTCTTTGGATGGAGCTCTTCAAGTCAGTTGGCACAGATGAGTGGGGGCGTCTAGTGTTTCATAAGTCTATCGAAACATTTCAATTGCTCTTCAATCAATTCCTGGAGCCTTGGTTTTGTGTGTTTGTTTGTTTGTTTATGCTTTCAATGTAGCTTGGGCATCTTCCTTCAATTCCATTCATTCTTAATTATTTTGCTACTTCTTGAAGTATTTGAACATTGACAAAATTATTTTTGATACAGTGACTCTGCATGTTTCTCCATTTTCTTTTGAGACTCCATGTATCCTTCTATCTTTTGCTTTAATATTACAACTTGAGGCTTAACATTCTTCTTCAGTTCTTTCATCTTGAAATAATCTGAGTGTGTTTTCCTTTTTGGTTTTCCAACTCCAGGTCTTTGCATAATATAAAGAAAGGCAGGCTTAGTGTCGGAGTCAAATTTGAGAGCATGCAGTGATTTAATGTCAAGGCCAATACAAGAACCCAGTGCTCCTTTACTGATACCATACTGCCTCCATGATTTAACCTAGGCAGGAAAAGGTGTTAACTGGATGGTTGGTGGTTCAAGTCTACCCAGTGATACCTTGGGAGAAAGAACTGACTAATAATCTATTTCTGAAAGGTCAGTCATTGTAAATCCTATGGAGCTCTGTAGAAGATAGGGTAAAGAAACTTTGGTCCCTACCCACAATGGAATACTGTGCACTGCTATAAAATCACTGATGAAACCATGAAGCACCTCTTGGTATGAATCAACCTGAATAGCATGATGCTAAGTGAGATTAGCCAATGACAAAAGGGCAGATATTATATGAAACCAGTGTTACAAAGGGAAAAGCAAGACAAAAACTTTCATACCAAAGGGCACAGACTCTGGAGGGTGAGAGTGAGGGTTGGGCGAGGGAAAAGAACCAAAAAGAGAGCGGGGAATTGATAAATAGTTTAAATTGTTAAACACAAAATTGATTATCTGAAATGTAAATCCTTACCTAATTAACAATTTTAAAAATTGTCAAAGGGAACAAGAAAACCCACGGGAGCCAATGTGGCTCTACTGTGACACATATGAAGTCACCTTGAGTTGAAACGGACTCAGCAGCAAATGGTTTAAATCTGTAAATAAGTAAATTGGAATGCTGATACTTACATTCCCTGAAACAGACCCACAAACATAGCTTATGGACTCCTTGGCAGAGGCAGAAAAATACCCCAAATTGAACATTTGGGTCGGGTAAAAACTTTGGCAGGCAAAGGTTTTAACTGGCAGAAGACTCTGAAAGCTCTTTGTTCCCCTCACAGGACATGTTGACATATGTATATTTTTTAAATTAGGAAATCAAATTAATTAGGAAGCATAGAATTCCAAAGGCTGGGGGAAATGCAGAATCAAAAAGGAATTAAACTCCAGATGAATAGTTGACAGAATACTAGCAATGTTTTCCAGACCGGTTCATAACTGAACAAAGCTTCTTGATTAGTGCTATAATCAGTAGCAACAAAGTTTGGGGACAAGTAACTGAATGAATGTCACACAGGACACACTCACAAGCAGAAATTATACAATGTACTGAAGTGTTTGACCTCAAATAGCAGGGAAAAAATGCTGTTTGGGCATACTAAAGGAGCTTATTGTGGCAACTCTAATTGGTTTATAAAATAACTGCGGTTGTGGTCTCTGAGCAGATTGCCAGGAAACAGCATCAACTGCTGTGATGGGGGTTGACGGAAGGGGTCGGGAAGCAATGTGCGTGTCTTATTTAGCAAAAGCAGCAGGCAGCTGACGTACAAAGTGAAAAAGTAGGCTTCAAACCATTGAGTCAGGACACAGAGTGGCTCTGATTTCCAAAGGTCTTTGGAAAGAAAGGGTTTCTTACAGCAGAGTTGTGGACAAGTCATTCCCCCTGGAGCATGTCAATAACTCCTTATTGTCTTCCCAAATGAGACCATGTCTTTCCATGTGTGATTCAAAACTGGATATGTCCATCCATATTATCTCTGTCACCACACACCACACTCTTTTGCTCCACACTAGCATTCTTCATCCAGGGTGTCAGAGCCTTGTCCTCAAACGTCCATCTGTCTTTATCTTATTCAGTTTTTTTTCAGAACCACGTAACAGCTGATATTCTCTGGTAAGACTCCCTTACTGTGTGTAGAAAAGTTTTAAATGGAGTCTAATGTTTTTTTTTCGAACTGTCCATTAATTTATTCTATTTTAAGCAAATTAGTTTACCACTTAATAATTTAGACACATTTTGTTACATGACATGGGGTGGGCAGAGCTCACGTCCCCCCTGGGCTCTCTAGTTCTATTTGCCCTTTTTTCCTGACCCTTCCTGATTCCTAGGCTTTGCTTTTGGGCAAGAGAGCAGCCCAAGAAGACAGAGTGCCGTCATGAAGTGTGAAAAGGCCTGGAGTTAGAAAATCAAAGAGGAAGAGCACACATAGCTGAGAGAACTGAAGAAAGTAATGCAAGCCTCCAGTTACAATATTGTAACACTGCAATACTGAAAGACGGACAAAATATTGAATGGCGCAAGAAGCATAAAAAGAAGATGGAAAGAATGCACAGAGCCACAAACGAAGTGGTTGATATTCAGCCGTTTCAGAACAAAGCATATGATCAAGAGTCAATGGTATTGGATGAAGAAGTCCACGCTGCCCTGAAGACATTAGTGAAAAAGAGGCTCCGGGAAATGATGGGATACCAACTGAAATGTTTTAACAAGTTGCTGAAACACTGGAAGCACTCACTCATCTATGCAAGAAATTTGGAAGAGATCTGTATTTGTATCCATCCATAAGGAAAGGTGACCAAGTAGATTGAAGAAATCATTGAACAATCTCACTAATATCCCATTTATGTAAGTTTTGCTGAAGATCATTAAAAATGATTACAGCAGTACATTGACAAGGAGTTGCCAGAAAGTCAAAATGGATTCAGAAGAGGAGTTGACATTAGGTTATGTTCCTAATATCAGATGGATCCTGGGTCAACGCTGAGAACACCAGGAAGATGTTTACCTGTGTTTATTGACAATGCAAAGGCACCAACTGTGTGGATCATAACCAACTCGGGATAATATTGAGACTAGGAATTCCAGAACACTTCACTGTGCTCATGCAGAACCTGCACATGGACCAAACGGCAATTATTTGAACAGAACAAGGGAACACTGAATGATTTAGAAATCAAGAAAAGTGAGCATTTAAAATCAGAGAAGCTTCACGATTTGAAGAACTCAGCATCAGGATTGAAGGAAAGCTTATTAGCAAGCTGCAATATGCAGTTAACAACACCTTCCTTGCTAAAACTGAGGCAAATTTGAAGCACTTGCTGTTGAAGATCAAGGACTGCAGCCTTCGGTATGGATTGTAACTCAATGTAACGAACACCCAAATCCTCACAGGTGGACCAATAGGCAACATCATGATAAACAGAGAATAGCCTGAAATTGTCCAAATTTCCTCTTCTTTGGATCCACAATCAATGTTCACAGAAGCAGCAGTCAAGAGATCAAACAAAGTACTGCATTTGGGCTAATCTGCTGCCCAAGACCTCTTTTGAGTATTGCAGAGCACCAATGTCATTTTGAGTACTAAGGTGCTCCTGACTCACGGCATGGCGTTTTTAATCACCTTATATAGTGTGAACTGGGGCCATTGACCAAAGACCAAAGGAGCATGGATGCATTTAAATTATGTTGCTGGTCAAGAATATTGAGAGTACCATGGACGGCCCAAAGAACATCAGTCTTGGAAGAAGCACAGCCCTGAATGCTCCTTAGATGCCAGCATGGGGAGACTTCATCTCATGTACTTTGGACATGTCATCTGGAGAGGCCAGTGGATGGAAAAGGAGATCAGGCTTGGTAAAGTTGAAGGGCAGCGACAAAGAGGAAGGCCCTGGACAAGAGGCATTGCCACTGTGATGCAACAGCAGACTCGAGTGTAACAACAGTGGGTTGCTCTGTTGTGTTGAGGGTCCCTATGAGTCGGAACTGACTCGATGGATCTAATGGCCTTATAAATATCAACTCATTGAATCCTTACGGGAACTTTAAGATGTAAGGGCTGCTGCTCTTCTCAAAAGCGGATTGTTAGATGGGAGCAGTTAGACGCAGAAAGAAAACGCTGACTTGTAAGAGCGTACACAAGCATCAGGTTTGGCTTGTCAAATACAAACACACATATTGAAAGGGACATTGCTGTTGACAAAAAAATGAACAACTCCAAAGCGTTGTCTTGTCTGTCCTCTTACAGAGCAGATCATTCCGGCTTTTTCCTGCGGGGCTACTGTGTTGGTTCAAACGCGACCAAGATTCTGATTATAACGAGAACTCACGGTTATGGGGTTGCTTCATAGCCACCCTGCAGGGCAGAATAGAACTCCCAGGTGGCTACGGCTGTAGTCTGTACTAACGCTCACGGCCACACCTTTCTCCCACAGAGCCAACGTGGCTTTGATTAGAAGCCAAGCCCTCAACCACTGCACCACCCCCTTTAAAGTGACAGGATCAACAAATGATGAAAGAAGAGAAGTTTTTAAATGAGGAAATATTCAAGGTTTTATTATTTGGGGAACAGAATTAGTCCACAACTTTTGGGTTGTCTCTGGTTCTAAATCTGGTTTGTCTGCTGTCCTCCCCACCCCCTACTTAAAAAGAAAGAAAGAAAGAAAGAAAGGAGGAAAATGATTGGCATGGAATCCAGCCCTACTTGCAGAGGCCCTGTAGCACAGAGGCGGCCCACCTCCTAGGGCTTCCAAGGTTGCTATCCTTATGGCTTAAGGAACTCTGGTCTTTAAGGATGGGAATCAGCTCCACGGTAGTGGGTTTGAGTTTAGCGTTTAAAATTTTTACAGATAAGGGGAAGGATATCATGTTTGGTGTGTTAGTCTGGGTTGACTAGAGAAACAAATACATAGACACTCATATGTGTATAAGAAAGTATATCAAAGAGTAATGCTATATTAAGAAAACATCTCAGCCCGGCCCAGATCAAGTCCATAAGTCCGATATTAGCCCATATGTTCAATACCAGTCTATAAATTCCTCTTCAGACTCACGCAAGACATGAAATGACACGGAATGCAGGAAGATCACAGGCCAGTGGGTGGAAAGTCTTGTGGATCCAGTAGCGGTGGAAGCATTTCAGCGCTGGTGTGGGTCTCCATGTGACTCCATCAGCCTAGCTCCATTTGGCTAGTCAACAAGAATGTCTCCCAAAGGAGAGAGTGTGTCCTGCCTCCAGGGAGGAAGACAGGAGATCCCAGAATCCTCAGGAAAAGGCCATGCCCACTCAGAGGTCTCATTGACTCTGACCTGATTGACAGGCTAGACTCCATCCCTTCACTCAAGTTGACAGGAGATTATGTAATTGCCACACTTGGTAAAGTCCTGGGTCTCTAAAAAAGGGGAAGTCCTTCAATGAGATGGATTGACTTTAGTGGCTTCAAAAATGAACTCCAATACAACAGTTGTAAGGATGCTGCATGACTGGGCAGTGTTTTGTTCTGTTGTGGATGAGGTAGCTCTGGGTTGGAACTGACTGGACAGCCCCTAGCAACAGTAATCTTTACGGAAGCCTACAGTCATGGCTTTCTCCTGGTGGGTTCAATCTGCCAACTTTTTTTTTTTAAAGATAATTTTATCGGGGGTTCTTGCAGCTCTTATAACAATCCACACATCATTTTTATCAAGCATATTTGTACATACATTGCTATCATCATTTTTTTTTGAGTTAGCACTTTTTTTTTTACTGTTTCTTTTTTAAAAATTTTTAAAAATTTTTTTATTTTAACAATTTATTGGGGCTGATACAATTCTTTTCACAGTTCATACATATACATACATCAATTGTATAAAGCACATCTGTACAGTTTTTTCTCTTTTCTTCTTTTACATTTTATTAGGGACTCAAACAACTCTTACCACAATCCATACATATACATACATCAATTGTAAAAAGCACATCCATACATTCCCTGCCCCAATCATTCTCAAGGCATTTGCTCTCCACTTAAGCCCCTTGCATCAGGTCCTCTTCCCCCCCCCCCCCAACATTTACTTTCTATTTGAGCTCTTGGTATCAGCTCATCTTCCGTCCCCCACCCTCGTGATCCCTTGATCAATGATAAATTATTATTTTCTTAAAAATCATTTTATTGGGGGCTCATACAACTCTTCTCACAATCCATATATCCATCCATTGTGTCAAGCACATTTATACATTTGTTGTCATCACATCCTCAAAACCTTTGCTTTCTTGAGCACTTGGTATCAGTAACTCATTTTTTCCCCTCCCTCTCTGCTCCCTCCTCCTTCATGAGCCTTTGATAATTTATAAATTATTATTATTTTGTCATATCTTACACTGTCCGACATCTCCCTTCACCCACTTTTCTGGTGTCTGTCCCCCAGGGAGGAGGTTTTATGTAGATCCTTGTAATCGGTTCCCCCTTTTTACCCCACCTTCCCTCCACCCTCCCGGCATCCCCACTCTCACCACTGGCATTGAGGGGTTCATCTGTCCTGGATTCCCTGTGTTTCCGGTTCCTATCTGTACCAGTGTACATCCTCTGGTCTAGCCAGATTTGTAAGGTAGAATTGGGATCATGATAGTGGGAGGGGACGGGGGGGGGGGAGCATTAAAGACCTAAAGGAAAGTTGTATGTTTCATCGTTGCTACATTGCACCCTGACTGGCTCGTCATCTCCCCGAGACCCTTCTGTAAGGGGATGCCCAGTTGCAAATTATTGCCATTTTCATATCTTACTCTGACTGATGCCTCCGTTCACCCATGCTTTCTGTTGTTCATCCCCCTGGGGTATGGTTATGTGTTGATTTTTTTGATCAGCTCCCCCTTCCTCCCCACCTTCCCTCTACCCTCCGGGTGTTGCTATCTCCATTTCTGTTCCTAAGGTGTTTATCTGACCTGGATTCCATGTGTCCTGAGCTCTTATCTGTAACTGTGTATATGCTCTGGTCTAGGGTTCAGTGAAAGGCAGAACTGGGGTCATGATAGTGTGGGGGTGAGTAAGCCTTAAGGAACCAGAGGAATATTGTGTGTTTCATCGATGCTATACTGCACCCTGGTTGACTCATCCCTTCCTTGTGTCCCTTCTGTGAGCAGATGTCCTATTGTCTACAGATGGGTTTTGGGTCTCTGTTCTGAATGAACAGAGGGGGTCATTCTCAGCAATATTGTTTTTGGGCTTTTGGGGAGTTGTCTGATGCCTGCTACCCAATCCTGTTGACACCTCATGATCAAACAGCCATTAGCTCAGCCACTGCTGGGTCCAGGGGTCCTTTGGTTCCTTGGCTGTGGAATGTAAATTATTTAATCAGACTAGAAACCAGGCAAAGTGTAGGCTTTGGCTTCTACTTTATCTTCGCTAGCCCTTCTTTAGCCCCTTATAAGGAAACAGAAGCCCAGGGAGATAAAGTAACTTGCTCCAGGGTGTAGGGCTGGGGAGGATTCGAATTTGAATGCAGGCAATCTGGCTCCATTGGATAAGGATGCCTCTCCTATCTGTAGGGATAATTTCCTGCTCAGAAATTTCCTAGCTGCTTAAAGCCATTCCTTTATCATTTAATGGAATACAGTTTTATATTATTATTTCCTTTTGTTCCTGGGATTTTCCTATTTTCACACTGACCTGAAGGCTCCTTAAAGCTGGGGACTTCCTTCTGGGGCATCTAGCGTAGCACTAAGCACACCATTGTTGCTATGTAAATTCTTGTGGAGTGGGTGAATGATCGTCAGGTTCCTGCTCCCTCTGCAAGTTGGCTGGGGGCTGCTTGTGTGCTCATCGAACCTCACTCATACTTTTGGGAACAAGGGCTCTGCATTATTTGAACAAAAGCGAAATGCTGGAAATGAACATTGAGATTTCAATTTTCAAACCCAGAATTATGTGCCAGGCTCAAAAATGTTCAAGCCTAAGATATTGCTCTTTCTTTTTACAATAAACAATCCCTAAATCTCCTTAGTTGAATGCAAGGTCAAAATTTGGGGTGATGGCCATCCAAGGGTCGGACTCTGTCCCCACAACAGTGACCACGGAAAATGGGCTTGATCCTCCTACAACTTCCTCTCCTACCAAACAAGGTTAAGATTCCATCATTATGGTCACCTAGTGGAGGCACCAACCGTGAGAAATGTACTTTTCAGGTGAAAGAGATTCACAATAATAAAATGATGCTGCCAAGCCATCCATATGCTGGGTGGGGTGAGGCACCTTTCCTATGCTCATGAAAAAGAACATGTTCTTAGCGTTCTCTCTGCTCAATTGCTGGCAAGGTGTTTGTTATTAGTAGGTTATTGTATGACCACATCTTAAACTCTTGCAATAAATGGCTCGCCACAAAGCATGGCATGTCATTAGACCACAAAGGTATGTCTGCTGGTGTCACCTGCATCCT
Source organism: Tenrec ecaudatus (assembly GCF_050624435.1). Taxonomy (NCBI): domain Eukaryota; kingdom Metazoa; phylum Chordata; class Mammalia; order Afrosoricida; family Tenrecidae; genus Tenrec; species Tenrec ecaudatus. The sequence goes on along the minus strand of NC_134530.1, from coordinate 246,647,165 downwards.
GGAACCCTGGAAAAAGAACAATCTAGTTTCCCAACTATTTCTATAGTGCCTGGTAAGCTTTTCTCTGCCAAGCACGGGCTTCAGAATGCACTCTTTGCCGATCCTTCTTTTGAGGCAAAGAATTTCTTCCCGCTATTTTAACCTATCCGAGCCTTACATGCCTTTCCTTCTTGGACTTGGGAGGAAGACGAGGCTGTCTGCTTCTTAGAGGACGGACACCCGTGCACATCATATGTTGTGGTTGTTGTTGTTAGGGGCCATTGAGTCAGTTCTGACTCATAACGACCCTATGCTCAACAGAATCAACACTGTCCGGTCCTGTGCCATCCTCACAATGTTCTATGCTTGAGCCGTCAATGATCTCCCTACTCCGTCCTACAGGGTTGCTATGATTAGTATCAACTTGAAGGGGTTGGTTCCTAGTTGGATCCATTTTTTTGTCTCATCAGTAAGAATCTCTTTTTATGAGCAGTAAAGAAAACCATACAGGCCATTCTAATGAATAAGATAATCCCTGACTTATGATGTACGGAAGTTATGGCAAACCACACAGTCCAAACTGACTGTCCCCACCCCTTTTAAAAATCATTTTATTGGGGGCTCGTACAACTCTGATCATATTCCATATATACATCCACTGTGTCAAGCACATTTGAACATTTGTTGCCATCATCATTCTCAAAACATTTGCTTTCTGCTCGAGCCCTTGGTAGCAGCTCCTCATTTTTACCCCTCCCTTCCCAACCCATCCTCCTTCATAAACCCTTGATAATTTATAAATTACTATTTTTTTCATGTTTTACACTGACCGATGTCTCCCTTCACCCACTTTTCTGTTGTCCATCCCCCTGGGAGGGGATTATAGATAGATCATTGTGATTGGTTCCCTCTTTCTCCCCACCACCTTCCCCTGATCCTCTTGGTATTGCTACTCTCACTATTGGTCCTAAGGGGTTTATCTGTCCTGGATTCCCTGTGTTTCTAGCTCTTATCTGTACCAGTGTACATGCTCTGGTCTAGCCAGATTTGTAAGGTAGAATTGGGGTCATGATAGTGGGGGAAGGAAGCATTAAAGAACTAGAGGATTGTTGTATGTTTCATTAGTCCTATACTGCACCCTGACTGGCTCATCTCCTCACGACCCTCTGTACCCCCTTTTTGGGTACTTCTTATTATTAGTACTATGTACTACAGACAGTATTGTAGCATGTAATTTGCTGACGTCATCTCTCTTGGGTGTCCACTCACAGATATTCAATATTATGATGTACTGATTAAAGCGCTCCAAGACAGAAAGTTATGGCCTGGTCAGAAAGGAAGTGGGTGGCATGGTCCAGAAAGGAAGCTGGGCAGTTCAGTCGACACATGACAGTTGAACTGTGCACACACTTGGCAGCTGTAACAACACTGATAAGTACGTCAGGGCAGGGGAGGCCAGTAGAGTGATCTCATTCAATGCTTTCTACCATCAGAAGCATCAGTTGTTAACTTGAAGCTGAGATGTTCAATCCTCAAAGGTACATGAAGGTAGGCTTTGTGAAGACACTGATTTTTTAAAAGGCAATAGTAGTGGGGCAAAAAAGATATTTGCCTACATCAGATCTGACTTAGGTCAGAGTCATCCACACAGAACCTGACAAAGCAATTCAGAACTAACCTGCATATTGTAGTGGCATACGGCCTGAAATATTTTTTGGAATAAGACAATCGCTAAACAAAGATATCAACAAGTAAGCAGACTAAATATGGTACAAGGATAAACTCCCCAAGACATGCTCAGGAACATATCATCATTCTACTTTTCATTAACCCCACCGAGATAGTATTGTAAGCAAATGAAAAATCAACCCACGTTCCAAGAACCAGAGACCATGCAGAGAAAAGCCAGATGCAGGATCCAAAGCAAGAACAAGTAAAATGTCCCAGAGTAAAAGCTGGTCTCGCTGGCTTATTAAGGTCACAAAGCACGGGGAAGCTCATGTCAAGATTCTCATGTACTAAGGTTCATTCATTTACAAGGTACTAAGATGTCCACTTAGACATCTTACATAACACATTTTATTGCTATTTTTTGGTATTTCAGTTTTAAACATTATCTATTGATTTCCCACTTTCTAGGATACAGATTCAATTATCTTTACCAAGACCTCTCACTACCCATTGCTACACTCTCCACCACCCCCCCATTCCAGCCCCTTCCAGTTAGATCATGGTTCCATGTTTTCATTATGCGGTTGGCAGGTGTTGACATCCTCTCCGTCGCACCGTGACCTTGTGTGCAACAGAACAAAACACCACGTTTCCCTGGGCCATCGTGATGCTGGAGCCTGTTCTTTTTGCAGCTACTGTGCCAATCCATCACCTTGAGGATCTTCTTTTTCCCTGACCTGTGCTTTATCGAGCATGGTAATCCCACCCCACTCCCCGCAGATGAATACAATCCACAGATAAACCATGTACACTATGATTAGCTATCATTCTGTGCTCTGTTTTTCATTTTCCTGAGGTTAACAATTATCTTGTGGTGTTTTTTTTTTTGGCTGCTTGGTTTTCTTTATACTTACGATGATTAGTTCAACCCCAAATTCTTCACAGTTGCCTCAATTTTCTTTCATCACTTTCAAATTCATTATGTACTCTCTCTAGCATTTTTCTTTTCTTGGAGAAGTTTCCCCAGGCTTATTTCAGTCTGACCTGGCCGTTCTTCCCCAGCGATCCCTTCACTGTCCTTCAGCAGAAAGCCATCACCTTTATGGTGAGTTAGAGCTTCTGTGGCTTTTGTTTGTTTTTAAAATTGTTTTATTAGGGGATCATACAACTCTTACCACAATCCATACATACATCAATTGTGTAAAGCACATCTGTACATTCATTGCCCTCATCATTTTCAAACATTTGCTCTCCACTTAAGCCCCTGGCATCAGCTCCTCATTTCCCCCCTCCCTCATGAACCCTTGATAATTTATAAATTATTATTTTTTCATATCTTGCCCTGTCCGACATCTCCCTTCACCCACTTTTCTGTTGTCCATCGCCCAGGGAGGAAGTTACATGTAGATCCTTGTAATCATTTCCCCTTTCTAACCCACCCTCCCTCTACTTTCCCAGTATCGCCACTCACACCACTGTTCCTGACGGGATCATCCGCCCTGGATTCCCTGTGTTTCCAGTTCTTACCTGTACCAGTGTTTGTCCATCCTCTGGTTTAGCCAGACTTGCAAGGTAGAATTGGGATCATGATAGTGGCGGGGGGTGAGGGAGGAGCATTTAGGAACTAGAGGAAAATTGTCTTTTTCATCCTTGCTACATCGCACCCTGTCTGGCTGGTCTCCTCCCCGAGACCCTGCTGCAAGGGTATCTCCAGTGGCCTGCAAATGGGCTTTGGGGCTCCACTCCGCACTCCCCCCTCATTCACTATGGTAAGAATTTTTGTCCTGATGATGCCTGATACCTGATCCCTTCAACACCTCGTGATCGCACAGGCTGGTGTTCTTCTTCCATGTGGGTTTTGTTGCTTCTGAGCTAGATGGCTACTTTTTACCTTCAAGCCTTTAAGACCCCAGGCGCTGTATCTTTTGATAGCCGGGCACCATCAGCTTTCTTCACCACATTTGCTTATGCACCCGCTTTGTCTTCAGTCATCATATCATGGAGGTGAGCACACAGTGATATGATTTTTTGTTCTTTGATGCCTGATAACTGACCCCTTCGGCACCTCATGATCACACAGACTGGTGTGCTTCTACCATGTGGGCTTTGTTGCAGAGCTTCTGTCTCTTGTAGCCCAGATCTTCCTCGGTCTTGGTTGATGCCTTGTTTGGGTGGCAAACATCTTTTAGTAACTTCCTGAGAATTGTACATAGGAGAGTCATTTTTGAAATTGTTTGAAGATGAACAATTTTTGAAATTGTTCATGTCTGAAAATGTCTATTAATACACGAGATTGAGTTCTGGGTTAGAGTAATTTTTCTCTTAGAATTGGGTGTTCCTTTCGGATTCATTCTTTTATACAGGTCCAATTTCCTTATCTGAAATCTTTTACGAACTTCGATTTGTCACCCAAACCAAATCCTCTGCCATCCGTTTGATTCCGACGTTGTAACGAAGCTCTCTGACAGAGTAGGACTGTTCCTCATGGGTCCTTAGACTGTAAATGTGTACTAGAGCAGACAGTCTTACCGATCTCACCAAGAGGCCGGTGGGTTTGAATCACCTACCATGTGGTTAGCAGTCTAATGCTTAACCTGCTGAGCCACGGGCTCCTCTTTCAGTGTTCTGTAATGCCATGTTGATGAGTTTTTCTGTGATTCCATTTTCATTTATTGTCCTGGACATTCAATGAATCCTATCTGTTTGAAACCATGTCTTCCCATACTGAGATGCTTTCTTAAATTAGTTCTTTAATGCTTTCCTTGCTGCATTTTTCTGTCCTCTCTTTCTAGAACTCTTATTATTTATACGTTAGGCATTCTTAACTGAGTCTCTTATTTTCTTATGTCCACACTCCTTTGTTCCATTTTCTGGTCATTTTAATGTACTTCCTGAGTTATTTCCACTGTATCTTTGAATCCTTTTACTGAGTTATTCATTTCTGCCAGTGGCCTTATTACACAGTCTTGTTTTATGACTAAATAGCTTCTTAGTTTTTAAGAGGTTCCTAATTATTGTTTTTGTAATGGATCTTCTGTGGTCTCTGTGTCCTTCAAGGTTGATGCGCACTCCCCCACCCCCACCCCCACCCCCGCAGCAGTTTATTTGGATCTGTTTTTCATTCGGCAGGCTTTCCTTAGAGCCTGGTGAGCTTTGGAGATGGACGAGGATTTAAGAGAGGCACGTTGGCAGACTGTTTGGAAACTCTGACATTGTGGCTGGCACTTGTGAGCTTCCCCACGTAATGATCTGGCTGGGGCAAGCCACTGAGGTAGTCCTGATGTTTTCTCTCAGACTCATTGGAAGAGTCCTGGTGGTGTACTGGCTATGCGTTTGGCTGTTAACCGAAAGGTCAGCATATCAAAACTACCAACTGCTCCGCAGGAAAAAAAGATGAGGCTTTTGACTCCTGTAAAGAGTTACAGTCTGGAAACGCACAGGGCAGTTCTCCTCTGGGGTCACTCAGTAGGGATGACGTGATGGCGGTGAGTGAGACGGACTGGATTCTGTTGTTCTGTAGAAGCAGGATGAGTTGAAAAATATTACTTTATTTCCCTGAAAACCAAACTCCAACCCTTAGCAGGGCTTTCTTCTCTAAAGAATGTAACTTTGATGAGGTGGCTGAGGGGCTCTTGAGCTCTAATTGCTTCCCTTATTGTGGTTGTTACTGAAGTGAAATTCATAGAACGCTCAGATTGTTTCCAGGAGAACCTCACGCCTCTAATTGGCTTTCCCCACTGCTGCTTTCTGAACCGACTTTCTCAAATATGCTAAGCTCGTTATCACTTGTCACCAACTTTTAAAAAAAACTCACATGATCCAAAGTCAAGCAATAGAAAGACTACATGCAGATCCAAAATGTGCAGGATGCAAGCAGTCAAATCATAAGAAAAAAATCCTGCTCATTAACTTTTATTGTCCTATGGCCTAGCCCAGGCTTTTTGTCTTTGTGAGTTTAAGTCTTTAAAGAAAATCCCTGTTCTGTTGATTTATTGGGGCTTTAGAAGGAAACAAAAGAAAATGCAGGCTCACTTTGCTCTCGTAATTAGAAGTCTCCCATTGAGGCTTTCTACTTAATTCTTGGTTTCCCTGGGACTCATTCCCTGGCACCTTTCCCTTTGAAGGTCCTCTATGAATCCCTTTTTTGCCCTGGAATTTTCTTATGGAATTGTTCAGTGCTAACACAATGAGGTTCAGCAGGGGCAAACTGGAAAATTCTACACCTGAATTAGAAACCCCAAGTAAACAAAGCAGAATAACAAATGTGTTGCTCTGTGTCCACAGATATGACGAGAAAAGACTAAGATCATTGTAATTCAATGATGCGATACCCTTTAAGAGCTACTCCCTATGTGGGTAGCACTATTAGAAGCACATTGCTCAGAAGAGGGAAAATTGTTTTAGGGTACAAAAGAGACCCCCATCTCAAATGTGACTTAAAGAGAGCATTGGTTAAGTCTTAGAAGACACAAAGACCACACAAAGACACAGACCTATCATGTGGATGTTGTTGTGAGATGTCATCAAGTTAGTTCTGACCCAGAGTGACCCTATGCCCAACAGAGCAAAACACTGCCTGGTCCTGCATCATCCTCAGTTTTTTTTATGCCTAAGTCCATTGTTGCAGCCACTGTGTCAATCCATCTCATCAAGGGCCTTCCTCTGTTTCACTGCCTCTCCACTTTACCAAGCATGATGGCCTTCTCCAGGGACTGGTTTCTCCTGACAATATGTCCAAAGTATGTGAGAGCAAGTCTCACCAGCCTTATCTTTTTTTTTTTTTTACATTTTATTAGGGGCTCATACAACTCTTATCACAATCCATACATATACATACATCAATTGTATAAAGCACATCCGTACATTCTTTGCCATAATCATTTTCAAAGCATTTGCTCTCCACTTAAGCCCTTTGCATCAGGTCCTCTTTTTTTTTCTTTTTTTTCCCCTCCCTCCCTGCTCCCCCCTCCCTCATGAGCCCTTGATAATTTATAGATTGTTATTTTGTCATATCTTGCCCTATCTGGAGTCTCCTTTCCCCCCTTCTCTGCCGTCCGTTTCCCAGGGAGGAGGTCACATGTGGATTCTTGTAATCTGTTCTCCCTTTCCAAACCACTCACCCTCTACTCTCCCAGCATTGCCCCTCACACCTCTGGTCCTGAAGGTATCATCCACCCTGGATTCCCTGTGCCTCCAGCTCCCATATGCACCAGTGTACAACCTCTGCCCTATCCAGTCCTGCAAGATAGAATTCAGATCATGGTAGTTGGGGGGAGGAAGCATCCAGGATCTGGGGGAAAGCTGTGTTCTTCATTGGTAGTACATCGCACCCTGACTGACCCATCTCCTCTCCTAAACCCCTCTGTGAGGGGATCTCCAGTGGCCGACAAATGGGCTTTGGGTCTCCACTCTGCACTTCCCCCTTCATTCTTCATTCACTATGGTATATATATATATTTGCATCATACCTTATACCTGGTCCCTTTGGCACCTCGTGATCGCCCAGGCTGGTGTGCTTCTTCCATGTGGGTTTTGTTGCTTCTGAGCTAGATGGCCGCTTGTTCACCTTCAAGCCTTTAAGATCCCATTCACTATCTCTTTTGATAGCCGGGCACCATCAGCTTTCTTCACCATATTTACTTGTTCACCCGCTTTGGCTTCAGCAGTTGTGTCGGGAGGGTGAGCCTTGTAGAGTGCCAATTTAATAAAAGAAAATATTCATGCATTGAGGGAGTGCTTGAGTAGAGGCCCAAGGTCCTTCCTCCACCTTAATACTAAATCTATAAATATAGACACATAGATCTATTTCCCCATCCTCCTATATATATTTGCATGTACATATCTTTGTCTAGACCTCTATAAATGCCCTTTGACTCCTAGCTCTTTCCTCCCTCTCCCTTGACTTTCCTCCTGCCCTACTACCATGCTCCGTCCCCACCTGGGTTACAGCTATACCTCTTCTTTATGTAACCTTATCCTTGATCATTGCCTACCAGGCCTGCCACTCCCCCCTCACTACCATTTTGGGTCCCATGTTGTTCCCGTGTCCCTATGTTTGTTAACACCACTTCCTTAACCCCCTCTACCTCCCCCTATCCCAAGTCCCCCCGGAACTGTCAGTCCCGTTGTTTTTCCTCCAGATAGTTCATCCAGCCTGTCTTATTTAGACAGACCTGTGGAGACAATAACATGCGCGAAAACAAGACAGAGGAAAACAAAGCAACAGTATACAACCAGACAACAAAACAACAACAACAAACCACTGACAAAGAACAAAACAAAACACATCAAGAAAGATGAGCTTGTAGTTAGTTCAGGGATTGTTTGCTGGCCCTTAGGAGTATTGTCCAGTCCAGTCTGTTGGGGTGCCACGCCCTGGCCCCAAAGTCTACTTTCAGCATTCCCTGGGGACCTTGCCACTCCATTTCCTTGCTGTTCCGCTGCACTCCCCCAGTGCTTTGCCTCGGTGTGGTGGGATCAGGTCAGGTGCAATTCCCACACTGTGTCTCTGGTGCTGTCCCCTGTATTGCCCTTGGTCACTGAGGGGCATCATGTCTCATAGTGAGGCCAGCCATGTTGTTCTCTCTGTGGACTGGCTGCTCTACTCAGGAACATCATCCTCATGGCCTCGTGGGCCAGGCTGTGCTCCACTCTCTCCTCTTCCCCCTTAATATGCTCCCGTGCGCTCTGATCACATATGTCCATCTCCCGGAGCTGCAGAATCAATGTCGTCCTTTGAAACAAATTCTTTTCTGGGGAGGGGCAGGAATCCACTTAATTTTTGGTGCTGGGGCCAACCTTCCAGACCTTTCCACTGGTTCCCTACTCCACGCCGGGATGTTGCATTCACACCTTGCGGCACTGGGTTGAAGTCTGGTCCCACTTTCCCTGTGGAGATATAAACAATACCCTCCCCTTGGGTGGGTTAGTGCCCCATGCCCCCACTCCCCTTTTCTTCCTTATATTCATCCTTATCTTTAAGGCACTCCCTGGTCTTATTGCTTCTAAGACAGATCACTTTGTTCCTTTAGCAGTCCATAGTACTTTCAATATTTCTCCCCAGCACCACAATTTAAATACACTGATTCTTCTTCAGCCTTCCTTATTTAGTGTTTAATTTTCATATGTATCTGAGGCAATTGAAAATATCTTGGCATGAGTCAGGCACACCTTAGTCATAAAAGTAACTTCCTTGCCTCTAAAGAGGTCGTGTGCAGCAGATTTACCTAATGAAATGTGTCTTTGGGTCGCTTGCCTGTTACTTCCATGAGCATTGATTGTGGATCCAAGCAAGACAAAACCCTTGATAACTTCCAGCTTTTCTCCATTTATCGGGATGGTACCTATTGGCCCAGTTGTGAGGATTTTGCTCTTCCTTGCATAGTGTAGGAAGCACTTCATCAGTAAGCGCTTCAAGTCCTCTTCAATTTCAGCAAGCAAGATTGTGTCAGCTGCATATCCCAGGTAGTCAATATGCCTTTCCTTCAATCCTGGTACCACATTTTTCTTCATATAATCATCTAGAGGAGGGAGGCCATTAGCACAAAGTCAAAATGGCATCTAAGGATTCAAGTTACGAAGCCAGTTAAACAAGGCATGGGGCAAAGGAAACTGTCACAAATTCATAATTGGTGGCAGATCAATACATCATAGTTAGAAGTGGGACTACAGAAGCAGAAACTGGATCAGGATTGGGACACATGCTTTATTAGATAGAAGGCATACAAGTTTAGTCCAGGGGCGTTCAGCCAAGGCAGTCAGGGCAAGACTGATAGGGCATGACTCTTGACTATGCATCCCCGGATGGTGACCTCCATCAAGGACAGAACCAGGCAAGTCCCTAAGAGAGAGACTGCCCCTCCCATGGCAGGCTGGAGAAGGGTGGAGACAATCTATCTTCAAATCACTCTACCTGAGGGCAAGATGGTCATATCCTTAGTTAATGATTGATCAGAAAGAGTTTGGTGGAGGCTTAATCTATGTGGGGACCTTGCAAATGGATTTTGGGCTGTCACTGCTCCCCATAGCCTTTGCAAACAGGGGTGCTCAGAATTTAAGCTCTATTTCTCACTCTCTCTGTCTCTTAGCTCAGAAGATGTTCTACTGTTACCATTGATAAGTTGCTGGCAGCCTTAGGAGATAACCCACACGTTCATGCAGCAATTGCCTCATTATGCCTCTGAAAGAGGTCAGGTTGAGGCTTGATTCAGTATTACTGTAGTGGTTCTCAACGTGCCATACTCTGATCAGTCTCCTCATCACCCAGCACCTTGTGAAACACACACACACACACACACACACACACACACGACCAGGTCTTTCTTCGTCCATTCATACATTTTATGGAGGACAGTGGCAACACAAGATAGATCCAGACAAGAATCAAAACCCAAACTCAAACCCAAACAAAACCAAACCCACTCCATCAAACCTATTACAATTCATAGTGACCGTATAGGACAGAGTAGAATTGCTCCGGTGGGTTACAGAGGCTGTACATCTTTATGGGAAAAGGAAGCTTCATCTTTCTTTCTCCTAACAACTGGTAGGTTTGAACTGCTGACCTTAAGGTTAGCAGCCAAACTCAAAACCCACTACACCACCAGGGCTCCAGAGGCACCAGGCAGGAGTAATGGGGTAGAAATGGGATTTGAAACCAGCATGAGGAATGTGCAGAGCTAGTAAATGATGCTTTGTTTGAGACATACAATATTCAGTGGGTAAATGTATTGGGTTTCATCTGAATAAAGGATTCAGTTCGGATTATGTTGTCTGGGAGATGAGAATATGGACTAATGGTAGGAATTATAGAGAAGGGATTGGCAGTTCAAGATACCTTGAAGCATACAAGGAAAAAATTGAATGGTGATACTTAGCGGTACATAACTCGGTAAATAAGAAAGACAAGCAGACTTACTGGTGCTTACTTACTAACTGTAAGTAAGCCTACTCTGATATGGTTTCTATGGGTCCTTAAGACATATGACTTTCTCAGATCACACCAAGAATCTGCTCACCGCTCTAACCAGGTGTAATCACAGGACTTTCAAGGGGATGCCCAAACACTCCTAATTCCTGACCTGTCTCACAGGAGGCTCTTTTCACAGTGCCTGAGTGCGGCCCCCTGGCTAGGCTGACTTCCCCCTGTGCCTGGATTTGGGACTTTTGGCTACTCTTACCTCATGATTTGTCTCTCTAGATTGCTGACCTGCAGAAGAAATGAGTTTCCCATTCAATAATTCAGACAGATTTTGTCTCAACACAGTAGTTGTAATCCCCTCAATGTAATAGCACTCTTCCCACATCCTCTCTGAGTTCCTCTTTCTGGCCGCCAGTCTTCCCTGCCCCTTTCTGCTTTCTGAACTCTGGTTTGGGGCCAGTGCGTCTCTTTTGGTCTCATTTGGTTGACTGTTCTGAGAACCACATTCCTTAAAGCTCTTTTTTTGCTCTTATAAACTTTTGTTGTTATTGTGAGGTTGAATGGTGATCTCGGTTCAGTTCCGAGTTTAAAGGGTATTGGAAACTATCTGCTCTCATGAAGACTTGAAGTCTCAGAAACCCTGTGTGGGCAGTTCTATAGGGTCACTATGAGTCAGAATCACCTTGAAAGGAGTTTATTTTGTTGGTTCAAAAGACATAGTCTCAAGTTTACACGCGTTTCTCTTAGACCAGTAAGTCTGGTCCTTTTCTTTGTTTTGTTTTGTTTTTTTAAGATCATTTTATTGGGGGCTCTTGCAGCTCTTATAACAATCCATACATCAATTGTATCAAGCATATTTGTACATATGTTGTCGTCATTATTTTCTAGACATTTACTTTCTATTGAGCCCTTGGTATCAGCTCCTCTATTTTCTCTCCCTGCCCCTCGCCCCTCATGATCCCTTGGACAATTACAAAGTATTATTATTTTCATATCTCACCCCAACTGCTGCCTTCCTTCCTCACCCCCCCCCCCAGTTTCTGTTGTTCGTACCCCTGGGTGGTAGTGGTGATGGTGGTTATGTGTCGATCATTGCAATTGGTTCCCGCTTCCTCTCCTCCTTTCTGCACTTTCCCCTACCTTCCTGGTAAGCTCTGGTCCTTTCTGTGATTTTGAATTTTTAAAAATATATTTTCTCCCATTCTGTACAGGACCTTCTATTGTCATCTCAATCAGAGCTATTGATAGTAGATGCTGGGCACCATCTTGTTCTTCTTGTCTCAGGCTGGTGGAGTCTGATTTGTGTGGTCCTTTAGTCCTCTGCCTAATTGTTTCCTTGAGTCTTCCATTTTCTTCACTTGGGAAGAAACCAATAATAGTATATCAGATGGTTGCACACAAGTAGCAAGGCTCCAGTTGCTACTCATTAAAATAGTAAGTAGAACATTGTCTTTTGTGACTATTTTATACTAACTGATCTACACATTCCCCCAAACTATGGGTCTAAGCTCTCAAGTCCAATGACTCAGTCCCTGAAGGTATTTGGTTGTGGCTAAGAAGTTTGTTTCCTGTACGTTCTATTATAGAAACCAGTAGTCTGTCAATTTGTCACACTGCGATGACTTGTGCTGTGGTGCTGGAAGCTATGCCACTGGTATTTCAAATGCCAGCAGGGTCACTCATGGTCGACTGCTTTCAGTAGAGTATACAGAGTGAGGCAGAACAGGAAGAAGAAAGAAACAGGCTATTGCTGAGGAATCAGTCATTGAAAGCATTATGAGTAGCCATGAAACATTGTCGGATATACTACCAGCACTTGAACCCCTCAGGTAGAAGGCACTCAAAATACACCAGGAGAAAAGCTTCCTCCTTAACAGTAAAGTTGACACCTGATCCTTTCAACACCTCGTGATCGCACAGGCTGGTGTGCTTCTTCCATGTCGGCTTTGTTGCTTCTGAGCTACATGGCCGCTTATTTACCTTCAAGCATTTAAGACCCCAGACGATATATCTTTTGATAGCCGGGCACCATCAGCTTTCTTTGTCACATTTGCTTATGCACCCATTTGTCTTCAGCGACTGTATCATGGAGGTGAGCACACAATATGATATTCTGTTCTTTGATGCCTGATAACTGATCCCTTCGGCACCTCATGATCACACAGGTTGGTGTGCTTCTTCCATGTGGGCTTTGTTGCTTCTGAGCTAGATGGCTGCTTATTTACCTTCAAGCCTTTAAGACCCTAGATGCTATATCTTTGGATAGCCAGGCACCATCAACTTTCATCACCACATTTGCTTATGTACCCACATTGTCTTCAGCAGTTTTGTCGGGAAGGTGAGCATCATAGAATGCCAATTTAATAGAAGAAAGTATTCTTGCATCGAGGGAGTACTTGAGTGGAGGCCCAATGTCCTTCTGCAACCTTAATACTAAACCTATAAGTATATGCCCATAGATCTATTTCCCCATCCTCATATATATATTTGCATATATACATGTCTTTATCTAGACTTCTATAAATGCCCTTTGCCTCAGGTATCAGGCATCATCAGAACAAAAATATCTTACCATAGTCAATGGGGGGTGGGGATTGAGGAGTGGAGACCAAAGCCCATTTTTAGGCCACTGGAGTTTCCCTTGCAGAGGGGTTTCGGGTAGGGGATGAGCCAGACAGGGTGCGATGTAGCAACGATGAAAAATACAACTTTCTTCTAGTTCCTAAATGCTACTCTCTCCCCCTCCCCCACTATCATGATCCCAATTCTACCTTGCAAGTCTGGATAGACCAGAGGGTGGACACTGGTACAGATAGGAACTGGAAACACAGGGAATCCAGGGCGGATGATCCCTTTGGGCCCAGTGGTGTGAGTGACAATACTGGGATTGTCCCTGGGGGATGGACAACAGAAAAGTGGGTGAAGGGAGATGTCGGACAGGGAAAGATATGACAAAATAATAATTTATAAGTTATCAAGGTTCATCAGGGAGCGGGGAGCAGGGAGGGAGGGGGGAAATGAGGAACTGATGCCAGGGGCTTAAGTGGAGAGCAAATGTTTTGAGAATGACGAGGGCAATGAATGTACAGATGTGCTTTACACAATTGATGTATAAATGGATTGTGATAAGAGTTATATGAGCCCCTAATAAAATGATTTTTTTAATAAAATTATTTTTTTTAAAAAGTAGAATTGACTTTAGTGACGTGGATGGAGCAAAACTTTGGGGACTTTCATTTGCTGATGTGACTGGCACCAAATGAGAAGAAACAAATGCAAACATCCATCAATATTTGAATGGTGGGATATACAAAGTATGAATCCAGAAAAATCAGAAGTTTCCAAAAATTAAATGTTCAATCAGTACAAGCATAAGGGTTGATTCTGGAACAAACCGTAAGTTGGTTGTATGCAAGTTCAGCTAGAAGCTGGAGAAAATGAAAACAAGGCCTTGAGAGTCATTGTTTCACCTGGAGTATATTCCATCTGAACTGAGAAACCATTTGAAGAATGGATCTGATCCAACGAACACTCATAAACAAAGACCAGACAGCTCGGTGAGTATTAGCAAGGATACAACACAGGAAGAAAGTGAAAGGCCATTTAAAGCCAGGAACAAAAGAAAGACCAAAATGAAATCCAGAAGAGACGGAAATTTTCTCGAGAAGCCAAAGCAACTCAAGGAAATGGTGAAGTAACAGAACACACTTGAGAAGACAAAGTATTACAATGGAATGTTCAAAGACCTGGAGTTAGAAAGCCCAAAGGAATTAACACACACTTCCTCTCTTAAGTTGAAAGAGCCAAAGAAGAAGAAAAAATTAAGCCTTAAGTTTCAATATTGAGGGATTTTATGAGAAGACCATTGAACAATGCACGAAGCATCAAGAAATGATATGGACACACAGGATCACAATGTCACAAAAGAACGGGCGATGTTGAATCACTTCAGGACATTGCATATGATCTAGAACTGAGGATCTTAAAATAAGACGTCTAAGCTGCACTGAGGCTTCAAGAATTAACAAAATTTCAATAGGAATGTCTCAAAAAAACAAAAACCAAAACCCTATGCCACATTGGAGGCACTTGCCCATTTATGCCATGAAATTTGGAAGACATGACTGGAAGATATCCATATTTGTGCCCATTACAAAGAAGGTGACTCAGTAGAATGCAGAAATTATAGAACATTGTCATTTGTATCACATGCAAGGAAATTTTTGTTGAAGATAATTCCAAAAGAGTTGCAGCATTTCATCCACAGGGAGGTGCTAGAATTCAAGCCAGATTTAGAAGAGAATGTGGAACAAGGGATATCAGTGCTAACATCAGATGGATCTTAGCTGAAAACAGAGAATACCAGTAGAATGTTTCTTGTGGTTTCTTGACTATGCAAAAGCATCTGACCCTATGGATATTAAGTAACTATGAATAAAATTCTGAAGTTTGGGAATTCCAGAACACTTAATTGTGCTCATGTGAAACCTGCACATGGAACTAAAGTCATTCGGTCAAATAAAACAAGAGACACTGGAGACACAGTGTGGGAATTGTGCCCGATCTGATCCCACCACATTGAGACAAAACACTAAGGGCGTGAAATAGAACAGCAAGGGGACAGAGCAGTGAAGTCCCCAGGAAATACCAAAAATAGACTTTGGAGCCAGGGCATGTCACCCCAACAGACTCAACTGGAAAACACTCCTAAGGACCAACAAACAGTCCTTGAACTAACTACAGGCTTTTCCTTTTAGTTGTTGTTGTGGTTGTTATGGTCATTGTTTTTTTGGTGTTGTTGTTTTGTTTTCTTTTTTTTGCTTTGCTTTGCTCTGTCTTGTTTTTGTGCATGTTATTATCTCCGCAAGTCTGTCTAAATAAGATAGGCTGGATGAACAATCTGGAGGAGAAAACAATGGGACCGACAGTTGTTGGGGGACATGGGAGAGGGGGAGGTGTGGGGAAGGAAGTGATGTTAACAAACCCAGGGACAAGGGAACAACAAGTGATCCAAATCGGTGGTGAGGAGGGTGCAGGAGGCCTGGTAGGGAGTGATCTAGGATAATGTAACCAAGAGGAATTACTGAAGCTCAAATGATGGCTGAGGATAATAGTGGGACAAGAGGAAAGTAAAAGGAAATAGAGGAAAGAACTAGGAGGCAAGAACATTTATAGAGGTCTAAATAAAGGCAAGTACATATATAAATATACTTATATGTGAGGATGGGGAAATAGATCTATGGGCATATATTTAGAGGTGTAGTATTAAGGTAGCAGATGGATATTGGGCCTCCACTCAAGTACTCCCTCAATGCAAGAATACTTGGTTCTATTAAACTGGCATTTCATGATGCTCACCTTCCCGACACGATCTCTGAAGACAAATGGGTGCATACGCAAATGCGGTGAAGAAAGCTGATGGAGCCCGGCTACCAAAAGATATAGCATCTAGGATCTTAAAGACTTGAAGGTAAACAAGCAGCCATCTAGCTCAAAAGCAACAAAGCCCACATGGAAGAAGCATACCAGCCTATGTGATCACGAGGTGCCGAAAGGATCAGTTATCAGGCATCAAAGAACAAAAAAATCATATCATTATGTGCTCATCTCCCCTATACGATCACTGAAGACAAATGGGTCCATAAACAAGTGTGGTGAAGAAAGCTTATGGTGTCCGGCTATCAAAAGATAAAGCGTCTAGGGTCTTAAAGGTTTGAAGATAAACCAGCAGCCATCTAGCTTCAGAAGCAACAAAGCCCATATGGAGGAAGTACACCAGCCTGTGTGATCATGAGGTGTCGAAGGGATCAGGTATCAGGCATCAAAGAACAAAAAATCAAATCATTGTGAAGGAGGGGGAGTGGAGATTGGGCAACTGGACATCCCCTTATAGAAGGGTCTTTGGGAAGAGACGAGCAAGTCAGGGTGCTGTGTTACAACGATGAAACATACAACTTTCCTCTAGCTTCTAAATGCTTCCTCTCCCCACACTATCATGATCCCAATTCTACCTTACAAATCTGGCTAGACCAGAGGATGTACATCGGTACAGATAGGAATGGGAAATACAGGAAATCCAGGACAGATGATCCCTTCAGGACCAGTGGTGAGAATGGCAATGCCTGGAGGGTGGAGGGAAGGTAGGGTAGACAGGGGGAACCAATTACAAGGATATACATATAACTTCCTCCCTGGGGGATGGACAACAGGAAAGTGGGCGAAGGGAGAGGTTGGATAGTGTAACATATGACAAAATAATAATTTATAGATTATCAAGGGTTCATGAGGGAGGAGGGAGCTGGGAGGGAGGGGAAATGAGGAGCTGATACCAAGGGCTCAAGTAGAAAGCAAATGTTTTGAGAATGATAATGGCAACAAATGTGCAAATGTGCTTGATAATGGATGGATGGATGGATTTTGATAAGAGTTGTGAGCCCCCAATAGCATGATTTAAGAAAGAAAAAATAAAACAAGAGAAAATGCGTGGTTTAAAATCAGGGAAGGTGTTTTTCTTTCTTTTTAATTTAAATCATTTTATTGGGGGGTTATGCAACTCTTATCACAATCCATATATTCATCCATTGTTTCAAGCACACTTGTACATTTGTTGCCATCATCATTCTCAAAACATTTGCTTTCCACTTGAGCTCTTGGTATCAGCTCCTCATTTTCTTTCCCTCCCTCATGAACCCTTGATAATTTATAAATTATTATTATTTTATCATATCTTACACTACCTGATATCTCCCTTTACTCACTTTTCTGTTGTCCATCCCCCAGAGAGGAGGTTATATGTAGATCATTGTGATTGGTTCCCCCTTTCTACCCCACTTTCCCTCCACCCTCCTGATATCGCCACTCTCACCACTGGTCCTGAGGGGTTCATCTGTCCTGGATTCCCTGTGTTTCCAGTTCCAATCTGCACCAGTGTACATCTTCTGGTCTAGCCAGGTTTGTGAGGTAGAATTGGGATCATGATAGTTGGGGGGGAAGGGGGAGGAAACATTTAAGAACTATAGGAAAGTGTGTGTTTCATCATTGATACACTGAACCCTGACTGATTCGTCTCCCCCCATGACCCCTCTGCAAAGGGAAGGTGTTTTTCAAAGCTGTATCACTTCATCATATTTATTCAACTAGTATTCTCAGCAAATGACCTGAGAAACCTGGATCATATAAAGAAGAATGTGCCATCCCAATTGGAGATACTCCTGAATACCTGTGCTATGAAGATGACTCAGCCTTGCTTGCTGAAAGCTAAGAAGACTTGAAGCTTTTATTGATGAGTATCAAAGACTGCAGCGTTCAGTATGGATTACATCCCAGCAAAGCCAAAGCCCAAATCAAACCCACTGCCACCAAACCAATTCCAACTCAAAGCAACACCATAAGACAGAGTAGAACTGCCCCATGGGATTGCCAAGAATGTAAATCTTTAAGGGACTGACAGTTTCATCTCTCCCTCTACATGCTGCCTGTGGGCTTGAACCTCTGATCTTCCAGTTTAACTGCACTACCAAGCATTCTTCCTCAACATAAGGAAAGCAAAAATCCTCACAACTTGACCAATAAATAACACTGTGATTAATGGAAAATAAATTGAAGTTGCCAAGTATTTCATTTTCCTTGGCATCACCATCAATACCCATGGAATCAGCAGGGTAAAACCCAAACCATATATTGCTTTAGCAAATCTGTTGCAAAAGATCTCTTTAAAGTGTCCAAAAGCAAAAATTTCACTTTGAAAGGTATCTGAAGAAAATAGAA
Organism: Tenrec ecaudatus; assembly: GCF_050624435.1. Taxonomy (NCBI): domain Eukaryota; kingdom Metazoa; phylum Chordata; class Mammalia; order Afrosoricida; family Tenrecidae; genus Tenrec; species Tenrec ecaudatus. The sequence continues at coordinate 246,628,828 of NC_134530.1, read as the reverse complement.
TTAAAAGGTCACAAAATTCTTCCACCAACTTTTTGAAGTCTCTTGTATTTCACGTATCATGCTAGAAGCTGATTCCCATTGGCTCGACCACTCACTCACTCACTCACTCACTCACCCACTGCCATGGAGTTGATGCCAACTCGTACCAACCCTACAGGACAGGGTAGAATGCCCCTATGGGTTTCTGAGACTGTAACTCTTTAAGGGAGTAGAAAGCCCTGTGTTTTTTTTCTCCCAAGGAGCCCTGGTTCTTTGGAACTGCTGACTTTGCAGTTAGCAGCCACCAGGCCTCCTGAATTATAGAGCACGCCTGCCTATAACAGCAGTGAACTCATTCTCTTGAACTTCTATTGAGGAAAACAATTTCATTTTGAGAGACAAGTAAAGGGCAGATACAATGATCAGTTGCCAGGCTGCAGCTGGAGATGCTGAGGGGCATGATTTGAAAGGACTCTTCTTATCTGACCATCAGAAATGAACCACAACCCCCTAATAGCAAGGCCCTGCTTCAATTTCTCATTGCTCTTTTTGAGTAGGAAAAAGCAGAGTAGCATCAATCTTTATGATTGGGCAAGGGTCTGGAGGTGACAGTGGGAAATCCTATTTGGTGAGTAACTTGTCTCTGTAGTGACTAAACATCAGTTTCTTCAGGGGCAGGACGGGTGACCAGCAGATGAAACACTGAAACCCATGACCAGGGCCCTGAGTCATCAAGTCTGAAGCGACAGGCTGTTATTAAAGTAAATCACACAGTGATGAAAGGAGACCAGAGAAGAATTACTGACCTTCTTCCTTACAAACTTTTTCAATTTCTCAGCTTAGTCTCATGTTTTATTTTTAGGAACTACCATGGTTCCCATTGATCCAATCATAGAGGAGTTTCTTTTCTTACAATTCTTGGCAAGACTTGAATATAATAACCTTTTCCTACCAGTCTTCCTACTTATCTTTCAAATGAGAGGGAAATTAAAAAAAAAACGAATAAAAAAGGCCTCATTGTCAGAAAACCTTGAGGTTGTAAGAAATTATAGAGGTTATTTAATTTAAACTCTCCTGAGGAATGGCTTCACTTGAAGTCTGAACTATTCAGGGAACAGACTTTCTTTTCTTGAAAATTCTTAGGGAAGAACTTCTCATAACCACTCAGATAGGTATTTAAGAATCTGGTCCCAGTTAAATTTATGCCTATATTTCTTACTTGTAGAAAGAATTAATCCCAATGATTACCATCTATGGACTTTATTTAGTTTTCAATGATTCAATAGTTAATGAAATCTGAAAGGGGGCAGCTATAGGTTGTACTCTACATAAAATCTTATTTACCTTACCTTAATATTTACACAGGTGAAAGACTGACCTTTCAACTTCCTTAAAGAGTTATAGTCTCAGAAACCCGCAGGGCCAGTTCTACCTTGTCTTAGGGTCCCTCTGAGTGGACATTGATCTGCTGGCAGTAAGTTTGGTTTTTAGTATTTGTAAGATCCCTGGGTAATAGTTTTATTTTTTAAAATCATTTTATTGGGGGCTTGTACAATTCTTATCACCATTCATATATACATCCAGTGTGTCTAGCACATTTGTACATTTATTGTCATCATCATTCTCAAAAATTTGCTTTCTGGGAGGGAGGGGGATGGGGGGAAAAAAAAGGGAAACCAAGCTGATTCCAGGAACCCAAGTGGAAGGTGAATTATGAGAGTGACGCGTGCCACGAATGTATAAGGGTGCTTTGCTCATGTGATGTATGCACAGATTGTGATAAGAGCCTTATGAGCCCCAATAAAAAGATTTAAAAAAAAGAAAGAAAGAAAATGATTAGGGCAAAGAATGTACGGATGTGCTTTATACAATTGATGTATGTATATGGATATGTATGGATTGTGATAAGAGTTGTATGAGCCCCTAATAAAATGTAAATAAATAAATAAATAATTAATTTAAAAAAAATTTGCTTTCTACTTGAGCCCTTGATATCAGCTTCTCATTTTTCCCCTTCTCCCTGCCCCCCCCCGAGTAATATTATTAACTTACAATTTGGCTATTTGAACCCACCCAGTAGCACCCTGAAAGAAAGACTAAAGAAAAGGTACACAGAGTGATCTCTCCCATCCAGAGGAAAGAAGATGATGAAGTCAAAAGACTCATGGAAACAGCCCACGGTCCTAAAGGCCCTCACAACACCAGTCACCGTAACCCCGAGACCAGGGGAATAGAAAGTGCCCAGCTACCACGGTCAACTCCTCTAAAAACGGCACAGTAGAAGGTCCTGTATGCAGTGGGAGAAAACTGTGGTCCAGAGCTCAAAAGCATAAGAAAACCCAGGCTTATTAGTTAGATAGACACTAGTGGGACCCCCAAGACTCTGGCCTTGAGTTCTGTAACTGAACTCAGCCTTCTATTAGCAAAATCAATCTTTTAAAATCAAAAGGGCAAGCATTTCCCCAAGGACAGAGGGTTCGGGTAGAAGGGAGGATGACGGGAAATATCCGGAGGCCGTGGGGTAAGAACAGAACATGGAGGAGATTGCTTGTGTTGAAACAAAATGTGTAGCAACTGATGCATGTAAAACTAAGACTCTTCTCTGTATACCTTCACCTAAATCACAACAAAAAGTTCTAGAAAAGAAAACAATCCTCACAACTGGACCAATAGACAACACCATCAAAAGGCCTGGCGATTTGCTTCCAGAGCAATTACAGCTGAGAAACCTTCAGGCATTCAGTTCCACTTTATACAGACCGGTGGGGTCGCCATAACTGGGAGTCAACAGGCAGCAATAGGTTTTTGGGTTTTTTCCCCCCTCATATTTATAGAGCACTTTTTAAAACCCGCGAAGGCATCCACAACTGTACGGGACAAGCCAAGCACAGACGAGGAACCTGAGGACCGTTCTGATAGGCTCTTATCAGACTAGCTTGCTTCTGCAGCCAAGATGATCCTTCTCCCCTGCTCACGATTCATCCAGATGGTTGTTTCTGCAGGAAAGTGCTTGCCATGGAGCCTGTGGCAGTTACATAACCTCCTGGCAACTTGAACGAAGGGGTGGGGTCTAGCCTGTCAATCAAGTTGCAGCTTGATGACCTCATTTGGAGGCACAAGGGAGATAAATAGTTCACTGAAGGCCACACCCCCCAGTCTAACAAGCAATGTACGGATTTGTATCAGACATATTGGCTAGTATTGGACTATGGACTTGCTCTGGACTGGGCTGGAATGTTTTCTCAATATACAATTGCTCTTTTATGTAAATCTCTTTCTTATACACATATGAGTATCTATGAATTTGTTTCTCTAGTTGACCCAGACTAACCGATTCTGGTACCTTGAGAGTGCGGTACTAGAGAAACAAATAATAAAAATGGAGAGTGGTAGTTTGTTTGACCCCTGCCTTGTGGTAGTTTTTTTTCTTTGAATAGCTGGAGGTCAGATATGGCCCTGTATTTTACTGGGTTGTTTTTTGGGAAGGACCTGGGAAGTTAAAGTTATGATTATTTTCTTTAGTTGTTGTCTGTGGTTATTCCTGTTTGAAATGACAAAAATGAATGTGATTAATGAATATTTTGAGCTCAAGGGGTTTAATTGCCCCTTGAATTTTCTCAGAGACCATTCTACTTAGTGAAAATGACTGACAGAAGGCCCTGGCTTGATGTCGAAGACCATATTTCATAGCAATGGAATAGTTTAGATAAAAATTAAGATAAGATAGAACTTGATTGTTTTAAAATTTAAGTTTAGGATCTGGCTGTACTAGGTTTATACTGTTTTCTTCTGCTTATTTTTATTGATATATTTTTTATTTTATTGATTATTTATTCGATTGATATAAGTAATTATTGGGAAGTATAAATAGAGTTTGTAAACTCACCGTTTCACCATCAATTTGAATCTTTACATGGGTGTAGGACATGCCTGCAAAGAAGGCACTGAAAAGCTAAGCCCCACCCAGTGTCTTGAGTACTCAGGACATTTGAAGATAGAGACTTGCCAAGGGGGCCACTGACAGATTGAAGAAAAAAAGGAACCCTTTGTTGTTGTTTTTTAATTTTGAACTAGTGGTTTGTGCCAGAAGCTGGAAAAAATTGGAACCATGAGAATGGTAAAGGGAGCCTGTGGGCAGCCTGAAATGCTAGGTGACCACCTGGATCTGTTAGGTAGCTTAGCCTAGGGAATTGGGAAGTCCATTTACGCATGCCCAGGAGAGCCAGCAAAGGACAAAGCTGGATTTTCCCACCAGTGGGTGGAGATGGGCGTTACACCTGGAGCAGCCAACATGGGCCAGGTGACTGCAATTCAGCCAATGGGATCGACCTGGGGTCGTTCACCACGCCTTCCCCGGAACCCTTAAGAAGGCAGGAACCGAGAGGGAGAGGGTCTTGCTTGTCTTGCTCGGTGGTCTGGTCATCTTCTTGGGAGGAGAGAGATCCTTGCATGACCTGGGGCAGTCTCTGCCAGGCTGCATGGTCAAAGGAATCCTATGGGTGCTGCGTAAAACCTGAAGCTTCTTTTAACTCTCATTAAATTCACTTGGATCACGAGCCCGGCTTTGGCGTGAAATCTTTCTCACACGGAGCCAAGGACCAAGGCTGGAATCTAGTCCCGGAGAGAGAGACCTTACAGATCCATCTCTTGAGTGGAAGTGGGAGAAATGCAGCAATAAAGATCTGGGTTGAATCTGGCCAGTAACACTCATGGACCTGGTTCACAGGAACTACAGGAGAAGATGAGAGCGGGTTGACTTGTCTGAAGTTCATGACCTAGCACTAGGGGACTGAGGTTGTTGAAACTTTGTGACGCTGCCCATGGTCTAAAGGTAAGAAGACCAATGGGCATCCTGGTGAGGCTAAGAGAGAAACTGCATTCCCAAAATGGGGAGGATAAAGGCATGAAGTGGCTGGTTTATAAACGTTCATAGGTGGGAGAATATGCTCATAGGAATAGGGTGTAGGTGTTCACTCAACTGCAATTGTTAAGCATAGAATATTGTTCATTTATAGAATATTATTTTTAAATGAGGCTGGCACATATTGAATTTGTAAGGTCGTCAAGAGGCGCCAGAAGCCGAATTAGCTGAATTTTAAGCAAACAGGCTTTATTTAGGGGGGGGGGGAACCCCACGTGGGCAAAGTCCCATAATCCGCTGTCTCCGGGCTATTGGAAACATTCTTTTATCCCCTGGAGACATGCAGTAGGGCTGGCCCTGGGCCCATATCTAGTAAGGTGGTCAGGGATTGGCAGGCACCAGCGCATCCCAGGAAGACTGCTGGTGATTGGGGGATTCAAGCGTTTCCATGCCCCTTGCCAGAGGAGGAAGACTGCCGGTGATTGGTAGATACAGGCACGTCCTCCCTCCTAGCCAGATAAGGAAGGCTGCTGTTGATTGGTAGACGCAGGCACGTTAGGTAAGGAAGGCTGCTGGTGATTGGTGGATGTGGGCACGTCCGGCGCTCCTAGCCAGATGAGGGAGCACTTCCTCTTTCCTGGTTGAGCAGGCACATGGCTGAGTGCAAGGCCCAGAGAGTTACATCAGCCAACTCTGACCAGCTCCGCATGGTGTGTGTGTGTGTGTGTGTGGGGGGTGGGGGGGTGAGGTGTAGGGTGGTTATTTATTTGGCCAGACAGAGTTGTATGCATTTTAGTTTTATCCTGTTAGGTACAGATAAGATTTTATTGTTTTGTTTAAAAATTATATATGGCTAAAGAGTTGTCTAAAAGTGTCAAGTTGACAAGGGGTGGTCTGTGGCAGTTACATAATCTCCTGTGGACTTGAGGGAAGGTGTGGAGTCTAGCCTGTCAAAAAGGTCGCAGTTTGATGACCTCATTTGGAGGCAAAACAGAGATAAATAGTTCACTGGAGGCCACGCCCAGTCTCTCTGACTTTCCTATTCTGCTATTGAGACACTCAGAGAATGGGAGCTGACACTTGGAGACCCATGCCCACAATGAGATGCTTTTACTGCCACTGGATCCACAAGACCTTCTACCCACTGGCCTGTGATCTTCCTGCATTTGGTAACATTGCATGTGCTACATGATGAGTCTAAAGAGGAATGTATGGACTAGTAGAGGACTTATGGGCTAATAATGGACTTTTCGACTCCATCTGGACTGGGATGTTTTCTCAATATTCAATTGCTCTTTTATATAAAGCTCTTTCTTATACACATATGAATATCTATGAATTTGTTTCTCTAGTCTACCCGGACTAACACTAACAGTCTTTCATCTCTGTGTGGTCAGAATCTCAGACCTGAAGTGATGGTTAGTGAGATTTGGCAAATACTGCTGCTTGGAATAAGTCTTTGTATGTCAGGGAAATTTTCATGAGGAAGGGTTATATCTGACTTTGGAAAATTAAATTAACAAAGTAAGCAAAATTTACCCTTGCGAGGGATCAAAAAGCAATGGACTTTTCATTTATCCACTGCCTGTGCCTGGAGCTAGGTTAGGGGTTACTTAGGCCGTGACCTCCTTGTATTCTTTTCTTTTACGTCCTTTCAGCAAGCGTGCTTGCCAGCAAACTGACCTCTGAGGGTTGTCTGGGAAGTGAGAGAGCACTCATTGCTTGCAGGTTGGCAGTTTGTTCCTAGAATTCCTTTAGGATCAGCCTCTGAAGTAATTGCCACTTATTATCTTTTTATAGCTTGACCAATAGGCTTTTGCTTGTCTAGGATCAATTTGTATTTTATGAGTCAAAGCTTTAAAAATAGATTTTACTGCTAGATCGCTCTCCTGGTATCTTGCATCATACTCTCAGAGCACATTATCTGAGTTCAAAAGCAAATATGTGGTGATTGTTGTTGTCATGAAATTAACAATAGCAGACAGACTTTTCAGCCTACTTCCACAAGCAAAAAGCCCAGGCGGCTACCTTTCCTTTCTGGATAGTTGCTTAGCACATGCCCCTTAACTGGGTGGTTTTGAATGAAGCTGCCTGCCTCTGTGTTCCTCATTCAGCCCTAGGCCAAGTCTTTCTTCCCAGGCTTCTCCCCAAGGTTCCTTGGTTTCTGCATTACATGATTGCCTTTGGACTTCTTCAGGACTTCCTTCATTTCAGATAAGTGCAAAAAATGACAGGACTATATTTCTGGCATAAACTACACAAAATCTGCCCTTCTTAAAAAGGATTACAAGCTACAAGAAAGGGGGGAAAAAGGTAAGTAACAGCCCATGAACATGAGTGCACTTAAGTCCATGCATTAGCCATAAATGTCAATGAATATGCCTCTTGCTGCAGTTACCTAATATCTTAGATTAGATTGTTTGAAAATGGAAGGCCTCGAATAACATGAAACAGGTGCCTAAAGAAACAGCCTTTCCCTGCTCCTGTCTAACTCCTTGCCCAGGATGTTGGGAATCCCACTGCTTCCTTCTCAGCTTTCATCCTCTCCATTGTTTGCCCCTTTGGGTTGCACAATGGGCTTTCCCTGGGGCTAGTCTTCTTAAGACATTGGCTCAGAACTCATTGTCCTGACTTGGTCCAGTCTTAGCATTGTCCCTCTGTGTTGATATAACCTCTTGGACTCCTATGTGTTAACACATTATTTCTCTCCTTTTTCTCAGAGCACTAGGTCTAGAAATGGCATCCTCCATTGTTTCTCTTCATTCTTGCTTTTAAAACAATGGTGGTGGTTGTGTGTGTGTCTCACAAAGGCTTGGCTGCTAACAGAAAGGTTGACTGTTAGAACCCACCCAGAGCTTCCAAAGGAGCAAGACATGGTAAACTGCTCCTGTAAATATTTGTGTGGGTTGGGGGTGGGGGGTGGGGGAAGAGACCCCAAATTCAAACCTATTCTACAGGGGTCCTTTAATTAAGCCTTCAATAGGACCAAGACCAAACAGCAACAATCATCTCAGATGAGAGAAACTATCAATGTGAGGCTGATGGAGTTCTGTCAACACATAGTGTGGTTTTCCTAGATATCAAAAGAAAGGATCAAAAAGTCATGATTGGTGGGAAATATGATCCATCACCATCACGGGACAGAAGCAAGGAAGACCATCAAAGAGAAATATACACAATTCTAAGTTTAAAAAAAATTACAGGATCGGTTCTGGCTATGTGGTGGTCAGGGATGACTCAGGACCATATGACCCTGAGTCGTAGTCATCAGGGCCTCAACTTTTAATTTAAATTAAATAACTCTTGGTTATTTTTGGTAAATCAATAAGGATACGCTCAGGCAATTTCCATAGTTCTCCACGCAAGCCCGAGGGCAAAACTGCCTCTACCTCGACTCCCTTGGATGTTGTAATCAACTTTCAAGTACACTCAACCTAAGGGTAAAACTACAATTCCTTGGGCTTGCCTGAGAGATACCATTGTCACATTGCTGGTTTAATGGTCAGCAAGAACCCAAGTGGTGTTTGAATTTGTGCCAAGGTTCTAAATGATGTTAGGTTGTAGACTGCAGCCTCCCACCAACCAAGTGCTTTGGAATGTAAGCTCCAACATGTCCTGACCCACCAAGCCCTCAGGACAATATTCCTGCTCAGAGCGGCCAATGCACAGAGAGGACCATAGGGCCAGCCCCACCACAAGACACGATGTCCCTCACTGCCCCATAGTGCTACGGGAATGACACTGGATACGCAATGTGGGAATTGTGGCCAATCCGACCCCACCAAACCAAGGTGAAACACTAAGGGGGTGCAACAGAACAGCAAGGGGAACCCAGAAACGAAGTCCCGAGGGAATACGAAAAATAGACTTTGGGGCCAGGGCATGACACCCATCAGACTTGACTGGAAAGCACTCCTAAAAGTCAACAAACAGACCTTGAACTATTTATAGGCTATTTTTTCTCTTTTTTTGTCATTGGTTGTTTTCTTTTGTTGCTTTACTGTCTCATTTTTTGTGGGTATTATTATCTCTGCAGGTCTATCTAGATAAGATAGGTTGGATAAACAATCTGGAGGAGAGAACAATGGGACTGATGGTTTTGGGGGTACATGGGAGAGGGAGAGGCAGGGGAAAGGAAGTGGGTGTTAACAAACCCAGGGACAAGGGAACAACAAGTGATCTAAAATCAATGGTGAGAAGGTGTAAGAGGCCTGGTAGAGCTTGATCAAAGGCAATGTAACCAAAAGGAATTACTGAAACTCAAATGAAGGCTGAGCATGACAGTGGTACAAGAGGAAAGTAAAAGGAAATAGAGGAAAGAACTGGGAGGCATAGGGCATTTATAGAAGTCTAAATACAGGCATATGTATGTGCATATGTAAATATATTTATATGTGACGGGAGAAATAGATCTAGGTACATATATTTATAGGTTTAGTATTAAGGTAGCAGATAGACATTGGACATCTACTCAAGGACTCCCTTGACACAAGAATATTTTGTTATATTAACCTGGCATTCCATGATGCTCACCTTCCCAACATGATCACTAAAGACAAAGCAGGTACATAAGTAAGTGTGGTGAAGAAAGCTGATGGTGCCCAGTTATCAAACAATATAATGTGTGGTCTTAAAGGCTTGAAGATAAACTAGTGGCCATGTAGCTGAGAAGCAACAAAGCCCACATGGAAGAAGCACACCAGCCTGTGTGATCATGAGGTGTTGATGGGATCAGGTATCAGGCATCAAAGACCCAGAACAAAAAATCATATCATTGTGAATGAGGGGGAGTAAAGAGTGGAAACCCAAAGCCCATCTATAGGCAACTGGACATCCCCTTTTAGAAGGGTCATGGGGAGGAGACAAGTCAGTCAGTGTGCAGTATAGCATCGATGAAATAAACAACTTTCCTCTAGCTCTTAAATGCTTCCTACCCCCACTATCATTACCCCAATTCTACCTTACAAATCTGGCTAGACCAGAGCATGTACACTGGTACAGATAAGAGCTGGAAACACAGGGAATCCAGGACAGATAAACCCCTCAGGACCAATATTGAGAGTAGCCATACCAGGAGAGTAAGGGGAGGGTCGGGGGAGAGGTAGTGGAAATTGATCACAATGATCTACCTATAACCTATGGACAACAGAAAAGTGGGTAAGGAAGATATTGGTCAGTGTTAAGACATGAAAAATAATAATAATTTATAAATTATCAAGGGTTCATGAGGGAGGAAGGAGGAAAAATGAGCTGATACCAAGGGCTCAAGTAGAAAGAAAATGTTTTGAAAATGATGATGGTAACAAATGTACAAATGTGTGTGACACAATGGATGGCCGTATGGATTGTGATAAGAGTTGTATGAGCCCCCAATAAAATGATTTTAAAGTAATAATAATTTAAGCTCCAAAACAGATTGCAACCTAGGAAACTCTGAGGCATTTCTACTCTGCCACAAGGGGTCACTAGGTGTCAAAATCAACTACACAGCACCTAACAAGTATACATGGAAGAAATCATTTGCCACCTCAACTTACATGGATAGTTTGGGGATAATAATCACATTCATCATATTATTGCACAATCATATCCATGATGCATTTTCAAAATTTTCATCTCCCTTAACAGAATTTCAGTGTCTCCCAAGCAATGTGTCCCCTGTGTCCCCTCACTCCCAGCTCTGCTACCACTAATAAACTGTGGCCTGCATTCCCTTGCTTCTCTGAGATATTTCATGTACATGCAACCAAACTGTTTCTCCTTTCGGGGAGATGTCTTCTTGGATTCTTTATTTCCAGTTCTCCTTCCTAAAAAAATAAACAAAGTGCCACTTTTTCTTGTCCTTTTTTACCGGTCTCCTTGGCAGTGCTACTTGAGAGGATATGCTTGGTAAATATTTGTGGAAAATATGAATGAAATTAAGTCATAAAGTTAGAAAAACACAGCTTAGTACCTGAGAATTATTGACAGCTGGGGTTCAATAGTTGAAAAGCAGGCAGATGAGAGGACCAGTGATTCTGTAATTATGTCGTTCACAGGCCAGTCCTCCGATCTTGCACCGTTGCTAGATTTTGTTCCCACTCAGTAACGAGATGTCACACCTCTCAAGCCCACACATTTCTATAATCAGAAAGTAACAACTTGAGAAGATCACAAGGTCTATTAAAATAGCCTTCCAACGCTCAACCACTGGCAATAATAGTCAATGCATGTTTTGGGTTTGTTTTTAGTCATGGTTTCTCATTTCTCTTAAGTTGTGGGATAAATGACTTTATAAAAGTACTAATGATGGACGGCATGATGAGAATGCAACCTTATGTTATATTTGTTTGATAACTATCCTTAAGGCTCATCTAAGCCTTTCCTCTTCTGCCAGGAGCTACATTCTGCAGCTCTGAGACAGCTCCCCGAAGCCAGTTTGTATTGTAGTTGGTTGTTGTCATCAAGCTGGCCCCCAACTCATGACCACCCATATACAATGGGATTTGACTGTGCGTATTGGCTGGTTTCCACCAGGCCTTTTCTCCTAGTCCGTGTTGGTCTGGAAGCTCTGCTGAAACCTGTTCAGTGTCATAGTAACACATGAGCCACCACGGACAGACAGGTGGTGACTGCGCCAGGTCGCCTCAAGGAAGGTGAGAATTCCACCACTGAGCCATAACTGCTCTCTCTGCCTACAAATATAGTGAACTTTCCACTGGTCTTTAAAAGATTGCTCCATGTTGCATTTCTCTCTCCGTGGTTCTTGTTCAATAAGCCACCCAGGCAGTGTTTGATACATATAAAACACAACAACAATAACAACAGCAAAAACTCACTGCCATCGAGTCCATTCCAATTCATAGTGACACTATAGCACAGAGCAGTGGCCTCCGTGGGTTTCTGAGACTGTGAGTCCTTATGGGATTGGAAAGCCTCATCATTCTCCTGTCGAGAGTGAGCAGTTGGTTCAAACTGCTGACTTAGCAGTTAGCAGACCAACGGGAAATCCACTCTGCCCCAGGGCTCCTTAGCTTTGATACATAGTATGCAATTTGTGAGAAACCCTGGTACAGAAGCAGTTAAAGTTCTCTGCTGATAACCACAAGGTTGGTATTTCAATTCCACCATCCTCTCCAAAGGGGAAAGAGGCAGTTGTGCTTCTACAAAGATCTGTCACGATTTAGAGCCTTAGAAACCCTACCTAAGGAGCAGTTCTAATCTATTCGATGGACTCACCATGAGCCCTAACCAACTTAATAACAATGACTTGGGTTATGTGGTAGACACTTTATGTGTGCAGAATATTGAATGAATAGAAGTTTTGAGCAGAATCTTCGTTCTTAGAAAGTAGGCATTTATAAAGAGGGGAGGGAGTTGTGAACTGCCCATTTTAAAACACGGCTCCCAAATTCTTGGGCACTTTGTCCATTGAGAGGTGGGGCCCGTGTGCCCGCTCTTTTTAATCTGGGCTCTTAGATCAGGGAAGTTTACTGTGTCAGTCTATGTCCAGGCCTTTAAAAACTGGGCAGTTTACACTTTATATCTTTGGGGTTGGCTTTTAGAACCCAGCGACCAGTCTGTAAGGAAGGCCAAGTCACACAGAGACCATGGTGGATTGTTAGAGCCGGAAGTGGCCACCGACAGCCAGCATCAACTGCCAGGCATGCGGGTGGCGATGACTCCAGAAGTGTAAGGTCTCTTTCTCCTGACTAGATTCCTACCTCAGTCATTGGCTCTGTGCGAGAAAGATTTCACGCCGAAGCCAGGCTCGTGATCCAAGTGAATTTAATGAGAGTTAAAAGAAGTTTCAGGTTTTACGCTGCACCCATTAGGATTCCTTTGACCATGCGGCCTGGCAGAGACTGCTCAGGGTCACGCAAGGATCTCTCCTCCCACAAAGATGACCAGACCAGCCCCCCGCCCTTCCGGTCCCTGACTTTTCAAGGGTTCATGGGGGAGGCGTGGTAAACGACCCCAGGTTGATCCCATTGGCTGAATTGCAATCACCTGGCCCAGGTGGGCTGCTCCAGGTGTAACACCCATCCGCGCCCACCAGTGGGAAAATCCAGCTTTGTCCTATGCTGGCTCTCCTGGGCATGCATCAATGGACTTCCCAATCCCTAGGCTAAGCTGCCTAACAGAAGGAAATAAGCTCCAGGCATTGAATCTTTCCTCCTGAGACCCCGGACATCATGCCATGGCTGAGTCCATACGGGTGTCAGTAGAATAAAATCCTGGTCTTTGGCTACTACACTTTGAGGCGGTTCATTATCTAGTCACACACTCATAACTGGACTGAACCATTCTGCTTGGTTCCTAAATTAACTTCCTTGAATCTGGGAACCCTGGTGGCGAATTGAATTTCTAGTTGGGCTGCTAACCACGACGTCAGCAGTTCAAACCCACCAGCCACACTGCTGGAAAATGATGAAACTTTCTCCTCCTTTAAATATTTATAGCCTTGAATACCCACAGGGGCAGTTTGACTCTGTCTGTGTTAATATGGGTACTTTAGAGAAACAAATGCACAGAAACTCATGTATAAGAGAGAGTTTTAAATAAAAGTTAAGTGCACATCAAGAAAAACATCCCAATCCAGTGCTGCCCAAGTCCACAAGTCCAACATTAACCCATATGTCTGACACCAAATCACAAAGTCCTTCTCCATCTCACAAAACATACACTATTATGGCAACTGCAGGAGGAAAACCGAATCAGTAAACATGTAAACATCTCAGTGCTGGCAGGAGTCTCCAGACGGCTGCTCCAGCACCCAGGGCTTTATCGGGGTAGGTCCATGTGGCTTTTCTTCAGGGATGTCTTGCAGGAAGTGAGCCTTGCCAGCTGAAGCAGGAACTGGTTAAGGCAACTGCACCCTGGTCCGACCATCAGAGAGCAAGAGACCCGAGAACTTGAAAGGCAAGGCTCACTGAGCCACTTATCTCTCCGCCCTTCAATTAACCAACCCCACGTGTTTATCGGCCAGGTTGGCACAATAAACCTTAACTATGTCACTGTCCTATAACCAAAACAAACAAACAAACAAACAAACAAACAAACAAACAAACTCACTGTCATCAAATCACTCACAGTGACCCTTTAGGGCACAACAGAACTGCCCTTGTGGGTCTCTAAGACTGTCGCTGTTATAGACCCTGCTTTCTTCCACAGTACAGCTGGTAGGTTTGAACTGCTGAACTTGCAGACCACAGCTCAGCACGTAACCACTATACCACTCGGGCTCTCTGTTCCATCCTGTCCATTGAAATGAACTCAGTGGAAATGAGTTTTAATCTGGTTAGCGGGTATATCTTTTTCAACTGCCTTGTCGTCCCCCTCAATGCTTTTTACTTTGGACCTTGCTTGCCTCTAGGCAGCAAACTCAAGTGACTGCATGGGTGAGTAGGGCGGAGTGCAGAAAGGATTTAGACCAGCGTAAGCTCGGTAATGATGAAGGTATTCTTAATACATGTATATTGTGTGAAATGTGACCAGGGTGACATGTGTATTGTTGAGAATATACACAGCTATAGAATAGACGAATCCAACAGTTTCTCCGTGCACAATCCAGGGACGTTAATCCCATTCTTCAAGTGTGTGGCCACTCTTCCTCTCCTTTTCCTCCATGGATACACACTCAGTGCCCTCTACGGTCTGTCTGATCTCGAGAGTTGGTGTTGTCAGTTCGAGCCCACAGAGATAGTTCTTGAAAGGGCAGAATTCTCAAGGCAGATTTTAAAATTTGTATTTGAGTTTTAAAAGGCTTCAGGGGATCCTTTTGGTATAAGGCGTAAAGATTATTTTAGGACGAGAGTTTCAAGGCTTCATCCAACCACAAGGTCTGGGGTCCATGTTCTTTTTGTTGTTGTTAGGTACCGTCAACTTGGGTCAACACTACGTTCAACGAAGCAAAACACGGCTGGTTGTGTCATTCTCACAATTGTTTTCGTGCCTGAGCCCATTGTTGAAGCCACTATGTCAATCCATATCCTGCTGGGTCTTTTTTTTTTCTTTAATTTTATTTTAAAAAACTTTTTTGGGGGGGTCTTCTTTTTCTCCAGCCATCTACTTTACCAGGATCCCTGGTGGTGTAGTGGGTCACTCATTGGGTAGCTAACCTTGAGGTAAACAGGATGAAACCACCAGCCTTTACTTCTATAAAAAGTTACAGTTTCGGATACCCATCTGGCCAGTTCCACCCTGTCCTATAGACTAACTGCGAATCAGAAAGGACTCAATGGCAGTGAGTTTTCTGCTTTACCGAGCATGATGTCCTTCTCTAGTGATTGGGCTTTCTTGATAACATGCCCAAAGTACTCGACACAAAGTCTTGCTATCCTTGCTTCAAAGGAGCATTCTGGCTGTACTTCTCCAAAACATATTTGTTTGTTCTTTTGGAAGTTTATGGTACTTTCTATATTCTTCACCAGCACCATAATTTATTTATTTATTTTTAAAAATCATTTTATTAGGGGCTCATACAACTCTTATCACAATCCATATATACATCAGTTGTATAAAGCACATTTGTACATTCATTGCCCTTATCATTCCCAAAACATTTACTCTCCACTTAAGCCCCTGGCATCAGATCCTCATTTCCCCCCTCCCTCCCTGCTGCCCCCTCCCTCATGAACCCTAGATAGTTTATAAATTATTATTATTTTGTCATATCTTACACTGCCTGATATCTCCCTTCACCCACTTTTCTGTTGTCCGTCCCCCAGGGAGAAGGTTATATGTAGATCCTTGTAATCGGTTCCCTCTTTCTACCCCACCTTCCCTCTCCCCTCCAGGTATTGCCACTCTCACCACTGGTCCTGAAGGGATCGTTTGTCCTGGATTCCCTGTGTTTTCAGTTCCTATCTGTACCAATGTACATCCTCTAGTCTAGCTAGATTTGTAAGGTAGAATTGAGATCGTGATAGTTGGGGGGGGGGGTGGAACCATTTAAGAAGTAGAGGAAAGTTGTATGTTTCATCATTGCTACAATGCAACCTGACAGGCTTGTCTCCTCCCCCCGACCCTTCTGTAAGGGGATGTCCAATTGTCTACCGAAGGGCTTTGGGTCTCCACTCTGCACTCATCCTCATTTACAATGATTTGATTTTTTTGTTCTTTGATGTCTGATACCTGATCCCTTCGACACTTCATGGTCACACAGGCTGGTGTGCTTCTTCCATGTGGGCTTTGTTGCTTCTGAGCTAGATGGCCGTTTGTTTACCTTTAAGTCCTTAGGACCCTAGATGCTGTATCTTTTTTTAAAAAAACATTTTATTAGGGGCTCATACAACTCTTATCACAATCGATGCATATACATACATCAATTGTATAAAGCACATCTGTACATTCTTTGCCCTAATCATTTTCTTTTTTTTCTTTTCTTTTTTTACACTTTATTAGGGGCTCATACAACTCTTATCACAATCCACACATTTGGATTTCAGCAATTCCTCTTGGTTACATTACCCTAGATCATACCCTACCAGGCCTCCTGCACCCGCCTCACCACCGATTAGGATCACTTGTTGTTCTTTGTCCCTGAGTTTGTTAACACCACTACCTTTCCCCCACCTCCCCCTCTCCCATGTTCTCCCAGAACTGCCAGTCCTGTTGTTTTCTCCTCCAGATTGTTCATCCAGCCTATCTTATTTAGACAGACCTACGGAGATAATAACATGCACAAAAACAAGACAGAGGAACACCAAGCAACAAAATAAAACAAAATAAAACAACAAACCAATGACAAAAAACCCCAAAACAAAACACAATAAGAAAGAAAAGCTTGTAGTTAGTTCAAGGACTGTTTGTTGGCCTTTAGGAGTGTTTTCCAGTCCAGTCTGTTGGGGCACCAAGCCCTGGCCCCAAAGTCTATTTTTGGTATTCCCTGGGGACTTCATTGCTCTGTTCCCTTGCTGTTCTGTTGCATGCCCTTAGTGTTTTGCCTCCGTGTGGTGGGATCAGATTGGGCAGAATTCCCTCATTGTGTTTCTCCAGTGTTGTCCCATTCGGGGTTGTGGGTCAATGAGGGATCTCACATCTCATAGTGGGGCTGGCCATGTGGTATTCTCTGTGGACTGGCTGCTCTAGCGGGAATATTGTCCTCAAGGCTTGGTGGTCCAGGATGTGCTCCCCCTTTCTACCCTACCCTCCCAGTATCACCACTCTCACCACTGGTCCTGAAGGGATCATCTGTCCTGGATTCCCTGTGTTTCCAGTTCCTATCTGTACCAGTATACATCCTCTGGTCTAGCCAGATTTGTAAGGTAGAATTGGGGTCATGATAGTGGCAGGGGTGGGATGGGTGGAGGGGAGAGCATTCAAAACCAGAGGAAAGTTGTATGTTTCATCGTTGCTACAATGCACCCTGACTGGCTAGTCTTCTCCCCATGACCCTTCTCGAAGGGGATATCCAGTTGCCTAGAGATGGCCTTTGGGTTCCCAATCTGCACCTGCCCTCCTTCACAATGATTTGATTCCTTGTTATTTAATGCCTGATACCTTATCCCTTCGACACCTCATGATCACACAGGCTGGTATGCTTCTTCCATGTGGGCTTTGTTGCTTCTGAGCTAGATGGCTGCTTTTTTACCTTCAAACCTTTAAGACCCCAGATGCTATATCTTTTGATAGCTGGGTATCATCCTCTTTCTTCACTACATCAGCTTATACACCCATTTTGTCTTCAGTGATTGTGTGTGTGTGTGTGTGTGGGTGGGGGTGTGATCATCACAGAATGCCAATTTGTTAGAACAAAGTGTTCTTGTATTGAGGGAAGGTGTGAGCCCAAGTCTAAAGCCCCTCTGCAGCTTCAGTGCATTGCCTTATAACTAGATGTACATAGGCCAGTACCATCTTTCTTCTTTTTAAATAGAAATAATTGCAAACTTAATAGTTACAATAATAGCCCTAAGAACCCCTACATTCTCTTTCCCCTAGTTTTAACATTTATTTTACCAATCCCTCTGTACCTATGAATTCATTGTGTTGTTTTTTTTCCTGGAACAATTTCTTCTTATTCTTATGGCAAAAACACTCAACAAAATTAACCCAATTATATGTGTCGAACTGATTCTACAGATATAATTGGGTATACTCAGTTCCACACATATAATTTGGTACATTCTCCATATTGTGTAAGCATAATCCTTGTCCTTTTCCAAATTAATCTACCACCATTAACATAAACTCAACACCTCCTTCTGAACTATTTGACAACAGGTATCATGCCCTTTTATTTCAATCACAGTGACTGTAATTATGCATGATTTCCGTGGCTGTAAATTTTTATGGGAGCAGATAACACTACCTTACTCAAGCTCTGCCACCGAGTCAGTTCTGACTCACAATGACCCTATAGTGCAGAATGGAACTGCCCCTTTGGTTTGGAGGTTGTAAATCTTAATAAATAAGACTCACTGCCATCAAGTTGATGCCAACTCATTTGGACCCTATAGAATTGGGTAGAACTGTGCCCTGTGAATTTCTGAGAATGAAACTCTTTGTAGGAGTAGAAAGCTCCATCTCTCTCCTGAAGCAGATGGTGATTTCAAACTGTTGACACTGTAGTTAGTAGTCCAACATATAACCGCTCTGCCACCAGGGATCCTTAATGCAAGAACATTTTGTTCTATTAAACTAGCATTGCATGATGCTCACCTTCCTGACACAATCGCTGAAGACAAAGTAGGTGCATAAGCAAATGTGGTGAAGAAAGCTGATGGTATCCAGCTATCAAAAGAGATAGCGTCTGGTGTTTTAAAGGCTTGAAGATAAATAAGCAGCCATCTAGCTAAGAAACAACAAAGTCCACATGGAAGAAGCACACTAGCCTGTGTGATCATGAGTGTCAATGGGATCAGCTATTAGGCATCAAAGACCCAGAACAAAAGATCACATTGAGGTGAAGAGGTGGAGTGTGGAGTGGAGACCCAAAGCCCACCTGTATACAATTGGACATCTCCTTACAGTAGGGTCACAAGGAAGAGATGAGCTAGTCAGGATACAGTATAGCGCTGATGAAATATACAACCTTCCTCTATTTAATGCTTCCTCCCCCCACTATCATGACTCCAATTCCACGTTACAAATCTGATTAGACCAGAGCAGGTTCACTGCTACAGATGAGAGCTGGAAACACAGGAAATCCAGGAAGGATATACCCCACAGGACCTATAATAGGAGTAGCGATACCAGAAGTGTAAGGGGAAGGTGAGGGGAGAAAGCAGATAACTATCACAATGATCTACATATACCTCCCCCCCAGGGGTAGGACAACAAAAAAGTGGGTGAAGGGAGACAGCAGTTGGTTTAAGACATGAAAAAATTATAAATTATCCAGGGTTCATGAGGGAGGGAGAGTGGGGGAGGAGGGGCAATGACCTGATACCCAGGGCTCAAGTAGAAAGAAAATGTTTTGAAAATTATGGTGGCAACAAATGTACTTGACACACTGGATGGATATATGGATGTTGCTGACAGCTGTAAGAACCCCCAATAAAATGATTTTTTTAAAGAAAGAAAGAAAGCATGTAATTTTGGGGAGTGACCACCTTTCTTTTTGAACTAAGCCATTTTCATACTCATACTCGATTCTGACCCATAACAACCCTGTAGGAATGGGTGGAACTGCCCCTGTGGGTTTCCAAGACGGTAACGCTCCCCAGAGCGTCGGGCACTTTCGAATGGCTGGCCTTGCAGTGACAGCCGCTGCCCCACCCGACCTCCTCTATGGAGGTCAAAGGGGACTGTGGGGTCCAGTTTCAGCCCAGGGTTGGAAGACTAACTCAGGGCAGTTTTCTTGGGAATCCTTCCTGCCTCAGGTGGTCCAGTCTGTGTGCATTCTTCAGAAAGTGAATATTGCTTGCACGTTTTCCTCCCTCTCTAGGCAGCCTCTAAAGTGGGCCTAGTGGCAGAGACTTACCAAAGCCGTCCAGGCACTCAAACGAGAGCTCCTAGCCCCCGGAGCTTCCCCATCCTCACTTTCTGAGTTCTAGATATAAGATTGGTCGTCCTCCAAACTTGTGACCACGTCTTTCACACTTCGGGCCTTTACACAGCATGCTGGGCCAAGTGAAGGTGAAGGTGAAGGTGAAGGGAGTGGTATTTATTGAATTCCTGCAATAATCCAGTAATCTCAGGGCAGCGGTTCTCAACTTGCCTTGTGCCCTGACCCTTTCATACAGTTCCTCATGTTGTGGTGACCTCCCCCCCCAACCATAACATTATTGTCGTTGCTACTCCATAACTAATTTTGCTACTGTTATGAATCAGGCGATTCCTGTGAAAGGGTCGGTTGACCCCCAAAGGGTCGTGACCCACAGGTTGAGAACCGCTGTTCTAGGGTTTTGCAAACAGCACACTACGCTGCTGACAAAAGGGTTGGAGGTTTGAGTTCACCCAGAGGCACCGGAGAGAAAGGCCTGATGATCCATTTCAGAAAAGTCGGTCACTGAAAACCACATGGTGTCCGTGCTTCTACTCTGACCCTTTTGAGCTTGACATGCATTGGGATCTGCTTGATGGCAACTGGGGTTGTTGCTGTTTTGCTGAGATCCACTTGTCATGACAAATCACGGAGGAATGACCAGTGGAGGGATCGGGAGGTGGCAGTCAACAGAAAGCCTTATCAAACAAAAACAAAGGGGTCAGGTGTTACCATCCACAGCCATTCTTTTCCAAATGGACATTCCTCACCCACGCCTATGCCACACCAGGACTTGTTACCTGGAGGGCTGTCGTGTCCGGCAAATAGAACTTTTTTTTTTGCTGGGGATTAATAATCATAGCAGCATAGGCTTGAACTTGGCAGAATAATTGGGGAAAGGGTAGGGATAACATGATGGAGGCAAGCAACATCACTCACGTCTACATGGAAAAATAATTAAATCGACAATATTTTGTTCTCTATATTCTACCACAATAAAACAAATAAGCATGTAAATAAATAAACATCCCCCAAGAGACCTAAAGTTAATGCTTCTATTTTAATTACTCAAATTATTTAATTATTCAAACAATTTTAATTACTCAAACTATTTAATTATTCAATTACCCATTCCTAAGGATAGTCAACAGTTGACTGAACGAAAGGACTAGCGCTCTATAATGAATACGCCTTAAAAAGAGGCCCAAACTCACTGCCATTGAGTTGATTCTGACTCAGAGACCCTGTGTGTCAGAGAACTATCCCTGTGGATAAATCGTTAGAAGAGAAAGCCTCATCTTTCTCCCTCAGCACAGCTGGTGGGCTCAAACAGATGACCTTGTGGTTAACAGCCCAATGTGGAACCCATAACGCCACCACAGCTCCTTAGAAAGAAGACAGTGGAGAATGATGCCTTTATCATTGTGAGTCATTATATTTGTTGCTTGTTAACAAAATCCATTACTGTTCTTTGAGCTGAAGCTCCTGAGGGTAATGCCTTCATCACTGTGAGCCAAGCAGTTGGTTCATTATCATTCTTGTTGTTTGATAGTAAAAGATACTGCTGTGTTTTGGAGAAAATTTACAGAGGCTGGTGGAATGAGGGGACGGTTTTTCAGTCTGTGAGCTTTGATTCGATTTCCTCCTTCAGGTGCAACTACAAGGTATTGTACAGGCAGCCTCTTCAGCACCCGAGGTGACAAAGGGAGCGAGAGAAGAAAGAACACTGAGAACCCTGGGACAGTGGAGAGAAAAAAATTAGATTTGTAGGAAATGGGGATGATAATGCACCAAGAGCCACTTAAAATGTTTGTGTGTGAGTGTGAAGCTGACCTATAAACTGTAGTGAATCCAAATCACATATGTCTTGTTCCTTCTCACCTATGAAAAGAACCCTTATGGAATATTGGGCAGCCAAGTGCAAGGTGAACAGTTCACATTCACCAGCCACCCCAGGGCAGAAAGATGAGTCTTTCTACGCCCATAAAGAGGTACAGGCTTAGAACAGTTCCCCCCTGTCCTGTAGGATTATTGTGAGTCAGAATTGGTTCAATGGTGGTGGATTTGGTTTAGCTTTTTCTCAGCTCCAGAAATCGAATGTGTTGCATTTTTTCATTATGGCCCCCAGGTGGCGTTTGCGTTTTCTTGGGTAAGTTTTGGATAAGTTGAGTGGGTCAGCTGGGCTGCTTTGGGTGCCAAAGGTGGGACGTCAGTAATCCAATCCTAGGTATTCTTTCCTCTGCCGGTACTGACCTACTAGTGAGCCCATCTGGTCCTGGCTGTTCTATTGTAATGTGCGCCAGGTGGATGAGCTCACCTGTGTGAATTTCAGCACCAGCCACACAAAACCTACTGGGTGCTCATTACAGAGGAGGGCCATTCCTCCAAATTCATTTTCTACCTTTGCTAATGGATGTTAGATAATTACAACAAGTGCTTATCTACCGCTTGGTGTTCTGCTTTTAATTCAATGCCATTTCACATGTCAGGATTAGTAGCAAATATAAGCAAAGCATTATTATATTATCTTAGAAATCAAAGCATAAATAGCATTGAGATAAACATGAGATGTTTTAGACCCTAAAGTAGAATTAGAGGACTAAAATATTGAGACTGATTTTATAAGTAGTGCTAGATACCCGGGCTGCTTTACAGAATAAATTCTCTCACCAGCTACTTTCCCCCTAGTCCCCTCCCCCCACAGAAAGTT
The DNA here is from genome assembly GCF_050624435.1 of Tenrec ecaudatus. Classification (NCBI taxonomy): domain Eukaryota; kingdom Metazoa; phylum Chordata; class Mammalia; order Afrosoricida; family Tenrecidae; genus Tenrec; species Tenrec ecaudatus. The sequence goes on along the minus strand of NC_134530.1, from coordinate 246,606,370 downwards.
CTGGGGCTAGGACCGCGACAAGGTATAAATGCCTCTCTCCCCACCCCGTCTTCTTCTGTTGCTTGTCCCCTTCTCTGTTTATTTGGCACAGAACTTGACTCTTCTGAAAGAGGCAGTAGGATGGGAACTTAAATTTATTTAGAAACAAAACTATAAAACTGTGGAGCACATGGTGCCTTGGCATATTCTCCAGCTACATGTAAACACTTGTGTTTCCATCTCTCTGACTCATCCCCAAAGAATTCTGCATCTCCAGTTTACACCAATCATAGATGGTGAGGTAGTTAGTTAGTTTATTGTGCCAACCTGTCCGATAAACACTTGTGGGATTAATTGAAGGGCGGAGGGATAAATGGCTTGGTGAGCCTCGCCTTTAGAGTTCTTGGGTCTCTTGCTTTGTGATGGTCGGACCAGGGTGCAGCTGCCTTAGCAGTTCCCTGCTTCAGCTTGCAAGGCTCACTTCCTGCAAGACATCCCTGAGGAGAAGCCACATGGACCTACCCCAATGCAGCCCTAGTTGCTGGAGCAGCCATGTGGAGACCCCTGGCAGCGCTGAGATGCTTACATGCTCACTGACTTGGCTTTCCTCCTGCAGTCGGCATCACTGCGTGTGTTTTGTGAGATGGAGGAGGACTTTGTGGATTGGTGTTTGGACATATGGGTTAATGTTGGACTTGTGGGTTTGGGCAGTACTGGGTTGGGATATTTTGTTGATGTGCACTTAACCTTTACACAAAACTCTCTCTTATACATGAGTTTCTGTGGATTTGTTTCTCTAAAGAACCCAGACTAACCCAGAAGGGTAGTTGGGGGCATCCCTGAGGGACTCAAATTATGCACCTTTTAAATATTCTTTAGGTGTGGGGAACAAAAAGAAGTCTGAAGAGGGAAGATCAAGGCTGCAGGGCGAATGGAGTAAGATTTCCCAACAAAATTCTCATAGGACAGCCCTTGCTCCCCTGGAAGTACGAATCGGTGGAAATGTCCTGATGGGTGAAACAATTCCTCAGCACAACTTTCTTGGCCTTTTCCTTTGCACTGCAGTTTTCCTTTATAGAAACCTATAACTTCTTGATAATAAGCTCCCTTGGTTGTTCTGTATCCTTCAAGAAAAGGTATCAAGATTTCCCCTTTAGAGCCCTTCGAAAACAATCGCCGTCACCTCTGACTTCTCGGCCTTGAATTTAACCGGCGAGTAGAGCCCTGGTGACATCATGCTGACCCGCAGGGCTGCCAATACAAGGTCAGTTGGAAACCACCCGCCAGACCAGCCTCTCTCCTAACTTCCATAAAGAGTCACAAGCTTAGAAAGCCACTGGGTCAGTTCGACCCTGTCTCACAGTGTTAGGAAGTCAGAATTGACTCCGTGACTGAGAGTTTTTAGCTTGAGCAGATCTCTCAAGAAGTCACAACTTGGACTGAAGCTCGTTTGCAAGGCTCTCTAAGCAAACTAAAGCAGACGTACCGCTGAGAGAACTTGTCTGCATCCATCCACTGATCGAAGAGACGTGTCGAACCACATCTGCCTGGGATAGACCCTTGTGTGTATGGACTGGGACCCTAGTGGGCAGTGCTTTGGCGTGTCCTCATCCAGCAGCCTGTTTGGAAAAGGCACTCACATACTTTCTGAATTACTTGAGCCATTAAAAATGCTCTGGTTACCGCAGGCTTAATTTTGGAGAGTATAATTTTTTTCTGCATGTTACCTAATGTATATGCCTAACCACCATTCCCTAGTGACCAGTTGTCTGTATTTACCTGTCTGGAAACTGTGTAGTAGCTCTGACAACCCACGAAAGTTCAGAGTTCAGGTCAGAAGTTCACCCCGATTTTTCCAGTTTGTTATTTTCATGAAAAAGTCTGAGTTACACGGTGGTTATGAAAAAGCTGTTTTTAAATTAAATAATTGCTTTTCGGTAGATTAATAGACTCTAGAAGGTTCAGGACATCATAAGTGACAAATCATTTTTCCCCCTCCCCAAACCTACCAGTCCCCTCGCTCAGAAGCAACCACCATTATCACGTTTTAAGTATTTCCCAGATATATGAAATGTGTAAATAATGTATGCAGTACATGTGTTCATAAGTATGTGGTTTTGTTTTTAAACACTGAGAGTAACTTCTTAGTGTCTGCCTCGCCTTCCTCCTTTTAACTTAGCAATATACTCGTATCTTGAAAATCTTTGCATATCAAGACGTAAAAGCTGTCTTACTGCTTAATAATTGAACAGTATTTCATCATCCGGATAGACCACCATTTATCGAATAGTCTCATTTGGACATTAGGGTCTTTGATAAATTTCCGTTGTTACAAATAGTAGTTCAGTGGATGTTCTTGTACAGGCAGCTTTGCATCCACTGGGAAGATAAATGTCGATGTGGTACGGTTAATGACTGATTTGGCCCTTCTCAGAGTGAGGGTGGGTTCAGGGGTAGGAGCGGTACCCAAGGTCAGCAGGTGGAGCCCAGCAGCCATCTCCCAGAGAGAGATGAGGCTTTGTGCTCCAGGAAACATTTATGAGCTGGGAAGCCCATGGGGCTGTTCCACTCTTCCCGTGAGGTTTCAAGGAGTCAGAAGGGACTCACCGGCAGCAAGTTTGGGAGACGGGCCCTTCTAGGCATTTTGAATTCTAGCCATTTTGACTCCCATAAAATTGGGCGGGGCAATGCAAGTAGGGTCTTGGTGGTCCACCAAGGGGATGGACAATGCTCGTAATACAACTACTGTGCATGCAACCCTTGCGGGGCTGGGACGGTGGAAATAAGATGTGTGGAACCCTAGTGAGGGGACTAGTCAGTTTTGTTATCCTTCTCAAAACAGGATCAAAAGAGAGGAGACCTCATTGCCAACAAGAAAGAAGTGCCGGGAGCAGCCATACCCTTTGGACCTGTGGTCACTGTCCTGAGAGCTATGTCGATCCCGGAAAACATTGTAATACCAGCGACAACACAAGACGGCAGGACGCAGCAGCAGAGGAACGGTGGTAGTGGAATGTATCAGGAGACTGGCATGAGAGGGCACAGCGGGCTTCCCAGTGCACGGATCAAGAAAACGAAGTGCCTTCTAGCAGCTTTGAAGGCAGAGTGGGGTGCTTCCTGGCATTTGGTAGTGCTAAAGAGCTTTAATACAATTGCCCGAGCAGGGCAGAGGCCAGGCTGAGGGGCGGAGGGGGTCCAATGGTGAGAGAGCCTTCTGTCTCTAGGCACAGCCAGAAGCTGTCCTGACAAAGAACTGTCTCCCAAGTTGTTCCTGATGCCGAATTGTACTTTGTTATTTACCGGTAAACCCCTTAGTCTGACTCTACCAAAGTATGGTGGGACTATTGCGGCAAATCGGCAAATCAGTAGAGTAGAGAGTGCCATCAGCGGGGTGATTGGTGTCTGAATTGGAGAAAGGTTGGAGAGAGGAGGGGATCATAGAACTCAGCTTTTGCATCATGTCGATCTTGGTTCTCCACTGGCCTTGTGACGTTAGAGGCCGGCCACCATCCCGTTTGACAGGATCAGAGTCTCTGTACTTGGACTTTGCTAGCTGTTACCAAACCAAACTCACCGCCATCGAATCGGTTCTGTCTCATGGCCACCCTATGCCATAGTGGAGAGGTGGAGGGAGCTTTTCTGTGGGTGTGGTTTTTAGAAAGTTAAAAAAACAAACAAACCCAACTTGCCTTTACTTAGGCTTTTGCTATTTCGTTCCTCGTTCATTTTTAGCAGCTGTGCACGGGAGTTTATCTTGAGCACTGGACGTGGGTGGCTGGCAGGCACCTTCTGAGTTATTGCCCCAGAGGCGAGGGCCTCACTTGCTTCACTCAGCCTGTTTCTCCAAACCAACACCAACCTCCCTGTCATCGCAAGTGAATTCCGAGTCAGAGCGACTCCTGAGGACAGAGTAGATCGGCCCCTGTCTCGTTCCAAGGCTGCGCATCTTTCGACAGCACACAGCCTTCCAGAGCTTATGCCTGCAGAGCACCAGGGAGGCCCGAACTGCTTACCTTGTGGGGAGCCACACAATAACCAACCCAGTACATCACCAGGGCGGCTGCACACGGTCACATGTGCCCTGCTTACTTAGCCTGGAAAGTTCTACAACTTCAGCCTGTGTCAGAATCACCCACAACAGGGGATGGGCTCCCCTCTCAGAGTTTCTGATGTCAGTAGGTCTGAGGTGGGGCCCTATCATTTGCATTGCTAACAAATTCCCGCTGCGGTAAGGAGGCTGGCCCAGGAAACGTGGAGAACCCTCCCTTTAGAGCTACCTTTCATGCCAAGCCCCCCAAAATGACATGCCCTTTTCTGCTAATAACACTTCAGTGGGTCCCTCTGGCCCATGAATACACTAGCTGCTCCTCGGAATGACAGGCACGAGTTCCCAGTGTGGTGGTTACATAACTTCGTGTCAACTTGGAGATAGGTAAAAATGTAAGCGTGGCATTCAAACTGTCACTCGCCACACTCGCAGCCTGATGGAGCCTCATTGTGGGTGTGGCCTTCACAGAAGGAGGGCCCTGGTCCTGGCCCTGGCCCTCTCTCTCTGCGTCCACCTTCCTGCTGGCTGACTGATTGCTGCCAGAGCCCTGTGATGTGTCCATGGCTATTGGATCCACACAGCTTTGCCACCCCCTCCCCACCCAGCCCCCCACACCCAGCAAACTGGGATCTTCCTGCAGCCTGCATCACTGCATGTGGCGTAAGTCTGACAGGGACTTACGGACAAGTAAGAGACTTACGGACTTGAGTTGGGCTGGGCTGTTTCCTTGATATAGAATTACTTCTTGATATAAAGCTCTCTCTTATACAAATATAGGAGTGTCTCTGGACTTAGTGTCTAGTCAACTCGGCCCAACACACCGGGCTACCCGTCCAGCCTCCGAGCCTGCCAGGCACATGCTGTTCTAGCCATCTGAACTGGCCAACTCTTACTCCTTCCTTAACACGCAAAGCATCTGCCTTTGCTTCTAGAAATCAGCCCTCTGCCCATTCTTGGTCCTCCCAGGGTGCTCCCTGGGTAGGCCTCCGTGTTCACATCTGCAGCTTCCCGTGGAGAAGGTCTGTGCGTGTGACTATCTTCTCCCACCAGAGTCCTGAGGGCTGGGACCGTCTGGATTCCTTTTGTCTCCATTGCTGTGTCCGGTAGCCCAGGGACAGAAGAGCATTTCATGAACTGAGCTGAGCCGAACTGAATGCTGTTTGTGATTGTCTAGTGAAAGCACAGAAGCACAACCCTGAATGACCGACCGCTAGAGATGTACAAGTCCAGGCGCCCCCGAGGAGCAGAGCTGAGCCTCAATGAGGCACTTTCTGAAAGTGTAAGGGCCTGGTGGGACACCTCTTAAATTGTCTGTAAAAATCAAATGCTTTTTTTTTTCCTATTGTGGTTCTATCTATCTATCTATCTATCTATCTATCTATCTATCTATCTATCTATCTATCATCAATGCAACATCTTTACAGCTCAGTGACATTAAGCATGCTTCCCAGGTTGTGCATCCCTCACTATGGGTTGTTTCTACGGGAGCTCATCACCCATGGCAGACACTGTGTTCTCTGAACAGTGACGCCTGCATCCTCTCCCTGCTCAAGCATAGGAAAACCTGTAAAAGCTGGAACATGTGTAACACAGAAACCTGCCAGAGAAGGAAAACTAAAATATTTCCCAGGAAAGAGGAGCAATAGAAGAGGGGAAGACTGCATACTGCCCACAGGTGGGCATTTTGCAAGACCCGGAAACACAGAGCAGTTCTGTTGAGTTCCGGCTCTCATAGGGGGTCACTGTCCTAAACATTGGCCCTTGTGTGCTTGGCTATTCTTACTCACTTACTTACTCCCTGCCATCAAGTTGAGTTTGGACTCATAGTGACCCTGTAGGACAGGGTGGAACTGCCCCTGTGGGTTTCTGCTTCTCTCTCTCTGTTTTATTTGCGTGCCGTCCCCATAGCATGCAATTCAGTAGTTCAACCATGTCAAGAGGAGTTGGGCAACCTGAATCACTATCCATTTTAGAGCCTTTCCTTTTTCCTCGTACTCTTTGCCATTCATGAAACTCAGTACCGAAGTAGAAGGTCGTGTCTTTCTCTCATGACGTTGTAGTTTCAAACTACTGCCCTTGTGTCGTTGGAGGAGTAGCCACGAGGGCGCCTGGGTGGCCTATTCCAGATCGTTCATCTAAAGGCAATTGTGCAATATGTGTCCCTTTTAACTTAGTATAATGTTGTCAAGGTTCGTCCATGGTAACGCATACATCTGCATTTAATTGATTTTCATGACTGAGTAATCGTCCATTTTCATTATCTCTTCATTCCTTTATCTGTTGGTAGACACTTGGTTGTTTGCACATTTTGGTATTGTGAAGGGTGCTGCCATGCACACTGGTGTACAAACCTATGTTTGTATTCCTGCTTCTGGTTCTTTCGCGTGTATACCTGGAGGCTGAATAGCTGGGCCATTGTGTAGGCATGTGTTAAGATGTGAAAGAAATTGTTGAAAGTTTTCCCAAATTGTTGTCCCAACAGGTGTGAGTTTTCCTTCTAATGTATATTGATAGATACCCTGAAGACTATGTTGCTCTAAGTAACGATTCCATGGGTGACATTTTAAAATGTCCTAGGTCAAAACCATTTTGAGACTGTTCTTTGGTTTGGGCCTTTGGGTTCTTGCTTATCTTTAACTGGCTTATGGAAAGTAGAGGCATTTTCAATTAATAGCATGGGACACCTCTTCTTGTTCTAGGTCAGTAATTAAGAAGTTAGAGCCTACAACTATATTGATGCAAACGAAGTGGGTTTGGGGTGGAGACCAAAGCCCATCTCTAGATAATTGGATATCCCTCCACAGAAGGCTTATAAGGAAGAGACAATTCAACAAAGGTGTAGTATAGCACCGATGAAATACACATTATTCCGCTAGTTCCTAAATGCTTCCTCCCCTCCGCTACCATGACCCAGTTCTACTTTAAAATCTGGCTAGACTAGAAAACACATTGGTACAGCCAAGAGCTCTTGACACCTGGAATTCAGGACAGACAAACCCCTCAGGAACAGTAGTGGGAGTATTGATAGCGTGAGGGTAGGGGGATAGTCAGGGAGGGGGAAGGGGGGAAATGGGGGAAACCATCACAAGGTTGAATATATAGCTCCCCCCTCAAGGGGAAAAACAACAGAAATGTGGTTGGAGGGAGACAACGGATAGTGTAAGATATGAAATAATAAAAACAATGTATAATTGATGAAGGATTCATAAGGGTGGGAAGATGGGGGAGGGATGGTAGAAAACAGGAGTTTAGAACAAGGGCTCAAGTAGAAAATGTTTTAGAAATGATGGTGGTAACATATTATAAGAATGCTTGATACAATTGATGTATGGAATGTTGTAAGAGTTGTAAGAGCCCCCAATAAAATGATGTTTTAAAACAACAACAAAGTACACACATAAAAGTGTGAATACAGAAAAATAAAAAGTTGTTAAAAATGAAATGGAATATTTGAAGACATATCCTGGGCATTAGTGAGTGGAAATGGACTGTTATTGGTCATATTGAAGCACATAATTATATGATCTGCTGTGTAAGGAATGACAGCCTGCTAAGGGACAACATTGTATTCATGGTCAAAAAGAACAGATCCATCGTTTTATAATATTATGAATGGTTACAATAAATTATAATGCAATAATAATAAAAGAAGCTAGGGCCTGATTTAGTCCTGATACAGAGGTTTGTGGTCTCTTCTGATGGGTTGGGATGCAGGCCGCAGAAGGACTCCCAATCAACCAGTTACAGAAGCAAAGGAGTACTTTCCAACTAAAAAGGTATTTGTTGTGGGAAGCTATAGAAATTAAAGGTTAAGCGCCAATGTGGTGGCAGAGTGGTTACTTATTGGGCAGCTAACTGCAAGGTCAGCAGTTTGAAACCACCAATCACTCCTAGGGAGAAAGACAGGGCTTTCTATTCCCATAAAGACTTACAGTCTCAAAAACTCACAAAGGCACTTCTGCCCTGTCCTGTAGGGTGGATAGCAGTGAGTTTTGTTTGTTTGTCAGCTTTTGGTTGGTGGGGTGCTAGGGAAACCCTACCTTCTTGTCACCATTGTACAGACCTTAAGGGGCCAGTCTTGGCCTCCAGACTGTAGGCAAGGAAGGGACCCTGAGTGTGGGTGTGCTGGTAACCAGGTGGTATTTGGATCTACAGACGCTATCTCTTTTGATAGCCGGGCTCCATCAGCTTTCTTCACCACATTTGCTTATGCACCCACTTTGTCTTCAGCAATCATGTCAGGAAGATGATCGACGTGGAATGCCGGTTTAATAGAACAAAGTGTTCTTGCATTGAGGGAGGACTTGAGTGGAGGCCAATGTCCACCTGATAAAGCTCTTTTTACACACATATGAGTGTCTCTGGATTTGTTTCTCTAGTCAACCCAGACGAACACACTTGGGAATAACAAGAAAGGCTGCCAAACACCCCTCTGTTATGCTCACCTGACAGACATAGCCATGGCGTTTGGTCACTCAAATTGGGCGTGAATACCTGTCTGACTGTGCATGGACTCATCTCCTGAGAGGCTGAAGTCACCTGCTCTGAGTGTGGAAAACTAGCTGAAGACTGAAAATTTAGACATCATTTACTCATTCACCTATCCAGCAAAAAAACAACCAAAAAAAAAAAGGATTTAATATGTCCAATGTACTGTGTCTCTAGACTGGGAGGGAGTTAAAGACAAATTCAAAATACAATCAAGTTTGACAAACCCTTGATTCTCCTGTGTAGGAAGGAGTTAAGTCAAGTACACAGAAAGCTGTAAACTGAATGAAAGTGGCAAATTCCTCGTGAGAGGAAGCCATCAAGTATTCCAAATGTTCAGGTGTGTGGGGGGGTGGGTGGGTGGGGGGGAGAGCTGCTTCTAGCTTGCAGAATCTGGAAAGAATTAGCGGAGGGAGTGGGCTCTGAGCAGGCTGTGGACTCGAGGGAAAGGCATTCTTGTCATAACTCTCGGTGTCTGTGCGGGCAGAGCAGAGGAGAGAACAATAAAGGCAGAGCCTGAGCCCTGAGTGGAGACGTCTTGTACAGAAGTCAGAACTTTCAGAAAAGAGGAGGCGTGTTGGCCGCAGCCAGGAGAGAAAGAGAGCTGGCAGAGGTGGCTGTCAAGCAGTGTCTGAATAAGGGGTTCTAGACAGGTGGAGTGCTAGGTGATGGGACTCTGGGCGCTGTTTATGACTGCTCTCCTCCTCTGCCTTTGGCAGCGTGGTCATAAAGGGACCATGGATTGGGTCTTAAAGGCTCTTAAGGGACCAGGTTCCACAGTGAATTGATGTCTGACTGCTCAAAGAAACTGAACCACGATCTGAGAAAGGGCTGCTTGGTGCCTGTGTGGGGAACTGTGAGGGGCTCATTTGGTTAGCAGGTGTGCAAAGGGGACCCAGGAGCTAGAATATGGAGAAGGTGATCTGGGATGAGACCATGCAGATCTTAAATGCCAGGTACAGTACTATGGACTTTTCCCCCTCGATTTTCTGAAGGTAGTACGACTCTTTTCATGGCTTATCTGGAAGTGGTGGTGCAAACCGTTCATCTGCTGACTGCTACGGAAAGACTGGGGGTTCGAGCCTACCCAGAGGTCCCTTGAAAGAAATTCTGGCAGTCTGCTGGTGACAGCCGTGTGGAGGACAGTTCGACTCCGCTGCACATGGGACCTCCATGAGTCAGCACTGACTTACTACTGACTCTGGTTTCCTGGTTTAGCTGACCTGTGCCAGGAAGGTGATTCAGCAGATGAGGAATGCTGAACCCTGTCACAATACCTCTGGCTGTTTTAGAAGGACACCGGCAGACTGAAAGAGCCTTAGGGTGCTGGGCATTAGGCGTTGGGCTACTAACCTTAAGGTTGGTGGTTCAAACCCACCAGTCTGTGGGAGAAAGATGAGGCTGCCTGGTCCCATAAAGAGTTACCATCTTGAGAATACTATAGACCAGTGGTTCTCAACCTTCCTAATGCTGCGACCCTTCCATACAGTTCCTCATGTTGTGGTGACCCACCCCCCCAACCATAAATTATTTTTGTTGCTACTTCATAACTGTCATTTTGCTACTGTTATGAATCAGGCGACACTCGTGAAAGGGTTGCTCGATCCCCAAAGGGGTCTCGATCCACAGGTTGAGACCCGCTGCTCTAGAGGAGCACAATGAGTCGTAATAAAGTTAGTGACAGCCGCCTGCAGCCTACGACATCGACGGTTGCCACTGATAACGTCAATGAGCCCTCTTCAGAAAGGTATGGCCCATGCTTTGAAGTTCCCCAGGGTCTATATTCCTGTTGTCAAGGTCAAAGAGAAAGAGGAAGGGGGAGGATGTCCGGTGAGAGGTTTTCTGGAAGCAGGGAAGGGGGCAACAGCATGGGTTGCTGGGATGGGCCGGCGGATTCATAGAGGAAGCCAGAAGACACCAAGAAGACCACGGACAACTAATCCTGAGGGTCAAGCTGAGGGGGTCAAGTGCCTGGAAGGATGCCGCTGAGACAGACCGAGATAGTCGCCCCATCGGAGATTTCGTGTGCAGCACCGTGCTTAGACCTGTGAGCATGGTAGCAGGACTACGGCTGAGATCCCGAGCATCCTGATACAGAGATGTGTGAATGCCAGGGAAGGCAGGAGAAGAAAAGGGACGTGTGTGCGTGTGTGTGTTTTCATGCATTAAATGAATTTTGACTGGAAGGCACAAAATCATATTTTTTGGATGAGCAGTGAAATACTTAAAAATGGTTTCCCTTGACTCTGCAGCTCTGGGAGATGAACATATCTGATCAGAGCACACGGGAGCAGATGAAGGGGCAGGAAGAGAGAGTGGAGCACAGCCTGGCCCACCAGGCCGTGATGATGATGTCCTGAGTAGAGCAGCCAGTCCACAGAGAGAACAACATGGCTGGCCCCACTATGAGAAATGATGCCAATCAGTGACTAAGGGCGATACAGAGGGCAGCACTGGAGACACAGTGTGGGAATTGCACCTGACCTGATCTCACCACACCGAGGCAAATCACTGGGGGAGTGCAGCGGAACAGCAAGGGAATGGAGTGGCAAGGTCCCCAGGGAATGCTGAAAGTAGACTTTGGGGCCAGGGCATGGTGCCTCAACAGACTGGACTGGAAAACGCTCCTAAGGGCCAGCAAACAATCCCTGAACTAACTACAAGCTTTTCTCTTGTGAACTGTTTTGTTCTGTTCTTTGTCAGTGGTTTGTTTTTGTTGTTTTTGTTGTCTGGTTGTATACTGTTGCTTTGTTTTCCTCTGTCTTGTTTTCGTGCATGTTAGTGTCTCCACAGGTCTGTCTGAATAGGACAGACTGGATGAACTATCTGGAGGAAAAACAACGGGACCGACAGTTCCGGGGGGACTTGGGGTGGGGGGGTAAGGGGGGCAAGGAAGTGGTGTTAACAAACACAGGGACAAGGGAAAAACATGGGACCCCAAATGGTAGAGAGGGGGAGTGGCAGGCATGGTGGGAAATGATCAAGGGTAAGGTTGCTTAGAGAAGAGGTATACTCTAGCCCAGGTGACGATGAAGCATGGTAGTAGGGCAGGAGGAAACTCAAGGGAGATGGAGGAAAGAGCTAGGAGTCAGAGGGCATTCATGGAGGTCTAGACAAAGACATGTACATGCAAATATATATGGGAGGATGGGGAAATAGATCTGTGTCTATATTTATAGGTCAAGTATTAAGGTGGCGGAAGGACCTTGGGCCTCTACTCAAACACTCCCTCAACGCATGAATACCTACTTTTATTAAGTTGGAACTCTATGATGCTCACTCTCCCGACACAACGGCTGGAGCCAAAGTGGGTGAACAAGTAAATGTGGTGAAGAAAGCTGATGGTGCCTGGCTATCAAAAGAGATAGTGACTGGGGTCTTAAAGGCTTGAAGAGAAACAAGCGGCCATCTAGCTCAGAAGCAACAAAGTCCACATGGAAGAACACACCAGCCTGTGTGATCGAGTGGTCCCAAAGGGATCAGTTACCAGGCATCAAAGAACAAAAAATCATATCATTGACTGCACACCTCCATGGTAGGATCGCTGAAGACAAATGGGTGCATAAGCAAATGTGGTGAAGAAAGCTGATGGTGCCCGGCTATCAAAAGAGATAGTGTCTGGGGTCTTAAAGGCTTGAAGGTGAACAAGCGGCCATCTAGCTCAGAAGCAAAAAAGCCCACATGGAAGAAGCACACCGGCCAGTGCGATCACGAGGTGCCAAGGGACCAGGTATAAGGCATCATGCAAAAAAAAAAGATATAAGTGTGTGTATGTATGTGTATATGTGTGTATGTGTATATATGTATATATATACCATATTAAATGAAGGGGGAAGTGCAGAGTGGAGACCCAAGGCCCAAGTGTCGGCCGATGGAGATCCCCTCATAGAGGGGTTTAGGAGAGGAGATGGGTTAATTAGGGTGCGAGGTAGTACCGATGAAGAACACAGCTTTCCCCCAGATCCTGGATGCTTCCTCCCCCCAACTACCATGATCCGAATTCTACCTTGCAGGGCTGGATAGGACAGAGGCTGTACACTGGTACATATGAGGGCTAGAGGTACAGGGAATCCAGGGTGGATGATACCTTCAGGACCAAGGGTGTGAGGGACGATGCTGGGAGAGTGGAGGGTGAGTGGGTTGGAAAGGGGGAACTGATTACAAGGATCCACATGTGACCTCTTCCCTGGGAGAGGGACAGCAGAGAAGGGGGGAAGGGAGACTCCGGATAGGGCAAGATATGACAAAATAACGATGTATAAATTACCAAGGGCACATGAGGGAGGGGGGAAAGGGGAGGGAGGGGAAAAAAAAAAGAGGACCTGATGCAAGGGGCTTAAGTGGAGAGCAAATGCCTTGAGAATGATTGGGGCAGGGAATGTATGGATGTGCTTTATACAATTGATGTATGTATATGTATGGATTGTGATAAGAGTTGTATGAGTCCCTAATAAAATGTAAAAAAAGAAAAGAGGAGAAAAAAATGATTAGGGCAAAGACTGTACAGATGTGCTTTATACAATTGATGTATGTATATGTATGAACTGTGATAAGAATTGTATGAGCCCCAATAAATTGTTTAAAAAAAATGGTTTCCCAGTGGATCATTGCAGATGCAGGTAGGTTAAAATGTAACACCTTCTCATTGGCTCTCCCCTTTGATCCCCTTGAAATTTGTTTTGGTTTTTTAATCAGAGAGATTTGGAAATCTGTTTTACTTTGATATTGTTGTTTTTTAAAGGATTTTCTGTGTCTGCAACCTAGGATAACTCAATCTCTCGAGGCAGTAGCTTGATTCATGGTTCCTTGGGGGTGTGGCAGGGGAATTTGGGAGGGAATGGGGAGCTGATAATGATGAGTCCAGAATGAAGAACGTGTCCTCAAACTGTGGTGATTTTTGTATAATCCTTCTTGATGTGACTGAACTGTTGATATGTAAATTATTGCCAATTAAACTTAAAAATCCTTTCCAAACAAGGCCCTTATATATTTTCTCATTATTACTACATAGGTCTGGCATTTGAGCATTGTGTTAGTCTGGGTAGACTAGAGAAATAAATCCATGGACACACATATGTATATAAGGGAAAGGTTTATATATAAGAGGAATTGAACATTGAGAAAACATCCCCACCCAGTCCAGTCCAAGGCTATAAGTCTGATATTAGCCCATATGTGTGATACCAATCTATAAAGCCCTCTTAAGACTCACAAACACATGCAATGAAGACAGATGCAGGGCAATCACAAGCCAGTGGGTAGAAAGTCTTTGGGTCCAGTGGTGTTGTAAGCATCTCAGAGCTGGCAGGGGTCTCTCTGTGGCTTCTCTAGCTTCCGAGGTCTGGTTGCGTCCATGTGGCTTGTCTTCTGCAATGTCTCCCAGGGAGTAGCAGAGAGAGAGGTGTTTTCTGCCTCCAAGGAGCAAGTACCAGATTTCCCAGAATTCTCAGGATATGGCCATACCTACACAGAAGTCTCATTGGCTATCTCCAGATTCACAGCCTAAACTCCACCCCTACACTTTTAATCCTTAAATTGACACCAGATTAGGTGACTACCAGCTTTCTGATAAGCAAAGGGAATTTTGGGAGGTGTCACTGATGGGGATGTCAACCAGGGTCCAGCAGGTCACATGCTATGCCTCAGAGGGCCCCTTAGCCCGAAGCTGAGCTCAGCTTTTGGTTTTTCAGGGCTTGAAACTAGATTTTCGTAATCCACTCAGTGACAGATCCATGCTTGCTACCTGACAGCAGAATGACCCCTTCATTAGATTTCTAGTAGAATGATTTGCCAACAGCAGTATCCCAACTCTAGTGACAAGGAGACCTGGCCTTAGCAGTCAATAATCAAAATCGGTTTCCTGCATGGAGAGCCCCAACAAGGAAGTGATCATGACTGGGGGAATATTCTGTCCGTTCCTGTAAAGATGATGAAAATCCTCTCCATCAATAAGACTGTGGATCAATGACCTCAGACCTTGGGCAGGGTCAAATGCTATAGGCAACTTTTGCCTCCCTGAATCCACTTATTTCTTACTTGCTCACCTTCCTGGGGACATAGCTTTTCTTTTTCTATCTGTGGTATCACTGGCTGGCACTACAATCCAGGGCCCTGCCCGTTAGTCTAGCAGACGGGGAAGTCAAACTTCCCACTTTGAAGGGTGGTTTGTGGTCTTAGCTAACAGTGGTTACCAAATCAAGAGGTTGGACAGGATTTCAGAATCTGTGAACCTTTTCCAAGTGGACTCTTTTGATTTCAGAGTTGGGAAATCAATATGACAACCCTTCTCCCCCACTTCCCTTTCCAGCAACTCTAACTACACTCCTCTCTGTAGCTACCGGAAAAGAGGCAGCCATACACACAAGAGAGCCCAGGGTCTCGAATTCCTACAACTTGCCCAAAGTTCCCTCTACAAGTGCCCACTATCGCCTTCTGTAGAAAGAGTAAGTAGCTTCGCTACAAAGAATGGACCGGGAGAATTCCCTTGACTTTTGCGTCTGTTGATTTAACTCCTAACCTCTGCAACGACTACTCTCCAGCACTCTACAATGGTGTGTGTGTGCTTTTCCTAAGAAAATTCTAGAAAATCACTTAGTGGTGATACCGCTTCCAGTCCTCCTATGAGTCCCTTGCTGGCAGCAGAGGGTGAGCCTGTGCTGTCTGGACACTGAGACAGATGGTCTTCCAGGTGGGAATACCAGAGGGTGGAAGTAGATCCCTCTCAGGTTCTTGGCAGGTTGATATAGACCCGTGGCTCTCAACCTTCCTAACACCATGACCGTTTATTACAGTTCCTCATGTCGTGGTGACCCCCAACCATCAAATTATTTTTGTTGCTACTTCATAACTATAATTTTGATACTGTTATGAATTGGGCAACCCCTGTGAAAGGGTCACTTGCCCCCCAGAGGTTGGCGACCCACAGGTTGATATGGAGGGTGAGTCATTTCAGGAAACATAATACACGGATGGAGATGGGAGGCAGTAGCACACTAGTTTTAGAGTTTACTTATTTGTATCGATCCACAAGGATTCCAGCAGAGCAGTTGACCGGCCTTCTGGAAAGTAAACAGAAACCCCCACACAATTGCAAGAATGAGGTAAGAGACCATTGACCCAGAGTGGATCGTGCTGACCTCTCTTCGCCTCTGTGGTTTTCACTCTTCAGCTACCAAGCCCCCACGTAGGTCGGAAGTGCACGTGAGAAAGAGTGGGATTTGGAGTCAGTGCACGAGGGTGTCACCGACAGCTCCTCCACTTTCTCCACTTACTGTGCACCTCTCCATGTGCTGTTAGTGTTCCCCTCCTCCACATGCTCACACCATAACGACTTCCCAGAAAGACCGCGAGACCTGTGCCGCAGTATTGTGCAAATGCTCAATACATTTTACTCTTTAAGTCGGCTAAAAGGAAAGCCATCCCACTGGTCTCTGAAGAGCTTATTTTGGGTTCTTGCTATTTGAATCTTGAGTCCTAGATGCTGGGGGGCTCAGCGGGGACATTAGTGGGGTTCAACGTTACTGTTGCAGTTTGACTTGAGGCTGGTGGTGGGAGGGAAGTGTTCTCTCTGTCCATCATCCTTCTGCCCAGGGAGGTAACCTGTGTGTTGGGTCCTCATGGCTTGTGAGCACTCAGGTCCTGAGGGTCTTGGCTGTGTAGCATTCCACTGCCAGTATGACCACAGGTGACTCTGGCAAAAAGCCTTCGCGAGGAGGTGACCGCCAGAAGCCAAACTGTCAACAATGCCCATGTGGACCCCGTGTGATGTTTTAGAGCTGTTGCTTATCCTCTGGGGTGCTACTCTCAACCCCTTTACCCAAGTAAGTAGCATTCATAACAAAGAAAAATGGGATACAGAAGGTGAAATATGAAATCAATGACCATGGCATGGATTTGATTTCTAGAAGATGACATGCAGGATCATGGCATTTGATTCCTAGGGCTGTTGCTACAAAGTGCCATGAACTTGGTGTTCTGAAACAATAAAAATAGATGCCTTTCTTATTCTTGAGGCAATATGCCCAAAATGAAGGTGTCAGCAGAGTCATGTCCCAGGGAAAGACTCTTTCCTGGTCTCTCTCCTAGCTACTGGTGGTTCCTGGCAATCCTTGGTGCTCCCTGGTGTGTAAACACATCATCGCGATCTCTGCCTCTGTCTTCACATAGCCTTTTCACGTTATAGCTCAATGTCTCTTGTCCCTCCTCTTCCTGTAAGAACCCAATCATATTAGGCTTAGTGCCCACTCTCCAGTATGACCTCATCTTAACCAATGAGGCCGCCAGAGACCGTAGTTCCAACTAAAGACACAATTCTGAAGTTCTGGGAAGACTTAACTTTTGAGGGAGACACTTTAGTACATGCGCATGGTTCTGTGATTCATGTGTATCCCTATGAATACATATTCATAATAAATACTATTATTGTTAGTGTAAATGTTGCTTCGAGGACTGTGCAGAATACCCATCTTCCCGCTCAAAAAGCCAAACTCACTGCCATGGAGTCAGCGCCTACTCTTAGTGACGCTGTAGGGCAGGTGGCACTGCGCCTGTGAGGGTCTGAGACTGACTCTACAGGAGTCGGAAGCCCTGTCTTTCTCCTGAGGAGCATCGGTGGTTGCCAACAACTGACCTTGCAGTCAGCAGCCCAATGCGCAGCCATTTTTCCCTGCGAATCACCATCCATTTAAACTCTTGGTGGCTACTTAGCTTCTTCTTGTTTTATTTTCTTCACACCCCAAAGGTGCTGTCGGCTTCTGTCGAATCGATCTGGGCCCTACTCACCCCATCCTCCCACTAAGATCAGACCCGCCTCCTTGAAAGTATTAAAGTGGCTGTGTCCCCAAGCAGAGCCTGACACAAGGACCCGAGTCCAGAGCATGGGGTAAAGGAGCGTGAGAGAAGGGAAGAGTGAAGGAGGCAAGCTGGGATCATGTATTCGTGAGGCCATGGCTTTGAGCCATGGAGATATGATCCTACCGGGACTTTGTGAGAGGGGTACAAAACGCCCCCACCATTGTCTACTTGTGCGGGAGACAGAATCAATTATTCAAAACTCAGTCTCAATTAGTTGAAGGCGACCCTTGGCTTGCCCAGGGCCCAGAGGGCTCTCCCGGCCCAGCAAAGGCTTGGGGCTCTCAGGTGGAAGGCCACTGCATGCCCCTGAAAACAGGTGGGCCGAAGGGATGTGACACAGGTGCCAGCACTGTCTGGCACATGGGACAATCTGAACTGATAGCTTCCAAAAATTGGTCTTTTTGCCTCTGTATCTCTGTTTCCAATCTATCCTCCACAGGATATCAGTTAAGTTTTCCTAAAGAACACTTCTCTCCATGTATTCCTCTGCTCAAAAGTCTAGATCTCTCTTCATGACATCCTGTAGAAAAACCAAACAAAGGGCCCTTGTGAGCTGATGCCACGCCCTTTCAAAGGCATACAGGAAATGCACGGCCAGTTAGCCTGCTTTTTTGACTGCGCCTTGCCTGCTCCCAGGCGTCCCCGGCACTACATGGATCACGCAGTTCCTTATCCCGGGCTTAATCCTCCTCCTCTTGACATGGCATTTGAGTCATCTATGGAGGGTTTTCTGTTGCCGGGAAACACATAAAGGAGCCCTGGTAGCGTAGTGATTACACATTTGGCTGCTGACAGGAGAGTCAGCAGTTCCAAACCACGAGTCACTCTGCAGGAGAGAGATGAGACTTTCTACTCCTGTAAAGATTTAAAGTCTTGGAAACCCAAAGGGGCAGTTCTACCCTGTCCTATAGGGTCACGAAGAGGGAGAATGGGCTCGATATCAGTGCGTTTGATTTTAATACACAAATAAGGAGCTTTGGTGGCTCCTAAAACCAAAGACCGGAAGTTTGAACCCTCCAGCTGCTCCACACGAGAAAGATGAGGCAGTTTGTTTCAATAGAGTTCTACAGCCTTGGCAACCCAGTGGGTCAGTCCCGCTCTGTGCTATAGGGTTGCTATGAGTTGAAATCGACTTGGCAGCAAAGAGTTTAATGTAGTTTGTTTAGTTGTTAATTTTTTAATGTAACAAATCACTACAGACTTAGAGGCTTAAAACAATGATTTATTCCCTCATAGTTCTATATGTCAGATGCATATGAGGCCATTGAAAATCCCATGGCTCGGGTCAGGTGTACCTTAGTCCTCAAAGTAACATCCTTGCTTTTCACCATTTTTCAGGTCTTGTGCAGCAGATTTACCCAGTGCAGTGCGCTATCTGGTCTCCTGACCATTGCCTCCAAGAGCATTGACTGGATGCAAACAAGATGAAATCCTGGACAACTTCAGTCTTCTCTAGCTTACTGTGAGGTCATCCAGCTGTGAAGATGTGGGTCTTCTTTACATTGAGTCATCATCCACACTGAGGACTGCAATCCTTGATCTTCATCAGCAAGTGCCTCAGCAGGTCCTCACTTGCAGCAAGCAAGCGTGTGTCATCTGCGTATTTCAGGTTGTCAGTAAGCCTCCCTCTAATCCTGATGCTCGATCCTTCTCCATACAATCCAGCTTTGGTAAAGTCGGCGGGCAGCAAAAAGGAGGAAGACTGTCAATGGGATGGATGGACACAGTGGCTGCAACATGGGCTCAAATATAAGAACAATTGTGGGGATGACGCAGGACTGCAAGGGTGTCCTGCCCTAGAATGACACCTAACAATGGTTCTGTCGGTTAGAATTCTGGGTGGGCTGAACTGAGTTGTCTCTTCGGGGTCTCTCACAGACAAAAGCAAGATGTCTTCTGGACTCGCCTGTTATCTGGAGGTCTGTCTTGAGAAAGCATCTCCTTCCAGGCTCACTCAGGTTAGCTTGTAGGCAGGATCCCATTGCTTGCCATGGTAGGGATGGGGCTCTGCCTTTGTTGGCTGTGGTAGGGAGCTGCTCTCAGCACCTAAAGGCTATTCCCAGGTCGTTTGAGGTGAGGCCCTCTCAGGAGCAGATTACCCAAGAAGCAAAATACTCGTGGCCTTCCATGGGTGTATTTACTAATCTGCAGTGAACAATTCATGTGAGATGTGGTGGAAAACTTATGGCAGTGTTCACTGCAAATTCATAAGCACAAGTTACCTGTGTTTACCTAGCTTCCTGGATACCCTGTCCTTGTCAAGCCTTGTAAATTTGTAGACAGGCTTTGCTTCTGCAGGAAGATGCTCTGCGGTTGGGGGGAAGCCATACCCCAGAGCAGAATCTTTGTTGTGGTTAAAATAAATAAACATCAAAACAAGTGAAAGTGTTCATTGTAGATTAATGCCAAAGCACAAATAACCTTGTTCTTATCTTGCTTATTGGGCAATATGACACTCTATTCTCCATCTCAGCAATGGAAACCCAAACTCACCACCCGTGAGAAGGCTCAAACTCACAGTGATCCTGTATGAGGCTTCCCTGAATGTAAGGCTTTATGGTTGTGGAGAGCCTCGTCTTTCTCCCTTAGGGTGCCTGGAGGGTTTGCACATAGATCTTGCCAATAGCAGTCCAATGCTTACGGGCTCGCTTTGGTTTTTAAAGGGCTTGTGTCTTTAGACTGGATCCACCTGGATAATCTCCCTTTGATGCATTAGATAATATAATCATGAGAGAATGGGAGAAAGAGACCTCATCGGAGTCACAAGGTCTAACCATCCTCAAAGTGAAGAGATTATACCAGGGGCCTTTAACAATTTCATGGAAAAATGGAATGAAAAGATAGGACATTTGCCCACAATGTTTTTGAAGCTCCTCATTGGAAGTCATTCTTAGAATTCCACCCGGCACACCCACATCTTCCCATCAGTCTTCCCTGGCCCCTTCTAATGAGAGCCTCCCGGTGGGCCTCAGCACTTGATCATGACTTCACTGTGTGCGCCGGCAGCATGTGGTTGTGCTGTTGTTGTCTGCTCGCCCCACAGAGAGGAAGAAGCCATTTGCTCTTGCTTGCCTTCTATCTGCCCGTCTTCCAATTCTCTGAATTACTTTTGATGCTGTATCATATTTAAAAACAAAAAGACACGTAGAAGGCAAAGTCTAAAACTGTTCAAAGAAATGGAAAGCAATAATGTAAATAAGGTTCTATAAGAAACAAAGTCCCGGGGCAGTTCTACTCTGTCCTCTAAGGGTTACTATGAGGCAGAATTGACTTGATGGCAGTGAATTTTTTAAAAATACAATCAAGAATAATGTATGGATTGTGTTAAGAATTATATGAGCCCCCAATAAAACAATGAAAAAAATAAAGAAACAAAGTCCCAGACATACATTTTTGCAAGCATTTTCCCATGACGCGGTCGGTTGTCTTTGAGGAGTCTCGGTGGCATGTTCCCTGTGGTTCCTTCTACCATCGTTTCCTAAAATTCCCTACTGTGCTCCTTGTGAATGAATGTCCTTTTTATGGGTGAGAAATCCTCGTGTGGATTTCGTGGGACTTTCAAGCACCGTCTTCTCACGAGTGTGCGTTGCCCTGCAGTTACCATGATTACTGGTCTGTCTGGACTTGTCACAGCTGTCTCAGCTCGTGCATTCTCTGTGCCCTACTTGTAGTTTTCCTACTTTTGCCTTTCTTCTTCATATTGCACTTCTGGTAGGAGTATTTTGATCACTTTAACAT
The DNA here is from genome assembly GCF_050624435.1 of Tenrec ecaudatus. NCBI lineage: Eukaryota > Metazoa > Chordata > Mammalia > Afrosoricida > Tenrecidae > Tenrec > Tenrec ecaudatus. Next base: position 246,585,264 of record NC_134530.1, on the reverse strand, counting down.
TTTAACGTGCCTACAAAATTGTTCTAATGAAGTTTGAAGTCAGTAAGTATTCATATCCTCTTCCTGAACGAGGCCAGAGTTTAGCTCACTGTAATAACTTCCTCCGGAATCCAGTCTCGTCGCTTACTTAGTCTCAGATTGGCATGTGTTTTTAAACCGTATGAAAATATTATTGTTACGATTGCTATTGATAGCCAGTATCTGTTCAGATTTAGTTATATTACCAGATAGTACTAATTTCTCGGTTTACTCTTACCTTTCACATTCTACACCTTCCTTTACTTTTTTCCTGAAGGACATCTTTTAGCGACTTTTTAGTGCAAGTATTTGGACAGTGAATTTCTAAGGCATTGTTTATTTGAAATAATTTATTTTTGTGTGTTCTTTTTTAACTTTTGTGGGTTTTAACACACAATTTCAAGCATATCTGCACAATAATCTTCTGCATCCTCATCTTCAACATATCCACCAGAGCTGCAACAACTGCCGGTATGTGTCCACACCATTTCATCCTCCTCCTCACCCACTTCCACTCTTGACCACTGAAACGCATCCTTTTTTTATTTAGCAAATTCCACATTTTTATCGAAATGAGAATTCTTTAATATCATCAAATATTTTTCACTGCCATCTAGTCAATTCCAATCCGTAGCAACCCTGTAAGACAGTATAGAAAGGCCTTTTTTCTTTACAGTAGTAGAAAACTTCATCTTCCGCCTCTGAGGGGCTGGCGGTTTCTAACTACTGACCTGGGGTGAGCAGCTCAAGAGTAAATCACTATACACCGTCAAGCCTCCAGGGTTCCAAGCCACCAGCCTTTTGAAACCACCAGCAGCCCTCTTGGGAGAAGGAGGAGGCTTTGGTTTACAGTCTCAGCAACCCACGGGGGAATTCTACACGCTCCTATAGGGTCACTGTGAGTCATGATTGACAGTGAGTGGAGGGCCCTATGTAGGAAGGCAAGCTGGAACTGAAAGATAAGAAGGGAACTTTTCTTCAAACCTTTTCTTGTTCTCTTGTAATGCTATGAGTCATCACGAGGGACAGGAGATCGACTAGTGAGTCAGAGGGTAGCCACTTGAGAAAGATAGGAGTCAACATTTTGATCTTTGAAGTGGGAGTCCAGGAGCCAAGGACGGCGGTAACTTCTAGGAACTGGGGATGGCCCTGAGTTTACAGATAAGAAACTGAGTTCTATGGGAACTGGAGTCTGCCAACCACCCAAGGAAGCAAGAAAACCCTAAGAAAAGAACCCAGCCTTCCAGTACCCTGATCTTATTTTTATGAAACCTGTCTTGGACTTTGACATACCGAACTGTATGGTAATAAATGTCTTTTGTTTATGGTAATTTATGAGGGCAGTGATGAATACATTTAATAAAGGAATTTAAAAAAAACAACATCAGAGATAATGTCGCATACTTATGTCAGTAGACACATGTCTACTGGCCTCATATGACATATTCATTTGCTAATTTGTGACCTTGTTGAGCTTCTACACAGCAAAACCTAAACCAATTCAGCAGTTTCTACAGGCACAGTCCAAGGACATGGCTCACCTACTTCAAGTGGTGCAACCATCCTCCCGCCTTTCCCCAAAGGTCTTCCTCATCTAAGATAAACTCACTTCCCCCAAGATTCCAATCTAATCTTTTGAGTCACTCCTGTCATTGTGATCCCTTATAGATAGGTCTTAAAAGAGCATAATGCTCAAGGAAGACATTCTTCACTAGTTAAGCTAAACAATTTGTCTAATTTTAGGAAGACTTCCGGAGAGCCTTTGGATTTAAGGTATAAAGATTATTTTAGGGCAATAACTCCAGGAGCTCAACTAGCCTCAATGGTTCCAGAAAGTGTGGATTCAAGGAGAACTTAAAAAGTTTGTTCTGCATTCTTCCTTTTTTGATCAAGGAGTTCTATAGAACCTTTGATCAAAAGGTTCAGCAATGAGTACCACCCTGCTCGTCTGGTCTCACGGCATAGGAGGCAAGTTCGTGGAGGCCCTGTAGTCCAGTCCTCCTAGACCAGCAGTTCTCAACCTGGGTGTCGTAACCCCTTTGGGGGCTGAATGACCCTTTCACAGGGGTCACCCGATTCATAGCAGTAGCAAAATTACCATGATGAAGTAGCCACGAAAACAATTTTATGGTTGGGGGTCACCACAACATGAGGAACTGTATGAAAGGGTCACAGCATTAGGAAGGTTGAGAAACTCTGTTCTAGACGATTGTCCTTCTGTTGCTTCAGGCACATGGAGACACGTTTGTGTTTCCTTGGATGGGTGCTTGCATGCGTTTAAGCTCCCAAGCACTGTTGACCAAGAAGTTGAACAGAAGTTCTCAACACAATATTAGGCCAATGAAGTGAGATGACTCATGAAACCATGACCCTAAAATTCCAGACCAAGAAACCAAATCTCATGAGGTGTTTGGATACACATCAGCAGCGACTCTTTTTGTTTTTGTTGTTTGTGGTTGTGATAAACGTGTATCACACAACTTTGCCAATTCAGCTTTTTCACACATGTACAACTTATTGACAGTAATTACATTAATTGACTATGTCACCCAACCATTAATCAATGCTATTGTTCCATCACTGAATGTTCCATACACAATAAGCCATCCCCATCAGCAGTCCCCTCCCTTCTGTTCCTGTTAGCCACTAATAAACTTTGGTCTCTCGACATTTGCCTCTTCTTGTGTTTTATATGAGTACACTATTTTATATAACAACATATTTTATATAAGACCACAGTATTTTTCCTTTTATGATGGACTTATTTCATTCAGCACAATGACTTCAACCTCCATCAGCAGCATGCATCAAAACTTCACTTCTCTTACTAACTCAGTAATGTTCCATTGAACGTCTGTACCACATTTTGTTTATCCATCCATCTCTTGATGAGCACTTTGCCTGTTTCCAGCTTTGGGCTATGGTGACTAGTCCTGCAATGAACACTGGTACACTAGTCTCTGTTTGAGCATCTGCTGTATTCTCTGGGGTAAATGCCCAGGAGTGAGATTGCTGGGTCATGGGACAGTCCCACCGTTCACTTATCGGTTTGTTGCACTGTGATGGCTGCATGTTGCCATGATGCTGGAAGCTGTGCTGTCAGTATTTCAAATGTCAACAAGTCCATGCATGGGGAATTAGATTTAAGTTAAGGCCCAAGCTTCCAGACTAAGACATGTTGGGAAGAAGGACTTAGCAGGATAGTTCTGAAAAGAATTGGCCACTGTGTTGAAGGGATCAGGTATTAGGCATCATCAGACCAAAAAAATCTTATCATAGTGAATGAGTTGGGGAGTGCGGAGTGGAGACCCAAAGCCCATTTGTAGGCCACTGGAGATCCCCTTACAGAAGGGTCTCAGGGACGAGATGAGCCAGTCAGGGTGCCATGTAGCAACGATGAAGAATACAACTTTTCTCTACTTCCTAAAGGCTTCCCCCACCACCCCCACTAGCATGATCCCAATTCTACCTTGCAAGTCTGGCTAGACCAGAGGATGTACACTGGTACAAATAGGAACTGGAAACATAGGGAATTCAGGGCGGATGATCCCTTCAGGATCAGTGGTGTGAGTGGCGCTACTGGGAGGGTAGCAGGAGGGTGAGTTGGAAAGGGAGAACTGATTACAAGGATGTACATGTGACCTCCTCCCTGGGGGCGGTGGACAACAGAAAAGTGGGTGAAGGGAGACGTCGGATAGTGCAAGATATGACAAAATAATAATTTATAAATTATCAAGGGTTCGTGATGGAGGGGGAAGTGGGGAGGGAGAGGAAATATGAGGAGCTGATACCAAGGGCTTAAGTGGAGAGCAAATGTTTTGAGAATGATGAGGGCAACAAATGTACATATGTGCTTTACACAATTGATGTATGTATAGATTGTGATAAGAGTTGTATGAGCTCCTAATAAAATGATTTAAAAAAGAAGAAAGAAAAAGAGGAGTGAAAACAGGAAAGAAGGAAGAAATAGGATGTGATGTTACAAGTGATGACTGTTAGCCAATTATATGAAATAAAGTGTGTATACATTGTTGAGTGGAAAACCAACTTGCTCTGTAAATCTTTACCCAGTTCATCATAAAAGGTTTTAAAAGAATTGTCCACTTAGAACTTTATGAATAGGAGTGGAAATACTCTTCTTTGAGCTGCTGTGTCAAAGTAGAGTCAACTTTAATGGAGTAATGCCATCAGGGTCCCTCCACACTGTGAATCTTTATGACAGCGGTCAGCCTCATCTTTCTTCCGCAGAACAGCTGGGGGGTTGAAATACCGACCTTGAGGTTAATAGTCCAAGGCTTAAACCACGGCACTTCCACGGTTCTTTAGTTCAAATTGCAGCTAAGAAAAATAAAAGCAAGTACAGAAATCCAAAGTACAATATAGTGAGTATATTCCACCTGAATTTAGAGAACATTTCAACCATAGCTTTGACCCACTGAACACCAGTGACAGGAAACCTGACATGCCCGGAATGACATCAAGACCATACTACATGAAGAAAACAAAAAGATAGAAAAGACCAATATCAATGAGACTCTGAAACTTGCTCTTAAATGTAGAGTAGCTAAACAGATGGAAGAAAGGAGAAAGTAAGAGAGCTGAACAGAAAATCTCAAAGGACTACTCGAGGAGACAAAGTAAAATATTATCATGAAATATGCAAAGACCCTGCGTTACAAATCCAAAGGGGAATAATACCTTGGCATTTCTCAATTTAAAAGAAGTGAAGAAAAATTTGGAGCCTCAAATTTCAGTGTTGAAGGATTCCACAGGGCACATCTTTAATGGCTCAGAAAGCATCAAAAGAACATAGAAGGAATACACACAGCCAATGTATCAAAAATAATTTATTGATGTGTAGCCATTTGAGAGGCTAGCATGTGGTCAAGAACCGATGGCGTTGACAGAATAACAACTGGTACTTAGTACCCAACAGACTGGAAGAACGCCATATGTATGCCCATTCCAAAGGAAGATGATCCAGCAGAATGTGGAAACTATCAAATAATATCATTTCACAATATAGAAATTTTGCTGAAGGTAGCAAAATGGCTCCGCAGAACATCCACCGGGAACTGATAGAAATTCAAGCCAGATATAGACGAGGATGTGGAATGAGGCCCATTACTGCTGGTGTCAGTTGAATCTTGGCTAAAAGCTGAGAATACTAAGAAGATATTGCTCCGTGTTCAATTGAGTCTGCAAAGATACTCAACAGTGTGGATCATAAAAAAATTGTGGATAACATTGGGAAGAATGGAAGTTTTAGAACACTTCATTGTGTTCATAAGGAATCTGTACAGAGAATAAGAGACAACGCTTCAAACAGAACAAGGCTGAGACTGGAAGGTTTAAAGTCAAGGCAGGTATGTGTCAGAGTTTCCTTCTTTCACCATACTTACTCAGTCTGTATGCTGAGCTGATAACATGAAAAAGTAGACTATGAAGAAGAACTTCATACAGGTATCAGGATTCAAGGAAGACTCATTAATAACTTGCAATATGCAGACGAGACAGCCTTTCATGCTGGAAGTTAAGGATATTGATGTACTTACTGATGAAAATCAAAGACTATTGGTGTTACTGTGCACACAAAGAATACAAAAACCCTCACAACTGGACCTACCCACAACAACATCACCATAAATGGAGAAAAGACAGAGGTTGTCAAGAGCTCATTTTACTTGGGTCTACGATCAACGCCAAAGGAAGCAGCAGTCAAGCAATGGAGGATGCATCGCATTGGACAAGTCTGTTGCGAAATACCTCATGAAAGGTTCCAAAGCAGAGATAGCACTTTAAGGACTAAAGTGGACCTGCCCCAAGTCACGGTGTTTATAATCACCTCGTGGGCCATGGATAAGGAAGATCCGAGAAGAACTGATGCCCTGGAAGTATGACGTTGGCAAAGAACACTGAAGATTTCCTGGACTGTTGAAAGGACAGGCAAATCTGGGTTGGAAGAAGTACAAGCAGAGTGATCCTTAAGACGCAAGGATGGTGAGACTTCAAGATCCTCAAGGGCTTTGGGCATGTCACCGGGAGTGGCTAGTCCCGGGGAGAAGACATCATGCTGGTAGAGCACAGTGACAAGGAGGAGGCCACTCATTGGGAGAGATGGAAACAGTGGCTACAGCAGTCACAGTGAGAGGGCGCAAGCAGGGCGCGTGTTCCATTCTGCTGCGTGGAGGGATCACTGTGAGTTGGAATCAACTCCACAGCCCCTAATACCAACATGCTGGCTCTATGTTCAGTGTGAAAGGTAACACTGCACTGGTTTTCACAAGGGTGTACCATTCTGTAGTCCCACCAGCACTGGAGAAGTGTTCCAATTTCACCATGCCCTGCCGACTTTTAAAGTTTCCTTCCTTCCTTCTCTCCTTTGTTCACCCCTCCCTTCTCTCTGTTTTTCACCCCTCCCTTCTCTCTGTTTTTCTTTTTATCTTTGCCATCCTAGTGGGAGAGAAGTGGTATCCCATGGCTCATTGTGATTTACATTTGTATCTCTAATGGTTAAGGGTGTGCTTCTCTTTCTTCTATCTCAGAATCCATCAATGATTATTGCAATCTAGATAATCCCGTAGTTCATTATCACTTTTTAGTGATGTCCTCACAAGGCAGGACATTTCCCCATTTGTTAATTTATCAAAACTTCCTCTTGAGATTTCTACTCATTGTATAATTCCTGTTCTATATAGTAACCCTTTAAACATATAAAGACATGTCCTTATTTCTTTCTACTGTTTTAAACAATTTGACATAAACAAAAGTAGAGCTATCGGCATACTGACTTCCCATGGGTGCGTCCCTCACCTTCCAGAATTATTTACTCCAGGCCAATCTCGTTCACCCACTTCCACCCTCCTGTATCATTTTGAAGTACATTTCAGAAATTAAGTATGTAATTCTATCTCTATGCTTTTCTGATTGTGTCCATAAAGATATGAAATATAATCACAATATCATTGTCACTCTTAAATGTGGAATAATTTCATAATATCAACTAACGACTTGCACATTAATGATAGCTTGACAGGGCATATATGATCTTCCGGGGGGGGGGGGGGCGGCGGCATGCAAATTCATTAAATCTCAAGAGAGCTTCCTGCCTTTTTGAACATCACTAGACACTCCTAAGAGGGGCACCTGGGTTTCACCTCGAAGCTGCATTTTCATGCCTGGGTCAGATGTAGAAAGAGACTCCCCCAGAGAGCTGCGGAGTCACGTGCACTTTGGCATATGCCAAAAATTCTATTCCAAGTTGTGAAACAATAACATGGATTAATAGTTAACATTTTGACAAAATTCACAATTATGTAAAACGATGTCACCTTTAATTCAGTGCACGTTTACTTTTGCAAATGTTTTATGCATTAGATCGTAGCTTAAGTGTTGATTCTGTTTTTGATAGCCCAACTTCAACTCCTTGTTAAACCCTGGCACACATTCACATAGGCAGCAGGGGTTTTCCTAGGCTCTCCGGCCTCCAGAGGCAGTCAGATTCTGGAGTAATCATACATCTGCCATTCCCTGGGACCAGCCTTCAGATAGCTGTGCCCTACCCATCCTGACATGACTCTTAGCTACCAGGTTCTCTGGGGTTACTCTCGTCGCCACCCACCCCCACCCCCCCTGCCCTCATGATCTCAGTAAGTGGTGCTGCTGCTACTCAAAGTGTCTGGCGAGATCCTCCTGTCCCTCTGCTGTCACAGCAGCGAGCCCAGCCTCTGCTGGGGGGGTGGGGGGCGGGGCGGGGGGACCACAGGCAGCTGGGCGGGCTCATTCTCCAGCCTGCTGGTTTGAGTCCTGGCACTGAGCAGATCACATCGCGTCTCCATCTTGCTGTTCTCTTTCCTCTTCAGTGCTGGCCCAGGTGGCTCAGCTCCCCTCGCGAAGTCTTGCTCGTCCCTTGCTGTTTCCCAGAAAGCACGCTTTCATTTTTCCCCAGTTCTCCTGCACCACCGAGTGTAGAGTTGAATCGGCCATTGTGGCTCCACATCTCACGTTTCTCTGTGAAATTTCACTTTGTGCATAATAATAATTGATCCCCACAGCCATGCTACGAAGTCAGGAAGGCAGACAGTATTAATCCCATTAAAAGACAAAAGAGAGGCTTACAAAGAGCCAAGAAGGGCTCTTTCTGAGCAAGCATACATCTGTGAAGGAGCGACTTGAATCAAAGATTGCTATAAGCAGACAGCGACTTGGCTTGGGCAAGAAGGTCATGTGAAGCTGGGTCTTGGAGCCAGTGGAGGTACAGAGAGAGGCATGCCTTTCCCAGAGGATTTGCTCTATACAAACAACCCTGACAGCCAGTCCCCTGGGTGAGGGGAGTCTGACTTAGATACTGTAGACACATAATTGTGTACTGGCTGCATTGTCGTCAAGTCAATGCAAACTCATGAAGACCCCATGCGTCACAGAGTAGAATCCGTCCAGAGGAGTCACTTGGCTCATTGGCAGAGCTTTCTCCCATGGCCCTGCTGAGCGGGTTCCAATCACTGATCTTGAGATTCATAAGTAGAGTGTCAACTGTGCTGCCCAGGCAACTAAAAATAATTGCAGTCACTTCTTATCAGGTGCTTGCTCTGGGCTACATCCTGCACTGAACGTATTCCACATACCACCCCCTTCGTTCGCACTGTAACCCAGGAAGGATGAACGGTTTGAGAAAACTGATCTCAGGGAGGGGAAATAACTTGCCCAGGGCTTCTCAGCTGCTAACTCGCTGAGGTGGCTTCCATGACCGTTCTGAGCCAGTGAGTGCAGCCTCTCTGCTGTGTTTCCGTCCAGAAAGGGAGGGTCTTGAACACCAGTGGGCTGTACGGCAGGGGCAGAGTAATATGGGTGGACTCAGGATGTCTCTCATTAATGGGACGAACCCCTCTGCTGGTTGTGTCTTGAAGCCATTTATTAACAAAGACTCAGTAGGCCTTTTACCTTGCAGATCAATTTGTGACCACTCCTGCACTTCTTGGGTACCTCTGACATAGGCAGTAGAGGCATTATTTTAGACTCTTGAAAACCCTTTTATTTATTGTTCTCTACCTTCATTTAAAAAAATTATTCTCAGACTGACTTAAAATTCATGATTTAGGCTGCTGGAATTATTCTTTTCCTCCATCATTAGGTTCAACTTGGATTTCGTCCATTTACCACCTGGCTTGGTGTTTAGGAAACCCTAGGAACAGCATAGTGGTTATTTGTACTGCCAAGTGAAAGGTCAGCAGTTCGAAACCACTAGCCGCTCCATGAGAGAAAGATGAGGCTTTCTACTCCTGGAAAGAGTTACAGCCTCGGAAACTCACCAGGGCAGTTCTACTCTGTCCTACAGGGTGGCTCTGAGTTGGACTCGACTCTAGGGCAGTGTGCTTGGTTCGGGTGTTGGTGTTTAGAGGCAGCCCAGTTCCAACTCCCCACTCTCACAGGCCAGTAGTCAATATTGCTTTCACCAAGCACACACACACACACACACACACACACACACACACACTCCCATGGCCTGCTGCTTTGGACGTAGGTGTGAGGTCTCAGCTCAAGCTCAAGCTTACCATTTAGAAGCAGCCAGACTTCCACCTGGTTGGACAAGTTCCAGGGGTTAGCTTTCAAGTCCAGGAAAATACCTTTTATCAGATGCATCCATGTCCTTGCTGGGTTGTTTAGATTCAGATCCTGTGTCAGGAAAGTATGGTTTACACGTGGTTAATGTGTGTGACGGCTAACTGAACAACTGGTCATTCAAGTCTACCTGGAGGCTGCTTGGAAGGCCTGGGATCTGCTTCTGGAAATCAGACGTGGAAAACCCCATGGAGCACAGTTCTATCCGCCATGCGGGGAGTCGCCATGAATCAGAAAGGAACTCATCTCTATGGTCCCCTTTAGAGCTATCAGTAACCTTGAATTTGGGGAGGAAATCTGCTAATGGATGAACCCTCTGTCTTTGTGTCCCTATAAATAACCAGGTATGCTGTCAGTCCTCGTGTAATTCTTTTTATTTAAAAAACCATCATTTTATTGGGGGCTCTTACAGTGCTTATCACAGTCCACACATCCATCCATTGTGTCAAGCACATCTGTGCATATGTTGCCATCATCGTTCTCAAAACATTTGCCTTCCACTTGAGCCCTTGGTATGAACTTGAGCCTTGAGTTCATTTCCCAACCCCCCTCCCTCCCTCATCAACCCTTGATAATTTATAAATTATTTTCCCCATGTTTTACACTCCCTTTGCCCATTTTTCAGCTGTCCCCCCCCCCTGGCAGGGTGTTATATGTCGATCATTGTGATCAGTTCCTCTTTGTCCCCCTACTTTCCCCCTGCTCTCATGGTATTGCCACTCTCATTATTAGTCCTGAGAACCCCCTGGATTCCCTGTGTTTCCAGCTCTGATCTGTACCAGTGTACATGCTTTGGTCTAGCTGGATTTGTAAGGTAGAACTAGGGTCATGAATAGTGCGGGGGAGGAAGCATTAAAGAACTAGAGGAATGTTGTGTGTTTCCTCAGTGCTGTACTGCACCCTGGCTGGCTCATCCCTTCCTTGTGATCCTTCTGTGAGGGGATGTCCAACTGTCAACAGATGGGCTTTGGGTCTCCATTCCAACCCCCTCGTTCACATCAAAATGGTGTTTGTTTTGGGTCTTCTGATGCTTGACATCTTGTGATCACACAGGTTGGTGTACTTCTTCCATGTGGGCTTTGTTGCTTCCCTGCTAGATGGCTGCTTGTTTAACCTTCAAGTCTTTAAGACCCCAGACACTATATCTTGTAATAACTGGGCACCATCAGCTTTCTTCACCACATTATGCACCCATTTTGTCTTGAGCGAGCATATTGGAAAGGTGAGCATATCACAGAATGCCAAATTATTAGAACAAAGTGTTCTTGCATTGAGGGAGTAGTTGAGAAAAGACCCAATGTCTGTCTACTACCTTATTACGTAATCTATAAATATATGTGCATAGACCAATATCCTTATCGTTACATATTAATATATTTACATATGTACATGCTTATGTTTGTAGCTCTATAAATGTCTTTTGCTTCCTAGTTCTTTCCTCTATTTCCTTTTACTTTCCTCCTGTCCCACTATCCTGTTCGACCTTTATTAGGCTCTCTGTATTTCCTCTCAGCTACATTGCATTTGATCAAATCCCACCAGGCATTCTACATCCTCCTCGCTATCGATTTTAGATCTCTTGTTGTTCCCTTTTCCCTGGGTTTGTTGGCTGCTTCCTGCTTTCCCCATACCTCCTCCTCCTTGAGAGTTTGTACCGTGGCTGCCCATTGCTTTCAGGAACTCTGCTGGCACAGTGGGTTAAGGACTGTGCAGTTAACAGTAAAGTCAGTACTCAAAAAGAGAAAGATGAAGCCCCCTGTTCCCATAAAGATTTACAGTCTCAGAAACCCCATGGGATCACTGTGAGTCAGAGTCATGGTTGTTTTAAGGCCCATTGTGTATTTGATTCCAACTCATAGCAACACTGGGTGTTGCAGAGTAAAACTGACCCTTGCTCTGAGTCTTCATGAAAGCAGAGCATGAGACCTTTCTTCCGTGTTACCACTAGCTTGGTTGAAACCACCGACCTGCAGGCTAGTTAGTCCTCAAACCCGAACCGTGCCCATTGCCTCTGAGTTGATTCCAACACGAGCACAAAGTGTTGCAATCACCTGGAAGCCCTTGTAAAGCAGCTCCCACATCCAAAAGCCGTGGGGGGTGGCAAATGCTCAGCCACTAGCCGAAAGGTTGGCCATTCGAACCCATGCAGAGGGGCGTGCTTTAAACTGTCTGCGGAGCACAGGTCTACTCCACACTCGTGAGGTTGTCATGAGTTGAAATGAACTCCTTCGCAACTAACCACGAGCCCACCCTCATAGTAATTTCCATTTTTCAGAACATACTAACGAAAATGGCACCCCCCCCCCCCCCCCGACTGGGGAGCCCTTGGCGTTGTTGTTGTTATCTTTCCTGCTCAACTGTTCCCCCAACGCTTCTGTCAGGTTGACAGGACAGTCGAAGCTTAAGGCTAGGAGCATATGCTTTCAATTCCACTTCTGCCCCGGATGTACTAACTGCACTGGACTAGCCTTCCTGCTGTACACAGGTATAAAACTAGGCAGATTTTTTTTGTTTTACTAGGCAGATTTTATGATGCAACTCCTGTCAGGTATTCAGTGACAGACAGTACAGGAATGTGATCCCTGAGAAAAAGGAAACTGAGCAGAGAGCTGAAACAGAGCCTTGGGGAGGGGGCGTTAAAGCTCACAGAGCACATTGATTTTCCCGTCAACAATTCATACGCATTTTGCTTGGGACACTGATTGCAGAGCTTCCACTTCCTCCCTGGGATTGCCATTTTTGTTTGTCCTTTTCTTCTTTCCTGCCTTCTGGGTTTATCCCTGGGAAGATGCTCCTCTTTGGGTCTTTATGGTGGGTTGTTCTAAGGAGTATGTATGCCACTGGGGTTCTTGTTCACCGTGTGGACCTGTCCATTGTTTGACTGAAAGTGGAGTCACGGGAGGGGGAGTTTGCTCCTGGTCTGGAGGATGACTAAATGAGTTCCATGAATCTATCCAACCTGTAAACCTGGCCCTTCCTATACTTTTGAATTTTGTTCCACATTTTTCTTCCACTCGCTTCAGGACCCTCCTATCGGGGTCCCTTTCAGAGCTGCCAGCAGTGGTCTCCGGGCACCATCTAGTTCTGGCCTCAGGATCGTAGAGCTGGGATTCCCCAGGTCCATCAGTCCTTTGAACTGTTTCCTCACATCTCTGCTTGTCTTCACCCTTCTTTGTTCCAGGTGGAGAGAGATCAGTCATTGCCGCTTACATGGCTGTTCCCCGGCTTTTAAGATCCCAGCCCCAGCTCACCATAGCAGGATGTAGAGCATTGTCTTTGTGGACAAGGTTATGCCAATTGACCTCGGTGTTCCCTGAGACTGGGGTCTTGAGCCCCTAGGCCCAGCGACTCAGTCCCTCAAGTGGTATGACTAAGATCTCATAACTTTGCATCCTGTATGCGCTACCATGTACATGAATAGATGAAGGAGGCCTCAAGAAGTTCATGGGAAAATGGAATTGAAAGGCAGTGGAGTTTTTCGGTAAACTTTTGAAGCCCATTGTGTTTATCACACGTACAGATACCTCTGTAGAAATACACAGGGTCACATCTACCTGTATTTGTGGAGGTGGTACCTTGTCGTCCCACCCTGCTCAGCTTGAGTGAATGTATCCACTGGTAGATTTTTTTTCATTCCCATTCTGGCAGGACTGTACGTGTAATCGCATTTACCTTTGTTGCCTTTAATCCGTGTGCTCCTCTCAGTGTCTCCCTTGGCTGGATCATTTGATGTTGACATTCACCTTATTCCATATCGCCTTTCTCTTCACTCCAGTTAACATATGTTTACCTCATCACTGCATTGAGTCAATCTGCAGCACAAGATCTTTCTGCAAAGGGGTGAAAATCAAGGCAGTTACTTTGGGGACTAAGGTGCACCTGACCCAAGCCTGTTGGAGCCAGTCAACGAGTCGAACAGTCCTGAAAGGGGGAGTGAGGATTAAGGAAAAAAGAGAGACAGAAAGTATTGGGAGGGCAACCCTCTGATGGACTGAAGCACCTGAGTTTATTCTATACACTCCTTATATCCATGCAGAAACAGCCCGGGGTTCATGATCTCATTGTTAAGCAAGCACATTTGATACACATAGCAACTCTATCTTCTGCCAAGCCAGACATCCTTGAGAAAAGTAAACCACCTGTTTTTCCCAGACCTTGCTTGCTTTCTTGTCCTTGTCAGTCTGTTCAAAGCGTAAAGTCACAGAAGAAATCAGCAAACACATAGGTCATGAGACTTCTCAGCCATTTCAAGGCTGAGTCTTAATGGCCTTCATCACAAACCATGGTATTTTCAACTGTCTCATATGCATGTGAAAGTTGAACATTGAATAAGGAAGACTGAAGAAAAATTGATGTGTTTGAATTTGGTGCTGGTGGAGAATATTGAAAGTACCATGATCTGCCAAAAGAACAAACAAATCTGTCTTGGAAGAAGTACAACCAGAATGTTCCCTAGAGGCAAGGATGGCGAGACTTTGCCTCATGTACCTCGGACATGTTGCTAGGAGAGACCAGTTCGTGCAGAAGGACATCATGCTTGGTAACGTAGATAGCAGTCAAAAAGAAGATGGCCCTCAAGGAGATGGATGGACACAGTGGCTACAACGGGCTCAAGCATAAGAACAATTGTGAGGATGGTGCGGGACCTGGCGGTGTTTTGCTCTGTTGTTCATTGGGTTGCTATGAGTCATAACGAACACTGTGGCATCTGACAAAAACATCAATGGTTTACCCTCTCCTCCTCTTCCATCTCTAGTCATCTTCAAAGAATGATTCTTTCTGGATCTAAACCTTTTCATGACTTTTCACAGCAGTGGTCTTACACAGTATGGGTCCTTTTGAGATTTGGCTAATTTCACTCCACAAAATGTCTGCTAAGTTCCTTCTTGTGATGAGGTGGTTCACAGATTAAATGTCCAGGGTGCATTAAAAAATTCTTACAACTCAGTAACCAAACAACCCAGTTCAAAATAGGCAAGACTTCCTTTCTGATCCACCATATGTGGTAGAACCACCATGAACACAGATTTGCATAAAATTCCTAATGGGGAAGACTGTCACTGTTCAGGTTGATCCCTCCAACACAACAGAAACTGTAGAGGCCAGGATCCAGGATGAGGAAGGAATTAGCAGCTGGAAGCTAGACGTACCTTATCTGACGCAACATTCAAGAGGAGTCCATTCTTCCTCTTACGTTAAGATTTTGTGGTGGTAAGAAAAGAAAGGTTTTACACTACTTCCAAGTAGAACATGCACGAAAGAGAGAAGATTACACTGTTTAAACTATTATGAGGTGGATGAAAATAGTAAAATTAGTCACTGTGGTAGTTACATAATTTCATGTCAACTTGATATATAAACGTGTAGGGGTGGAGTTTAGCCCATCAGTCAGGTCACACAGCCTGCTGGTACATCCTTACGGGCGTGGCCTTCTCACGAAAAGGGGCCCTGGGAACCTCCTTCTTTCCCTGCTTTCACCTTCCTGCTGGCGAGGGGTCTGGGACTAGTGAAAGTCCTGTGATGCTTCCACCGCCATTGGATCCACACGACTCTGCACCCACCAGCCTGTGATCTTCCTGCAGTCTGCATCATCGCATGTGGCTGCGTGAATCTGAAGAGTGACTTAGAGACTAGTATTTTCTCAATAAATGATTACTTCTTGATACAAAGCTCTTTCTTACGCATATGTGAGTGTCCTTGGATTTGTTTCTCTAGTCCACCCGGCCTAACACAGTCCCCTTGTTGGGAGTGTCCTTCATATGAATGTGGTGGTGCTGGAGATTTTGTGGCAGGCCACTTTGATAGATGCAACTATGGCCAGTGTTGTCTGCCCTGTCGCTTCAGCAAACCAGAAGACAAGTGCTGCTTAATCGAAGATGAACTAACAACAACAATAGGCAGGAGGCTTGGTCAGATACTTTACAAAAGAAAATATATAAATGACCAATGAGCACAAGAAAAGTTACTTATTATCACAAGTCATCAGGGAAAAGCAAACCAAACCTCAATAATGAAGTAAATTACACCCATCAGATTGGCTAAAATTAAGCAGATTGACCAAACCAAGCATATTTTAAGATGTGGTGGTGCATTAGTGGGTCCCTTCCCGCTCCTACCCCCCAGGAACCCTAACTATTATATATTACTATTCTTTGCATATCTCACACCATCCAATTTGTCCCTGCACCTGCAGTTCTGTTATTTATTCCCCTCAAGTGGGGTTATACAGTCATCATTGCTCTCAGCTCCTCCTCCCCACCTCCTCCATTACCTCAGGGAATCACTACTCCCATTACTCTTTCTGAAGGGTTATCTATCTTGGCTTTCATGCATCAAGCACTCCTAATTGTACAGATGCACATTGCAGATCTAATAAGATTATTGAGGTAAAACAAAGACCATAATAATAGGGGAGGAAATATTAAAGAACTAGAGCATAGTTATGTCTTTCATCAGTGCTATGCCACTTCCCAGATTTATCATCCCTACTGTATGGCCCTTCTGTGAGGGACTGTCCAATTATCTTACAGATGAGCTTTGGGTTTCCACTTTGTCCATGCTCCTTTACGTATATTTGATTGCTTGTTTTTGAACTTCTGATACCTATTTACATTGACACCTCATGATCACAGAAGCTGGTGTACTTCTTCCATATGTGCTTTGTTGCTTCCCTACTAGATGACTGCTTGTTTAACTTTAAGACCCCAGATGCTACATCTTTTAATAACTGGGCACCATCAGTTTTCTTCACCACATTTGCTTATGTACCCATTTTGTCTTCCATGATCAAGTCAGGAAAGTGAGTGTCATGCAATGCCACATTACAACAAATCGTTCTTGTACTGAAGTAAGATTTAAGTAGAGCCTCAAAATCCATCTGCTTACTCATAGAGTTTATATATATATGTATATATACATATATACATACATAGACAAATAAACCCATCTTTATATGTTCATATATTTATATATACATTTATACTTAATATCACTTTCTTCTTCTTTCCTCGTTTTTTCTTTCTTTCCTCCTGTGCCACTATCGTGTTTACCCACCTCTCACCTCTCAGGAACTCCTCTCGTATACATTTCACTTGATTAAACATGAACAGGAATGCTGCAGCACATTTTCCCACGAACATCTATAAAGGCTCCCTGTACAACCATGAGGAGTTTTGGTGGCATAGTGCAGCGGTTCTCAACCTGTGGTTCGCGACCCCTATGGAGGTCAAATGACCCTTTCACAGGGGTTGCCTAAGACTATCGGAAAACACATAAATATTTCACAGTATATAATTACATATTATTTTGTGATTAATCACTATGCTTTAATTATGTTCAATTTGTAACAATGAAAATACATCCTGCGTATCAGACATTTACATGATGATTCATAACAGTAGCAAAATTACAGTTATGATGTAGCAGTTATGGTTGGGCATCACCACAACACGAGGAACTGTATTCAAGGGTCGCTGCATTAGGAAGGTTGAGAACCAGTGCACTTACCAGTGGGTAAGGAGTTAGGCTGCTAATCACAACGTCAGCAGTTCGAAACCACCAGCTGCTCCTTGGGAGAAAGATGAGGCTTTCTACGCTTGTCAAGAGCTCCAGCCTTGGAACACAAAAGGGGCAGCCCTATCATGTCCTATAGGGTCTTTATGAGTCGGGAGTGGCTCAAGGGCAGTGACAGTGAGTGAAGGCAGAAGGCCCTTGTGTCACAAACCTTGGTAGACTGGACAGGGCAAGAGTGTGTGATTAGGAGTGGACTCATTGACAGTGAGCCTTTTGTTTGTCCCTTTGTTTGTATAACCATAGCAGTTGGACACTATCTAATAAAGAAAAACACACAATTATGAACTGGCTCAACATTCCTAATCCAAGTCAGACATTTACCCAAGAGAAATAGGAATGATTGTCCCCCAAATGCCTGAACCGGTATCGCTCATTGCCACTTTTATAAGGAGTCCGATCTTTCCCGTGACTGAAAGAAACCAGAGTCTGCTTGCTCCTCTGTAACAAGCGACGGACCCATCTAGCACTCCTGCTCACTTGGCGGTCGGTGGGCGCTGTGAGCTGTGCGTCGGGCCGCTAACCAGAGGTCAGGGCTTCCTGGGCTGGATCTCTGGGATGGCACTGGGATTGGTTTGGTTTGTTTGTTTTTGTGAAAGAGGGAGTGTGCATCCCGGGCAGTAAGAGAGGCATCGCCCAGCTCCTTCCACCAGAAGTACCCTGAACATCTGAGCCTGGAGCAGCCCCAGCTTTGAACTGTGTCTGCGAACAGGAGGTTGATGGGATTTTAGGTTTTCGGTGTCAGCGGATATGATTTGGTAGGTTATTTTGGGGGTCTCGGAAAGCTCAAAATATTTGCTCATGCAAAATAATGAAAACTGCTTTTTCATTTTATGCCATTTTGGCTTTGAAAGGGTTTCATAAAAACACTTCACTTTCAGAGAGTGGGGAAGCCTGTACATGAGTGTCCAGAACAGGTTGACTCTTAATAGAAGCAAGAAACAACGAGTGATGAGATAGATCGCATTGTACCAGGCTTCAACAATGCCGTGCTACTCAGCAAAATAAGGAGCAAATTCCCAATGTATGAAATAACATGGGTGAATCTGGAAAACATTACGCCGTGAAAAAGAAGCCAGACACAGATTACAGATTATTTGTTTTGGATTGAATTGTGCACACCCCACCTTACCCTCCACCCCCCCACCCCCCACCCCCACACACTTCCAATATGTGTGGTAAACCCTCACTTGTCTGCCTGTGGTTATAATCCCATTTGGGGATGGGCTGGCTTGTTCCTGTTGATGATGCAATATCCGTGTAGGGTGTATTTTGAGTCAATCTTTTATGAGATTAAACAAGTGAGCAGTAGAGAGCTGCTAAGACACATGAAGATCTCCCAGGAGCAGAAACTCCAGAGCAGGGGCCTCCCTCCAGAGCAGAGAGAGAGAGGAGAGCCTTCTCCCAGAGCCGGCTCCCTGAACGCAGGCTTCTCGCCTCCTACTCTGTGAAGATGCTCTAATAGCGCCAGAGACCAGCATCCCTAATTAATTTCATTTACATGACATTATAGAGCAGGCAAAGCTAGGCATTGGTTGCTGCGGAGAGAGAACACTGATGCAAAGAGGTACCATGGTAAAGGAAACACATGTGACGTAGCTTGACTGGTTGGCTTTAAGGAGCCTTGGCGTAGTGGTGACGCTATGGGCTGCTACCCATGAGGTCAGCAGTTCTAAGCCTCTAGGTGCTCAGCAGGAGAAAGACCTCCTGTAAATTCTTACAGTCTTGGAAATTCACGCTGCCCTACAGGGTCATAGGGTCCCTCTGAGTCAGCGTCGACTTGATGGCAGTGAATTTGGAATTAGGCTATTGGTGACACACGGTTTATATATCATTGTTTGTAGATTGATTTACAGCCCTGGTGGTGTAGCGCTTGTGCATTGGGCTGCTAACCACCAGGCCAGCAGTTTGAAACTACCAGCTGCTCTGAGGGAGAAAGACGAGGCTCTTTACTCCTGTGAAGATTTGCAGTCTCGGAAACCCACAGGGGCAGTTCTACTCTGTCCTATAGGGTCACTTTGAGTAGAAATCAACTTGATGGCAGTAAATTTGTTGATTTTGTTTTGATATGAAAATTGTACTTCAATAAAGTTGATTTAAAAATACAAAGGGTGGACAAGGTAAAAAAATAAATAAAAAAATAAAAATACCAAGGGCATGGATTTTTTTCTGTCACTGATCCTTACTATGTGACCTAGTTATCTAGGGCAGCTAGATACCAGAAACAACACCAGTAGATGGCTGAGATAGTTAAGGTTTATTGTGCCAACCTGGACGATAAACACATGTGGGATAAATTGAAGGACAGAGAGATAAATGGCTCAGTGAGCCTCGCCTTTCTAGTTCTCGAGTCTCTTACTTTGTGATAGTTGGACTAGGCTGCAGCTGCCTTAGCCAGTTCCCTGCTTCAGCTGGCAAGGTTCACTTCCTTCAAGACATCCCTGAGGAGAAGCCACATGGACCTACCCTGGGTGCTGGAGAAGCCACGTGGAGACCCCTGCCAGTGCTGAGATGCTTACCCACTCACTGACTCGGTTTCCCCCCTGCATTCGGCATCATTGCGTGCATTTTGTGAGATTGAGGAGGACTTTATAGATTGATGTCAGACATATGGGCCAATGTTGGATTTATGCACTTGGACAACACTGGCTTGGGATGCTTTCTAAATGTACACTTACGCTTTATATAAACCTCTCTTATACACATATGAGTTTCTGTGGATTTGTTTCTCTAGTCTACCCAGACTAACACAATGGCTTTAGCAAACAGAATGGATCCTCTCAGAGTTAAGGAGTCTAGAAGTCTGGATTCACTGTGCCAGCACTAGGGGAAGGCTTTCTATCTCTTGTGCTTAGTTTAGGAGAGAGGCCCTCACCTCCTTTCTGCATCCGTAGAACTCAAATTCCTTGGAGCACTCTCCCTGTGTCTTGGAATCGATCTTCCTCGGATCAGGCAGTTCTCAGTACAGAGACACTGTGTCCAAAGGATGCTCTCCACTCCCTGCTCTTCTGTCTTGGTGGCAGCAGGTCCCTCGGATCTTTGCTCACTTCTTTCTCCTTCAGTCTCTTATTAGAGCAAAGCTTTTTCAGGCCACACCCCAGGGAAGCTCCCCTAACATTGGGATCAGGGTAATGATATGATTAATGGTGTTGTATTCTACTCTTAATCCTCCTTCAACGGATTGGCTCATCCGTCCCATCAAATCAAGTTGGCACCGACTTTGGAGGGATACATTTCAATCTATGACAATAACTTTTTGGAAATTAATCTCTGAGTGGTTTTATAAAAATATTTAAGTTGGGAGTATTCATAGTGTCAATTTCACTGTTTGGTTTGTAAAATCTTAGAATTCTAATGGGGACGGTCAATTTGATCATCCTTCTGGGTAGAAATTCAGTCATCTCAGAGGCAGGTAGGGGTGTTGGGACTCTCACCACCAGCAACAGAGTGGAGTGCATCCTTTGGACCCTGAGATTCTTGCACACTGGACCTCCTTGGTCCAGGAGACAGCTGTGACACCAGAGGAGTGGCAACAGAGAGTCAAGAGTCCAAGCAGGACACAGAGCAGGGTGTTTTGCCCCTTGCAAAGCAAATACACTGAGTGCCTTCAGGCAGTAAGCTGGCTTGTGGAGTAAGATGACGGCAGGCACTTAACTGGGGAGGTAGGTTTGGGGACCCTTCCAAGCTAGTGCCTTTGGGCTGAGGCTTTTAGTGGGCTGTTGTGTCTTTGGGGTGCAGCCTTAACATTGCAGAGCAGGGCAGAGGCCAAAAGATCTTGTGGAGCGTGCCTAGGAGCATGGCTGAGAAGAGCCTGCCCTGTTCCAATATTGCATTGAGTATTTGTAAGCTGTTAATGTCCCTAATACATCCCATCTTTGTGAGTACGTTCTGTGAGTCCTGCGTAGCCAGTGCGATGAGTTATTGAACCCAGCTGGGAAGTACAGAACTCTCGGGAGGACAGCTGTTGGCGGGACTGGGAGGAAGGTTGAATGCTGGGGGATGTCTGACTCACTTTCCAATAAATCAGCCTTGTGTGGAGTGTGACTCTCCTTTCCCCTTGGGAAGCCAGAGGAGGTTGGCCATGGACCCCCTCCCCTCCCCTCCCCTCACAATTCAGTGCCAATCAATGGATGAGCCAATGAACAAACTGCGGTATACACTTACCAGGAGACTTTGGAAGGGAAAAAATGATTTTAAATGATAATGGAAATTCTCTTCAAACTTTAAAAAAAATAATTAAAAGATTGTTTTAGGGAGATGATTAGAGCTGTTTTTTTCCCAATTAAAAGATCAATTTATTGGGGCTCTTACAACTCTTATAACAATCCATACATCGATTGTATCAAGCGTATTTGTACATACGTTGCTATTATTATTTTCTAGACATTTACTTTCTATTGAGCACTTGGTATCAGCTCCTCTCCCTCTCACCCTCATGACCCCTTGATAAATTATACATTTTATTATTTTCATATCTTACACAGACTGATGTCTCCCTTCCCCCATGGTTTCTGTTGTTCCACCCGCTAGAGGCGGTATGGGGTGTGATTATGTGTTAGTCATTGAAATGATTCCCTCTTCCTCCCCTCCTCTACCTTCCCCCTACCCTCCTGGTATCCCTATTCCCATTCCTGTACCTGGATTCTGTGTGTCCTGAGCTCTTATCTCTTATCTATACCTGTGTACGTTCTCCGGTCTAGCCTCAAGTAAAAGGCAGGACTTGGGCCATGATAGTGGGGAGCGAGGAAGCCTCAAGGAACCAGAGGGATATTGTGTGTTTCATTGGTTCTATACTGTACCCTGGTTGACTCATCCCTTCCTGTGACCCTTCTGTGAGTAGATGTCCCATTGTCTACAGATGGGTTTTGTGTCTCTGCTCTGACCCTCCCTCATTGCCAACAATATGATTTTGTTTGTTTTGGGTTTTCTGATGTCTGTTACCTGATCCCATCAACATCTCAGTATCACACAGGCTGGTGTGCTTCTTCCATGTGGGCTTGTTGCTTCCTTGCTAGATAGCTGCTTCTTTAACTTCAAGCCTTTAAGACTACAGACACTGTATTTTTTGATAGCCAGGTCCCCTCAAACCTCTTGAAGACCCCTCATATAATCATATTACTCAGCCAGTAGCAAAAATTAAGCCTTAATACATGCTACAGTATGGATAGAGACTGAAGTTATTATGCTGAGTGAAATAAACCAATTACAAAAGAATAAATATTGTGTGACTTCACTCATATCAAAAGACAAGCAAAGGCGGATGAGTAGAGATCAAAGTTTATTAGTGGGTTCAGGGTCTAGAGAGTAGGGGAGAAGGGGGCTCACAGGAAAATTGCATTGCTTATGGGTAGGGGTGCATAGCCAACTGCTGTCCTTGTTATCAACAGGTTTTGCGCTTGAAACATTGAATTAGCAAAGTTACACAAGAGATACATTTCTTTTTAAAAATCATTTTATTAGGGGCTCATACAACTCTTTTCACAATCTGTGCATACATCATTTGTGTCCAGCACATTCGTACAAATGTTGCCATCATCATTCTCAAAACACCTGCTTTCTACTTGAGCCCTTGGTATCAGCTCCTCATTTTCCCCACCCTCCCTACTCCCCCTTCAAGACATCAGGTGCTATATCTTTTGGTAGCCAGGCACCATCAGCTTTCATCACCACATTTGCCTGTGTACCCATTGTCATCAGCGATTGTGCCAGGCAGGTGAGCATCTCAGACTGCCGAATTGTTAGAGCAAAGTGTCCTTGTGTTGAGGGAGTACTTGAACAGGGGCCCACTGTCCATCTGTTTCCTTAATACTAAACCTATAAATATATGTACATAGATTTATTCCCCCCTCATTGTATATAAATATATTTACATCTATATGTCTGTATTTAAATCTCTATGACTACGCTTTGCCTCCTAGTTCTTTCCTCTGTTTCTTTGTACTTTCCTCTTGTCCCACTATCATGTTCTGCCTTCATTTGGGTTTTAGGAATTCCTCTCGGTTACATTGCCTTTGATCCAGCCCTGCCAGACCTCCCACACCCTCCTTGACACTGATTTTGGATCACTTGTTATTCCCTTGTCCCTGGGCTTGTTAATACCCTCTTCCTTTCCCCCACCATCCCCACCCCCATGTCCCCCCGGAACAGTCATCCTGTTGTTCTCTCTTCTGGCTTGTTTATTCGCCTATCCCCTCCAGGTAGACATGCTATGTACTATCACAAGATTGAGTACCACGAAGCAACAACAGAAAGTAAAACAGTAGCTACAACACACACACCACACACACACACACACACACACAAACGTATAAATAGTTCAGGGTCTGGTTTTTTTTTTTCCTTCACAGGTGCTTTCTAGTCAAGTCTGATGGGGTGCCATGCCTGGCACTCTATCCCTGGGGACTTCATTGCTCTGCTTCCCCCGCTGCTCTGCTGCATGCCCCCAGAGGCTGGCTTCAGCGTGGTGAGCTCATGGCAGGCACAATTCCCACTGTGTGTCTCTAGTGTTGTCCCCAATGATGCTATGAGTCCATGAGGAACGTTGTGTCCCACGGTGGGCCCGGCCCTGTGGTCATCTCTGTGCAGTTTTTCTGAGCAGGAACATTGTCCTCAGGGCTTGGTGAACCAGGATGTGCGTCACTCTTTTCTTTTTTTCCCCTATGCCCCCTCGTTGGCTCCTGTATGCTCTGACCAGACCAGTCCCTCTTCCCCTCTTCTTGAGTTGTAGCATCAGTGCTGTCCTCTGAAGTGAATTCTTCTTGGGGGGAGGGTGATGCTGTCCACTTAGTTGATAATGGGGCCGGCCCTTCAGGCCTCTCCATCGGTTCCCTGCTTCATGTCAGTGTGTTGTGTTCTTGTCTTGGAGCTCCGGGATGAAGTCTTGTCTCTCTTTCCCTGTGGAAACATAATCAACACCCTCCACCTGTGTGGGTTAGTGCCTTGTTCCCCTGGCTGCCCACACCTTTTGCCATCCTCCCTTTTAATGGGCTACCATATGTATCCCATATGGAAATACATTTCTAACAACAAAGAAATCGATGAAGAGAGCAGCTGCTAACAATGATTATATAAAACCAAACACCTCATGGTTCCTTAATTTGGGGTCATGGTTTCATCCCAGTTAGTTGGCCCAAGGAGGTATTGATTTTCTATTCTGTCCTCCAAGTCCATTGTGGCATGTCTGGGGTCTTAAGAGCTTGCAAGCAGTCTTCTAAAAATCAGCAACTAGGTCCTATTCACCTGGAAAAACAGGGCTAACAGGGGGAAGATATGAATGTGTGACTACTTGCCTCCATACCTTTGTCATGTGATGAGGAGAACTGGCTACCCTTACTAAACATGTTGATCAAATATCCCACACATGAGTTAGGATCAAAAGCGGGGGAAAGTCAGAACAGAATCTTAGTCTCACAGACTTCTGGATCCATAGAGGGTGAATAAACCCCTGAAGCCATCGCCCTGAGATAATCCTTACATCCCAAATGAAAAACATCCCCTGAAGTATTCCTAAAGCGGAACAATAGTGTAGCTTCATTTTTTAAGTCTTCTGTGCTCTTTTAGGAACTAGATGTGATCTAATGGAAAATAGTAACCCCAACGATTAGCTAGGAACCTTAGGGGCCCTGAGTTCACGTCAGTGAAGGAGGAACAACTCAGACAAGGAGGCTGAGAATGGTATTGCAAAGACTGCACTCAACGTCACTGAACTGTGCATGCAAATACTGTTGGGTTCCTGTAGGTTTTCCTGTGCACACTCTCAACAATAACGACAGGAGGGATGTCGCAGGGGGAAATCACACCCTTGAAAAGCACCTTCTTCTGAGGCCAACTACCAGCGGCACAATGGGCTCAACTTCCTCCCTCCTCAATTGAACTGGAGTACAAAACTCTAGATATGTGGATAGAGCAAAGAGGCCCAGCCCTATTTAAAGGGAACTGAAATCACCTAGGGGCTGGGCTAGTCCATTGAATCCAGGTTAACTTGAGTTAAAATGTGCTCATTCCACCCACCTAGGTGACCAAACAACACGCCTCTCCTAGATTCATCAGCAGCATTGCGTTTCACTAAGGTTTTCTGCCCCCCTTGTCAATGACAGCTTGCCTGGCAACTTGAGCCTTCCCTGCCCACAATTTGGTCCTCTGCCACTTACCTTATGATTACTATCTCAGTAACAATGCCTATCCGAACTTACCACCCTCCCCTGTGCACACCAGGTTAATCACAGCAGGGCCAGCCAACATGGCCCTGCTTGCGGCAGAACCTCTCACCCAGGCGCTGCTGCCTGCTGATGGCTGTTCCCTGGGAGCCACCAGAAGTCTGGGTCTTTCTGCCTGAGTGGTTATCCTCGGGCACCTGTGAGAAGCCGGAAGAATCTTGACATTAAGCTTATCTGAACTCCTGCTTCAAAGCGTCAGAGCTGCAGCCCTGGAAGGGAGCAGTTGAAGATAAGAATTGAGGATGCAGAATGGGCTGAGGGTAAGTCCAGGGTTAGATGAAGCTGGATTTGATTCAGCTCATGCAGTACAACTGCTTTGCCTTTGCCGTTCCCATCGCAGCTGAAACCTTTTCGATTGTGAGGATGTCTCTTGATTTTGAGTTTGATTCGTATAATCCTTTTCCTTTCCGTTTTGCTCAGGTCCATTTAAAGATCCATTTGGTGCTGACACCACATAGAATGTTCGTTTTGTTTATTTCGGCGAGACTACCTAGTGGTAGAGCCCGCATTTGAATATCACGTATGCTACTTTTTCTTGTTGTTAGGTGCCATTGTGAGTTGTCTCGAACTCATGGTGACCCCGTGTACACTGTCCAGTCCTGTGCCATCCTCCAGTCATTCTTAGTTTGAGCCCTTTGACTCAGCCACTGTGTCAGTCCATCTTGTCGAAGATCTTCCTCTTTTCTGCCGCCCCACTACTTTGCCTAGCATGTTGCCCTTCTCCAGGGACCAGTCCTAATGACAACACATCCAAAGAACGTAAGACAGATCTTCGCCATCCTTGCCTCTAAGGCGTGCTGTGGCCGTACTTCTTCTGAGACAGATAGCTTTATCCTTTCAGCAGTCCATGGTACTGTCAATATTCTTCTCCAGCACCGTTCAAATGCACCGGTTCTTCTTCTGTCTTCCTTACTCAGTGTTCAAATTTCACATGCATGTGAGGCGATGCAAAGCACCATGGCCTGGGTTAGAAGTACACTCATCAAAGAAGAAGAAGAAGAAGAACACTCATCATATTGTGGCTTTTCAACTAACGAGGTCTTGTGCAAAGGATTTGCCCAATGCAATGTGTTGTTGGATCTCTTGGCTGCTGCTTCGATGAGCAAGGTCAAATACTTGATAGCTGTGTACTTTTCTCCATTTGCCATGATGTTAACTGTTGGTCCAGGTGTGAGGATGTTGGTCTTCTTCACATTGAGTTGTAATCCACACTGAAGGCTGCAATCCTTGATCTTCATCAGCAAGTGCCTCAAGTCCTCCTCACGTTCAGCAAGCAAGGAAGCAAGGTTGTGTCACCTGCATATCACAGGTTGTTAATAAGTCTGCCTCCAACCCTGATGCCACATTCTTCTTCACATAACCCAGCTTCCCTGATTATTAACCCAGTATACAGAATGAATAAGTATGGACATCCCCTTACAGAAGGGTCTCAGGGAGGAGATGAGCCAGCCAGGGTGCGACGTAGCAACGATGAAACATACGACTTTCCTCTAGTTCCTAAATGCTTGCCCTCCCCCCCGCCCCCTCTCCACTATCATGATCCCAATTCTACCTTACAAATCTGGCTAGACCAGAGGATGCTCACTGGTACAGATAGGAACTGGAAACACAGGGAATCCAGGGCAGATGATCCCTTCAAGACAAGTGGTGTGAGTGGCAATACTGGGAGGATGGAGGGAAGGTGGGTTGGAAAGGGGGAACCGATTACAAGGATCTACATGTGACCTCCTCCCTTGGGGACGGACAACAGAAAAGTGGGTGAAGGGAGATGTTGGACAGTACAAGATATGACAAAATAATAATTTGTAAATTATTAAGGGTTCATGAGGAGGGAGGGGGGAAATCTGAAGCTGATGCCAGGGGCTTAGGTGGAGAGCAAATGTTTTGAGAATGATGAGGGCAATGAATGTACAAATGTGCTTTACACAATTGATGTATGTATGGATTGTGATAAGAGTTGTATGAGCCCCTAATAAAATGATTAAAGAAGAATGAATAAGTATCATGAGAGGATACAACCCTGTTGCACACCTTTCCTGATTTTAAACTATGCAGTAAGTATGTCCTTGTTCTGTTCACACAGCTGCCTCTCAATCCATGTACAAGTTCCACAAAGGCACAATGAAAGGTTCTGGAATTACCATTCTTTTCACGCCTCTCCGTAGTTTGTTATGATCCACACAGTAAAATGCCTTTGCATAGTTTGTAAAGTAAAAGCACACCGTTTCCTAGCATTTTCTACTTTGAGTTAAGATCCATCTGACACCAACAATACTATCCCTCATTCCATGTCCCCTTCTGAGTCCAGCCTGGACCACTGGCAGCTCCCTGTCAATGTAGTGCTGCAAACTGTTGTTGACTGATCTTCAGCAACATTTTACTGGCAAGTGATGTCAGTGATAGTGTTCTGTAATTTGAGCATTCTCTTGGGTCACCTTTCTTTGGAATCATGGGTACACCTTTCTCTTCCAGTCAATTGGCCAAGTAGCTGTCTTCCAGGTTTCCTGGCACAGACGAGCAAATGCTACAAGATTGGAATTTTCACGCACAGACCCCAGAGAGGGACAACAGATCCAACATCCAGTCAGATTACTGCCACTACTACCAATTGAGCTAATGCAACAAGTGCATGTTCTCTCCAAGCAGCTTGAAGAAACTGGTAACAGAAAAAGAATAGGAGTTAAGTGGGTTTTCCAAAACAAACTCACTGCCGTCGAGTTGATTTGGATTCCTAGGAAGTCCCGTGGCATAGTGGGCTGCTGACAGTAAGGTTAGCCATCTGAAACTACCAGCCACACCTGGGGAGAAAGATGAGGCTTGGTACTCCGATCAACAATTAGTCTCAGGAACCTACGGGGACAATTCTACCCTGTTCTAAAGGGATGCTGTGCGTAAGTGGGCTATAGGATTGAACAAATTATTAGGAAGTAAGACCACAGTTATATAATAAACAGCATACAAACAGGTACTGTTATAAAGCAAAGCCCACCAAATTCTGCCGCCTGCATCATGAGTCTTGTTTCATCATCCTATTTATCTCAGATCTTGTCTGCTTCTGGTCACTTGGGCATTCCAAAGTAATTCACAAATCTCTAAAGGGCTGGCAAGTTCATGAAGGGGTTCTTGGTTTCTTTAATTGAGATAAATGTAACCAAACTTTAATTCTCTGTAATTTAGTAGCACTGAGGAAAACTACATATCGTCCTTCCCAATTTTGCTTCATAAAATATTTTAATTGATGTATTTTCTAATATGCATAATTTCATGCTACAATGTTAGGTAAAATGTAAAGTTCTGAATTCCGATTTTTAAAATATTCTTTAATCTGTGACTAGTGCTCTTTAGAAGACGAAATTAAAGATTGGAAATATTTTAATAATTAAAACTGAGCCAAATTAGAAGCTAGGTTGAAAACTAAGGAATACCAGAAGCATTTCAGGAACCCCCTTGTGTGGGGTAAGTTTGTGAGGTCCGAATGGAGCTGATTTTAAATGCACAAGAACCAGAGGGAGGAGTTTGAGCCAGTATAAAGGTAAAGATTAAGAAAGTTTGGATAATCGTGTTTTTATTACACCATTAGTTCTTTGTGTGTGTGTGTACTATTTAAAAATATTTTCCTACCGTGATAATGATTGATATTCATTACTTTATAGTTATGCATTGTGTTAGTCCAATTGACTAGAGAAACAAATTCATAGACACTCATGTGTGTAAAAGAAACAGTTTTATACTTTACATACAAGAACAATTGAATAATGAGAAAACATCCCAGCCCAGTCCAGACAAGGTCCACAGGTCTGATGTTAGCCAATATGTCCGATACCAATCTATGAATTTCTCTTCAGACTCACAAAACACATGCAATGATGTCGAATACAGGAAGATCACAGGCCAGTGGGTGGGAAGTCTTGTGGATCCAGTGGCATTGTAAGCATCTCAGTGCTGGCAGGGGTCTCCACATAGCTCCTCCAGCTCTAGGGCACTAGCGTAGTTCCATGTGTCTTGTCAGCAGGAATGTCTCCCAGGGAGTGTGTGTGCCCCACCTCCAATGAGCTATTTATCTCCTTAGTGCCTCCAAATAAGGTCATCAAGCTGGGACTTGATTGACAGGTTAAACCCCACCCCTTCACTCTGAAGTCTTAAGTTGACAACAGATTATGTAACTACCACATGCATACTCAATAGATGTCTTTTTAATTATCTATGCAAGTTACCCAATTGTGTGGATCATAACAAATTATAGATAATACCACAAAGATAGGGAATTCCAGAACACTTAATTGTGCTCATGAAAAATTTGTGCATAGACCAAACACATTAAGAGAATAGAGCATGGTTTAAAATCCGGAGAAGTATGCTTTATGGTTATATCTTTTTATCATATTGATTTTATCTGTGTGCTGCACAAACAATCTAAAGCAGCTGGACTAAATAAAGACCACAGCATCAAGACTGGAGGAAGAGTCAGTACCAATTTGCAGTTCACAGGTAACACAGCCTTCCCCATGGAAAGTGAAATGAGTTTGAAGATCAGAGACTACAACTTCCTATGTGGATTACACCTCAATTTAACAAAAACTGAAATCTTCTCAAGTGCACAAGTAGACAACATCACAATAAATGGAGGCAATATTGAAGTTGTGAAGGATTTTATTTTCGGTGGATACATAATCAATACCTACAGTAGCAGCAGTCAGGAAGTCAGAGGGCATGTTTCATTGGGAAAATCTGCTGAAAAATATCCTTTAAATGCAAAGATATCATTTGAAAGACTAACGTGAGTCTAACCCAAGCCATGGTATTTCCAATAACTTCATATGCATATAAAAGCTGGACAATGAATAAGGAAACAGAAATAAAAGTGATGTCTTTGAAATATGATGTTGGCAAAAATATTAAATATACCATGGATCACCAGAATAAGTTTATCTTGAAAGAAGTACAGCCAAGAATGGCTATTTATTTATGTATTATTTAAAAATCATTTTATTGGGGCTCTTACAGCTCTTATTACAATCCATACATCCATTCATTGGGTCAAGCACATTTGTACATATGTTGCCATCATTATTTTCAAAACATTTTATTTCTACTCAAGCCCTTGGCATTAGCTCCTCATTATCCACTGCCCTCCACTTTCCCTCCCTCATGAGCTAAAATGGTTAGTTGAATGGAAAAGTGGTGAGATTTCCTCTCATGTGCTCTGGACATTCCATCAGGAGGAACCAGTCCCTGGAAAAGGGCATCATGTTTGGCTAAGTGGAAGGTGAGCCAAGCAGGAAGATCCTGGAGTAGATAAATTGACCAAGTCACTACAGCAACATGCTCAGACACAGAAAAGATTGTGGGAATAGAGCAGAAAAAACCACTAGCTCTTTTCATAAAGCCAGAAGATTGATGGTGAGAGGGACAATTAAACCTTGAAAAATAGGGAGGAAACTATATATTTCTGTAATAAATTGTCTAGTAAAGTGAGTCCCCCACCTCTCCCACCTCACCCCCACCAGCCCATCACTGCAAAGACTTGCTGGTGCTTCCCAAATTCTCGAGAAGTTTCTGAGCTGCAAAGGTTGCAGTCTCACCACAGCCAGGAAAGGCTACTACCTAATGTGAAAACCTATAAATTATTGCTAATACAAATGTATAGTCATTTGAAGGTGGTTGTTGGATAAAGTCTAATTCCTACTGCAGTCAAGAGAAGTTACTTGTTGTGATTATTCTGTCCATAGCCTTTGTAACGCACACCAAATGACTGAGGGTAGGTACGATATAGATGACTGACTCAGGGATTGGTTGGTTTTGCTATTCCACTGAGTGTCAAGTGAGCCATTTCAGAAGCAAGAGCCAAGTCTAGACTCCCAGGATCATCAAGGAAGAGAGCCAAGAGCAGAGTGCATCTGAGATCCCTGCACACGGAGGCAGAAAGAGCACACAGTGCAGCATCCAAAGCAGCGGGCTTCCCAGTCCGGAAGGAGGAAGATTTGAGTACCTTTAGGCAGGAAGCTGGCTTGATAGAGTCGCTTGTCCTTTGTATTTATTAGTGCTATTTTGTTAACTTGTTGGAGCAGAGTGTGGACCAAGGGGCCACGTAACCGAAAGGGCAAGGACCAGAGAGAGACACGCCTGCTGGCTGAAAAATGCTTCAGCTAAAAGAACTGTATCCTTAATGCTTCTGAACCTGATTTGCCATCTATTAGCCTCTCTATTAAACCTACATAATCATGAAACATCTGTGGCTCTCTGTGGCCTGTAATGGATTAGCAAACTCAGTAGAGAAGGAGAATGCTGTGGGAGAGACACATTTTGTCAGAGTAGGGCATGTGTCTGCTTCGTAGCCATCGACCTGGAGTTGGTACGGAGCTGGATTCCCCGTCCTGTTTGTGTTGCCAAAGGTCAGGTGTGGCCCCCTGGTCCTTTCCTCAGCCATTCAAACATGAGTCCTGAAAGCAGTGTTTCCCAGGTGACACTTTAAAAGCTTTGCTTGGATTATGGGAGGAGACAAATAAAGCAATGAGAGAGAATATGACCGGTGACTTCACATAAAATGGTCTTCACCAGTATTTTTCAACATCACAATCAGCTTATCTCAATCCTAGGTGAGAATTCGCATGCGTTGCCAGCAAGGTAGGAACAGGTAATTACTTAGGTAGGGTAGATTCTTGCTTAGCAACTGTCCATAATTTAGGAATTAGTTTTCAAGAATGTCTTGTTGCTCACTCCCCCTCCCCCAATATCTTAATTTCTTTAGTCCTGGTTTACTGTTGGCATTTTAAGAGTGTTCCTAAAGCCAAAATGATGGTCACTGATAAATAAATCAGGATAATCTCCCTGCCCTGTTCTGACCAAAGGTAAAATGATTTGAGAAACAACTTGCTTAATTGCCACATCAGCAAGATTATTGCCTCTTATTTCTTCTGTTTGAGGTACTTCTTTTGGCTAATGGGCTTATATTTTTATACTTGAAAACCTCTAGGGAAGTTATAAATCATTTAGAAAACCAAGTACTAAGGTTCTATGTTTTTGTAGTACCTTTGTGGTTCTTAAATGCCATCGAATCAGCTCCCTTCCTACATTCAATGGATGAAGCACTGGCCAATCGGCGCCTTCTGCACAATTGCTGCTGTGTTTCAGCCCGCTGCTGTAGTAATTGTGTCCATAGTTCTCATCGAAGGTCTTCCTTGATATCATTGATCTTCTAATTTACCAGGCATGAGGTCCTTTTCCAGGCACTACCTTCTCCTGATAACACATTCAAAGAATGCTAAATGAAGTTTAGCCATCCTAATTCTCTCGGGCGCATTCTATTTCTTCAATGATGAATTGGTTTGCTCTTCGGTCAGTCCACAGTACATTCATGATACTTCAACAGCACCATAACCAAAGGTATCGGTTCTTCTCTGGTCTTAATTTAGCCCTAATTCAGCTTTCACGTGCCTATGATGCAATTGAAAATGCGTGGCTTCAACCTGGTACACCTTTGTCCTCAAAGTGGTATCTCTGCTCTTTAATTGATCTTGTGCAGCAGATTTATCCAATGCAATACATCACTTGATTTCTTGATTGCTGCTTCCATGAATGTTGATTTTGGATTCAAGAAAAATGAAATTCTTGACAGCTACAATAGTTTCTCCTTTGTCAGGATGTTGCTTTTTGTCCAATGGTGAGAATTTGTTTTCTTTACATTGAGCTGTAATCCATACTGGAGGCTGGGTCATTGATCTTCATCAGTAAATGCTTCAAGTCCGCTTCACTTTCAGCAAGCAAGGTTGTGTCATCTGCGTAGCCTAGACTGTTCATGATTCTCCAATCCTGACACTGAATTCTTATTCTTCTACTGGAGCTTCTCAGATGATTTGCTCATCGTGCCAATTGAATAAATATGGAAAAGGACACAATCCTGACACACACCTTTCTTGATTTTAAACCATTCAGTGTCCCCTTATTCTGTCTGAAAACTGCCATGTGCAATTGTGCGTGAACACGCTGAAGTGTTTTGCAATTCCCATTTTCCTCAATGCTACCCATGGTTTGTTGTGATCCGTACAGTCACGCAGTTAAATGCCTTCACATAGTCAATAGAGCACATGTAGACATCTTTCTGGTGTCCTCTCCTTTCGGCCAAGATCCAGCAGATGCCATCAATGATATTCCTTGTTCCACGTCCTCTTCTCAGTCTGACTTGATTTTCTGGCACTCTCTATCACTGTATTGCTGCAACTGTGGTTCAATATTCAGATATTGTTCAATAACCTTCTAATTCTTTTGGGTCACCTTTCTTTAGAAAGGGTACAGAAATGCATGTCTTCCAGTCAGTTGCCCAATGATCTGTTTTCCAGATTTCTTGGCATCGATGAGTGAGTGTGTCCAGTCCTGCCTCCATTTTCCCAATATATTCCAAAGGGGATTCCGTGAATGACCGGAGCTTTGTTTTTCACAGTGCCTTCAGTGAAGCTTGGACTTCTTCCTTCAATACTATCGATTCCTGATCATTTGTTACCTCTGGAAATAGTTGAACACCGATCAATTCTTTTTTAAAAAAATTTTAATTAAAACATTTTTTGATCAATTCTTTTTGGTGCACTGATTGTATATTCCTTGCATCTTTTTGTTATACTTCCTGCATTGTTGAATGATTTCCCCATAGAATGTTCAATATGTCAACTTGGATCTTGAATTTTTTCCCACTTTTGTTCTTTTTGAGGCGCATGAGTCAAATCCAGCCTGTGATGCTTCTAAATGCAGGTGAGATATATGCATGGATGTGTTTTGGTTCTGTGGACTTGCTTTACCTTTTTCAGCTTAAATTTGAATTTACATATAACTAAGTGATTGTTCCAAAATTGGGCCCTAACCATTTTTCAGCTGATGATAGTGCACTTCTCCATGGTCTCTGCAGAGGTACAGTCAATTTGATTCACGTGTTTTCTGTTCAGTTAAGTGTGTGTGTATAGTCATCATTTTATGTTGTTGGGAAAAAAAGTATTTGCAATGGATAAATAATGATATGAGACGATGCTTTGCAGCATTTCGATGTTTTGCATTTTACTGAAGCTAGCTTACTGGCATGGTCTATTCTCTGGAATGTTTCAGGGGGGGGGCAGGAGAAGAATGTATTTTGTGTTATTTTGGGTGAAGTGCTCTGTGTATGGCTTTGAAGTCGTTTGAGTGTGTTGATTGTGTTGTTTAGTTTTTCAGTGTCTTTATTGAATCTCTTTCTAGTTGTTCTACCCTTAATAGAAAATGGTGTATTAAAATCTCCTATTATTCCTGTTGAGTTGTCTATTTCTCTCTTCACTACGTATTTTGATGGTTTTTCTTTGGGGACATATTTACTGTTGTTATGTCGTCTGTTCAGTTGGCCACTTAATCATTACATAATGTCCTTCCTTGTCTCTGATGCTGGTTTTGCCTTAAAGTTAATTTTATAAGAAACTTGTGCTGCTACTTCTGCTCTTTTTCCTCCATTACCATTGCGTGACATTTCCCTATCCCTCTATGTTTTTAGTCTATGTTTGCCTCTGTGTCTAAAGTGTGTCTATTGATTTATTGTGCTGATTCATTTTGTCTGATTCATTGTGCTGGTTTCTGTTTTTTGAATGGTGCATTTAATCCAATTACACTCAGTGTAATAGGTATGAGTTGGTTACTGTCATTTGGTGTATGTTTTATTGTTCGTCTTTCTCTTTTCTGTGTGATGCTGCTGGTTTCTTTGTTCCACATAATTTTTGGGGCTGAATTAATTTTTTCTGGGTTTTCTTATTTCTTTCATTGCCATTGTCTTAGCATTTATGAAATCTTTATGATTTTTCCTTTTTTAATTTATGAAGTTTATTCACTTTAAGATTATCCTGTTATTTATTAGCTTTTTCTCCAGTTTAAAAGTGTTCTTTCTTGAAATTGCCTGACTGCCTCCTCCTGTGGATGCTCTCTTTCTGCACTGTTTACTTGCTCTTCTAACTTTGTAATTGAAAATAGGGAACCAGAGGCATCAAGTTGTTAGCAAAGACAATTACAAAGTTAAAAGAGGAAATAAAGTCCCTTTAATATTTCTCTTAAAGTCGACCTGGTTTCTACAAATTCCTTTATGTCTAAGCATGTCTTAATTTCACTGTTACTTGAGGATCAATTTTTTTCTGGGCATATAAAAAAATTGCTGGTACAACAATTTGGCTCATTGAATACTAATTTGGTTCATTTATGGGATGGCACCAAGGACAACATACATTAGGAAAGCAAAACGCAATGTTTTCTAGTCAATTCTGATGCGTAGCAACCCTATAGGTCAGGATACAAGTGCCCCTTTGGATTTCCGAAGCTGTAAATTCTTACAGGAGTGGAATGCCTCATCTTTCAGCCTCAGAGCAGCTGGATGGTTTCGGACTGTGGGTTTTTTTTTTTCTTCTTTTACATTTTATTAGGGACTCATACAACTCTTACCACCATCCATACATATACATACATCAATTGTATAAAGCACATCCATACATTCCCTGCCCCAATCATTCTCAAGGCATTTGCTCTCCACTTAAGCCCCTTGCATCAGGTCCTCTTTTTTTTCCCCCTCTCCCTCCCCATTCCCCCCTCCCTCATATGCCCTTGGTAATTTATACATCATTGTTTTGTCATATCTTGTCCTATCCGGAGTCTCCCTTCCCCCCTTCTCTGCTGTCCCTCTCCCAGGGAAGAGGTCACATGTGGATCCTTGTAATCAGTTCCCCCTTTCCAACCCACTCACCCTTCACTCTCCCAGCATCGTCCCCCACACCCCTGGTCCCGAAGGCATCATCCACTCTGGATTCCCTGTACCTCCAACCCTCATATGCACCAGTGTACAGCCTCCGTCCTATCCAGCCCTGCAAGGTAGAATTCGGATCATGGTAGTTGGGGGGAGGAAGCATCCAGGATCCTGGGGAAAGCTGTGTTCTTCATCGATACTACCTCACACCCTAATTAACCCATCTCCTCTCCTAAACCCCTCTATGAGGGGATCTCCATTGGTCGACACTTGGGCCTTGGGTCTCCACTCTGCACTTCCTCCTTCATTTAATATATCTATATATACATATATATACATACATATATACATATACACATATATACACATGCATACACACACTTATATCTTTTTTTTTTTTGGCATGGTGCCTTATACCTGGTCCCTTGGGCACCTCGTGATCGCACTGGCCGGTGTGCTTCTTCCATGTGGGCTTATTTGCTTCTGAGCTAGATGGCCGCTTGTTCACCTTCAAGCCTTTAAGACCCCAGTCACTATCTCTTTTGATAGCCGGGCACCATCAGCTTTCTTCACCACATTTGCTTATGCACCCATTTGTCTTCAGCGATCCTATCATGGAGGTGTGCAGTCAATGATATGATTTTTTGTTCTTTGATGCCTGGTAACTGATCCCTTTGGGACCACTCGATCACACAGGCTGGTGTGTTCTTCCATGTGGACTTTGTTGCTTCTGAGCTAGATGGCCGCTTGTTTATCTTCATTTTTATTTTTTTCTTCAGAGTTTATATATATATATATATCCTACCCTTGCCTTCTTGGCTACATGGTCTTTCTGAGAAATCAAAGCGTAGTCTTTTTGGTTCTTTGTAGATAACCTTTTGTTTTTCTTGAGCTGTTCTCAAGATTCTTTCTTTGATTTTAGTTTTAGAAAGTTTGATTGTGATAGATCTTGATGATTTTCTTTGGGGATCTAGATTTTTTGGGGCTTATTGGAGTTCTCATCATTCTTGATCTTAGGGACGATTTCTTCCAATATATCTTTGCCGGTTTGGTGGCTGTTGTTTCCTGTTCTGAGATTCTAATTACATGTAGATTATTCCTTTTGATGTCTATCATATAACTCTTTTTGTAAATAATTAAATCACTTTATTGGGGGCTTGTACAACTCTTGTCACAATCCACACATCCATCCATTGTGTCAAGCACATTAGTACATTTGTTTCCCTCATCATTCTCAAAACATTTGCTTTCTGGAACTGTCATCCTGTTCCATATAACTCTTAAGCTTTATTTGTTTATTTCTGTTGTCTTTTCTTATTATTCCTCTAGGAGATTATTATTGAGGGATTTGTCTTCAATCTCACTAATTCTGTCTTTCATTTACTCATTCCTATTCCTTTGCCCTTTCAATGCATTGTCTGTTTTTACAAGTTGAAAACTATCAGCCACTCCAAGAAAGGTGAGGCTTTCTGCTCCCATAAAGACTTACAGTCTAGGAAACCCACAGGGACAGTTCTACCCTCTAGAGGGTCACTATGAATTGGAATCAACTTGATGGCAGTGAGTTTGATTTACTATTTTTGTATGGCTTCTAACTTCTCATTTATGCTCTCAGTTTTCCCCTTTTATTCTTCTAAAGGTTTGTCTAACTTTTCCTTGGTTTGTCTGTAGTTTTATCAATGTCTCTCTCAATCCATTGAAAGTACTTTTCAGGTAGTTTCAATGCCGTATTTTCTTAGAAAGGTTTCTTAAGGATGCAGTTTGGTCACTAGTTTGAAGCCTCTGTTTTGTTTCTTCATGGGAACTGAAAATATCTATTGTTTCTGAGATATTGTGGTGGTGTTGTATTTGTATTTGTATATCAGTGATGGTACATTGGTGCATTCTTAAGCACTCACCACTTGTCTCTTGGTGGGTGCGCTAGAAGATGAGAGCGTGTGTGCAGTTTTTGTTCACTGTTTGTGTCGAGCAGTTGAGGGTGGTTTGGGCTGATCTGGCTGCCATCTACCATTAATTATGCGCTGAAGGAGTAGGTGGTGGCCCTTATCCAGTGGGTGCGGCTGCTAGGGCTGTACATTTTGGGCATGGCTGCTTTCTCCTGATGGGTGAGAAAGAATTAGAGAGAGAGAGGGAGAGGGAGAAGAAGAGGAAAGGTGGGAGAGAAAGAGAGAGAAAATGAACTACCAAAATAAGAAAATAGGACGGGGGTGGGGGGGGTGGGGGGCGCAGGCAAGAACTAGTAATAGAAAAGACAGATAGGGGAAGTTAACAAAGACTACTGGCAAGCAGAGAGAGAAAGAAAACAAAGAAACGTAAAAGAAAACAAGAAAAGAGAGAATGGGGGAGGAAGTGATGAGTCAGAATCGACTTGATAGCAGTGAGTTCGGTTTATTTGGAAGGCATAAAAAGAAGAAAATGAAGGGTGGGGGTGGGCAGGATATCTAGTATAGGTTGGTGTTATCTCCTAGCAAGGAGGTCATAGTGTAGGGCACATGGTCATGGATGGAGTTCATGCTGGCCCAAAGTGGTCTGGAGTCAAGGCACCGGACTCTGGAAGACATTTGTGGTGGTTTAAGGGACGACTGGAGTTGGGACACTTGTCTGTGGAAAGAGTTTGGGCAGCCCAGAGGGCAGCCAAGAGAAGGGAACCTGGCTCCAGAATGAATTCCTGCCTACTCTGGGATGGCCTGGGGCAGGCCACCCTAGCAACAGTGTGTTCTGCTGATCTAAGGAGGAGGAGAGTGTACAGTCCCAGCCTCGGGGGTGTTGTGCATCCCATGTCCAATCCAAGGAGTTTCCCTTCTGACCTCTGGCAGAGCAGGGGCTGTGCAAGGGGCAGGGGTGTTGCCGACCACTGGATAAATGAGGGTGGGGGTTAGCCAGGCTTCTGGTACCTAGAGGGTGTGGGGAATAAGCTTAAGGAGGCACTTTCCTTGCTGGTTGTCAGCCACCAGTGTGGGAGATTGTGTGGTCCTGGGTCAGTGGTCCTGCCTGCACAAGTTCAAAATGGCAGAGCCGTGCCGGGACAGCTGACAATTCACCAACGCTGTCTCCCTGATGACCACTTTTGCTCAGCTTCTTCTCAAAGTCAGTATGAAATTTAGTGTCCCAGGAGTATTATCTGCGTTTGTTTTATTTGTCTCTCTTTTGTTGTAGAGGATGGAGATCAAGGGTGGGGAACCTTTTTTCGGAACAGGGCCATTTAGATATTTATAGTATCATTTGTGGGTCATACTGGTCAAGCATTTCATTAACTCACTCTTCTTGTAATGGATGGGACGGCTTCCCTTTGGTGAGGTATGTGATCTTAGCTATATTGATGATTTTGTGAGTATTGTCTAGCCTGACGGCTGGATACTCTTTACCCCTGGTCTAGATAGTGTGTTTGCCTAGTCACCATCTTGCTAGAAGTCTGCTCATGGGGACTTCTATGCTTTGGCTTCTTAGAGTTCCTCTGACAGAAATAACTTGTTTATAATTCTTTTTTGATGGGGAGGTACCCAATTGCTGATGACTATGGTAAAACAGAAGGAAACCTTGTGGGATGAGCTGTGGGCTTCCCAATAGGCTGGTGGCTCACTGAGGCGAGATCACTGGCTCCCATTAATATTTGCAGTCTCAGACACCCTAAAAGGGGTTGCTATGAATTAGAATCCACTTGATGGCAGTCGGTTTATATTTTATAGTAAGACATGATCGCATCTTCTTTTGTCTTTAATGAGCTTCAATTAGTAGGATTTGGGGGAAGTTTCTTAGGAGCTACATAACCTTGAGGGCTGCCTCATCTTCTCTATCTTTGGACTCAGGTCAAAGATAAGAATTCTTCACTTTTTGTTGTTGTTGTTGTTGTTGTTGTTAGGGACCCTCGAGTCAGTTCTGACTCCGAGCGACCCTATGCCTAACAGAAGAAACCACCGCTAGGTACTGCACCAAACCCGTAGTTGCAATTTGAGTCATTGCTACAACTACAGTGTCGACCCATCTTGCAGAGGGTCTTCTTTTTAACTGCCATTCTACTTTGCGAAGCGTGACGTCCTTTTCTAAGGCCCGGCCTCTCATGATAACATGTCCAAAGTGTGTGAGACGAAATCCTGCTATCCTTTCTCGTAAGGAACAATCTGGCTACACTTTCTCCAAGTCAGATTTACTTGTTCTTCTCGCATCCCGTGGTAATTTCAATATTCTTTTCCAGCACCATATGCAAATGCAGTCATTCTCCTTTGATCTTCCTTGTTCATTTCACATGCATGTGAGACAATGGAAAATACCATGGCCTGGGTCAGGCACACCTCAGTCTTCACGGTGACAGCTTTGCTCTTCAATACTCTCGAGATCCGGGCAGCAAATTAGCAACAACAACCAAAACCAAAACAAACAAACAAACAAACAAACAAACAAACAAACAAACAAAACACTTCCTAGTCATAGGGTTGATTCTAATTCATAGCAACCCTCTATGACGCAGTAGAGCTACTCTCTGAGGCTTTAACTCTTTACATGGGTAGAAAGCCTCACTTTTCTCCAGCAGAGCGGTTGGTGGGTTGGAACTGCTGACCCTGCAGTTAGCAACCCACTGTGTAATCTAATACACCACCAGAAGCTCTTATGTGTAGTAGATTTAACCAAGGCAACATGCCATTTGATTTCCTGACTACCTCTTCCATGAACATTGCTTGTGGGTTCAAGCAAGATGAAAAATTTGAAAACTTTACTATATAAAAACATATCTCTCCTTTTATGATTTCAAGCACTTTATAGACTTAAGTGCTGTACAATTCATGAATTGTATTATTCTTCAATAAATCTCTTTTATTTATTTATTCAAGCAGTTTTATTGGTATATAATTCACATACCATACAATTCAATGGTCTGAATATTTCAGAGTCACAACAATCCATTTTAGAATATCTTCTTCATTTTTTTATCCCTTGTTAGTAGCGCCCCATTTCTCTCCAGCCTACCCTGCTATAACCCTAAGAAACTATTAATCTAGTGGCTATATCTATAGATTACCACTCCATGGGGCTTTCAAATCCCATAAAGAGTTGCAGTCTCGGAAACTCAGTTCTACCCTATCTTATAGAGTCACTACGAGTCAGCACTGACTCAATGGCAGTGAGGATATCATATGAAGAAAATCACACACCCCCTCAGAGCAACAACAACTGAATAGAGCACACCAAAAACTCGATCCAAAAGAAAGTAGAAAATAATAAAAACTAAAAATAATTTTTAATGGGCCAAAAAGGAAAAAAAAAAGATAAATTGTTGAAATTTAAACTAACTATATCTCCATTGATTCACTTTCTGGTCCAAAGACAAGACTATTAACATCCCTGGTCAATTATCTGAGGGTATTCACTGGAGATTCAATCCCAGGCAGGACTCTGGAAATGGATTTTGGACTTTGATGATCATCCTTAGCTTTCTGCAAACTGGGTGTGCAGAATTTAATCTCTAATACAATTCCCTCCTCTGCTCTTGGATTTTATTATTTATAATCCTTGGATCACACAGGCTGATGTGCTTCCTCTGTGCCGGTTTACCTGGTCCCCTTACTTGTTTATGACTGCTTGTTTTAGGACAAGTTTTTAATATCCCCAAACACTATTCATTTTGATAAATGGACATCATCTGATTTTTTCACCATAATTTGCTTATACCACACACATCATCAATGATCCCTTCATGCGAGTAAGTATTGAGCAGGGCTGTATCATAAGAACTAATTATTCTTAGGCTAGTATTACAGTTAAGTGTGGGCTCAAAATTCATTCATATAGCTAAGGCTTGTATATATCCTTGGCCCACTTTAGTAACAGCTGTATCAGATTTTTGAGAGATAATACAAGTAACCTCCGAATGGCCTTTGGTAATTGTGATAGGTTGATTGTGCCAACTAGGCCTCTATAGGAACACGTTTGTGAAGGGGCTCCGAAGACTCCTGTGATTGTTGTTTTATGCACACCAGGCTTAGCAGTGGGAACTGCCCTAACTGAACACTTGCGTACAATGGGGATGAGTGGGCCCCGTGGTGGTAGGGGGCAGGTGTCAGCCCTGAATCAGCAGAGACAGGGTGGGCGTGGTTATCATAATGGACAGCAAGTTTTCTGTGGACATATGGCATTGACGACTTAGCCACAGTGCCCCTACACATGAAATACATGGGAAACCTACTAAATGTTTACATGATCTATAGAAGCAGAAGAATGCTAGATCAGGTGAATAGCATTTCAATTCAAATCACCAGAATAGAGAGTCACAACGCCTCAATCAATTCCCAGACCTGAGCCAGTTTACAGACCTACAACCCCCTGAATGAGGGGGAGGCCAGGTCCCTTTGAAGGAGGACCCTGCTACATCACCGAAGGTCTATACTGTTAGTCTTTCTTCTAGCATTCCCCAAAGGGACTTGCAGCTTTTCACAAGAGTAACTATTCATTGGACAAAAAGAAATCATCAAAATTTTCAGGTATTACTAGACATAGGCTCTGAGTTGACGCTAATTCCAGGAGACCCAAAATGTTTTGAAGGCCCACCAGTCAGAGTGGGGGCTTATGGAAGTTAATTTATTATGTAGTTTTAGCTCAGGTACACCTCACAGTGGGTCTAGTGGGCCCCCGGACCCATTCTGTGGTTATTTCCCCAGTTCTAGAATGCATCATTGGAATAGACATACTTAGTAACTGGCAGAAACTCCATATTGGATCCCTGAAATATGGAATAAGGGCTATCATGGTAGGAAAGACCAAGTGGGCACCATTAGAACTTCCATTGCCTAGGAAAATAGTAAACCAAAAGCAGTACCGCATTCCTGGAGAGATTGCAGAGATCAGTGCCACCATCAAACACTTGAAGGAGGAAGGGGTGGTGATTCCTACCTCATCCCCATTTAACTCACCTATTTGACCTGTAAAAAAAAACCCAGATGGATCTTGGAGAATGACAGTGGATTATCATAAACTCAATCAAATGGTGATTCCAGTTGCAGCTGCCATTCCAGATGTGGTTTTAATTCTTGACCAAATTAATACTCCTCCTGGTACTTTTGGTCTCACTAATGCCTTCTTCTCAATACCAGTCTTGCAGGACCACCAGAAGCAGTTTGCCTTCAGCTGGCAGAACAACAATACACTTTCACAACTCTACCCCACGGGTACATCAACTCTTCCACCTTGTGCCATAATTTAGTCTAAAGTGAACTTGATCGCCTGTCTCTTCCACAAAATGTCACATTGGTCTATATATTAATGACATTATGCTGAATGAACCCACAAAAGACGATGTATCAAAGACTCTAGATTCATTGGTATATCTGTGTGCAAGAGGGTGGGAAATCAACCCAATGAAGATTCAAGCACCCTCCACTCCAGTAAAACTGGTAGGGGTCCAGGGGTGTGGGACACGTTGAGATCGTCCCACTAAAGTGAAGGATAAGCTATTGCATCTGCCCTATCCCTCCCTCTCAACAACTATACAGGAGGCACAATGCCTAGTAGACCTCTTCAGATTTTGGAGGCAACATACTATGACCTGTTTATCAAGTGACACAAAAGCCTCCATTTTTGAGTGGGGCCCAGAACAAGAAAAGGCTCTGCAACAGGTTCTGGCTGCCATGCCAGCGGCTTTGCCACTGGGGCCATCTGATCCAGCTGACCCAATGGTGCTAGAGGTGTCATTTGCAGAGAGAGAGATGGATTATGGAGTCTTTGGCAGACCCCTCTCAGCAAATCACAGCGTAGACCATTGGGATTTTGGAGTAAAGCTCTGCCATCCTCTGCAAACAACTACTCCCCCTTTGAAAAACAGCTGTTGTCCTGTTACTGGGCCTTAATGGAGACTGAACACCTCACCATGGGCCACCAAGTCACCAGAAGGCCTGAGCTGCCCATCATGAGCTGGGTATTGTCTGACCCACAGAATCATAAAGTTGTACATGCACAGCCATCACTCCATCATCAAATGGAAGTGGTATGCATGAGGTCAGGCTAGAGCAGGACCTGAAGGGACAAGTAAACTGCGTGAAGAAGTGGCCCAAATGTCCACAGTCTCCACTCCTGTCACAGCACCTTCCTTCTCCCAGTCTGCACCTGTGGCCTC
Source organism: Tenrec ecaudatus (assembly GCF_050624435.1). NCBI lineage: Eukaryota > Metazoa > Chordata > Mammalia > Afrosoricida > Tenrecidae > Tenrec > Tenrec ecaudatus. The sequence goes on along the minus strand of NC_134530.1, from coordinate 246,541,007 downwards.
CTGGGGAGTTCCTTACAATAAGTTGACCGAGGAATAGAAAATGTGTCCTTGGTTTACGGATGGCTCTGCACGATGTGCAGGTGCCACTCGTAAGTGGACAGCAGCAGCATGATAGCCTCTTTCTGTGATCTCCCTATAGGACAGTGGTGATGGGAAATCCTTCCAATGGGCAGAACTTCGACCAGTGCACCTGGCTGCTCAGTTTTCCTGGAAGGAGAAATGTCCAAATGTGAGACTACATATTGATTCATGGCAGCGGCTAATGGTTTGGCTGGATGGTCAGAGAATTGAATGGAAAATGATTGGAAAATTGGTGACAAGGAGGTATGGGGAAGAGGTATGTGAATAGACCTCTCTGAATGGGCCAAGAAAGTAAAGATAATTGTGTCTCATGTGAATGCCCACCAAAGGATTACCTCTAAAGAGGAGGACTTTAACAATCAAGTGGATAAGATGACATACACTATGGAGACCAGTCCTCCTCTTTTCTCCACCACCCCTGTCATTACCCAATAGGTACATGAGCAAAGTGGACATGGTGGCAGGGAAGGAAGTTATGCATGGGTGTAGCAACATAGACTTTCATTCATCAAGGCTGACTTGGCCACTGAGTGCCCCAATTGCCAGCAGCAGAAGCCAACATTGAGTTCAAGATATGGGCCCATTCCTCGGGGAGATCAACCAGCATCCCGGTGGCAGGTTGATTACATAAGACCACTTCTGTCATGGAGGAGGCAATGTTTTGTTCTTACTGGAATAGACACCTACTCTGGATATGGATTTGCCTTCCCTGCATGCAATGCTTCTGCCAAAACTACTGTTGGTGGACTTACAGAATGCCTCATCCACTGGCATGGCATCCCACATAGCATTGCTTCAGACCAAGGAATGCACTTCACAGCAAACAAAATGGGCCCAGGCACATGGACTTCACTGGTCATATCATGACCCTCATTATCTTGAAGCTGCTGGCTTGATAGAAAGATGGAATGGCCTCCTGAAGACACAATTACGGTGCCAACTAGGTGGCAACAGCTTGCAGAGCTGGGGCAATGTTCTCCAGGAGGCTGTATATGCTCTAAACCAGTGGCCAGTATATGGTGCTGTGTCTCCAATAGCCAGGATTCATGGGTCCAGGAACCAAGGGGTGGAATCCGGAGTGGCACCACTCACTATTACTCCTAGTGATCCACTTGCAGCATTTTTGCTTCCTGTCCCAGTAACCCTATGCTCTTCCGGCCTGGAGGTCCAGGACGATTGAGATAAATATTTTGTGCTGCCAGCATCTGTCTCTCTTTCTCCCTGGTGATCAGACCAGTACTCTGCTGCCTGAGCTAGTCCTTTGCCTCAACCTCATGCTGAACTACTGTGGGCTGAGCCAACCCGTGGATCCGGTTGCCTTGCCATGCATCCCTGAGGTTCCACGGAGACCTGCTTCAACATCACTTGAGCTTGAGGCTAGTGGATCTGTATCTGTGCGTGCATCTCGAGACACATTAGGGCCTGCTTTGCTAAGCTCTTGAGCTACTATCTGCTGCTAGCAGGCCGACTTTGCCTGTCTTGCCAAGGGAAGTCTGCTTTCTTGACCTTGGATCAGCGTGAATTGAAGAACCGTCAGTATATTAACTGTTCCACAAAAGTGAGTTGAACTGAGCCTTCTGTACTGCTGTGTGGACTAATTAGCCACTATACTCCTTCTTGTTGTATAAACCTATCCATATATATATATATATATATAATCATAATTGTCCTGGTTTTGTTTCTCTAGAGAATCCTACTTAACACAGTAATTCTAATAAGATTATCATAAAACTAGCCAGTGATAAAATGCTGGAAAAGGGGATAAGGGGAATGTTCATATAGTCTTTGTTTTATTTTAAGAGCGCCTGGAACGTTTGTTCTCCTACAACCGAAAGCTACAGAGGCATGAATGATGTGAAGGGGGGAGGAGGAGTTCGGAAAAGCAGGATGCATAGAGTTGTAAAACTTGGATAATTTTGAAAATGATGATGGCAACAAATGTACAGAAATGCTCGACACAATGGATGGATGGATTGATTGTGATGAGTTGTACAAGCCCCCAATAAAATGATTAAAAAAGACTTGGATAATATATTAGTGTCACAATATGATCTATGTAAAAACTGCCAAATAGATATATGCATGTTCTCATCAACAGCAACAAAATAAATAAAATTATACTTAAAAGATCACCGTGGCAGTGAAGTATATTGAATATATTTGGACTACCAGAAGAAGGAACAAGTCAGTCTTAGGAGCGATTCAACCCAAGTTCTCCCTGCACCATAGAAGCGAGGAGAGTGAGACTTCATCATGCTGCCTTTGGGTTTGTTTGTTTGTTAGTGGGTCGGTGACAACTAGGGAAGCCTTCAATAAGATTGATGGACACAATAGCCCCAACACTGGACTCAAATATACCAAAGATCATGAGGTCCTTAGCAACGTAAGGTTGCTGAGAGTTGGAGTCAACTCGACTTGCTAGCCTTGAATAAGAAAGGCTGAAAAAGAATCCATGCATTTGAATTATGCTGCTGAAGAACATTGAAAGTGCTGCCAAAGAGCAAACTGATCTGTCTGGGTATAGTACAGCCAGAATGCTCTACTCTGGACAAACTGGCAGGAGAGCGCAGTCCCTGGAAAAGGACATGGTGTTTGGTGAAAGAGAAGGGCAGTGGGGGCAAGGGAAAGAAGCCCAATGGGATGGACTGACACAGTGGCTGCAGCACTATGCTCAAAGCTAAGAACAGTGTTGAGGGTGGTCTTTTGTACACAGGACCGCTCTGAGTCGGAACCAGCTCGAGGGGCACTCGAGCAACAACCACCCACCGCAATAGAAGCTTCCAGAAGGCCGAGTCGTTTTGCTTTGTTGACCGATGTAGCTCTAGATTCAACAGTGTTTGTCACAATACGAGAGTATTGGAAACTTTGATCAACAAAGAGAGCAGAGCGAGCTGCTCCCCTGAGCAGGAGAATCACAGGCAGGCCGGCGAGGGAGCAAAGTATTGTCACAGAAGCACAAACCCCGGTAGCCTCGATTTCCTTGGCTAAGTAAGACAGGCGTTCATTTTCTAAGCAGAGAGAATTCTGGGTTTGGAGCAACTGGGAAATAGGAAAGAGATTCACAAAGGGAGGAATAAAAAGCCTCTGCAGAAGCTGGGAACTTAAATATTTGAACTCCAGCCAAACAGATAATTAATTGTACTGTGCCTGCAGGTGGGGTGAGGTCCACAAGAGAAGATAACTCCTCCCTGCCCAGACTGGTAATTAGACTTATCTTTCTTGGAGTTGAATTCAGAATTATAGGGTGGGGAGAACCCAGGAGAGACTCCTGAGAGAATAAGCAGGGGAGGGTGAAGGTGGAGTCAGAAAGTGAAACTTGGATGGAAGAAAACGATCCAGTGGGAGCCAGTGTGGATGGCGCAGAGTTCGCGGGTATGAAACAAGGCTCTTTGGTTTCATGCTTCTGTGGTTGGAAAAAAAAAACCAAACGTCAACATAAACCTACCTGCTGTTTGGCAGCGGGGAATTCTCAATTGGCTGGAAGGGAGTTTCAGGACACCTTGCCAGCTGCTGTCCTTTCCCCCCTCCCTCTCTGGCAGAACATTTGGGCAAAGAGGGAGTAAACAGAGAGGAGATCCTCCTCCAGTTCTCTCTCAGCCTCTGTTGCCATGGTCATCATTTACTGCATAAGCGAGGACTGCTCCACTCATACTAAACATCATTTACTAGTGTGTGTCCCAGGGTTCACGTGGTCAGGAGGGCTTGCAGCCTGTTTTTCCATTGTTGCAGACTGGAGGTTTAGCGATGGATAGCGGGGATTCGTGGTCTAGTTGACTGTGGTTGTTGCTGAGATTTCTTTGCAGGAAGTTATGAAGGCCAGTGCAAGGAAGTAGGTCTTTTTGTGCGTGCAAAATCATTCCTTTACGAGTTGTGGTCCTGAGAATGATGTGGGCCAAGAATGTACAGATGTGCTTTACACAATTGATGTATGTATGGATTGTGGTAAGAGTTGTATGAGCCCCTAATGTTTTTTTTAAAAAAAGAGTTGTGGTCCAAAAAGAGTCTCGCTTTCCACAAAGGTCGTACATTTCAAGGTTTTAGTTTTTAAAAATGGTGAAGATTCTCAAAAATCATGTGCGCCCAAATGCCCTCTTTCCTGCAACTTGTTCCACTCAAAGTCTCCTTCATCTCAGGTTACGTCATCCTTAAAGAGGAAAACTTGAGATTAACTTTGCCTCCTTTCTCTCACATTCCACATCTAATTTGCCAGGAAATCCTGTGAGTTCAGCCTTTGGAAGACATCCAGGATCTGAAACTTTTTTTCACCAAACACCCAGAGTCACTGAGAACATTCCGTCTCTGAGCAGCCCTGTCGTACTGAGCAGAACTGTCCTCTTCATGTGTCCAAGGTTGTGAATCTTTACTGAGCAAACGGCCTCATCAGTCTCTCATGGAGCAGCTGGTGGATTTGAACTGCTGACCTCTTTTTACTTAGGAGCTCCATGCCTTTCCGCTGTGCCGCCAACCCTCTTTTTCTTTTTCCTTTTTGTTTGCCTCCTCTGTTGTTTCTTTTCTTACTCAAGCCACTTTCACTGCCTTAAACGGAAAGTCAAAAGGCTTGACAAGGTTTCGGCTAACCTTCTGTCTGTGTGCCAAAGTGGCTGAAGTGATCCTATCGAAATGTAAGTCAGATCACCCTAAATGCCACGATTCCCCATTTTACTCAGAGTGAAAGTTAAAGTCCTCAGTGTTTGACCCCTTCTATCACTTTGACCTCATCTCCTACAACTCTTATCATTCTGGAGTCAGCTGTAGATTCCCAGCCCCCTGGACAGCCGCAAGCAAACAAGTAAAGGCCTTAAAGGCACGGACTATTCCTTCTGCCTGGAAGTCTTCTCTCGGATATTCATAGACATTTCAGTTTCTGGTTTCCTTTGAGTCTATGCTCATATGCCACCTTCTCGTGGTATTCACACCTATATCCCCAGCCCTTGCCCCTCTTCTACTTTTCTCTATAGCCAGCCTTGGCAATAAACACAATTTCAACTTCTTAATATACTTAGTTATTGGTTTTATTATCCATTCTTGCTTTCCTCCCATTAAATTCAGTGCTGTATCACCAGTGTTTAGAAGAATACTCAGTGCAAAAAAACTTGAAGGACTCACAACTCTCTCATGGGAGTGAGTTGCACTGAGCCATTTGTACTGCTTTATAATTTAACTGTTCATTTCTTGTATTATCTATCTATCTGAATATAATTTAACAGTTCATTTCTTGTGTTATATACATCTGTATCTATATAACATTATCAGCAATCTGGTGTTCTCTCTCTAGAGAACCCTGTCTAACACGTGCTGGAACTGTGGTTGGATGATCTTCAGCACACGAGGGAGAAGAGAAATCGAGGGGGCTGAGTGGTTGGGATTGAACATTGGGTGTTGAGTGATTTGAAATGTTGGATGCAGAGCTGATGGTCTGAAATGTAAATCTCTCTACCTAATTCAAAATAAAAATTAAAAAAAAAAAAAAAGAATACTCAGTGCTTGGTAGGTAACTTATAAATAATGAATAAAGATTCTCATTACTTAATTCAGGATAATTCTTTCAAAAGAACTAGACTTTCAGGTTTGGGAGAACTTTTATTTTAATTGAGTCAGTCATGCTTTAACATTTTCTGAGATTGACACCTAAGATGACGCCACTATTAGTTTGATGGAAATTCTGGTAACGGGCATACACATATACATCCGTGTGTTAGATTGAGGACGAATTGTCCATCCTTGAAACTAGAGAAGCCCAGGCTCTTTATTTAAGAACATTGGTGGTGCAGAGGTTTAAGGACTTCGTTAGTCAAAAGTCTGCTTCTATGAGATGGCTATTACTAAGTATGATTGAGTTGGTTCCAACTCATAGTGGCCCTATGTACAAGAGAACAAACTCCTGCCAATTCTGTGGCATCTTCACAGGCTTTGTCCTGTTTGATCGGGCAGCCACGACGCCAATTCATTTCACTGAGGGACATCTGTTTTTTTCACCATGCATGATTTCCTCCAGGGACCTAGCCCTCTTTTCCCAAGAAAGATTTGTTTGTTCTTCTGGAAAACTATAATCTATTCAATAGTCTTCACCAACATCATAAATCAATTGTATTATTATTTTTTTAATTTTAATTTTTTATATTATTATTTTTCTTCTGTCTTCCTTATTCATTACTCTGCTTTTGTATACATATGAGGGGATAGACACTATGTACACCGACAGGGTGCAGTACAGCACCAATGAAACACACAGCATCCCTCTGGTTCTTTAATGCGTCACTGCCCCACTATCATGACCCCAGTTCTACCTTACACATCTGCTAGACCAGAGCATGTACACTAGTACAGATAAGAGCTCTGGACACATGGATTCCAGGACAGATAAACCCCTCAGGACCAATAATGAGAGCAGGACAGGCAGAAGGGGGGAACAGCGGGGAGAAGAAGGGAAACCCATCTCAATGACCGAAGTACAACCCCACCCCAGTACCTCCTGGGGGGACGGACAACAGAAATGTGGGAAAAGGGAGACGGTAGATGGTGTAAAATATGAAACTAAAAATAATTTATAATAAAAGTTGTATGAGCCCCTAACAAAATGTTAAAAAATAATTTATAAATTATCTAGGGTTCTCGAGGGTGGAAGGGTGGGGGAAGGAGGGGGGAAAACAGGAGTTGATACCAAGGGTTCAAGTAACAAGAAAATGTTTTGGAAATGATGATGGCAACATATGTTCAAATGTGCATGATACAATTGATGTATGGATTGTTATAAGAGCTGTAAGAGCCCCCAGTAAAATAATTTATTAATAACAATAAGATAAAAAGAAAATGCCATGGCTCTGTCAGGTACACCCTAGTCCTCAAAGGAACATCGTCGCTTTTGAACACTTGGAAGATGTCTTCTGCAGCAGATTTACCCAGTGTTTGATTTTTGACGACTGCTTCCATGAGCATTGATTGGGGATCCAAGCAAGATTAAATCCTTGACAACTTTATTGTCCAGTTGTGGACCAATGTGGATTTTGGCTTCCTTTTTTTTTTTTTCAGCATTTCCAATTCAAAGTGAAGGCTGCAAGCTCTGATGTTCATCAGTCATGCTTTCAGTCCTCTTCACTTCAGCAAGTGAGGCCCGTCATCCGTCATCTGAATAACCAAGGTTCATACGCCTTCTTTCAATCCTGACGCCTTCATTTAATTCTTCTTCCGGTAGTCCAGCTTCTTGCATTCTTTGCTCAGTTCACAGATGGAATAAATGTGGCGAACTGATGCCACCTTTCCTGATTAACCATGCAGTATGCCTTGTGTTGTTAAACACCTGACACTCCATCTGTGTACAGGTTGCGCACACCGCAATGCAGTGCTTTGGAATTTCCACTCTTTGCCGTGTTCTCCATCATTTGTTATGATCCACACAGTCCGAATGTCTTTGCATAATCCATAAACCCAGCACGGCGGCGTTGGGAATTCTGAGACAATTCTATTAGGCATGGGATTCTGTGGTTACTCTTTAAGTTTCGAATTATGTGGAAAGAGAGAACAACGCTTCTGAGAGTTGGCGTGAAACATCCTAAGTATAGCTTCATGGGTCGGTGTTCCTGGAGTTTGTGTCTCCTTGGGAAGCGAAGGTGCTTGCCCAGTTCTGCTACTCTTTCCAAGACACTGTGGGTGAGTCCCTGCCCTTTTCCTGCGCAGCAAGTCCCCTCCAACAAGCAACAGTATGGACCCCTCTCCAGCATCAGCAACTGGTCTCAAGGCGCCCATCAAAGAGTAAATTCGGGGGATTCCTGAGCAACTGAAAAGAAGACCCCCCCCCCCCAGGGTGGCGGACACATTTTAAAGTTTATTTACTTATTATTACAACAGAAAGTAAGCCCTGGCTTTCAGAATTTGGACAACAGCAGAGGAGATGAAAAGTTAACAGCTGGAGAACTTCGGGAATGTGTTGCAGGCTGCAACAACAACGCCATCTCCATTTTGCTGGGCCCAGGCAGGTCCTGGGGCCTCCGGGGAGTTGGCACCGCCGGGTCCTCCCTCGAGCGTCCAGTCGCCTCCCTCCGGGCGGCTCGGCGGCGCTGCCGCGGCGCACCACCCCGTCCAGGCGGCCAACTCGGCTCCCGGGGCAGCTCGACTCGCTAACACAACCCGAAACTGCAGTGGGGGCGACGGCCACAGCTCTGGCGCCCTCTCCGCGGCTTTCAGAACGCTTCCCTTTCCTGGGGTGGCCGGCTCGGAGGCGCGCGCGCGCCCCCGCGCCACTCGGCCGCGCGCCCCCGGCCGCACTTGGGCGACGCGGAGGGAGGAGGAAGACGAGGGAGCTCGGCGGCCCCCTCCCCGGGCGCGCGCGCGCGTCCGCCCACCCGCCGCGCCCGCGCAGGTGCGCGCGCAGGGCTCCGGTGCGCGCGGCCTCCCCTCCCCCAGGCCCGCCTCGCGCTGCGCGGACGGGGCGCGGCGCGCGGGGGGCGGAGCCGGGCCCCGGGATTAGTTGGTTTCGGAGCGAGCGAGGCAGTCGCGGCCGCCGCCAGCGAGCGGGAGACAAAGCCGCGTCCGGGGCCCAGCGGGGGTCGGCGGCGCCCGGGCTAGCGGGACCGGCTCTGCGGATCCGCGCGCGGTCCGTGCCCCCGTCGCCTCGCAACAGGTCCGCCGCCTGCTCCAGCCGCGCGCCCTGCTCCCCTCCCCCGCGACCCCTGGTCGCCTCTGCTCGGGTCCAGGCTGCGTTTGGCCACCCGCTTCGATGCGGTTCGGGTCCAACATGATGCCGGTAAGCGGTGCGGGGCCGAGGGTCCGGGTGGGGTTCTGCCCGCGCTCGGCGGCGGCTCCCTCGTGGGATCGGGGTCTGCAGGCCCGCGCGGCGCCGGGGGGTCCGGGCCGGGGTCGGGAGGGGCGCGGCTCCATCCTCCCGGCGCCCCCCGGTCCCGGCGGCGGAGAGTGGGGAAACCCACGGAGAGGCGAGGGACCGGCCGCTGCGCCGGAGCACGCAGCGAGCAGCCGCTGGCCGGGCCAAGGCGAAAACTTTTTATCTGGGTCCCGACTTTTTGCTGTTCTTGAAGGTCAAGAGCGGAGGCAAAAGGAGCCCTTTCCTTTGTGTGGACCTCTGTTGGGAAAGAGACAAACAAAGACGCATGAAACTACCACCCCGAGCCAAACAACCTCTTTGTTGGAGTGAAACATACTTGCTGAGAATTGTACCGGTGCTTTTGTATGAATTCAGATCTTGGTATCTTCGGTAGCAACCAAGTGACAAGCTACGCTCCTTCTGGAAATGGGTTTTTAGTAAATACAACGTTTTCGAAAGTTTTCGCTTGTTATGTGTGCGCATGGCTACTTAACAAGCCGCATAGATTTCTTGACGTGGTCTCCACGCCACAGGTGGACTGCAGGTTTGAGTTCCGCACTGGGGAAGAAAAGGCTGTGAGTTTTCAAATGCACTTTCTTAAACGATTGCAGACTTGGGAGGGTTGCAGTGGGTTGTGCAGACTTGAGGGATGTATTTTCTCATGAAAGTTGTACTTGCCCCTCTCCCACTGAAGTGCGGTCACCTTGCAATCATCTGATCTTTTATTGTGGCTTCATTGGATAGATCAAACAACTTTTACAGTCTGTGTAATAGAGTGGTGACAAATTTGCTTATTTGAAATCAGGGTTGTACGGGAGGCCTTCCTAAACCCCACATACTGGACACATTGGCTTCTTTGAATGGATGAATAGGTTTAGATGGTTTAGAATATTTGGGCCTACTGGGATTTAAGGAATTTGAAAGTTTCAGTAGGCATCTTTTTAAAATTTAATACTTGGTTACGAAGTTAGGTCTGTGACATGAATGCCTTATGAAAGTATGCACCATGGGTGTGTACCAGGTGGGAATTTGCTGTTAAGTATTCTTATTTCTTGGGTTCCTATTTCCTTGTCTTGAAATAACTTTAGCAGGTTGTTTGCTAATTCCCTCTGAACTGAAGGAGCAACAGAACCGCTGCTATGTGGTTTCTTCCTAAAAGATCAGTTTTTCTTTTTTGCCTCTGTATCCTTTCTTAAAACTTGGGAAAGTTTACTTTCTCCCAACTGTGTAACAACTCCTTAGGATTTATGAGAAATTACGTTGCTCCTGAGACTAAATTACTTGGCTCTCTGGTTCTAATGGATTGCTTCCTGATGCCAGAGTAGAATCCTACACAGATTTTTGAGTCAGACTCAAAGCTCCCGTTTCATCAGTTTCTTCTACTTTTGTGATCACAGGCTTATCTGACTATTTTCTTTTTGTCTTTACTGGCACGTTCCTCAGTTTTGCCATCTCTAAAATGGGAGGACAGGAGCACCTATCCCCTCGTGTGGTTGTGGGAATTAGAGTTACTGTTTGGGAGGCAGTTTGTACTGTGCAGAGTGTGGAGTCGTTTGCCCACTAGGTAAGGGCTGCCACATGGTTGGTATTGGTTTAACTGGAGATCCCTTTGCAATTCCTTTGCTTGCTGGTGATATAAAAATAATGAGACCATTTTTCATTGAATATGCTATGTGTGCACCCCTATAATATATGGGGTACTAGAAGATACAATTATCTTATTGAATACATTTCTCACCTTCAGCTTTGTGCCTTGATTTTTATTCCAGTGTGAGTACAGTTTTGTTACATTGTATTACTTTAAAACATTCTAACCAATTCATCCGGAAAAATGATTGTGCTTAAATATGCTGCAGCATGTACACAATTGCCCTGATTTGCTTTTAGAGACAAGTTTCTATTGCTATTTAGACTGTCTTATATTAAAAATGTTCAAATTGTACTCCTGTGCTTTCCCATCCAATGGTAGAGAATCATGTCTTTTTGCCCCCTCCCCTCTCTTTCATGTGGGACATGGAGTGATAATTGGAACCAGATCCAGAAGTGGAATGTGTGTTTCAGTAGGCTAGCTAAAAATAAGTAGACAAGCGCGGCGCATCACCACAGTAAGAGGTAATGATAGAGTACTGCAGCACTGGGTGCGATAATTATGCTGCTGTTCAGATACTTGACGTGCTTAGTATCTCTGGTTGACGATATTTCTCCAACGTGGGAGGAAGAACTGATTAATCTTTCATACGTGACACCTTTTTTTTTTCCTTAAAGAAGGGATCATTTGTAGTTTGAGGGTAATTTTTAGTAAGCCCTTTTATTGTAGTTGATTAGCAAATGAAAGTAATCATTAAAGGGAAATTTTTCCCACAATTTAAAAATGACACCAAACTGCCTCCCTTCCACCCCCCTCAAAGGAAACAAAACAAAAAAACACACCCATACCCACTGTCATTGAGTCGATTCTGACTCATAGGGATCCTATCTAGGGCTTCTAGAGGTTGTAAGTCTTGACAGTAGCAGAGGCTGGTAGGTTTGAACTTCCAACCTTGCAGTTCACAGAGCAGTGATTACCCGACAGTGCCAGCTTTCACTGTATTATGTGTTATATTTTCAAGTATATATTTTATAAGAGTTTAGTTGACTCTGAAAGCATACACTGGTCTTTTCGGATAAAATGCTATAAAAATTTGTGCTTGTTACTAAAGTAGTGAAGCAGAACATACCCAGTGTTGTGCCAGTGACACAGGAAAGGCCAGCGAAGCTTGGCTTTGTCAGAGCTAAGGAGCCCTGGTAGCAGAGTGAATTATGCATTGGGCCACTAATCTCAAGGTCACAATTTGAGGCCATCAGCTGGTCCACAGGGGTAGGAAAAGGCTTTCTGTTCCTGTAATGATTTCTAAGGAGCCCTGGTGGCAGAGTGGTTATGTGTTGGACTGCTAACTACAGAGTCAACAGTTTGAAACCACCATCTGCTTCAGGAGAGAGATGAAGCTTTCTACTCCTGCAGAGTTTCAGTCTCAGAAATTCACAGGGCGCCATTCAACCTTGTTCTATAGGGCCCATATGAGTTGGCACCAACTTGGTGGCGGTGAGTTTTATTTATTAAGATTTACAGCCTCCCAACCATAGGGACAGTTCCACCCTGCGCTATAGGGTCATTGTGAGTCAGAACTGACTCAGTGGCAGTGCTTCAGTAAGAGCTGCTCCTGTAGAGATTTACAGCCTCAGAATTCATACATAGTTACCATCATTCTGAGTTGAAATGGACTTGACTGACGGCAGTGGGTCTAATAATAGGGATGAAACGTAGTTCATTTCCTAATGTGGCCCTTCTAGCCATAATCTTGTTTGCCATAATCCCTTTTGTGGCGCGTTGTAAATTCTAGCCTCCACGCTTATAGTTATAATCCCATTTTGGAAGGAGTTCTCGGTGGCAGGATTATGGTGGGATGTACCTTTAGACTCTACTTTAGAGGGTGTGATTTATTAAGCCACTGTCCTTTACTTTCCTGGGGGTGTGGCCCGCTGAAAGATAAAAGTCACACCTTCAGCTGAGCCTTCCCTTTTTTTGTGACCTTCATTTTCTGATTGAGCCTTAGCAGAAGCAAGAAGACCTCTTCTGACTTCCTGACAAGTTTGGTTTCTGGTTCTGGTCCCTGCATTTGGGTCGCCTTTACCTGACCTTCAGATTAGGGACTTGACAGCAGCCACCACCACGTGAGACATTTCCCTGAGGGTTTGTGCGTTTCTGTGAGATGTCACAGTGAGTCGCAGAGCCCAGGGACGCAAGGGAGGAGTGAAGGGGAAATGGAACAGAATGACATCTTGGAAAAGGTAGGCATTTGGGACATCTTTAATCTCTACCTCCTTGGTATTAATTCTTCTAAAAGCAATTCTTACCACGAGAGGTGACCCACATTTGGCATCAATGTTTAACAACGTAACCACACTTGTGAGGATGACTCGAGGCGGCAGTGTTTTGTTCTGTTAGGCATGGGATCACTGTGAGGCAGAACCAAGGGCCCCTGAGAACAACAGCATGACAGAAATGTTCTCTGTCCACACGGTCCTATACAGGAGGCTTCTCCATGTGGCTACTGCTTGACAGGTGGCTGATGGCTTCTTAAAACACATGATTTAATTTTTAAACAAATAGTTTTAATTCCTTTAGATAGCCACACGTGGTTAGTTCAAGTAGCATAAAGAATAACTGTACATTTGAATCATATATTTTCAGCTCCTTGTTCATATTAAAAGCCAAACCAGATTTACTGCGCTTGAGCCAGTGCTGACTCACAGTACCCCTCTAAGTCAGGGTTTCCCATACTGTCTTCTTAGGGGAGTAGGAAGCCTCATCTTTCTCCCAAATATTTATATTATGACATTATTATTTTAAAATTTTGCTTTTGAACTTTTAAATTTTTGTTTGGGTGAAGGTTTACAGAGCAAAGTAATTTTCCATCCCACAAATTAAACACATTTTGTTTCATGTTTATTAATACTTTGAAAATGAAAAAGACCTACTTATCCCAAGTGACTTGAGGAAATGAGCTTCCCCATTCATTCAGCATTCTGTTTAACTGAAGGTCAATGTCATTCTATAGTCCTTACACGAATAATATCTTGTGGGAAAATAGTAACTTAATTAAAAAAGTTAAAATTAAACTGATGGTGATTTTAATTTGTGATATTTTGTCTTATTAAAATAAGTAGACTTATTTTTAGTTATTCTATGATACTATAAAATATTATCTTACTGTTTGATCGTCTATATTGGGAATGTAGGAACTAAAATAAGATATTTTAGTATCGCCGTTAGTATTCCTTTTAGAAATTTGACACCTGATCAGTAGAATGTGTATTTCTATATCTGGGGTTGCACACATACATGGCTGTACATATTCTATATGTGCGAGTCACATATTGTATATTTGATGTTGCATGCGTGGAAATACACACATCCTACTGGCCAGGTGTAATTCCCAAAGGCTATTAAAGGCTTAATATTTAAGAAATGGAAAGTGCCTCACATTTCATGTGCTGTAGTTGGGGGTTTGTGACTTCTTAATTAATTAAAAGCTAAAAGGCATTTGAATTTGAATTAAAAGCTAAAAGGCACTTGAAAATGTCCCCATTTTTGTTACCTGTTTCAGAGAGCCAGATGTAGCCTTGTAAAGCTATTTAGCACAAGTACAAAACTGCTGGCATTCAGAAGTAAACATACAGAGACTTTCCTTGCCTGCAAGGGATGCCAAGGGTTATTTATTCTTACACCGCACAGCAGGAAGAATGCTTTCTCTCCTTCTGCAGGTACCTCCTTATCAACAGACAGTAAACACCAAGCCTTTCTTTTCTGCATCTTTCCAGGAACACTGTGAGCCTTTTTTTGATTTTTCAAATCTTTTTTGTTACTCCACCATTGTTTTTTGCTCTCCTGAAAACCGTGTTTCCGAAGTGAATTGAAAACCGAGCTGTTCTTGGTTCTCCAGCTGAAATCGGGCGTCGGCATTTGGAGTTAAGCTGGTATGATTCGTCATCATATAAAAAACTCCGTAGCCTTCTCTCCTACCAAGTATGAAATCTTCAAGAGTCGGAGGATGGGGCTTAAGAGTGTAGGAATCCAGCGCATTCTCTGCTCATGCCACTGAGGTCAGCTATTGGGGAATACTTGTTTCTGCTGGCGGTGAGAGGGGAAGACGGAGCTGGCGTGGCTGCACGTGCAGTGTGCACTTCAGTTGGAGTAATAGGTGAGGCATTCACATTCTTACTTTATTGGAGAGAGCTGAGGAGAAGTTGGAGACATCAAGAGATCTTTTAGGGACAACAAAGTGTGGAGGAGGCAGTGATTGTTAAAATAGTTCACATTCTGTCCTCGCAAAAGAAGTGTTGTATCAAGAAATGCAAATTTAACCACAGTTCTACAAGGTGCAGGCAATGGGCACTAGTTTCATACGTGTGTTGATTGTAGTCAGTTTTGGTGAAAAGAGTCCACGTAGAAAAAGAATGTTTGGTGACAGAGTTAAGGATTATTTTGCCAACGGCTCCGGGAGCCTCGCCTTTCTACTCATTCTCAGGTCTCTTGCTTTCGGATGGTCGGACTAGGGTGCAGCTGCTTTAACCAGTTCCCTGCTTCATCTGGCAAGGCTCACTTTCCTGCAAAAGATCCCCGAGGAGAAGCTGCATGGACCTACCCCGATGAAGCCTTGGGTGCTGGAGCAGCCGTGTGGAGAGCCCTGCCAGCGCTGAGATGCTTACATGTTCACTGACTCGGCTTTCCTCCTGCAGTTGGCATCATTGTGTGTGTGTTGTGAGATGGAGGAGGCCTTTGTGTATTGGTGTCGGACATTTGGGCTAATGTTGGACTTATGGGCTTGGACAGCACTGGGTTGGGATGCTTTCTTAATGTACACTTACCCTTTATATAAAACTCTGATATGAGTTTCTGTGGATTTGTTTACATTGTTTACCTAGACTAATACATTTGGAAACTGATTGTGGTAGCAATTGTACAATTCTGCTTGACAGGATTGAACTTTGGCATGATATGATGTATGTATTTAAAAATGTACTCAAAAGTCAAACTTTATTTAGTTAAGAGAATCACATTTTCATCAAAAATGTGTATTCAGCCAATAAATACTGAACTTTTGCTTACATTTTTCTTTTTGCGGTTGTGGAGAATTATACTAGTTCTACAGTTTCTAAGTATACAATTCAGTGACATGGATTATGGCCCTTGAGTTGTGCTGCCATTCTCTGTCCGCCTTTCTCAGCTGTGTTTACCTCCATCTCATAGACGGCAAAGTAGGTAACCAACTGGGTAAAGTGCTGGGCAGCAAACCATGAGGTGAGCAGATCAGATCCACCAGAGGCTCCGAGGCTTTTTGATCTCGTAAAGATTTACAGCCTCAGAAACCCCAAGGGGAAATTCTCTACGAGGTCACCAGTCATGGAATTGACTCAAGGACAGTGAGGTGTTTTTTTTTTTTTTTAGTGGTAGATTCCTATCTAACCTTTTCCTTTGCTGTTGTTACCTTGTATCCCAGTACTGTCAAGTGAACTTGACTCACAGCAGCCCTGCGGGGCAGACAGAGCTGCTCCCTCAGTTTCTGAGACTGTAAATGGAAACAAGCAGCCTCGTCTTTCTCCTGCAAAGTGGGTGGTGAGCTTGAACCACTGACCTGTCCAGTCAACAACACAATGCTTAATCCAATGCGCCACCAGAGTGTCTTTGATCTTCTGTGGCTAGATCTTTAAAAAGCACAGTCCTCAGGGCACACGTTCTTTACTAATCCAGCTAAACTGTTACTTGATTTTAACCAGACTAAAGGGGATGTTTTAGTTCCAGGTAAAGACCTATGTCCGGGTAGCTAAGAGTGGCAAGTCTGAGTCTATGAGAATTTGAAATTCTGTTCTACATTCCCCCCTTCTGATCAGGATTGTATAGAATCTCTGATTGGAATACACCCTGATAGACATAGGACATGTTTAGCTCTTGTGGTCAGTTTCCAAACCATTGCTGCTGAGATGATTCCAGTTCATAGCAACTCTGCAGGACAGACTAGAACGCCTCCGTAGAGTTCCAAAGTTAGACCAATTAATTGGGATGTCTCTTGAAATCATGACCCTAAACTTCCACGCTAATCCCATGAGTTATTTGTTTGTACATAAGCAAGCTCATCAGGTACATTTGTTGTTGTAAATTGTTCCACAATTTTTGACACTTCTACTTTTTACAGCAATTATAATAATCGGGTATGCATCCCTACCCTTCCTTACTCAGCGTGATTTTTTTAAAACTGAAACCAGTGTTCCAGAAGCAGTGAACTCCCTTTCCTCCTTCGTCCTGCTCCTAGAACCAGGAGTACAAATTGGTTTCTGTAGATTTGTTTACTCTCGTACTTTTACCTAAGCGAGGTCATGCAGTCTGTGTCTATTGTGACTGATTTATTTCCCTCAGCTTCATGTCTTCATGCTCCGTCCATCCTATAATTCACCTGTTCTCCTTCTGACTGAGGTGAGTTTCGTATTCCATTGCACAAAGACCCCCTTTGGAAGGGTGTTAAAGAATATTGTTTCTAGAGGTGAGAGCACCACCAGGACTCGGAGGTGATGTAGGAAAAGGAAATGGAGGAGGGAGGACAGGGAGAGACTGTGTAATGCCTGCTCTTGGGCTAATCCTCATCTTCCAGAATTTCCAGTTGCTTGAATGGTACAGTTATGCCCCTGGGAGGAATGCCCACCACTGGAGGCACGGTGGGTGGAAGAAAAGTATCTCTAATTGGTTGTTTGGATATAAAGAAATAGTGATAGACTGCGTTCGCGCTCTATGAAAAAAAAGAATAAAAAAACAGTGACTCTGTTTAGTTCAGGTGGGCTGATCAGAAACAGGGAATTTTGTTTGAATAGTGATAATACGTTACATCATTGCCCTTCATTCTTCAGCGAATCTGGCGATGATTCGTCCTGGTCATTTGTGGGACATTTGATTGATAAGTATTTAGTATTTCGTGAACATCTGCTATATTCCAGGTACTGTTCTAAGTGCCGTGGAGATAAGAGTAAGGCTGTTCGTAGGATGCTTGCTTTTCACGCAGCCTAGTGACGGGTCCGAGTGGGAAAGAGAGTAGGATGCAGTGGCCGGGGTGGCTGCTTAGATGGGATAGTCAGGAGCGCTACCTTTCAGCTGAGGCCTACACGACCAGAGGAGCTGGTCCTCTGCCGATGTGCAGTGGAACATTTCACATAGGTGGGATTCCTAGGAGCCCTGCTGGCCACCTGGCACTTTGGACACACCAACTAGGGTGAAGGAGAAAGATGAGGCTGGACGCTACCGGAAACCCCAAGGTGGGGGCAATTCTGCCCCTGGCCTGTGTGCATGGATCGCTCTGGGTGGGAATTGATTGGATGGAAGTGAGTTTGATTTTGGGGGGGAGGGGCAAAGACCTGGAAGAACCAGTGCAGGTCAGTGACCCGCAGGAGGGAGAGTGGCAAAAGATGAGGTAAAATAAGTTGGCGTTCACAAGCCAGGGATAGTGTAGGGAGTGGGAAGGGATATGGAAGGCAGTGGAGAGTTTTATAGTTGTAAAAGTGATTGATTAGAAAGGATCCTTGTGCTGTGTGGAGAATGGATTGGAGGGATGCCTGAGTAGAAACTGGGAAAGGTAAGAAAGTCACTTAGTCGAATAAAAAATTCAAACCCATCACCAATGCGCCGATCCTGACTCACAGCAGCGGCTGCAGGGTTTCCCAGGCTGTCAGTCTTTACCGAAGCAGACAGCCTAATTGAGCAGCACGGTTATTTTGTAGTTCTGGAAACCCAGCTACTAGTATGATTTGATTGTGAATTTAACATAGCTTACAGCTCAGAAGATGAGAGAAGAGCCCCTTTCCTCTTAACCTTGGAATTCGAAGTCGGACCGAGATGGAACTAGAGGGTGGTCCTGCCGTAGCACAAGCTTCCTTTCCTATGTGACTGAGGAGAAAGACTGTGTTAGAAAAATAAAATGATCGTGGTAAATATGGTAGCATTCATTTGCCCTTTTAATGTTCTTCATGTGTGCACTCGGTGACGTTGGTAGGCTTATCATGCTGTGCACCCATTACTATTTCCAACAATTTTTTATCACCCCAAACAACAGCTGATCAGCGCCCCCTGAGCAGCAGGCTCCCCCAACTCCCATCCTGCCCCTGGTAACCACTCATGAACTGTGATCTCAATACATGCTTCTATCTTGTATGTTCCATGTAATTGGGATCGTGTACTATTTGTCCTTTTGCAACTGACTTCTTTCACTCGCTTGTTTTCAAGGTTCATGTTAACAGCATGTGTCGAGACTTAATTTCCTTTTTGTGCCGAATATTATTAATGGATGGACCATATTTTTTTTAACTCTTCATCTGTGTGTAGACATTAGGCCGTTTCCATATTCTGGTTGTTGTCAGCAGTTCTGCGATGAACACTGATGTACAGTAGCCCACTTTGGGTTCTTCTGGGCAGAGACCTAGGAGTGGAATTGCTGGGTCATATGGTAAGTCTGCATCTAACTTTTTGAGGAAGAGGCCAACTTTGACGCTCTCGCCAGTTATGGATGAGGGTGCCGGTTCTCTCTGGATTCTTGCTAACAAATGTTTTCTGGGTGTGTGGGTTTTCTGTAAGTCATGGTCCCGTGAGTGGATGCCAGGTGGAGTCCCGGGGCTGTCCTAGGTTGCACATTGGACAGTGAGCTGCAGAGTCAGCAGGTTGAAACTTGATGGCAGTGCATGCGTTTAGTTTTGGAAAGTGGCCTTTCATTGTGGTTTGGAGTCACATCTTCCTTAGTGAAGAGTTCTGGTGGTACTGTGGTTAAGTGCTAGGCAGCTAACCACAAGGTTGGTGCTTTGAACCCACTACCCACTGCAGGAGAGAGATATGCCAGGTTGCTCCTTGGAAACCCTAGGGCAGTTCTAGTCGGCTCCAGAGGGTGGGTGGCTCTGCGTTGGCATGACGATCTGTTCGTGGGTTTAGTGGCTAGTGACATGGAACATCTCTTATGCCTGTTGGTTCATATAATGTCTGCCTAAATCCTTTGCCCTTTTTTTGGATTGGGTTGTTTGCTTTTCTAATGTAGGCTATAGGTGTGTGTGTGTGTATAAAATTTTCAAAAATTAGTGGGAAAATAGCATTATCTTTTAATTCCATGTTCACCAACATTTTAAACCCTGTTTACACATGCATACACCCTCACACAGACACGTAAGCAAACATGTTAGATCACAGGACACTTTGTTAAACAAAAGTTTCAAAATGTGAAGGTATTGTTTTTCAACATCTTCCCTCTAGATCTTTACACTTCCGAAGAGCTATATATTTTCTGTCTCCTATCCCTTCTCTGAAGAATTCTGTGCTCTTTGATTTATACCATGTCAAAATGACAGTTGTAGTAGTGTCGGGGAACCCTCTTGTGTTTTGGGGAACAAAAAGCAGTCTAAAGGGGCACGCTTAGCCTAGAGGGTGGGTAAGGTTTTGCAGCACAATTGTCAATGGGACTGCCCTTGCTACTCCTGAGGAACAGGCAGATACACTTGCAGTAGGGGTGGGGTGTGTGCGTGTGTGTGGGGGATTCTCAGCATGAATTGCCTGGCTTTTTTCTCGCCGATGCAGTTTTCAGTTTATAAAAATAACTTCTTAATAATCCCCTGTGATTGTCCTCTGCCCTTTGAGAAAAAGCTACCAAGATGCCCCCTGTGGAATCCCACAGGTGATTGCCACGACCTTCTGAGGCAGTGGTTCTCAACCTTTCATACAGTTCCTCATGCTGTAGTGACCCCCCAGCCATAAAATTATTTTCGTTGCTACTTCATCAGTGTAATTTTGCTACTGTTATAAATTGGGCAACCCCATATGAAAGGGTCATTCGACCCCCAAAAAGGGCCATGACCCACAGGTTGAGAACCGCTGTTCTGAGACGACTTCTCTGCTTTGTATTTCATGGGCCAGCAGGTCCTCTCAGAAGCCTCTATTTGGATTTACTGGACCTTGCTTTTTGAATAAACCCAAACCAAACTCGCTGCTGTCAAATTGATTCGGACCCAACGTCACCCTCTGTAAAGCCTCTGAGAGCTGTAAGTCTTCATGAGAGCAAACAGTCTCAACTTCAAGACAGAGCTGTTAGAGTTGAACTGCCCACCTTGCAGTTAGCCGTCCAACTGGGCTCCTGTGCTCCGCTGTGCTCACTGCTGACGCATAGGAACTACAGGGTTTCCCAAGCTGGAAATCATCTTTGTGGGAGCCAATGTCCCCACTTTTCTTCCCTGGAGCAGCAGGTGGGTTTGAACCGCTCACCCTGCAGGTTGCAGTCCAGCGCTTACTGACCTTGCCACCAGGGCTCCTTTCAACTCAGAACTCGTCTCTAGTTAGAATGTGTTCCGTCGAATTGTCTTGATTCTCTTTACTCTTGCTTCAAAGGCGGGTGGAAAGATCAACTCTTGGTGTTAGCTGATCCTCTTGTAATGCATTTGGCATCCAAAGAGCCTAAAGCTTGCTAAGCCAAGATGCTCACCTGAAGTGGAAAATGCAGGCCTGTGTGTGATCCCAACTTCTGTGACACTCGCATCAATGTAACTCTCTGCCACCAGGCCCGGGACGTCAGCCGTTTCTTTTGTTAGAGTTGATGGTCTGTCTTCTCTTGGTTCATCCTTGGGTTTTCCCCGGCTGCTAAAAATGCTCGTGCCGTCTAAAACTCTTGTTTAATGACAGGCTGCAGTCTCATAAACTTGCTGCAAAGCCTCGGTGATTTGGAAAGATGCCCACTTGAGCGAGCTTTGTTAAAAATTTGATAGTCGCCCTGGCATCAAAATAGTCGTGTGTTCCCCCCGCCCCAGCACAGCGAGCATCTAATGAGCCAAGGACAAGTGTTACTCCTTAGGGAATTCGTCTGCAGCCACCTGCTGATCACAGAGACACATTTAAACATACTTTGTTTGGGGGAGCCCCAGGGGTTATGATCTAGAACCCTGTCCCAGCAAATGTTCTTGACTTATTCCTGCATTAATCTGTACTGTGTACGCTAGCTAGTGTCATGCCAGTAGCTAACCAAATAAAAATTTCACAATACCACAGTTCCTTTGTAGATTTTCAATTTTAGGGAGCTTTTATTCAATTATAAAAAATATATTAATGCTCCCTACTCTCCACTATCATAACCTCAATTCTACTTTACAAATCTGTCTAGACCAGAACATGCACACTGCTGCAGACAAGAGGATGCAACACAAGGAATCCAGGACAGATAACCCCTCAGGACCAATAATGAGACTAGAGATACCAGGAGGGGAAGGGGAAGGTGGGAGGAGAAAGGGGGAATCGATCACAAGGATCGACATATAACCCCTTCCCAGGGGGACAAACAGCAGAAAGGTGCGTGAAGGGAGACAGAGGATGACGTAAGATATGAAAATATTTTGAGAATGATGAGGGTAATGAATGTACAAATGTGCTTTATACAATTGATGTATGTGTGGATTGTGATAAGAGTTGTATGAGTCCCCAATAAAATGATTTTTTAAAAAGATATGAAAATAATAATAATCTATAATTTATGACAAGGGTTCAAGTAGAGGGAAAATGCTTTGAAAATGATGGTAAGATACGTGCAAATGTGCTTGACACAATGGATGAATGTATGGATTGTGATACGCGGTGAGAACCTCCAATAAAATTATTCAATTAAAATATTAGGATTTAATTTATTTTAAATTATCCTTCCCACGGTTTGATTGAGCCTCAAATCACCAACTTAGGAATCTAAAAACCCACACCCCTCCCCTTGAAGTAGCCCACTGGCTCTCACCATCCTGTACCTTGGTGTTAATGTCATCCTCCTCTAGAATAATTCAAAGACCTTAAAACCTTTGCAGGTTTCAGCCCACCTTTACCTCCTGCCTCCCACCACATTCTCTGTGCCTGACAATGACTTGCAGGCTTGCATTGCAGCTGTCTGTTGCTGTGGTCCCTGTCAGATCCCCATGGAACCAATCCCAGCACACGAAGACTTGCGTGCCGCGGTGCAAACGTGCTCCCCAGGGTTTGGTGGTAGTGATCTGAAGGGAGGCAGGTGGTCAGACCTTTTCTTATCAGGTGCCACTGAGTGGCTCAAGCTGCCAAACTGTAGGGCAGGGGTTGAGCACAGAGGGATCGATACATTCCTTCTGGGTAGAGGGTTTGTTCCTTCAATACTGCCTTCCACAGTTTCCACATATCCCGGTATATTGTGCTCCCTCTCTCGGTACCCTAGCCCACCACAAAGGGCCAGCTTAGTATCCTGTGCAGCGCAGATCTGAAGTGATGGGGAAGTTGGTAGACTTGAACGACCAGCAAAAAGTATGTTCACCCCAGGAGGCCTCAGGCATGTTTATGTTCACATTCTTGGTATAACTTCAGAGAGCTTTCTCAAAGACTGTCAGATGACGAAACATGTTGGCTTACTTGGGGGTAACTTTAGATGTTTTCGTTCTTGTTCACCATTGCCTGAGGTTTACTTTAGGTAGGTCTCAGTTTTCAAGTACAGTGACACCTCAGTTGTCAAACGGAACCTCCTTTCCCTTAAGAAAACATGGGGGAATGCACCGGGGGACAGGGAGGGGAGTAAATAATGAACACAGGAGTGGGGAGGGGGCACGGAACGGATCGTGATTGCCCAACTCACTTTAAAGATGATCTAACCGTTGATGTGGTAACACTGATTGAGCAGTTCTCCTTGGCACGATTGAACGATTGAATTGTATTATATGTATATGATGGGCAAATAAAACAGTTGGAAAAAAAGTAATGGAAAGCCAAGTAATTAGTTCTGAGGTCCCAAAATTACACCTACAAATTCATTATGTAGGACTTTAAATCCCGGTGGGGGATTTCAGTCTTCCTGCAGATCAGGGTGTTGGATACACTATCACCGTTGAGTTGTTTCTGATTGCCCCAAGCCAGCCGGCACTTCTCACCCTCCGTGATGGCCGCTGCGTAGCTGCTTAGTCACGTTTCTCTCTCTCAAATGTTGGTAATGTTCGTGGTTTGCAGACTTGTCACCCTTCCCTCTTGGCTTCACCGCTGTAGTCCCTAGCTTCCTGTGGAGCCGCAGTTGTGATGCTTTATGCAAATGAAGCACACAGAAAGGCACAGCGCCCAGTGTTCACGCAGGCACTGCTGTGCTGTGTTGTGTTGTCCTCCGAGGAGAGCAGGGCTTAGCCTGACGGCCCCAGGAGTCCCCTCCTTTGTGTGCAAAGTGAGATTCCTCTTGTGACTCACTCGTCTCAGGTATTTTCAAGTCGGGTTTTTGGTTTAACTATCAAGCAAGTTAGGAACACTGTGCACATTTTATTGTGTTATTTTTTTGAACTTTGCTGTCCGAGTAGTGAGAAGTTTGAACTTTGAGCTGTTTGACAACCCAGATATCACTGTGTAACCCACAAGGCAGTGCACCTGAAGGGGTTCTGCTTGCATTACCTGTCGTAGGTTGATAAATAAAATGTTAAAGACAAGCACACACACACACACACACACACGCACGCGGGATCTTCAGAAAGTTCATGGAAAAGCTCCATTATATTTTAATTCCTTTTTGTCCCGTGAATTGTATATCTAACTAGTAAAGTCCTCTCTCATCCCCTCTCCCAGCTTGGTTTCTTCTCAACAACATCATTGTTTTGGTGCATGTTTCTGGTTTTATGTAAAGCTACTGCCATGTATTTTATTCTGTGTTTTGCTGTTGTTTGCGATGATTATTTTTTTTAAGGCCCATCCATGAGACTATGGGTACAGTGAATCCACTGCTTCTCATTTTCCATTTTGCTATGAAGTGGTACTCCATTGTCAAGAGCTTTTGCCCTCATGGAAATCTTTAAGATAATCCATGGGTCAACAATGGGCATGATTTTAAATTGACAAAAAGTAGCCTTATTAAAGAAACCAAAGCATAAGGGTATTCATTCGCTCACATAAGCACTATTTGTTAGTGCCTACCCCGTGTCAAACAATGTGAAGAGCCGGACTCACTGAGATGCCATGGCATGATCCACACCCCAAAGAGCTTGCAGAGCAATGCAGATGACCAGAGTGCGGTGTGAGAGCTTCCTGAATCAGGCGGTACGTGTAAGGTGCAGAGCAAGCAGGAAGAGGGTCCAGCTGAACTGAAAAACTGCGGGCTGATGGGACAAGCAGGAAGAATCATTTAGGCTGAGTAATGTGTGTAAACAGAGGCTTGGAAACCTGGCGTGCTAGGTGTTAACCACAGCACTGAAAGGGCCGCAGTGTGAGAAGGGGAGCCAGTTCTCACCCCACAAATCACAGGTGTGTTGCAAAACTTCCACTGTACAAAAATGATTTTACACACACACTGTTATGACAGAATCACCGGGAGCAGAGCAGGCCATGGCCAGCAGGCAGTGTACAGCAAGGGTGTACTAATCAAGCTCCACAGATTGACCTAATCCAGATTCGCTTAGGAGCATGTCCAAGTGAGGGAGTAAATGCAGTAAAAAGATCCTCCCGAGCAGCAGCACAGTGCCAAAGGAAACGGGTGCCTGGGCGGTCTTTCCACATGGGCCTGTGCTGCTGCCCACAGTGCAGTGATGCACAGTGGGTACCGTGTTCGGGTGCCCATGTTTGGTAGTCTGAGTCTTTTGATGGCTTCCACAGTGGGCCTACACATTCTTAAGACTGGAAGAGTATGCATTTTCAGAAGAATCAGCACAAGGCTGACCTCTGTGAGGCAGAGGCTAGAGATGGTCCATGTGTCCGACTTTTCCAACCTGCTGTCCCACTCCATCATTTGAGCCTTCAGCTCCTCTTCCTCCCTGCAAAACTGCCCCACCTTTCTCACCGTGGGGAGTCCATTCTGATTGAGAGACATTACATCACAGGGCAGCACTGCCCCTGTGGGTTTGCAAGACTGTAACACTAGGGGAGTAGAGAGTCTCATCTTTCTCTTTCTAAGTGGCTGGTGGTGTCGAACTGCTGACGAGTTAGCAGCCCAGCTAGTAACCATGGTAGCACCAGGGCTCCCTCTCAGGGTTCTGTAATCTACTGCAACGTCTCACAAAACTCAAAAACATCAAGGAGAAATGGCTCATGGGGTTCTTTAAGATGGCAAGCTCTATGGGCCAGCTGTCAGTGTGGCATATTCTCACTCCGTGTGTGTGCAGGAGCTAATTAACCCAACTTATCAGGTCACATGCTGGTTCACAAGGCTGCAGAAGCCAGCAAATTAGGTCAGACGATAGGCTGCTGGCTCAGGTTCTAAGAACTGGAGGTCAGATGAAGACGAGCCAGGTGCAGAATCCCAAGCAAGAGTGTGAACTGTGCCAGAACATCCATAAATTTAGCTGCAGATTATACCCCCATGGAGGCCAACCAGGGAGACTTGTGCCAGACCCGTACCTTCTAGTAAGGCAGTGACACAAGACATATCCCACCCTGATCCCGACTTACCAGTGGACAACTCATTCCAAAATGGGACCCTATCCATAGACAGAGAGGCTGAGATTTACAATCCATCACAAAATGGGGGGACCGTGGTTACAAGCATCAAGTAAGTAATTCACTGTACCACAAAAATTTAACGTTGACACAAAAGACTGAGATCCACTGTCTGACTAATGAGTTTGAAATATATGTTCTGACAGAAATCTTTTGAGAAAGACCACGATTGAAGCAATAGATTGACTGGTGTGATGGTGCGGGGAATGATAAAGATACGTAAGTGGGTCGCTGTAACAGTTCAGGTCAGAGAGAAGTAAAGGAGGACGGGAGCAGCAGGGGCTGGGAGAGGGAGCCCACAAGATGTGGTGATCAAACCATCATGGGAGGGGTGGGTAGCACACATGTCCTTGGCTCCTGAAAGCAGTGAGCCAAATCTGCTAGAGAAGAGTGTCTCTACACTTAAAATAAAAGCGTTGACCCAGACCGCCCTTCTTTTCAGGATATTAACAAATGACACCCCTGCCCCCAGTCCCCACATATTATAAACTAGGTAGTATTATCATTCAGATCTTGAAACAATTCCTAGAAGTAAAGTCGGCTCTGACTTGAATTTCTTAGCTCACTGATTATTTTGTATTAGTAAAATGAAGATCATGCTGACTATCAGCCCCCCCCACACCCCCTCCTAGGGTGGAAGTAGCAGAAGCTTCCAGGGCAGTATAGTGTGCTAGTATGCATACTTTAAAATGTGTCGGCTCCCTCGAGAAGCCTCATGGCTCTCACTTAGTTTTAAAGAACTATAGGGACAAAAGAAAACTTTCTCGCAAGTCTAAATTAAATTTCTATGTAGCTCTTTAAAACTCTGTGATGACAAGTAAATATTGTTTCTGCAATTTGGTACTAGTACAATGATAACCATATAGAGCAATGGAAAGTCTAGGAATAAACCTCTATGTCTATAGTCAACTGTTTTTTTTTTTTTTTTAAATAAGCATCTTATTTATAAATGGCGTCAGGGGCACCTAGATCTCCACCTGCAGAAGGATGAACGTGGGCTCATTCTGCACTTCACATAAGTAACGAGTGCAAAATGTATTAAAAAGCTAAGTGGAAGAATTGAAACCTTTACACTCTTAGAAGAACACGTAAGGGTAATGCTTTAGGGCTTCGTTCTCAACAATGAATTCTTAGATATGACATCCAAAGCACAAGAAACACAAGGCTATAAATAGAACCCCATTGTGACAAAGTTTTGTGTCTACCTGGCTGGGCCGGGCCAGGGTTCTTAGTGGTTTGGCAGGTACGACCTGGTAACCCGCCGTGATGTGACCTAACACAGTGCAGCCACCCATAAGGGGATCTGCTATGAGCAGCCAGTCCGTTGTTAAGAAGATTAGGGTGGGATTCCAACACGCTTACTTAGACCACAACCCTGATGCAGTCAATTGAAAGGATGTTTCCTCAGGGCTCTGACCTACTTCCAATGTAATTGGACACTGGAAAAGTTTGCTTTTTGCTGAATGAGTCTGGAACCTGCATCTGGCTCATCAACTTTGGGTTCTTTGGACTTGAGCCAACTGGCCTGCCATATTGCCTACTGACCCTGGGAGTCATCAGTGGCCTGGCACTTTAGATTCATCTGCCTTTGCACTCACAAGCCTGACCTGTTGACCTTGGGTACATTCACCTCTGTAGCCACCTGCAATCTTCTCACAGATCTTGGGCTCACCAGTCCTGCAGCTATTTGAGCCAGGTAGAGCCTCCAGCCTAAGACACTTAGCTTGCTGATAAGGGCTTCATATTTTTACTGATGATAAACAGACTCAGAAAATTGCACCCGGGAGGTTTTTTTTCCCCCACATGACAATGCAACTGCTCATTCTTCAATGGTAGCCTCGTGCTGTCCTATGAGAATTCTGTTTCTAAATCTTAAGTCATTTATCCTGCTGCTTTGATCTTGCCCCTTCAGGACATTTCAAAGAGAGACCTGAATGCAAATATTGTTGTTTTGACCTAGTGTAAAGTTCTTCGGGGAAGCTGTAGAGAGTTTGAAACACCCTCTTCAGAGGGATGCAGACCTACCTTCACGTTTTGATAGTTTTGTTAAGAAAAGCTTCTACGATTTTATAGCAGTGCTTTTTAATTGGACCTCACCTACATGATTATGTTGTGAGTGAAACAACCAATGCTGTATATCATTTACAACAGATTACTCAGAAGCTTATGTTCACATTACTTCCTGTGTACAGCCCTCTAATGCAGTGGTTCTCGTACTTTAATGTGATTGCTAGGTACCACCCCGGAGATTTCTGATACAGGAGAGCCGGGGGCAGGACTTTGGTTTCATGTATGGTGATTATGATGCTGTTGGTGTGGAGACTACATTTTGAGAACAACTGCCCTAGTGCCTTTTTGCTTACAACAAAGCCTACACTCCTGGACTTCTGGGGCTTTGCACAAAGTAGCCCCCTCTGCTCTTGTTCACATGTGTCTGGGCTCCAGATATACTGGCCTTTTTCTGGGAATGGGTCAGATCAAGCTACTCTCTCCAGTGCTAAGGCCTGTACCTGGGATGCTCTTCCCCCTCAGCTCAAATGCCTCCTTCCTTCTTTCCTTCCTTCCTTCCTTCCTTCCTTCCTTCCTTCCTTCCTTCCTTCCTTCCTTCCTTCCTTCCTTCCTTCCTTCCTTCCGTAGCATTGCCTTCCCCAACCATGACGAGGGCCACCTTGTTACCCCCTCCCCCTCACGCTGTCTCATTACTGTACACAACGCAGCTGTTTCTTCTAAGTCTCTCCTCTGTGCCCCAAAGAGTAGAGTCTTTGCTACCACTACATTCCTAGCCCCTCAGCTCTGCTTGCCTACCAGGCGGTCCATAAGTACTGAGTGAAGGTGTGGAAGTCGACAAGGAATTCTGGTTGGGAAGGAGTCTCTTAGGGTGACTGACGTTGCTTCACTGTCATTCCTGTGAGTCGCTGTGTAAGGGCGAACATTCTTAACGGCATTCAGACATCTAGGTCCAGCAGGTTTGTTTCTGATAGAGTACGAATTTTCAGTATCTTACAGATTTTTTTTCCCTTCAAGTAACCACTTTCTTAAAAAAAATCATTTTATTGAGGGCTCTTACAACTCATCACCATCCATCCATCCATCCATCCATCCATCCATCCATCCATCCATCCATCCATCCATCCATTGCGTCAAGTACATTTGTATATATGTTGCCATCATTTTCAAAATATTTTCTTTCTACTTCAGCCCTTGATATCAGCCATGGTAATCATTTTTGTTACCTTTCCTCCCCCACCCTCCCTAAAACTTAAAGAATAGGTAGGAGACTGGCACCAGCAAGGTATCTGAAAAGGTTTGCACTGTCGGTCTTTAGATTCCAATTACTTTCTGAAAAGTAAGAACTTATTTGTCCATACTATCTAATGTCATAAATGCACATTTATATCTAGGGTTGATGGTATTTAAAGAATTAGTGACACAGATACATTTTAATGCAGTGGGAGTCTCAGAAAAAAAATGTTTTTACTGAATATTATCTTACAGAAGTCAAGAACTATGTAGCTCCTCATAAACATTCCCCAAAACTGCTACTGCCAAGTTGATTCTAACCCACAGAGTTGCGTCTGGGACAAAGTCGAATTGTCCAGTCTGGTGTCCTAGGTTTGTTTGGTGTCTTGGCTGAAGCAGACCACCACACCTTTCCCCTGCGGCGTGTGCAGCCGGGGCTGAGCTACCTGCCTTTCCTTGAGCAGTAGCCCTACACCGAGGACCGCACCCCAGGGCTCTTAAACACATGGTGCTGTTCCGATGGTACTGACACTCTGTGTCGATGACGTCCAAAGTCTGACTTAACTGCAGTCACCAAAGGACGGATTCATAATTAAAAAAGAACATTGAATGACGGCGTATGATCTTGCTCACAGTTGGCTGATAGAAAGTGACAGACTGATGTGGAAAGTTCTCCAGGATGAGGAGTGCACTTCATGGAGAAGTTTGTTTAGTCTCATGGACTGCCATTCCCCATTGTCCTAGGACCTGGCACTGAAATAGCTCCTTCCGTCCTCCTTCCTAGCAAGCTGGGCATGCATCTTGATGCCCGAGCGTGGTGGCCGTCAACATTGTGGCCACAGACAGGGTAGTCCCCAAGAGCTCTTGCCTAGAGCCAGAGGCTTCTCTGCCTGAAGATTAGGGGTGTAGCTGATGGTCAGTGCTGACAGGCTCATCAAGAGTGGTGCTTTTCTGCCACTTTCTAGCTCTGGGGGGTTGGTGGGGCTTTGCTGATCAGGGCGGAGGCCGAATACACCGAATACACCGTGTCAAGGCTGGGCCTGACTCTTCTGAATGGCCTAATCCTTCCAGGCACTCTAGTCACTGGTTGCCTTGGCAATGTTATCACCAACCTGTTTTTGGAGATGGACCTGGAGGCTGGTCTTGGGGATCAGAGTGGCCATGACGCTGATTCTCCCTCCAGTGCACCTCAAGTGCATGACTTTAATCTCATTGAAGTCGAACTTGGGTGGCATGGCAAGGGGACTGGTGTCAGATGAACCCAGATGTGGGTCTTCTGGCAAGATTGCCCCGACCCCTCCTGAGTCCAAAGCTGAGCACACTCTGATCTGACGCTTCATAGAACGCTGGTCAGTGTAACTCATGGAAACCGAGGCGATTGTTAGACCAGGCCTAGAGAGTAAATGCCAGGAGAGAGAGGCCGCTTGGAAGTGAGCCTCTGATAAGGAATACAGTCGGAGCAGATGTTCAGGGAGGCCAGGCAGTGTCTCTGAAGTGAAGTGTCCCGGTGGCTTCTGAGGGAGGCTCCTCAGCCAGGGGGACGAGGAGCCAGCCCAGGATGGGCGCATGCTCTCGAGCAACATGTGCACCAGCGCGCCTGCGGGTTCGCGTCCTCCGTCCTTGAGCTGTGCAAGTCTGGGGGCTGAAGGTGGGACAGGTCAGCCCCCTGCCTGCACTCCTTCCGGTGTTGTTGCCGGCCGTGGGGTCAGCGCTGTGTGGCGTCTCGGAGATAGAGACGGAAGCTTTGGTTGGTGTTGCTATTTCTTAGTCAGCGTGCTCTGTGTCTGCATGGCTTCCAGAGGGGTGTGCTTGGTGAAGTGGAAGAATGCCTTTGCCTGGTAGTTTCAGAACAGTGGCTCCAGGTTCTTGGAAGTGAGGTAGCCAGCTTTGCGGGCTTCCGGAAGCTGCCTGGGTCTCTTTCTTCCTGCGGATGTAGCACATCCAACACAGGAGCCGGTGGACTGGTATGTCTGTGGTCCATTTCCTGTGAATAAAGATTAGACGCGAGGCAAGGGGCAGACTCAGGCCACGAATGTGACACATTGCCCATTTTACCTTAAGGACAACATCTACCCCCTGCGTACTCTCACTCTCGTAGGTAAACTTAAGAGTTTTGAGTTTTTCAAAATAAAAGTTGGAAAGGTATTGTAAAACCTGATTTCCTTTCTGTGACAAGGGACGTCTTATCCTCACATTTCTTAACTATGTCTGCTGGGTCTTTGTGTTTTGCTCTGATGTGTCGGGGCCAGCAGCACGGTGTGCTATTCTGGTCGCTTGGCCTGGCCACACAGGAGCCTCGCCACCTGTCTCTGGGTGTGTGTGAGCGCGTGTCTCTGCTCAACAGGCTGGGTGGATGTTGGCCGTTGTCATTGGTCCAGTGGCTCAGGTGCTGGCAGTGGCACTAGCTGAGTAGGTAGGGTGACAGGTGTGGCTGGCTAGTTGGTGTGTGTGGGGGGGGACAGGTTCCCTATCCCCCTTGATGGAGGGCTGGGGATGAGTGGTGTGGAGGAGGTGCATGCACAGTTGTGCTTGAGCTACCTTTGGCACAGGCAGTGTGGTGGGTGGTGGCTGGGTGGGTGAGAATGGTGGCGCACCTACAGGATGGCACCATTGTTCAGCTGTGTCATTGGTTGGAGTGGGGGGCAGCATGCCCAAGTGGCCTGCTCCCTCTCTGGGGTCATCAGGTGTGAGGACTGGTGCTTGGAGCTGGGGAGGATGTGTGTAAGGAGATGCTCGTATCTTGGTTCTTGGAGATTAGGGCTGCAGGGATTGGGGGTGGGGAGCCTCTGGCACGACTGATCAGGGGACGTCGGGGGAGCACAAGGCTCTGGGCACTGGGTGAGGGTGCCTGGGCTCTTCCCATTGGTTGCAGCCAGCAATTGGGACCTTATGTCACTCTCAGTGTGCCAACCTTGCTACTCTTTATGATCTCTTTGGAATCCCAAGAGGTTGACTCTGCGCCGTACCCAGGATTGCCGCTGCCTTTATCTTCAGGCCCCACTGCTCCAGCGCCAACTCCAGTTCTCCCTACCCACTGCCCAGTCTACTTTCTCCAGTCTGGATGCTCAGGATTGTCTTCTCTTTCTGTCTCCCTTCGCTTCTCAGCCACTCAGTGTTGAAGAAGGACGCTGTGGAGTGTCTGACGTAAGCCCTCATTTACCATATTCAATGGAATGTTTATCACATTCTTTATTAGTCATAATAGCTTTGTTGACAGTATAGTTCACATATACTTCCATAGGTCAGTCATATTAGAAAGAGTTGTACAATCACTTCTACCATCGACTCCATCTTTTTCACATTTCTTTTATTACAGTGGATATGGTATTAAGAGAACTTCTAGATTAGAATTTATCTTGAAAATATGTTAATGAAGTATCGAAAGATTTGAAATGGCAATCAATATCTGATGTCCCTCCACAGATTTCATTTGTGGGTAGCCCATACAAGTCTGTTGTATGCACCTAATTTTAAATAGTTAGAACTTGCAACTACTGTAACCTGGTTGTATAACTTTATCTTAACAGTTTTCATGTTCTCAGTGCTTGTAGTCCTTGGTAGCTAGCTGGGTCCAAGTCCTTGCAGAAAATGTAGCGTTTCCACGTTGCTGGGTAATCTTTGCTGTGTGTCGTTCTCACTTGGTGAAAAAGATCTCCAGGCACGTAGAGCTTTTGTTTCAGTTATTTCTTTAGGGGGTGACTAGTGGCTTTGAACTGCGGACCTTCGGGGTTAGCGCAGCGACACCAGGGTTCTGTCTTCAGAGTCATTACTCTGTCACTTAGAGATGAATCTCCTCACCTTGCTAGGTCCCTGTTGGGTTAAGGTGTACAGTTCAAATCCACCAGCTGCTGTGCTAGAGAAAGCTGATGCTCTCGGCTCCCTTGAGCGTCCCGGCGTTGGCAGCCTCACCCAGGGTTGCTCTGAGTGGGAATCGAGCAGTGGCGGTGGGGAGAGTCGAGAAGTTCTATGTGAACATGTTTAGCTGCTGAGCAGTCGATTGACCGTGTAACATATGGGTGCATCTGGAAGGGTCACGCGTTATTTGGACGTGATCAATGCTGCATTCTTAGGATGAAAGTCATTTATCGCAGAGATTCCCAGCAAGACCTTTGTAGCTTGAGTCAGCGAGCATCATCAAGTTTCTCACAATAGCTTCCCAGAGGATTTAACTCTAGGAGCTCCATTTTGCTTGTTTTCGTGGGAAAGAACCTAACAAAGGCCCCGCTGTTTTCTTGACAATATGGCATTAAAAAAAAAAAAAAAGGAAGTGCCAGGAAAAGATGCACCTTCAAAAGAAAGGTGCTGTAGATTCGGTCTCATCGTCCCTGCAGGCACTGCCATCCCTGTGTGCACTGTCGTCCCTGTGTGCACCGCCATGCTGCAGGCATTGCCATCCTGCAGGCACTGCCACCCATGCAGGCACTGTTGTCCCTGTGTGCACTGTCGTCCCTGTGTGCACCGCCATGTCCTGGAGGAGTTATGTAATTGTTCTAGCTTTTTTTCCATTGCTGAATTTGTCTAAGGAGGTCTTTATATCTCTCACACAGTAAGCAGGTAGGAGACTTAAAAAAAATTGAGGTACAATTCACATGCCATAAAATTGACCCTGATAAAATATTGTGTTAATGGTTTTTAGTATGCTTAAGTTGTACATCAGTCACCTAATTTCCAAGCATTTTCATCACGATGAAAAGAAACACCTATGCCCTTCGTTATTGCTCCACATGGTTACACAGTTTTGTGAGGTGCCACCCAGATCGAGAGAGCTCCGAATGAAACACTGCTCAGCCCCACTCCGTCGTCATAGTCATTGCTCTGTTGGAGCTTGTGCTTGTAGCCATGATGGCAGACCATGCCATTGAGAGTGGTCCTCTTTTTCACTGACCCTCTGCTTTCCCAAACATGTCCTCCTCCTGAGAGCTGCTGCTGTGACGGCCACCCAGTTGCTTCTGACTCCTGGGGGCCCTGTGTGCGACAGAACGACACGCTGCCCCATCCCGGGCCATCCTCACTATGGTGATATTTGAGCACATGGTGGCCGCCTTTGTGTCAGTCCATGTCATTCAGGGTCTTCCTCGTTTTGCTGGTCCTCGACCAAGCCTGGTGCTCTTTTCCAAGGAGCAGCCTCTCCTGAACGTGTTCCGCGAAGTCTCACCGTCTTTGCTTCTGAGGAGCATCTGGCTGTACTTGTTCCAAGACAGAACAACAGACCAACCAAAAGGCAAAACCCAGTACCAGTGAGTTAATTCTGAGTCATAAGGCCCTTTCAGAGGGTCTCTGAAGCTATACATCTTTACGGGAGTAGATAGCCTCGTCGTTCCTCTGCTGATTGCCTGCTGTGTGTGACCCACAGCCCGTGCAGATAGCAGTTGGCTGCTTAGTGGGCACCACCACTAGAGCTGCTGGGCAACACAAACTTCAGTGCGTCCATTCTTCTTCAGCCCTTGTATGCAGGGTGCAGCCTTCACGTGCACATGAGACGAGTGGGAACTTTTATCTCTTAGGTTAGGATCTCAGTTTCTAAGGCTTTGGAACCTTGAGCCTTAAACAGCGTGTGGTTT
The DNA here is from genome assembly GCF_050624435.1 of Tenrec ecaudatus. Lineage (NCBI taxonomy): Eukaryota > Metazoa > Chordata > Mammalia > Afrosoricida > Tenrecidae > Tenrec > Tenrec ecaudatus. The sequence goes on along the minus strand of NC_134530.1, from coordinate 246,506,305 downwards.
GCTGATCCTTTGTATCAGCATCATCTTTATGCTTGTTCTTCAGATAAACCCTTGCCACTGCCACTGAGTCAGTTCCAGCTCATCGTGACTGTATAGGAGGGGTAGAACTGTCCCTATGGGGTTTTGAGATGGTTACTCTTTACAGGGGTAGTGCACGTCATCTTTCTCCCAAGGAGCAGCTGGTGGTTTCAAACTGCTGACCTTGTGGTTAGGAGCCCCATGTCTAATCCACTACCCAATCAGGACTCCTTGGAGCTTGTGTGTTAGAAATGCAAGGTCTTTGGCCTTGCCCCAGACCTGGATCTGAGCGTCGAGGGTGGGGACCAGCAATCTGTGTTGAACAGTTGTTTACCCAGGTGATCTGGCTGTGCCTGTTTGAGACCCTCTTTGAGTGAGTCGCAATCCTTCCCTCTTTGTCCCTCTCTACTGACCTTTGTCTTTCTGCAGGTGTGACAAAGTTGTTTGCCATTCTTTCTGCCTAGAGCATTCTTCTCCCAGCCCTTTGCTGAGTTCCTGCCTGCATTTTATTGAGACCATTGCTCAGTAACTTTCTCTGTCCATTTTCCATCTCAATTACCTGCCTTTACTCGTCTTCCCACCCTCTTTCTTGATATCAAGCCCACCTTTATTCCGACCTGCAGTTGGTAGATTTGCTCGGTAAAACGTGCGTCTCTCCTCAGATGTGAGCTCATCAGGAAGTACGCAGTAAGTCTCTGTGGGGTGAGTCAGTACAGGTGATCTTTGCGACAGCGGCACTGTCTGACAGTCCGAGGTCTGACAGGGACAGCCTGTGGTTCAGCAGGGGGTGGGGCAGAAAGGAGGGGAACTGGACTGGGCGAGAGCCTGGGGGAGAGCAAGTCATCAGGAGCGGAATAAAATGATTGCTCCGGAGTGGGGAGGGCTGCCCGAGGCTAACTAGCACAAATGTGTGGCAGTTTAATTTTCTCATACTAATTCTGCATTTAATGCTTTGTAACTTCCGTTAAGTCAGAGAAAGCAGATGTAGGCGGTGAGGGGTACAGGGAATTCTTGGGAGATGGAGCAAAACCAAACTGGCTGCCACCAAGTCGATGCCGACTCATAGCGACCCAGCAGGACAGGGTAAGAAGTGCCCCTGTGAGGTTCCAAGACTGTAAATGTTTACAGTGAGTAGACGGCTCTGGCTGGTTGGGGGTTTTGAACTGCTGACTTTGTGCATCACAGCCCAACGTGTAACCACTACGCCACCAAGGCGGCTCCTGTAGAACAAGAACTGTTAAAGTCATGCCAGTCACTTTAACACCCTGGAAAATGCCTGCCGTGACAGCTGCTTTATTTTCCATTGTAGCATGTACTCCTGTCTGATCTCATGCTGTGGGATGTCACTTTATTGTCGCCCTGCTGGATTATAAACACATGAGTATAGGTAAGGGTATTGCTTTTTTCACTATCCTGTTCCCACTGCCCGGCGGGCAATGGGCATTTGGGTAAATCCTTGACAAATGAGCTTCAGATCTTGATACCCAACTGCCTGCTGACTATTTCCACTTACCTGTCTCCCCTGCCCTTCCAATCTCAGCAAACCCACCGTGAGCCTGTCCTCTCCCTGAACCTGGCTCTTGTTCCTTGGTGTCCCCTGTTGGTTCAGCTGAGCCCTTGGGGAGTCGGCTGTGGGTTTTCCTTCTCTGTTTCTCTCCCTCTCTCCCTCCCTGCACACAATGGCAGGAGAGAGGAGGCAGTCCGCTCTCGTGAAGATGTAGGGCCTTGGGACTGCGTTGGGACACTCGTCCTTCCTCCAGGGGCCCCTCTCGGGATGTCCTGAGTCAGAATCGATAACCGGCAGTGGGTTTGGATAGACACCGGGGACCACGAGGTCCTTTACTTCTGACCAGAGAAACAAACACGAACAACCCCATTTCTGTCTTTGTCGCCCCTTGTTGCCTTTGCCTTCCTCATGTTGGCTTCCATGACCTTGGTGCAGTCTGCTCATTTTCAAACCCAGTGTCCTCACGAGGGCAAGGAGACAAAACAGAACACCCGCTGCCTTGGACTTGATTCTGACTCAGAGTGACCTCATCCAGGGCTCCCAGGGCTGTAAATCTCGATGGACCGGCTGACCGTGAGAGCTGTCCAGTGCTTGCCTGACAGCGACGGCAGTGCTCCGTCAGCCACGACAGTGCTCCGTCAGCAGCATGAGTGAACGCTAAAAAGTGTAAATTAAGATCCCACATTGTCTGAGGGTTTTCAACTCTCGTCCCAAATTATACAGATCTTTTCACTGTTCTGTCATGCATGACCCCCCCACACCCCCCACTCCTCCTTCCTTCACTCAACCCACGTCTGCATTTACTCTGCAAACCTGACAACTCGGCTCAAACGTTCCTTTGGCTCGGTACTGTCAGTGTATGCTCTATTTCCCACGGCTTCGTGGGTTACGTGTTGGGCTGCTAACCACAAAGTCAGCAGTTCAAAACCCCCAGCCACACTGCAGCAGAAAGATGAGGTGTTCTACTCCTGGGAAGAGTCAGTCTCAGAAACCCGTAAGCACAGTTCTGTCCAGTTCTGTAGGATGACTGGGAGTTGGAATCCGCTGGATGGCAGTGAGTTGAGAATGATTTGTTCATTGTCTATCTTAACTACCCTGTTGTGAAGCTTTTGTTGTTCCGAACATTTTGTGTTTTAGGGGAAAGTTTACGAGGCATATCAGTGGCCTGTTCAGCTGTTCATACACAAATTGTTCTGAGACCTTGGCTGCCGTCCCTGCAGTGTGTCAGCGCTCTGCCCGTTTCCGCTCTTCTGTCCCTGTTTCCATCCCTCCAGTTCCCTGGCCCTCTTTGCTTTGGGGCAAAAGTTGCCTGTTTGGTCTGGTATAGTGGATTGTTTGGGGAGAACATTCATCGTGGGGGTGGGGGGTGGGGCGCAGGGGTGTTGTTTATTTTATAGGCCAGTCTGTTATTTGGCTAAAAGGTGACCTCCAGGAGTGACTTCCCTTCCAGATCCAAAGTGTTGTTTAGGTCCATAGCCTACGGAGCTCTTTCTGTCTCTTAGCTGTTCAGTAAACCTCGGTTTAAAAACAACAATAAAAACACACTGAGGAGGAAGGGAGGACTGATCACAATGATTGATACATAACCCTGTCTGTCCTGTCTTCCCCCCCCCCCCCACCCAATGGAACAAACAGAAATCATGGGGGAAGGGAGACAGCAGTTGGTAAAAGATATGAAAATAATAATAATTTATAATCTCTGAAGGGAATAGGAAGGTGGGGGGGAGGAGCTGATGCCAAGGGCTCCATAGAAAGTAAATGTCTAGAAAAGAATGAGGGCAACAGATGTACAGATGTGCTTGATGTAATTGTATGGATTGTTGGGAAGTTGTAGTCAGCAGCCCAGCGCCCAGCCCACTGCACCACCAGGGCTCCTGGATTGTTGGGAAGTTGTAAGAGCCCCCAATAAAAGGATCTTTTATTTTAAAAACAAACCACACTTGCACTTTGTTGTACATTTTGGCTATTCGAATTGGGATCTCCTGTTGTGCCCTCCGTGAGAGCCGGGGGCTGTGGTTACTGGTACAATCTGGTTCAGGCCTCAGGCACCAGGAGGTTGTGGCTCATGTTGACTTTGAGTAAGAACCCCAAACTTGAATTCACTGCCATTAAGTCGATTCCAACTCATGGGATAGAGCTTCCCACCAGGGTTTCTGAGACACCATGACTTTCCGAGAGTAGAAAACCTCATCTCTTTATCTCCCTCAGAGAGGATGGGGGTTTTGAACTGCTGACCTCCTGGTTAACAGCCCACCACGTCGGCAGTATGCCACCAGGGCTCCTACTGGCCGTGAGTGTGCTAGGGACTAACTGCTTCCTGGAGTTTTTTTTTTAATTTCCTTCATTCTCCTTTGCTCTTGATGAGAAGAGACGCGACTAGTAGTTGTGTCTTCGATGGTCCACTTGTAGAAGTAAGACCCTCTCGGTGACTAACCATCTCTGATAGAGAACCTTGTCTGTAGGGATGGTAGTATGCCAGTTGGCCCGAGACTATGGTCTTTAGCCTTTAAGCCCAGTAACACAGTCCTATGGGTGTTTGTCTCTAAGAAGTTTCCATCACTGTGCACCCCGTGTGCCTATTATAAATATATGGGGTGCATCTACCAATATGTTTATACAAATGTCTCCAACCGTACTTTTATGTGCATGAGTACGTACTGCCGCATGTCCCGCCACACCAATAGAGCACACACATCTAGCTATGTAACTGTTCAAAAGGGGTGGTGTTCAGGACCGCGGCTGCAGAATGATGTCTCCTATTTATCGTAGTTGCCCTCTGTTGGTGCAGGCTTCCCTCCGTGGGTCTTGTGCTGACTGCTCATACTGTGAATTGCTTCCTTTCACCATAGAAACACCATTCTTTCAGCCAGTGGATTGCTCTCACTCACCTGTTCCCATCCCTGATTGCCGCCAAAGCATGTTTCTGAGCGAAACCCTCATTCTGGACTTTTTACAAAGGTGGCATAATAAAATACATGCCCTTTGTACCCACCAGGGGGTGATAAAAAGAGGGTAAAATTGAGTTAATTCTCATCGACCTCATAAGGAAGCCAGCCTTTCCAGTCGCATAGCAGTGGTTTCTCAGGGTTTGGTGGTAGAGGGAGGAGCCTTCCATGCTGGCAGGGACCATTGGACTTCACAGCCTCAGCACTTGAACCCGAGAGAGAAACCTGGAGAGTGTGATTTCTAAGAACCGCTTTTCTCGATTTTTATGGAAGAATAACGAATCAACCAAGGGTCTAAAGCGTAGCTAATTGTAGTTTTTAAGCAGTGTTGCCTGTAACCCACCTTAGCAAGGCAGCTCTCACAGATAGCACCTTACTGCGTTGGTGATGGGATGGAGAGTAGAAATCGGTCCACTTTCCAATCTAGTAATATCTGACAAATTATGAGTGTGCATACTGTTTGGCCCAGCAAATCCATTACTCGGAATTTGTCTTGCAGCTATAATTCAGCAAGAGCATGTTATATGTAACAAGGATATCCTAATTTTGTTGCAATGATGAAAAATTGGAAGCAGATTAGAAGCAGGCCAAAAGTTTATCAATCGTGTACCAATTAAGTAAATTAGTAGCAAATAATATTACACCCATACAAAATAATATTATGGTGTCATTTAAAATAACAAGGCAGCTCGACATATAGATGGACGGGTTTCAAAGATGTTAACTGAAAAGAAAAAAAAAGCAAAAGCAAAAACAAGCCCGCAGGAGAAAGATGCGAGCAGGATTTAACATGGTCGGCAGTCTCCAATTTCTTAAACTGAGCGGTGAGAACACAGCTATTTTGCTATGAATTGTACTTCAGTCTTACGGGCTGCATCACAACTCAGGGCAAGCTGTGGGGTAATTTGCTGTTTGTGAAAAACATCAGAACACATGCCATGTTCTTAGATAGGCACAAGATATCTTTAAGAGTAGTCTAGACTAAGTGGGAATGGTTACCTCAGGTAGATAGGGGTGGTGGCGGTGGCGTGTGTGGCGCGCCCTGAGGGTATAGTGGTTATGTGTTTGGCTGCTAACCACACGGCCAGCAGTTCAGAACTGCAAGCTGCGCTTTCTGCTTCATAGCGAGTGCCCGTCTCGGAAGCCCACAGGGGCATTCTACCCTGTCCTAGAGGGTCGCTGTGAGGGAATGCACCCAGTGGCAGAGCAGTGAGGTTTTTATTTTGTTTTTAGGATTGCGTATTGTCAGCTGTATTGGCTATACAGAAAAGATTCTTTAGAGCCTAGAATATGTAATGCTTGTAGGTGCTCTGTAAACAAACGGAGTGAATGAAAATAACACTGAAATAGAAGTAGGATGAAGAAATGAGATGGTATATTCTGGGCAGCTTGGAAAAGTCTTTACTTGTGCTTCGGCGTTCTGGTAACGTAGTGGCTCTGCAGTGGGCTGGTAACCGCAGCTCAAAACCACCAGCTGCTCTGTGGGCGAAAGAGGAGGCTTTCCGCCTTTGTGAAGATTCAGAGTCTCGGAAACCCCCAGGAGCAGTTCATCTCTGCCCTGTGGGGTCCCTGTGAGTAGGAGTTGACTTGGTGGCAATAAGGAGGTTTTTGATTCATTTTTTTTAATGGTTGTTGTTACTGGTACATTGTGGAGGAGAGGCAAAAGGACAAGAAGTCAGACCTTGGCGGAGACCAGTCTTGGAGTTGGCTCTTGACTCGCGTTTAACAGCCGTGTGATTTTGAGCAAGTTTGTTACTCTCTCTATCGGTAAAGTATAGGTGACAGCTACAGGACTTTTTAATTCATCAGTGAATACTTAACTGTGTGCCTGTTACCTACCAGGTACAGTTCTAGAGGTAACCCCTGCCCTATGGGGCCTACATTCTATTAAGGGAGACAGATAATAAGTTACATAAATATAACCAACAGCATGTTACTGTTAATATCATGGAGAAAAATAAGGCAGGGATTGGAGTTAGGAACTGTTTTTCTCTCTCTCTGTGGGCCTGCAAAAGAGTTGAAGTTTTAGATAGGGTAGTTGAGGAGGTCTCACTAAAAGTGTGACGTTTGAGTATGATTTAGGGGAAAAAGAGACCCAAATTCAAATATAACTTACAGAGACCCCATCCAATGGGGGAGGTCCTCCAGCAAGAGGCCATGGTGGTCTATACAAGGATCGACGGCCACATGACCAAATTATAAACATGGAAAACAAAGGACGGTTCACAAAATCGTCCTCGGTGACAAATTAGTTCATCCCAGTGGGGCCCACCGAAGTAGGCAAAGGGACCGTGACCGGGATACACGGACTACTGTAGATGAGCAAAGCTCGGGAGCTGGGCTCAGGGCCCTCCGGACCGGTGACCGTGTGATTCTTGGCTACGCAGCACACATTCTCTGCCCTCGAGGCAATTCAGATTCGGCGTGACCCCGGACAGAGTCCAACTGGCTCTCTGGGTTTGTTTCGAAGACTGTGGAACTTTTTATGGGAGTGGAAAGCCTCTTTCTACCCCAGAGCTGCGGGTGGTTCTGAAATGCTGACAGACCGACACGCAAAAGGCAAAGCGGGGCAGGCCTCTGAGGCCAAGACCGCTTCTCTGTGGGCTGCCTAGGGGACGTGTCACATGCTCTGCCCTCACTGAGGGCGCCCTGGTGGCGTACCGGTTATGTGTTGGGCGCCTTACCGCAGAGGTCAGCAGTTGGCGATCATCAGCTGCTCCTGGGGATAGAGAGGCTTTCTGCTGGTGTGAAGAGGTAGTTTAGTAACCCCACAGAGGCAGTTCTACTCTCCCGTAGCTTTACTGTTGGAAGGGACTCAGCCGCAGTGAGTTTGGTTTTTGGCTTTTCTTCTGAGGGCAAAGGTTTTCTGTGTGGTGCCAACGGCCAAGGCAGCAGTGTTAACCACCAGCCACTCCTCTGGAGACTTTCCAGCCTCAGAAACCCATGGGGCATTTCCACCCTGCCTTGTACTGTCGCTGTAAGTTGGGATCGGCTCAGTGGCAGTGAGTGTGTGTGTTTATTGTGTTTGTTTTGGTGGAGCAGCGTGTTTTGAATTGAGCTGCTGACCGCAGTTCACAAGTTCGAATCCGCCAATCACTTGGGCAGTTCTACTTTGTCCTGTATGTTCTGCTATAATTGAAAGCGACTCAGTGACCAAGGATTTTTTTGGGGACTGTGAAATTTTGAAATTTCAGTGTCCAGAGTTTGTTTTAATACAAGTAAAGACCGGAAGGAAGTGAGAGGGTGAGGCTGCCATGCAGCAGGGGAAGAGCATTCCCAATAGAGGAAACAGCAAGTCCAAAGGCCCTGTGGTAGGAACATGTTTCACTTGTTTCAGAAACAGCAAGGGGACACTGCAGAAGGGGGATGAGATGAGGGTTTGGAAAGGTGATGGAGGCAGGTACTGGTGTGGGTAGAGCACGAGGGCTTGTGATTGGCTGACATCTTTGGCACCTATGAACCATCAGTGGTAGCTATTACAGAGCTGGCTCTGGCAGTGCAGTGATTAGCTTACCTGCTAATCATCTTCTCACCAGAAGGTTGGTGGATTGAAACCACCGGTGGTGGTTTGAGAGAATGATGAGGCGGTCAACTTCTATAAAGATTATAGCCTGGGAAACCCAGCGGGACAGTACTACTCTGTCCTTCACTATGAGTTGGAATCGACTTGGCAGCAATGAGTTTGGTTTATTTTTTACTATCAGGGAACTTAAAAGATTCATTTTGAAGATGGCGAGTCTGAGATTGAGGGAGGTGGCGTTACTTCTCAGAAATATTAGAACTTGTTATTAACACACAGATTTAAATCCAGACTCACTTCTCCTGCTGTGTCATTCACAGTAGTCCTGGAACTGTCATCATCTGTGAAGGGCAGAAATAGTGTCAGCTCCTTCACTGCCATTCACTTGGTGGTGGTGGAAAGTCAGATGAAACCATACTAAGGTAACACGAAACAGAATACTTTTTTTTAACATTTATATTGAAACAGTCACTATTTTTAAAGCAGTACACTTCAAGGAAAGCCTCTGTGGAGATAAGGAATGTGGAGAAGCGAAGCTATGTAATGATGTCGTATAAATGGTTTGTCGCCATCCTGAGTTATACTGTGGCTTTGGGCAGGAGCAGGGTGGGATCATCTGATTTCAGTTCTTTGCTACCTTTTTCAAGTGATTTTCTTTTTTCACCAAGGTTTTATGCTTTTTCTGTGTAGCAATTTGAAGTGCCGTGCTGTTGATAAATGGAGACCTAGCACTGGGTAGTTTTATGTAATAGAGTTGATCAGAATGTGGAAAACCTGGTAGAGCTGGCTTTAAACTTCCTGAGGTCATTTTGGGAAATGCGACGTTTAAAAAACGACAGCACCGTCTTCATGTTTTCTCCTGGTGTGCCTTTTGTATTCTACTCCGTTATAAATGCTTCCAGGAGCCCGCTGCATAGTGGTTGCATGGTGGGCTGTGGCCGTGAGGTCAGCAGTTGGAAAGCACCAGGAGGACAACGAGGCTTCCCCTCCCGTGATGAACTCCGCTCAGACACTCACAGGGGCAGTTGTACTCTCTCTTATAGAGTTGCTGTAAGGTGACCCACGTGCTCATGTGAGTTAGTGTTTGTGGCTATGGTGAGCTGAGACGTTTGAAACACCAGAGGAAAACTGGCTTTAGTGTGACCCACGCAACCCACTGCCCTTCAGTGGTTTCCGAGCCCAAGTCTTTCATGGGAGCAGACAGCCCGTATTGTCCTCCCCCTCCGAGTGGCTGGTAGGTTTGGTTGGCTGCGCGGTGCCTAATTCAGTGACCCAGGACTCCTTGGTTTTAGTGCCAGGAGAAGAAGCTAAAGAGGCTCCGGCAAGAGTCTGCTGAGTGAAGGGTGGGGGCTGGGCCCTCTCTTGAGCTGCCTTCTCTTACTCTGAGGAGATCCTTGGACCCTGCAGTGTGATCTCACCAGTCACCATCTCGAAGCACACGGAGATCGCCGCAGGCAGCCCTGTATCTGCGGGCAGTGGGCGGAGGTTCAAGCCGGAAGTGGGGATTTGCGTGGTTTTTGGCAGGCGCCGTGACTTTGACTCAATGTTGGTGTGTTATTGTGATCACAGTGCAGGTCCTACTCAGCCTGCCTCCTTTTTTTTTGGTCCTGTTTAACCCACACATTTCCCAACGTGTAGCATAGGCTCATTGCTTTTAAAGACTATGTGTCAAGTTTATCTTCCGGAGTTTTGTATCTTCTGTTTTTATAAGAATTATTTTCCCCGGGCAAAGTCTCCCAGTGGGATTACTCCCTTCAGCGATCTGGCTTATGTAGAAGTCATCCTTATTTAATTGAACCAAGGGGTTTTCTAATTCACACAGCTACCAGCAAGGTGCTTGCTGTTTCATTGAGTTTGGTGATTGATAGGACTTATCAGAATCTTTATTTATTGTAACTTATGAAATGGGAAAACTTTCATTAGTAGTTATGTTTTTACGTCACAGTGCCTATTTTTACTAGGAGAAAGATTGTTAATAGGTTTTCATTTTAAATCTGCTGCTGGCCTAATTGTTTATGTATGAGGTCTGATGGATTGTAGTTTAACAACCAGTCATTACTACTTACACAAGGTTGGGGAAGTTAATGCTTTAAACTCCAGACTCACTGCCATCAAATCCATGCTGACGCCTCCTGACCCCGTGTGGATTTGCAAGCCTGTAATTGTTCACGGGATTAGAAAGCCCTGTCTTTCAAGGAGCTGCTGGTGGTTTCGAACTGGTGACCATGATAATCCCAGCCCAGTGTATATCCACTCTGCCACCAGGGCTCCTCTTTATGCTTTAAAGTAGGCATTTAATTTGATGGAAATGTTTTAAATTTAAAAACAGACTTTTTGGTGGCACTAATGCTCATATATATATACAGATGATATAAAAGTTAGATTTTCCCCAAAGCCCCTTCAGAAGCACTGTTTTTCTATATTGCCTTCCAACAGCACATCAACCACTGATAACGTACAGTGTCCCCAATGTTCCACAGGGTTAAATTTCGACAGGAAGACTGATGTATAGTATACAGAGGCTGACTCACACGATTACAAGTACACCAGTAGTCCGTAAACATCTGATGCAAGTAAAAACTGATAGGAAAGGATTTCCCTGGAACTTTTGGTGGTTTGACTGTACTTGCCATCCCCAAGGAATCTTCCCGTCACCGCCTGCAGGAGGAGGGGTGGCCTCCCCGGGCAGACTCCAAAAGCTTCACCCCCCGGCAGAGGAAGCCGGACTGCTTCCTATCTTGTATTTGTGCTGTAAGAAAATTCCACCTGGGTCTTGGGTCGAGAGAGGGATGGAGGGAAGGTACCTGTGTACCAAGTCCTTGCGGAGAGAGGAACAGAAGGCGAGAGTCAGCGGGACAGACAGACGGACGGTCTCTCTTGGTAACGGTTTTGTCTCCCTCTTTTCTTGCAGATGTTTCTTACCGTGTACCTCAGTAACAGTGAGCAGCACTTCACGGAGGTCCCCGTCACTCCAGAGACGGTGTGCAGAGACGTGGTGGATCTGTGCAAGGAACCCGGCGAGAGCGAATGCCACTTGGCGGAGGTTTGGGGCGGCGCCGGTACGAGACCCACCCAGTCGCGGGCTTGAGCTCTTGTTATTTTTGGTTTGTGGTGGGGCACTGCGGGTGACTGTTCCTGTGTAGCCACAGAGAAGCTGGAGAATAACTCCCGTGACCCCCTGGAGGGAGGTGTTCTCCATCCTGCTGTGTTGTGACAGAGGCTGCTGGCTGTTCTGTTTTGATAAGCGGTCCAAAGAATCGAGACAAAGTCTTGCCATTCTCAATGTTAAGGAACATTTGTGACTATGTCTTCAAAGATAGACAACCCCCACCCCCACCCCCGGCAGCCCACAGTTTGCATGTTTAGGCTTTACTTAATTAGAAATGGGCATCCTAATGGTTTTTCTCTCTCTAGCTTTCTGTACGCTTTGAGAACAGACGTCGGGTTTGAAGAACTAAAGGCAGGGGTGCTCAGAGACGCGGTTTTAGGCTTTGAATCGTGCCCTCAGTACAGTTCTGAAAGGAGACCGCCTGCTTTTATTTGGACCCTGCAGGAGTTTGGAGACGTGGGTGTGATTTTTCATTCTTTGTGCCTTGTTCCGACACAGACAGAGTGCACCCCACTGCCTCCTTTTCTCCTCTGTTGCTCCAGCTGCCCGCGGAGCGAGCTGCCCACTGTGCTAATTGGACTGCCACCATTCCTGCGCTCACTTCTTACCAGGGAAGCCTCGCATTGACCTTCGGTTGGCTTTCCCAAGGTTGCATGGTCTGGGAGGTGCCTATGGTTGTCAGTGGCCGGCTTTCTCGGAAGTAGATTCAGCAGGTCTTATTTTCTAACCTCCTGTCTTTCAGATGTTGTACCACCCAGGGTCTCTGCCATAGAGTAGAGCGAGCCCTTGTCTGTTCTTGTTCACTGTTGTATCCCCTACTCAAGAAAAGTGACCACGCACCCGCTAGATGCCCAGGGAATATTTACTGAATGAATAAATCAGTGCTTTCTGGCTGCTTCCAGTAGCCTCTTAGCAGTCGGCAAACGGCCTTGCTGTTGTTTCGAGTCCGCATTGACTTGACTCGCTCACCGTGGTCTGGGGCTGGTTGTGGTCTCCTTCCCTGAAGTCTCTGAAATCATTCATGGGAGCTTCCCCAGTTTCCTCCTCTGGACCTGAGTTTCCGAGTCTCTGCCGACCCCTTCGTCTGACTTTCTCACAGAAAGAGGAATCTTTCTCTTTGCCAAGGCTCCCTGGCTTCTTCTTTTAAAAATCATTTTATTGGGGACTTGTACAACTCTTATCACCATCCATCCGTCCGTCCGTCCGTCCATCCATCCATCCATCCATCCATCCATCCGTCAAGCACATGTGTATATTTGTTGCCATCATCATTCTCAAACATTTGCTTTGTACTTGAGCCCTTGGTATCAGCTCCTCATATTTTCCTCTCTCTCCGCCCCCACTCCCTCATGAACCCTTGATAATTTATAAATTATTATTGTTTTGTCATGTCTTATGCTGTCTGAAGGAGATCAGTGGTGATGTCAGATGGATCTTGGCTGAAAGTCGAAAATGCCATAGAGAGGTTGACTTGTGTTTGTTGATTCTGCAAAGGCATTTGATTGATCGGATCCTAACACACTGTGGATCGATCGCATTGAGAGTGGGAATTCCAGAACACCTGCTGTGGATGCCTGCTCGCGAACCCTCAGTCTCTCATTGGGACAGAACAGGGGATATGGAATTGTTTAAAGGCAGAAATGATGTGTGTCAGGATTACATCCTTCATCATACTTACTCAGTCTGTATGCTGAGCAAATAATCCGAGAAGCGATCCGAAGAAGAATTACACAGAGAACACAGCATCGGGACTGGGGGAAGGCTCATTAACAGCCTGCAGTGTGTTTGCTGCAGGTGAGGAGAACTTGAAGCGCGTACTGCTGAAGATCAAAGACTGCAGCTTCGATGGAAAGAAAACAGACGTCATCACCGCTGGGCTGATCAGCAGTGCCATGATAAACGGGGAAAATACTGAAGCTGTCTTACATGTCATTGTCCTTGGCTCCGCCGTCATCACTTACTGGAAGTCAGGAAATCCCAGAGTGCAGGGCCCTGGGCAAGCCTGCCAAAGCCGCTTCAAGGCGAGTGTGGCAGTCAGAAGTCCCGTAGGAGCTTCTTTCGATCATGGCCGCCAGTTATCTGGCTAGATCCCACGAAGTGGAACTGCTTAGTGTAGGCTCACACATTAAAAAATGTAATCCGTACGGCAAAGGTTCTATCAGTTCCCACGCCAGTTATCTCTACAAGGATCTCTCATCAACTGACCAGTTGAAAAATGGTTTCGTTTACACTTGCATGTCACGTCTATTTACAAATGAGGTGTCCTTTTTTTCTTCTTCCTTGGCTATTTGGATAAATTGTTCCTTTATACCCTCTGCTCATTTTTGCCTTTGCCTTTCCCCCTTTGTTTCGTATGTACGAAACAGCAACAACTCATTGAGACGCTCACTGCTATTTGTGTCTTGTTCAAGAAATACTTCATTCGAATGCGACCGCTTTCATAAATCTTCAGGTTTCTCCTTTCCCTGCTTTTAGGTGTAGAATCTACTTGGAATTTAATGTACAACCAGCATGAATTAGGAGCGTAATTTCCCCTCACATGCTCCCTGAGTTTTCTTCAGTGCCTTCTTAACCAATCTGTCTGACTTACAGTTTTGACATGAGTTTTTCATTACTTAAGAATTTGCATGATAATTTAATACGGATACCTATCACCCTCTTTTAATTTTCCTTGTGCCCCTTTAATCTACTGCTAAGGGCTGGTTAGAGCCCTGGTGGAGTGGTGGTTGTACATTAGGCTGCTGTCAACTCAGAGGTTCGAAACCACCGCGCTAAGCAGGAGAAAGACGGGGCTTTCGCTTCCCGTAAAGCGATCCTGTCTGGGACGCGCCCGGGAGCGCTGCTACCCCATGGCAGTGTGAAGGGCTAGCGGGTGTTTCTATTTCGCTCTCACCTGTTTTTCTTCCTGCCCTCACCTTTTCACCTTCAGCCGTCCCTGCCTCCCACTATTCTCCAAACACCCGGCCCTTGCCCCTTTCCAGGTGGTTGCACTTGGCCTTCTCTGTTGGAATGTTCCTTCAGTAGGGAACCACGTGGATCTTTCTCACACTCTGACTTTATCGACAGGTGACCTTCTGCTGAGGGCCTTTGCTGGCTGCTTTGTTAAATTGCCAAGAGTTGTTTTCCTTCTCTGTCTTGTACTTCTATGGCATTTACTGCCATTGAAATACCATGTACACTTTTTTTTACACTTTTTGAATATTTATCTCATTTATGTCTTTCCCAAAGGGGAACAACATTTTTTTTTGGTCTCCAGTGCTTGCTCAATATCTGTGGGAAATTTTCATTGCTTAACTTTTCATCCACCACATTCCTTTTCTGTTCTCTCTTTTTGGAACCATGATTTGATATCTGTTGGATCTTATTTTTCTGTTTTGCACATTTATGTTAACCAGGATTTATGTTTTAATTATCTTTATTGCTCTCACATCATTTTAGTTGATTTCAGTGACCCTTCTACATTACTAGTTTCCTCTTCAACTCTAATTCACTATTCATTTTGTTGTTTGCGGTTTTTCATTTTAATGACTTTCAATACTTAAAAGATTTTAGAGGCGCACAGAAATCTGCCTGTTCTTGCATTATAGCATTTTCCCTATTCATTTTGTTTCTATTCCATTTTCTCAATCATTTATCTTTTTCTCGGACTGCTGCAGTTCTTTGAGAGCCTTTGGATTGTTTCGACCTATGCAAGCCCACGCCGGACCGTTTGCCATCACAGGGCGGTCAGGACCGATCTTAGCTGGTGCTGCTGTCCCCAAAGCGACTCCAGTCGTCTTCGAGAACAGGGACTTACTGCCTCACAGTTTGGAGGCCGGAAGTGGAAAGTAGGACATGGGCTTCAGAGGAAGGTTCTTTGTTCAGTAACCGCAAGGGATTGTTGGTGTCTCCTTTTCCTCTGTGTGTGTGTATTTCGCCTTTTCTTATAAGACATGGACACGTGACTAGGTTTAGGTCGTGCCCTACTTTGGTAACGTAACAAAAGCAAACCTTTATATTTATAGGTACAAGTACTAGAACTTCACCTTTTGAGGGACGCCTGCAGTTCCTTCCCAGAGCCGCTAGAGCAGTGGTTCTCAACCTGTGGGTCGTGACCCCTTTAGGGGGTCGAACAACCCTTTCACAGGGGTCGCCCGATTCATAACAGTAGCAAAATGACTGTGATGAAGTAACAACGAATATAATTTTGTGGTTGGGGGTCACCACCACATGAGGAAGTGTATGAAAGGGTCGCCCCCTTAGGAAGGTTGAGAACACTGCTCTAGAGCTTTTAAACGGGCCGTCCAGTGCGGGGGGGGCCATGCAGGGTGAACTGGAGGCTACGTCTGTCCCTTTGAAGTCTCCGGGGACCGAGGGATTTTCCTTTTCATTGGGAAAGAGGGTCTGCGTAGTTTCCGTTGGCGAGTGAGTGCTTAGCAGCGCCTCCTCCTGCGGAGTTTTCATTCGGATGTGTGCAGTTTACAGAAGGGCTGCCGCTTTCAACTCCCTGCAGCTGGGTTACAGGACACAGGCTGCGCTTTCTCTGCTGCAGCCAAGCCGGTTAATTTCAGCTCGTTCACAAAACTGGCTGCAGAATGCCTGGCTGCTCGTCTCTGCCCACATTGTTTATTTACAGAGCTCAGGTAGTGTTTTGATCCCTGCTAAGTGAATTGAGCCATTTTAGATTCTCCTACTTTCTTGCATTTAATTTACACTAACGTGACCAGAGTTTTCGATTTTGCACTTGCATTCTCAAGCATCCTGATCCCTTGCAGTTGGAGGAGGAGACACTGAGATACACTTAGTATGACACTTTGCTATACTAGTCTTTTCGTCTACAGAAAAGTTCAGACAACTAAGCCATCACATTGTAAGAGAAGCCTAATAGTTACATTTGCATTTGTAATAAAAAGATTTTCTGGGAGGGGGGTGAGGTTGGGGATGGGTTGCTGATTTTTTCAAATAGTTTGATTTTGAAATTATTAAATGCGAGATAGAGTCTCTTAAAAAGTAAAGGAGTCCTAGTGGCATACCTTCTAAGCAGCCCCTCAGCTGCCAACGGAAAGGTCAGCAGTTCTAACCACGCAGTGTGACGCCTGCGCCATCCGCTGCGCACAGGTCACAGCCGGGGAAGCCGTGGGGCAGCGGTGCTCTGCCCCGAGGGTCACTGTGACTCAGCCATATGAAACACGTCTACAGACGTCAGTAGGTAGTTAAGGAGTCGCTTCTAAAACTTTTCGATGTGTATTTAGAGAACATTAACGTTAGACTGCACTTCAGAGATGATCTGTAATTATCACCACAGAAGCATTGGAACGCAACGAGTTAAATGCTAGATTCATATTTATTCTAAGCAACCCGCTGAATTAGGCTCTTGGTCTCTGGGCAGCTGGCCCAGAGCCTGTACTCTTTCCGGTACTTCTCCCTTGTTTGTATGTATGTTTGAAGCATTTGTGATACTTAATTGTCCTAGGATTATTTTAATATTGGGGGGAAAAATCTGCGGTAGTAAGCATTTCCTACATGCAGAGTGAACAGTTTGTTTGAAGTACAAATGCCAAATGACATGTGTTTTTTATCCACAAATAATGTGATTTCAATCCATTTCTTCTAGAACGTCCGGTTGCTGATAACGAGCGAATGTTTGATGTTCTGCAACGATTTGGGAGCCAGAGGAATGAAGTTCGTTTCTTCCTCCGCCACGAGCGGCCCCCTGGCAGGGACATCGGTATTTAGCATTTTATGAATCATAAATATCTGAGCTTGGTGCTGTGCAGCGGGGTGGATGGGGGAGAGGGCACGCCATCAGGCGGCAGGCAGTGTGAAGGGGAGTGAAAAGGAGAGAGGAGAGACAGTGAGGACAGACATGCTTTGCTTTTGTTTGACGATGGAAGAAGTGTAGGGGTTTTTGTTGTTGTTTCGTTTAAAGTAGCCGGCAGGAGTCAGTAGAGCTGAAGGTTGAAAACAGAAGGAAAAAGGGAGTAATTGATAGGGTTGGGGCCCGAGAAAGTGATGGAGAGATTGCTCCTTGATAAAAGGAGAGACCTGTCTTATCGTTTTAGTGGGGCCGAAAGAAAGAGGCTGCGGATGCTGGTCAAGGTGTGCGTTTTGGGGAGCCAGTGAAGGTGATGGTGGGGCCCCGGGGCTAGAAGCTGGAGCTGCTGTGCCGTACAGGAGTGGATGCTGACCGGGGACACCAGATTTCTGGCAGCTTTGAAGGCTGGTTGAAGTTAGGGGCCGTGAGACCACGTGATCGTTCTGCAGTAGTTCTGAGTTCAGGTGGGATTGTAAGTGGAGAAGCAAGCAATTGGATTGATCCAAGGGGTGGAGTTTGCCAGACAAATTCAGCGAAAGCCAGCGGGGCTGGGGAAAGGAGGATGCTGGTAAGACAGAGCTTGGACCATGAGGTCTAAGCTGGTGGAGAAGATGTGAAGATTAGAAGAGCTGTGGGAAAAGCAGACGTGGTTAAGAGGCTGGACGTCTCGGGAAACAGGAGTAAGGAGGGGAAATGACTAATGATAGGCAGCTTGAGAGGGAATGGTGGCAAAGAAGTAGAATGTTTGAACCTAAGATGTTGGAGGTGTGGTGCTTCCAGGTCGTAGACATCATCCTGTGATGGGCCGTGAAGCGAGTCAGAATAGAGGAGAAGGTAAGGTTTTCATGGGTTTTCTGCATGATAAGTAAAATCATGGAGAACTAAGGTAGCCCTTGGAGGTGCAGGGGACAAGGGAGTAAGACAGACCTGAGGGTCTGACCAGAGGGACGATAAAGAGAGAGAGGTAGACAGATACGAAGGTGGAGAAATAGTGGGCTGGAAGCAACACCTTCAAGGACACAGCTATCCCGCGACTGGAGGCTTTGTAGGATGTAAACTGCCAGCCTGAGATCTGCCCTCACTGGAAAGCCACAATTGTGATGCCAACAACAAAGAATGAAAATTTTAAAATGGAAGCATGAGGGTAACACATGATTTCACGATGCTATTTTGGGGATTAGGAATGTTAGTAAGAATCTCAATTTTATAACCAAACACTCCTTTAACACAAGTGGTCCCGAGATAGCAGGCAGCTAGAGTAATTAAATGTAGAGTGTGCACGGCCCTCGCCTGGCCTCTTATGCTCTGCAAATGAGACAAGCTGATACTTCGGGGTTAAGTGACTTGTCAGAGGCCACACACCGAGAGGCAGAGCCAGGGGTGGAACCTGACGCACCAGCACCCCCACCAGCCAGGCTGGCTTCCCTGCCTCTCGGCATCACTGGTGTGTACAGTGTTGTTTTAATGAACCTTTTCGAACCCCGTTATATTTGAGTTACATTTTATTTCTATGTTCTTTCTTTCTGGACATGTTTGCAAGCATCTTTTTCTGACAAACAAGTTAAGCTTGTGTAGCAGTTCAAATATCTGTTTGTATGGTACTGGGTAAATTATTAAAGAGCCTCTCACTAGTGCAATCTGCAGTTTCAGTGTGTCTGTAATGTGAGAAATATAACGGAAGATAAAGGCGCTGTTTTCACAATGTAGCAAGGCACCAATGCCACACAGTGCCCACACAAGGCTAAGACAGCAGTGCCCTTCTTCCTCACACTGAAGCCCTTGGGGGTTCCCAAGACTGTAACTGTTTCCAGGAATAGAAAGCCCAGTCTTTTTTCCTGAGGTGGTTTTGAACTGCTGACCATGTGGATCGCAGCCCAACGCTTAACCACTGTAGCACCAGGGGGTGTTAACATTTTTAGCTTAGACTTCTCTATTAGAGATAAGGGAACTGTTAACCATATTCTTCCAATTGAACTCAGACTGGTGACACAGGAAGTGTATGAACCTTCCTTTTTTTACTCTTATGATGCAGTTGAACATCCGAAAATGTTTTCTCTTTGAGGCAGTAAGAAAAGCAATTATTCTTATTTTTCAGAATTAGGTTGTTGTTGTTTTTTTCCTCTTGTAGAAATATTCTGGCTGTTTTGCTGGAGTAATATTTTAAAAATATAGCTTAACACTTGGGGATAGGTCAATAATTGCCTTTCAAAAGAAACTTTTGACCGCAAATTTATTTGGAGGTAATTTAATACTTTTTCTAATTTGGGGGATGAATCTCACTGCTATTGAGTCGATTGGATGCCTGGCAGCCCCGGGAGACAGGGTAGGATCGCCTGGTGGGTTCCGAGACTGTCGCTCTTCAGGAGAGCAGAAAGCCTCATCTCTGTCCCGTGGAGCAGCTGCGGGCCAAACGGCTGATCCCGTGGTTAGCAGCCCAGTGCTGGCCACTGTGCGCCAGGGCTCCCTGGGGAGGTGTAGCAAGCTCCTGCCCATAGTTTCCATTTCTTATATGTGTGAACTGGAGACAGAATTGGGAACAAAACTCATTTGTACTCTGGGGACAGTCACACAGTTATGGACGCCCAGTTAGTCAATCACTTGTCTTAGAATCTCGTCTTGGAATCTCGGACACTTCTAGAGGCACAGAAACATTCCAGGCACACGGTCAGGTACACCGCGCATTGTTAGGCACTTGCAAAGGAGCACATGACATTAGAAACCATTGTCTGTACTTAAAAAACTCAACATAATAAGTTTCAATGGGATGGTTCTTAACTTGGTTGTGTGTACGTGTAGGTTGTAAACCAGTTGTTCATCACCCAGGAACTGCCTGTAATGTTTCAGTGACAGACCTTTACGGAGACCTTATATTTTAGCCTAAGAAATTATTTCAGCCAAAAGCAGACAGAACAATGTTTTTGAAATTTGTACCTCCCCAAACTAAGAAAATGGAAAATTGCCCGCAAGCGGGAATGTTTTATTGTTCTCACCAATTACCACAAAACCAAGCAGCGCCTTTCATTTTCATTGACGCCCTTCTCCAGTAAGTTACAAACTTTGTTGATAAGCCCAAGGATGAGTCGATTTGATTTTTTTTACCGCTTTCTTTTAAAAAAATGTAATTTTTAAAAAAGAAACGCAGCAGAACAAATGGTTGAAAACGCAGCAGATCAAGTTAGTGCCACTGCCTGTAAGGGATTCCTTTAGAGAGAGCTGAAGAAAAATGTGGAACAAAACTCAAAATCATAAAAGACACCCGGTTTACTGTAGGACTAGATTAGGACTCCCAAGTCCATGGCCCGTAATCACTTGTTCTTAATTTTTTTTCTCGTAATCACTCTTTAGATCTGGAACAGAACTTAATTTTCAGTAAAACAACAGACAGCCCAGAAAAACAATGGGAACAATAACACTAGGAAACTACACACACCTTCGAATAATCAGCCATTTACCACCCAGAGGACAGCATTTACCCAAGGATGACAGTTCAGAAGGACCGGGGAGGGAGGGGTGCAAACAGCAAACACAGAGGCAGTGACACAGGCGGTGTTCCATTATGGGGATTGGAGTGAAAAACATGACGTGTATGAATTCTTGAATGTAAAACCGATGGTCTGCTCTGTAAACTGTCAATGACTTCACAATAAAGAGTTACAATAAAAAGATAGATTGACTCAAAACACAGCCTACATTAATCTTTCACCATTAGCATAACAAAACAGCCCCTTCCCAAATGGGAGTATAATTTCAGGAAGTGAGATTAGGATTTGCAGCGCATAGTTGGGGCATGGTGGGGAGGGAGAGCAAATTACCCAGTGGATGATGACGCTCTTTTGGTGTAAATCACATTGGTTACTTGCTGAAGAGTTGGCCTGTAGTATTTATTAGTGTTGACTATTTCGTATGACAAGAAACTAATTTCCCCACAAATGCTGGATTCTGAAACTTTTAACTCATTGCTTTTAGAAAATAATGTTATAAGTATACGTTCAACTTCGAGGATCAAACTGCAATTAACACCAGAACTCGGAAATGAGCTCGTATGTCTACATGGTCCGTCAACTGCAGTAATAATGTGTTCTTTGAATTTTGTTTTGCTTAGTGAGTGGACCCAGGTCCCAGGATCCAACTTTAAAAAGAAATGGTGTGAAAGTCCCTGGTGAACGCCGAGGAAAGGAGAATGGCGTAAGTGATTGTCTTACCCACGCTACACTTCTGTCCCAGGACCGCACTGCCCTGTTGACTCTTCTTCAGACCTCATTGCTCTTTAATTTCTTGTTCAACGGGTTAGGGACGACCTCTGTTTAAAAGCTTATATTTATTGTATGGAAACAATTCATTTGAATGATTTTAATTCTAATGATAAATTTTAATAGTCTACCTAGTTGACGCTTGTGAGGAATTAGGTGGCAAATGTACCAGTAATTCAGAACAAAATTAATGTTAAACTTGAAGGTGTGTTCATTTTTGGGTGTGATTTGTTCACAAACAGAGAAAACCACAGTAGTGGTGATGTTGCTGGTGCTTCGGCAGGTACTTCTGGTATACGGTAGGCATATTTTCTTTTCAGAACTCGAGTTTGTAGTACTGCCAGCTAGACTTCAGCAGAATTATCTTCTTTAATCTAAACTCAAAAAGCCAAACTCCCTGCTACTGAAGCAAAGCCACCTTGTAAGTGGCTCTGCAGGACAGGCTAGAACTGCCTTGTGCATTTCTGAGACGTAACTGTTTATGGGAGTAGAATGTCTCATCTTTCTCTGGAGGAGCGGCTGGCGGTTTCGAACTGCTGACCTTGCAGTTAGCAGCCGAGCATGTAACCACTGTACCACCAGGGCTCTTTCTGCAACCAAAACCAAGTTTCTGTTAGAGTCCAAATAATCTAAGGAATCATTTGCCTTTCCTCATATTTATATATATGTTCCTGTTCTTTGATCTTGTAATTATCTCACAGTGATGAAAGGATAATATAAATAGTCTTAAGTTGTTAATGAGATTTGATTAAGTCTTCTCTAATGTGCTCCCCTCCCTCTCCCCCACTGGAGGTTAGTATTTGAAAAAGACAATACAGGTTTATTGAGGTATAATTGACATAGAACTTGCTCATATTTAAAGTGTATATAATTTGATAGGTTTTAGCATGTTTATACAAAGGATCTTCAAAGTTTATGAGAATGTCTCTTTAAAAATGCATGGATTTCAATTTTTTTTCCTTTTTTTTAACAATATATTGGGGCTTATACAACTTTTATCACAGTTCATACATATACATACATCAATTGTATAAAGCACATCTGTACAGTCTTTGCCCTAATCAGTTTTTTTCTCCTCTTTTCTTTTTTTACATTTTATTAGGGACTCATACAACTCTTATCACAATCCATACATATACATACATCAATTGTATAAAGCACATCCATACATTCCCTGCCCCAATCATTCTCAAAGCATTTGCTCTCCACTTAAGCCCCTTGCATCAGGTCCTCTTTTTTTTTCTTTTTTTTCCCCCTCCCACCCCTTTCCGGATTTCAAATTTTTGTCACTAAAATTAACGTGTACTAACTTGGTACATCACATATCAGAATAAGCAGTAGTGTGAGGCTCCAACCCTGGTAAGACACCAGTTTGAAGGTAGCCCCTATCCAAGAAACATGAATTCTGCCCCAAAACTGAAGGAAGAGCAAACGGAATTTGTTGAAAAGACTATTCCTTCTCTGTCTTAATGGCTGCACACCTGTCTAAAGTCAGTTGGCTATATGTGGGTGGTCTGTGTCTGGACTCGGTTTACATTGATGGCAGTGGTTTTTTAAATATCTTGATTTGTAGAACTTTCTAAGTTTTGAAGTCAAGTAAATTTTTCTTTATTGCTTTCCTAAAGTATTTGATATTCCTATATTAATTAGAACCAACTTGTGAAGTTTTACAGAAGAACTTGTAGGGGTTTTTTTTTGTGTGTGTGTAGGGGGGGGTCCCATTAAATATAGATCCGTTTGGGAGCAAATGACCTCTTTTGCTCATGAACAGACAATATCACTCTCAAATTGCTCTCAGTTTATTTGAGAACAAAACAATGAAAGAAGCTGTGTTTAGTGGTTTTCAGTGTACAGATTTTAGACATCTGTAAAAGGTATTGTTTTTTTAAAATTTTTATTTCTGATGGTTTGTTATTAATATATAGAGATAGAATTGACTTTTGTATATTGATCTTTATCCTGCAACCTTGCTACACTAGCTTTTAAGATTTGGTAGCTTTTTAAAATTTAAAGTTGTAGTAGCTCTTGGAGAGTCATGGGATCTACACAGTCTATAAATACAGTTTAACTCCTTTCTCTCCAATTTAGAGGCCAAGTATTTCTTTTTCTTGCCGTGTCACACTGGCTAGAACCTCTAGGACAGTGTTGAATAGAAGTCGTGAGAGGGCACATCTTTACTGTGTTCTTGAATTTTCTAGTGCCGATTAGTTGTTTTTTTTTATTTCTTTTTTTTTTTTATTTTAACAATTTATTGGGGCTGATACAATTCTTTTCACAGTTCATATATATACATACATCAATTGTATAAAGCACATCTGTACAGTCTTTGCCCTAATCATTTTTTTCTCTTTTCTTCTTTTACATTTTATTAGGGACTCATACAACTCTTACCACAATCCATACATATACATACATCAATTGTATAAAGCGCATCCATACATTCCCTGCCCCAATCATTCTCAAGGCATTTGCTCTCCACTTAAGCCCCTTGCATCAGGTCCTCTTTTTTTTCCCCTCCTCCCTCCCCATTCCCCCCTCCCTCATATGCCCTTGGTAATTTATACATCGTTGTTTTGTCATATCTTGCCCTATCCGGAGTCTCCCTTCCCCCCTTCTCTGCTGTCCCTCTCCCAGGGAAGAGGTCACATGTGGATCCTTGTAATCAGTTCCCCCTTTCCAACCCACTCACCCTCCACTCTCCCAGCATCGTCCCTCACACCCTTGGTCCTGAAGGTATCATCCACCCTGGATTCCCTGTACCTCCAACCCTCATATGCACCAGTGTACAGCCTCTGTCCTATCCAGCCCTGCAAGGTAGAATTCGGATCATGGTAGTTGGGGGGAGGAAGCATCCAGGATCCGGGGGAAAGCTGTGTTCTTCATCGATACTACCTCACACCCTAATTAACCCATCTCCTCTCCTAAACCTCTCTATGAGGGGATCTCCATTGGCCGACACTTGGGCCTTGGGTCTCCACTCTGCACTTCCCCCTTCATTTAATATGGTATATATATACATATACACATATATACACATACATACACACACTTATATCGTTGGGTTTTTTTTTTGCATGATGCCTTATACCTGGTCCCTTGGCACCTCGTGATCGCACTGGCCGGTGTGCTTCTTCCATGTGGGCTTTTTTGCTTCTGAGCTAGATGGCCGCTTGTTCACCTTCAAGCCTTTAAGACCCCAGACACTATCTCTATTGATAGCCGGGCACCATCAGCTTTCTTCACCACATTTGCTTATGCACCCATTTGTCTTCAGCGATCCTATCATGGAGGTGTGCAGTCAATGATATGATTTTTTGTTCTTTGATGCCTGGTAACTGATCCCTTTGGGACCACTCGCTCACTAAGGCTGGTGTGTTCTTCCATGTGGACTTTGTTGCTTCTGAGCTAGATGGCCGCTTGTTTATCTTCAAGCCTTTAAGACCCCAGTCACTATCTCTTTTGATAGCCGGGCACCATCAGCTTTCTTCACCACATTTACTTGTTCACCCACTTTGGCTCCAGCCGTTGTGTCGGGAGAGTGAGCATCATAGAGTTCCAATTTAATAAAAGAAGGTATTCATGCATTGAGGGAGTGTTTGAGTAGAGGCCCAAGGTCCTTCTGCCACCTTAATACTTGACCTATAAATATAGACACATAGATCTATTTCCCCATCCTCCTATATATATTTGCATGTACATGTCTTTGTCTAGACCTCCATGAATGCCCTTTGACTCCTAGCTCTTTCCTCCATCTCCCTTGACTTTCCTCCTGCCCTACTACCATGCTTCATCGCCACCTGGGCTAGAGTATACCTCTTCTCTAAGCAACCTTACCCTTGATCATTTCCCACCAGGCCTGCCACTCCCACTTCTCTACCATTTGGGGTCCCATGTTTTTCCCTTGTCCCTGGGTTTGTTAACACCACTTCCTTAACCCCCCCTACCCCTCCACCCCAAGTCCCCCTGGAACTGTCGGTCCCGTTGTTTTTCCTCCAGATAGTTCATCCAGCCTGTCCTATTCAGACAGACCTGTGGAGTCACTAACATGCACGAAAACTAGACAGAGGAAAACAAAGCAACAGTATACAACCAGACAACAAAACAACAAAAACAAACCACTGACAAAGAACAGAATAAAACAGTTCACAAGAGAAAAGCTTGTAGTTAGTTCAGGGATCGTTTGCTGGCCCTTAGGAGCGTTTTCCAGTCCAGTCTGTTGGGGCACCACGCCCTGGCCCCGAAGTCCACTTTCAGCATTCCCTGGGGACCTTGCCACTCCATTCCCTTGCTGTTCCGCTGCACTCCCCCAGTGATTTGCCTCGGTGTGGTGGGATCAGGTCAGGTGCAATTCCCACACTGTGTCTCCGGTGCTGTCCCCTGTATCGCCCTTAGTCACTGAGGGGCATCATGTCTCATAGTGGGGCCAGCCATGTTGTTCTCTCTGTGGACTGGCTGCTCTACTCAGGAACATCATCATCACGGCCTGGTGGGCCAGGCTGTGCTCCACTCTCTCCTCCTGCCCCTTCATCTGCTCCCGTGTGCTCTGATCAAATATGTCCATCTCCCAGAGCTGCAGAGTCAATGTCGTCCTTTGGAAAAAATTCTTTTCGGGGGAGGGGCAGGCATCCACTTAGTTTATGGTTCTGGGGCCAGCCCGATTAGTTTTAATTGCTGTTCTTATGACCATATTCTAGATTTGCCCCCAAATTCGTGTTTAATACAATCAAACCCTAAACCTGCTGCATCGAGTTAATTCTGACCCAGATCAACCCTACCGGGCAGATAGAGCCGCCCGTTGCGGTTTCTGAGGTGGTGCACTTGTATGGGAGAGAGAGCTAAGCAGGCCAAGTCACAGATCATGACACTGCGGCTCCTTATGCCAGCAGGCACTGCCGCCCTCGGTGTTGACTACAGAACAAGGAAATCCTAAATGGATCCATGGCTATTCCTGGCCGCTGAAATAGCTTCATTTAAACTTACACCCGAAAAGGTTATTTCTCACCCCAAGAAAAGGAAACATAAGGATGGTTGGGTTGTCTATTGGTATGTTTTACTTGTAGCTTGTTACGTTCACCATGCCTTTGAATGAGGTGGCGCTAATATAATACGGTGCGGTGGAGGTTCAGATGGAACTCATGGCTCGGCCTTTCAGGGCGGCGGCTCGGGTCACGTTAGAGGAAGGTGTGTTCCTTGTTTGCTCGTAGGTGAACAGTCCCAGGACGGATCTGACTCTTGCCGAACTTCAGGAAATGGCATCTCGCCAGCAGCAGCAGATTGAGGCCCAGCAGCAAATGCTTGCTACCAAGGTAATGTCTTGTTTTAAAAGACCTAGCAGCTAGCTAGGCCACCTCTGATAATGCAGGTGTAAAGCTGTTGACATTCCACCCTGATTTATAAGCCTGTTGGCTCACAGATAAGAGTTGATCTTGTGAACCCAAAGCCACTTTTATATGACAGCTTCTTCCCCTTGGAGTAGCATTTTGTAGAAACGTGTGCATCGAGTGAAAGCCGTAAGTCATTCCAATTGTTCAAGAGCTTCCCGACTTCTGATGTGGAGCAAGATTAACCATGTTGTGTTGGAGAACAGCAAAGCAGGAAGGGCATAAAGAGGCCGCTCTCACCTGAGCGCGAAGGCCTGCTCTGGACTGATCGAGCTGAGTCAGGACTGCGGCAAGAGGGACTGTGAAGTTTACCAGGGCCAGTGCTTGTCCCCGGCTGCTGCCTGGCCCCGGTGCCTTTATTTGGGAACATTGTCCCCCCAAAAACTCACAAGCTAATCTTAGTTTTGTCCTGAGCCTCCCCGTCTTTATCAAAGCAGCCCTGCCGCTTGTTGTCCGGCCCGCGTGTGTCCCAGCAGTCCATGCCCCCATTCCTATTTATAGGACAAGGTACTAGCATTTCCAGAGTCATGCTGCTTCTCAGCTGTTCATGGCGTATGCAGGGGCTTTGTTAAAAATACTCAGATTAAGTAGGTCTGGGATGGGGGTCTGCTTTTCTGTGATTTGAGGTTAGGCGCATAAGTCATGTTACATAGAATGAGGAGCACGGACATATGTTCATATAAAAAGGCTGCCTAGTTCTAACTGTAGGATTCTTGATTTGAAATGATTTCTGCATTCTTTACATGTTTTAAACACGTAGTCCTGAGAAGTCCTTTGATGGTGAGTGATTGGGCTCTGTTCATTTGGGCGACACATTTTAGCATCATAAGATTGACTCTTAGGTTGAGCAGTCATATTTTTCGAAAGGTGTTAAGGCAGTTCTTAAGCTGGTTCGCGTCAGTTGGTGGGTATTGAGAGTATTTCTTAAAGAGTTTACATTTCACTTGTCATCTGATTATCACTTCAGCCTCGTGGAGGCGGGTGTTATTTCTAGGCCCCAGGTTTCAGTGAGGAACCATACCCTGTTTCAGTTATCTGCTGTGGCGGTCACAGAAATACCATCAAGGGGTGGTATTAGCAAGATCATTTTTCTCACCTCGGGGCCTGCTTGCAGGCCGGGCTCCGTGTCGGCTGTGGACGAGGGCCCTTCTCAGAGCCGCTGCTCTCTTACGTGGGGCTTGGTGTTTCCCGCCCCCCACCTCTGCTCGCTCATCAGTGGCCGTCCAGATTTCACACCAACGATGGTACATTTAGCCCCTTTCTTATATCACCTCCTAGCTTTACACACATGCCTTCTTAGCCCTGGCAGCGGTCATGGAAGCTGGATTCCGTCTTCCTGGGGGCTTGCTGGATGTGGCTACCTGTGTTAGACATACTGATTCCTGGATCTTCTCCCTAAGCCAGTGGTTCTCAACCTAATGCTGCGACCCTTTAATACAGTTCCTCAGGTTGTGGTGACCCCCAACCATAAAATTGTTTTCGTTGCTACTTCATTGCTGTCATTTTGCTACTGTTATGAGTCCGGCAACCCCTGTGAAAGGGTCGTTTGACTCCCAAAGGGGGCGCGACCCACAGGTTGAGAACCGCCGCCCTAAGAGCTTCTCCTTAGTTCAGTTGAGGATTGGGCCCAGGAGTGTCACTCTTATGCAATCTTCCTAGGTGCTTCTGATGGCCGCACACCCCCCGGGCAGATGGTGAGGCCAGAACGCAGTGCCAGGCACCCAAGGGCTGCGGCCAGGTTGTTTGCATTGGTGGCAAACCTCTCACGTGCTGGGCACACCTGATGATCGTCTTTCTCTTCAGGAGCAGCGCTTAAAGTTTTTGAAACAACAAGATCAGCGGCAGCAGCAACAAGCTGCCGAACAGGAGAAGCTTAAAAGGCTGAAAGAAATCGCCGAGAGTCAGGAAGCTAAGCTAAAGAAAGTGAGAGCACTTAAGGGCCACGTGGAACAGAAGAGACTAAGCAACGGCAAACTGGGTGAGTTGCTGCTTCCGTACTAAAGTCTGCGTGGTGTGGGAAGACACGCTGGGCTCGTAAGCAAGAAGAAAGATGATGGGACTTTGTAGATAATGTTAGAAGAATGTTTTTGAAACGGGAAGAGTGCGAGCGTTAAAGGCAAACCAAACCACCTTTACTGTCATCGAGTCACACTGGCTCATAGCAGTCCTACGGGAGAGGCTGACAGTAGATGGGGGTAGAAAGTCCAGGCTTGTTCCCGCTGGTTTCAAACGGCTGACCTTGCAGAGTAACCACTGGGCCACCAAGGCTTCTGGGTTACAGGCAGCTGAGGTGAATACTGCCATCGGCACGGTCCTGCAGGCCCAGGGTCTGAGTGGTGCCTGGGTAGGCGCCCAGGCTGTACGGCTGTGTGACGGTGAGCGGGACTCTGCTGGAGGGTAATTGTAACTCTGTGGGTACTTCTGCCAAGGGGCAAAGCTTGGAAGACTTCTTAGACATAGTCAGACCCCTTGAGGGAGGGAGGCACTAGGCCTCTGGGGCATCAGGGACATAGTCCTGGGGACACCAAGGTTAATTGTCATGACTTTGTCCACAAGGACCATATTCTGCATCCTAGTATGGTCATTAGTGACCGGGCTCATAAAAGCTTGTGCGCGACCAGCTAAGGTGCAGCAAGAGGGGAAAACAACGAAGACACATGGGAACAATCCGTCTTATGGACGAATAGAGCCCAAACCAGACTCAGTGCCATCGAGGCCATGCCGACTCACTTGTAGCGACCCGACAGGACAGGACAGAACGGCCCCTGTGGGTTTCCGAGACTGCAGCGCTTCATGGGAGTGAAAAGCCTCATCTTTCTCCCGAGATGGACTGTGTGAACTTTAGTCTCCACGACCCTAAGACCAGAAGAATGAGATGGCGCCCTGCTCCAAGGCACACTGCTCTAAAAGGGACCACATTAGAAATTCCTGCGCAGAGTGAGAGAAAAATGGGGAATGACACCCCCTAGAATCCTAAAACACACCCACTTGGCCTGCTAGTTGGACAGAGACTGGTGCAACCCCTGAGATGAGGGCCTTTTATCTTCAGAAACGAGGTCACCCCCCGGGCTCCAGGGTCACCAAACAGCAGACGGGTACAAGGGGAACGGTAACAGGCGCAAGTGGGCACCACTTAAACTCATCATTGGAAGAACTGGTTTGAGATCAACAGGTGGCATTTACCAAAGGACAGGATTCAGGAGGATGACGAGAGGAGGAGGAACGGAACCAGGAACCCCCCAGCAAGGCAGTGGGATTGAGGGATGGCCGTCAGTGAGTGAGCGGAAGTCAAATAGGTGTGAATTGTTGGATGGGAATCGGATCTGTTCGGTCAATCCGCATGCAATTCACAATCAGAAATTGAAACATATTAAGGGGTGGGGAGTATGACGCCCCCACAGTTCTGATGCTGCTGAGTCCTATGAATTGAAGTCGTTTGTAGAATGTTTTAGAAACGTTTCTACGTTACCTTTGAAAAATGTGGTCTCCCCTTGTCACCTCCCCCAATACTTTTTAAATGAGAAGTGGGCTGGGATTGTGTGTGTGTGTGTGTGTCATTTTTTATGGATTTTATTGTTATTTAAAAAACAAACCAACCCAAAAGCACATCTTTGACAAATACAGGCTGTGGAGGTTCTTAGGAACCCAGACCTAGCTCTGAGGTGTAACTTCCGTCGGCTTTCAGTCATATGTAACAGGCCCCATTTAAACGTGGGACACCTTTGGGGTACCTTCAGAAAATAACGTCGTAGCCACAGTAAGGTCATTCACCGATGAGCTTGCTTCTGCCATGACTGGAGTTTTTCTTTGTGACTCGAATCTGAGAGCATGAGAGAGCTTTTTTCCCCCTCCTTGACCGGAGGTTCTGGTCAAGGCAGGGGTTTTTATTTGCTTAGAGATGTTCATGTTGTTTCACTTGCTTCTAAAAGAAGTAGGCTGGCTTCCGGGCGCCTCTGACAAGTCCCTTTATTCTGATTAGAAAGTTGTTGTAAGGCTTGGTTGCCTCAAAAGAAGTCCTTTCTTGTTCCGATTTTCACGCCGCGTGGCTCTCCACTCTCCCCCAGTGGAGGAAATCGAGCAGATGAACAGCGTGTTCCAGCAGAAGCAGAGGGAGCTGGTCCTGGCCGTGTCCAAGGTGGAGGAGCTCACGAGGCAGCTGGAGATGCTCAAGAACGGCAGGGTCGATGGCCGCCAGGACGGCCAGTCTGCAGTGGCCGAGCTGGATCGCCTCTACAAGGAGCTGCAGGTAACCCTGCGCGACTCACTCCCTAGCAACTTGACTTCCAGCCCCGTGGTTGGCCGGCTGAGCTCAGCCCTGTGGCAGTTCTGTTTCTTACTCATGGCTCACCCCACTGAGTCAGCGTCAGCTCAACAGCCGCTCCCAGCCTCTCAGTCACTTGCTGTCATCCTGTGGCAGAGGAGGACTGCGCACCCAGTCATTGCTGTCCCCGCCCTGTTACCGCTCCCTTCCTCCCTCACTCCCGTCCTCTGTTCCTTCCTTCCTTCCTTCCTTCCTTCCTTCCTTCCTTCCTTCCTTCCTTCCTTCCTTCCTTCCTTTCTCTGTCTCTGTCTCTCTCTCTAACTGAAACCTTTCTTTTAAAATCCAATTATTGTCATTTACTTCCACACTGTGGTTTGGGTAACAGTTCATTCACCAAGCAAATTCGCTTTCCATTCAACAAGTCCACGCCTTTTCATAGCACCGAAGCCCCTCAGTGTCACACACTCTTCCTCTTCCCCTTCCTCCCGGGGCTCCCTCTTTCCTGCCCTTCTTCCTTGCCCGGTTCTGCCTTCAGGGCGTTGTTTGGGGGCAAGTGCTGTCCTTTTGGTGTAGCGGTTACGCCGTCAGCTGCTAACCTAACCGCAAGGTACAGGGTCAATAGTTTGAAACCATCAGCTGCGCCACGGAAGAAAGATAAGGCTTTTCGGACCGCAGGGCCAGTTCTGCCCTGTCCGGTAGGGTCACTGTGAGTCAGAATGGAGCCGATGGCGGTGAGTTCGGTTTCTGTATTCTGCGTTTGTTTGCTCCACTCCGTCGAGGGTCGTCTGCCTTCCTGAGCAGACTGGTGGGCCGTGGTGGCCTGGCACCGTCGAGTTCTTCTGGGTTTCGGTGCTGGAGGCTTTAAGCTCACGTCCATTCATCCTTTGCACTTGTTTCTTTGAGTATTCGAGTTTCTTCATTTCCCCACCTCCGAATGGGAAGGGACTAATAGAAGCATTTTAGATGGCTGTTGGCTAGCTTTTTAGACCCCCCGCCCCCCCCCCCACACACACACACACGCCTCATGACTGATTCTTTGAAATCAGCCCTTTCTTGGAAAAGCCTCTGGGTGAACTTGAACCCCTACCCTGTCAGTTAACCGAGAGTGTAACAGCCCCACACAGGACTCCCGAAAGGGTATAAAGCTGTTCATGTAAGTGGCAGAAGGGATTTGCTTTCGGTTGCTTTTTCCTTTGAGGGGAGGGTCCCTAAGCCCCAAAGAATCCAGACTGAACTTCATAGGTGCTCAGACCGTAAATTCGAGTCGTTTCTCGCAGCTGTCACGTTGGTCTCACACAGATGCGCCTTCCTTTTAAACCCAGGGGAGTCCCGTAGAAGGGCGGACAGGCACTTTCACGTTTTTAGAAATTATATCATGGGTATCCATGCGCTCATCTGAGAAGTTTTGCCTCCTGCTCCTTGGCTAACCCCCCCCACCCCTTCACCCGCTCAGTTAAGAAACAAGTTGAATCAGGAGCAGAACGCCAAGCTGCAGCAGCAGAGAGAGTGCTTGAACAAGCGCAATTCAGAAGTGGCCGTCATGGACAAGCGCGTGAACGAGCTGAGGGACCGGCTGTGGAAGAAGAAGGCAGCGCTCCAGCAGAAGGAGAATGTGCCAGTAAGTGGGCTGGCCGGCCGGGCGCTCCCGGGCGTTGCTAAGCAGGCGCGGAGAAGGGAGGCACTGTCGGGGACCCTGCTGAAGAATCCGCTGCTGTTTCCCGGCTCAGGCCATTGCCCGGGGAGCTGGCGTTTCATTTGAAGACTTGGAGCACAGTATGGGAGAGATTTCGCTGTGAGTGGTTTTGTTTGGGGGAGTCTTAGTAGCTTTGGGCCTAGATCCTGAAGGTGCGTCCTTGACAGCACAAGAACGAGCGGTGCCGACTTCAGAGGCATGACTTCCCGGAGCTCGTCTTGCAGGCCGAGGCGTCCGTAGCCCCTCAGGACCTGTGCTCTGTCTTCCCCAGGTCTCACCTGACGGGACCCCCCCCCAGCAGGCGGGCGCAGCACCCAGCCGCGTGGCTGCCGTGGGCCCCTACATCCAGTCTTCCACCATGCCACGGATGCCCTCGAGGCCGGAGCTCCTGGTGAAGCCCGCCCTGCCGGATGGCACCTTGGCCTCGCAGGCTGCCGAGGGGCTGACGAAAATGCAGACGCTGCCGAACATGAGAGCCGGGGGGGCCGCCGCCCACGCGAAAGGTAAGGCTTGGCGCTTCCAAGCCCGTCCGCTGCCACCCCCACCCTCACCATGAAGGCCACCTCCTCTCGCTCTTCTTTAACGTCTAAAAACCCTTTGTGTTCGCTACTGGTGCAGCGTGTTTCTTTTTCACCCCAGCAAAGCAGTAAGGTATATTAATTTTGCAGTCCTGAGGATTGCCTGGTTAATGAGGAGTTTGGACCGGGTGCTAAGAAAGAACCTGAGGACGTGTCTTTTTGGGTAAAAGGTCCAGCTGTACAAGTTGTCAGGAACGTGAGCGTGTGACTGTTTGGTGGGTGGTCTGTCGGTCTTAA
The DNA here is from genome assembly GCF_050624435.1 of Tenrec ecaudatus. Classification (NCBI taxonomy): domain Eukaryota; kingdom Metazoa; phylum Chordata; class Mammalia; order Afrosoricida; family Tenrecidae; genus Tenrec; species Tenrec ecaudatus. The sequence continues at coordinate 246,473,012 of NC_134530.1, read as the reverse complement.
AGGCAGACGCCTTGGGAGGTAAACCGCACCAACACAGCTCCTCGCCTTCTGTGTCTCTGTGTTCTGTGTCGGCCTCGGAGAGCTGGGGAGTGTCCACATGAGAGTTTATAGTGGGAGGACAGAGGGGGAGTTTGGGGGGCAATGCATCCTTTAATGATCTTATCATTCAGTCCCCTGGAAAGAGAAAGTCATCATTTTTTTCTTCTTAACCACTATTGTGTAAAGGGCAGCAAATTAAAAACCCATTCATTATTTTGCTGTGAATAAATACCGTTCTATTGGAAAAGAGTCAGTGCTGCGTCCGTGAAGAATATACAAGCCCGAGCTTTGACAGGAAAACGCCCGTGTAAGAAAAGCCCTCAGTACGCAGGGTGTGTGGCAGTCACGGGTTGAAGGTCAGCACCCCCTTTTGGTTGTGCCCCTCTCGGGGGTGTTGATTAGGCAAGGTACGTGCTGGGCCCGAGTCGGGCTGCATCACGCACCCTCTTCTGTCTGTCAGGGCACCGCTTTCTTACACAGTGAGACTTGTGCCCCTCGCTGGTTAGCTCACTGTTTGCTGATAGAATCCATTTAAAATTGCATGAGTAAGGGGGACATGTTGACTTAGAAATAGGAATCTGGTATACTATCTTCTAAATAAAGGTATTGGAACATTGTTGTGAGTCTGAATTTGGAAGCTGTTTTTCAGAAGTTAAAATTCTTAGAAAGATGAGTCATTAAAAAAACGTCCTAAGAGTACAGGGCTATTTACAGCTGCTTCCCCGAATTCTAGGCTCGAAAATCCACCCGGTCGGCCTTGAGTGGAATCATTCAAATGCAGACCCTTTCAGCCAGAGTCTTGCTCCTGGACCTGCAAGCCCAGGGAGCGCCCCGGAACAAGGTAACGGTGGTCTGTGATGCTCCTGAACATGGTGGACTTTTTGGTCATCTACAGCATTCCCCTTTTAAAAAATCATCTAAGATTGGGGGCTCGTACAACTCTTATCGCAATCCATATATACTTCCATTGTTTCTTGTACATTCGTTGCCATCATCATTCTCAAAACATTTGCTTTCCACTTGAGCCCTTGGTACCAGCTCCTCATTTTTTCCCTCCCTCCCCGCTGCCCTTCCCTCTTGAACCCTTGATAATTTATAAATTATTATTATCTTACACAAAGTGTTCTTAGATGTTGTCATCCTAGCCATTTCCACTCCCCCCACCCCCAGGCCTTCCTCTTTCCACTCACCCAGTCTCCCTGGCCCTCCCTGCTGAGCTGCCCCTCTTTGGTGTGGGGCAAAAGTTTATCTATTTTTAAAGATAGTTTATTTTACAGTGTGCTAAAGCTAGTATTTAGTGTTTGGGGTTTTTTCCCCCCAGGATACCTTTCCTTTAGCTGAGAACTAAGCTAAATTATAGCACTTTTGGCGAATTCTTTTATTGACATATTTTACTCATAGGAGATGCAGTGAATTTGTATGTTTGAGACCTATGGTGGGGGAGGTTAGGAGCAACAGTACTTGTGAGGGGAGTGGAATGTTGTCAGGCAGTTTGAAAGTGAGCGTGATGTTCTGCCTGCAGCTGATGATGGGGAGATCTCGCTGAGGGAGAAGGAGAAGAAAGTTCGTCCCTTCTCCATGTTTGACACGGTAGACCAGTCTGCTGCCCCGCCTGCCTTTGGTGCCTTGAGGAAAAATCAGAGCAGCGAAGATATCCTCCGGGATGCACAGGTATTTCCAGAACACCTGGCTTTGAAGACTCAGTAGCAATTCTTTGTGTGTTCAGGAGGACAGTAGACGGAATGAGTAACAGCATCGTGCTGTTTTTATTTCTGTTGCTTGAATATATTGTGGTCTCGCCTGAGACAAGAATGACTGAAGCAGTTGTTGCTTCTGAGTCATATTTCATGTGATTCCCTAGAAAATGCAGCTACTTCGAAGAACCTGTGTTTGTGCTCCTCACGTATCTTAGTTCTTTGGAATTTGGAGCTAAGATCGTATCAGTGATTTAACGGTGAAGCTTGTGCATCTTTGTACGATACTAGTCTTTGATAACCAGGTTATAGGTGAAGTACTGCAAAATTAGCAAGGTTTCCCCCTCCCCCTTAACTGCAATGGTCTGGACGGAATGGAGTTCTAATGACCAGGAATGCTATTTATTGCCTGGTCTGCCTGTTACCATCAGATGAAGTTTTCATGTGTGCCCGTGTAGCATTGCCTGAATAGGAGGTGGCGGCCAGGAGGGTAGGGGTGGCCCCGCATTCCTAAAGTCCACTACGAAATATGACTTAGTCCAGAGTAAACTAGCTAGCTCTTGAAAGCTTTTCAGAGGTTAGCATTTTTAGCAGGGTGAGAATAAACTGCCGTTTGTGGAACCATAACTGATTTTCCATTATGTGTTACAGGCTATAAATAAAAATGGTGTGAAAGTACCGCCTCCGGTTCCTACCAAACCCAAACAGATTAACTTGCCGTATTTTGGACAAACTAACCCGTCACCATCAGACAGTAAGGCCGATGGCAGCTCTCAGCAGTATTCAGCAGCTGCTGCAACCATGGGAAATAAACCCAAAATGGCAGGACCGCAGCAGCCGAGGGTCCTGCTGTCTCCCAGCATGCCTTCAGCTGGCCAAGACCAAACCCTTTCTCCAGGTTCCAAGCAAGAAAGTCCACCTGCTGCCGCTGTTCGGCCCTTTACCCCTCAGCCTTCCAAGGACACCCTCCTCCCACCCTTCCGGAAGCCACAGACCGTAGCAGCAAGCTCAATATATTCCATGTACACCCAGCATCAGGCTCCTGGGAAAAACTTCCAGCAGGCTGTGCAGAGTGCGTTGACCAAGACACACAGCAGAGGGCCGCACTTCTCGAGTGGTAAGCTGCTGCTGACTCTGACTTTGACCCGCGGAGAGGGCCACGAGGTTTGGGTGAATGGCCAGCAACCAGAGCTGCCAACAAATGGCAAACTGACCCGTGTCTATTTGTGGCTGGTGCCTTTGTTCTAAGAGTTTTGTGTCACTGCGGCGTCTTCCTAATTTCATGCGGAAGAGAGGGCTGGCTGGCAGTCAGCTGCTGCAGCGGGCGCGGAAAGCAGTGGAGGAGGGAAAGGCGGCCCAGTTCTTGAGGGGCTAACAAGAGAGGGGGAGAGAGGAGGGAGGGCGGGAGGCCGGTGCTGGGTCAATTTCCCACTATCAATGTGACCAGATGGTTTTGGAGCTTGGAGAACTGGACAACTGACCTCTGGAGCAGTGGTTCTCAACTGCAAATGCTGCGATCCTTTCATACAGTTCCTCATGTGGTGGTGACCCCCAACCATAACATTACTTTCGTTGCTACTTCATCACTGTAAGTGTGCTACTGTTATGAATCGTAATGTAACTATCTGATATGCAGGATGTATTAGGCGACTCCTGCGAAAGGGTCATTCGGTCCCCCCCCCAAGGGGTCGCGATCCGCAGGCTAGATTAGAGATGCTTTTTTTTAAAAAAACCAACTCTATTATATCTTAAGTCATTCTGTTGAGAGGGCATAGCCACTTACTAAACTTAAAATCATAAAATGATTAACTTCTGCTAAATAGATATATTTGGTAGTATCTTGGTTACTACAGCGCCATGCAGGCTCCTTAAGTTACAATCTGGTTTGCCGGACTCAGATTAAAACCATTGTGCTTCAATTAAAAAATGGCTTTCTGGTCATGAGATAGATAGGTAATTATGAACTAAAATGTTAGCAAGATAGTGATATGCGAAGATAAGCCAACATGGGTTTCTCTAAAATCACAGAGACCCTCATGGAGCAAGAATGTACAAAGACGAGTCTGTTGTCCGGGACCCGTGCTCCAGTGAGGTCTGACCTTCCGAGGGCAGTGTGTGCCTTCCCCGGGGATCCCGCCCCCTTCCAGTCACACCACCTTAGCCTCCAGGGCCACCGACTTCGCTAATTTTGACTGTCCTTGGAGTTTGAGGAACAAAAAGAAGTCTGAAGGGGCAGGCTCGGGGCTGTAGGGTGGGTGGGATAGGGTTTGGCAGTAAAATTCTCGTTAGGACAACCCTTGTTACCCTAAAAGAATGAGCGGGCAGGTGCATTGTCATGTTGGGGTACGACTCCTCAGTGCATCCTTCCTGGTCTTCTCGTGTCCAGTTCTCCATTTGCTCCAAACGCTTTCCGGTTAGCCCCCTGATCATTCTGGGTCCTTTGAGAAAACCTTCTAGAGATAGCTCCTTTGAGGTTCCAAGAACAGTTGCCGTAACCCCCTGAGCTCTCTGCCTTGGATTTAGTTGGCCCAGCAGATCCCTCCAGAAGCCGCTGCTTTGATCAGACCTCATTTCTGAAGGCATTCTCCTATCGAGACTGAGACACGAGCTCTGCCGAGAACACTTGTCCACGGCCGTCGCTCATCACCGACACACGTTTGGCCTAAGCGTGTGCTTGTATGAACAGGAACCCGAGTAGCTTTTTTTTTTTTAACTTATCCTTGGATATGCAACACCTTGCTCTTTTATAAAAAGGCTCTTGATTAAAAACTGCTAATACAATAATCTCAAAATTAGATAGTATTTATATAATCCTAATGTTACAGGGAAGAAGGCTTGGGAAATCAAGTGGTTCTTACTGGTTTTGTGAGCTAACTGATTCCCCACACCGATTGACTTGGATAGGGCGTGCTCAGCTTTAATGGGGTGCATGAGAAGGACCGCCGATCTTCAGTGATTTCAACTGCACCCTCTTGCACCGTTTTACATCTGAACGCTGGGTGCTGCCGATCAATCGTAGGGAGTGGCTTCCGACACTTGGCAGGGACAGCGTTTGCTCTCTTGTTGGGGCCCAAAGCCATGGTGCGTCTTCGTCAGCAGGGGCTTCGGATTCTGTAATCTGTTTGCTATGTGCAAAAGTACAAGTCTTGCTGTGTCTTTTGTTAAATCATTTTAAGCTATTGCTTCGATGGAAGGGCCTCATGTAATTGCTTTAGTTATTGCCCGTTGTATCTCTGCATTGCCAGCGTTGCTGACTTGGCCCACTCATCAGGCGGTTTTTCTTTTCCAATTAGTATATGGCAAGCCTGTCATCGCTGCCGCCCAAAACCAACAGCAGCACCCAGAGAACATTTACGCCAGCCACCAGGGCAAGCCTGCCAGTCCGGAACCCGAGACCGAGCCTGCTGCTGCCGGGCCGGAGAACCACGAGCATGAAAGAATCCCGCGCCCGCTCAGCCCAACCAAGTTGCTGCCTTTCTTGTCGCATCCTTACCGAAACCAGAGCGACGCCGACTTAGAAGCCCTACGCAAGAAACTGTCCAATGCTCCCCGGCCACTGAAAAAGCGCAGCTCTATCACAGAGCCCGAGGGTCCGAATGGGCCAAACATTCAGAAACTTCTGTATCAGCGGACCACCATAGCTGCTATGGAGACCATCTCAGTGCCCTCATACCCGCCCACTAAGCCCACTGCCGGGACTGCGAGCTCCGAGAGCCCCGCCGAGATCCCCAATCCTTACCTGCACGTGGAGCCAGAGAAAGAGGTGGCCCCTCTGGTTCCTGAACAAGTGTCCCCAGAGGAAGCAGGGAGTGCCAGCACCGAGAGCAGTGACATGCCAGCTCCTGCTCCAGGATGCGACTATTTGCCCGAAGGGGTCTCGGACTGCAGCCCGAATCTGCAGATTAACTTAGAGGCACCAAATGCAGACGCCCCCCATCTGCTAGAAGTGTACCTGGAGGAGTACCCCCCGTACCCACCCCCGCCGTACCCATCTGGGGAGGCTGAGGGGCCGGGAGAAGATGCAGTGAGCATGCGCCCGCCCGAGATCACAGGGCAGGTTTCCCTGCCGCCAGTGAGTACTGGGGACGGGGTGTTGTGGTCCTTCCAGGAGCCTGTTGCCTTGTCTGCTCTTCCAGGTGGTCAGCCCTCAACTGGAGACACCAGCAAGAAGTTAACTTCCTGCCAGCTAGACAGAATGGCGTCTGTCCAAGTTGCTTAGAGCAGCAAAAGCATTCTCTAGTTTACCTTCTTATACAATTCCCTGGTGTAGATTGGATCTGTCTTATAAATGCCAGGAAAAGTTGGTATGTTCAGGATAAAGAATGCTTTTGTGTGTCCTTCTCAAAGAAACCGAGTTTTCTTTTCTTAAGTCCCACCCCTGCACCCCTGCTCCCCTGCTGTCTGTTCTGAGCTGATGTGGCACACAGTAGGGAAGCTGTACTGGACTGATCTAGCACAGCTCGGGGATGCCAGCCAGATGGTACCACTAGGCTCAGTCGATTGGTCCCTTGTTTTTCAGACGTCTCCTTTTCTTGCAGTGGGATTTGTTTTGAATGAGCTAGTAAGGTACAACCTTAAGCTTATACTGGTGATACAATTGGAGGGGTGGAGGCAGGGGTGGAGTAACTGGGCTAGAGGTAGTGTGTGCACTGCCTCCGCACCTTCGGCATAGTGGGGAAATCTCTGGACAACATGGCAGTCCCTTGGACTGCTCTCTATAGCGACTTCCAGTTCTGAAATGTTGCCTGTTTGACTTGGGCATGCTTTCCATTCTCTTTCCAAACACCTCCTCAAAGTTTAGCATGCCTCGGAAACAGGTGACCCAACTCCAAAGCTCAAGCTCACTGCCATCGAGTCGATTCTGACCCCGTGTGACCTTTTGGACAGGGTAGAACCGCCCGTGAGTTTCTGATACTTTTCATGGGAGTAGAAAGCCCTTTCTTTCTCTCTTGGAGAAGCTGGTGCTTTCAAACTGCTGACCTTTCGGTTAGCTGCTCAATGTGTAACCATGATGACATCAGGGATCCTTTGAAATAGGTAATAGGAAATAAAAATTCTAGAATATCTTTAAATAAAATCTGCATTTCCCGAGTTGAATTATCAGGTTGTTTTGTTTCAGTAAGCATGAAAAGATGCAGGATCCTTATTGATTAAAAACAACAACAATAAACTAATAGTATTTTATTTTAAAAAAATTTCAGCATTTTTTTAAAGGATAAAATTGCCCAACTTTATACGCTCCATTCTTTGCATTCTTTTGGGTAAGATTGGTATTCAAAGATAGGAGTTGTTCCAAGTTACGTTAGTGTTTGTATTTCTAGGAAACATTCCTTTCAAGTTTCCTGTCGTCAACATCTGAGTAAAGGAAAGGGCTTTGCAGGCAGAGGTCAGCACTTTTAAAGGCCTTTGTGCTTCCTGAACCTTGAGGCCTGTTTCTTTCACGGGACAATCGGAGGCAGCTTGAAGCCGCACTGGCTCGAACCAGTCCACACTCCGCTGCTCCTGGTATTACCCTGCCTCCTGTTTCCTTGGGTCAGGATTTTTTCACACGTCAAAGGAGCAAAATGGAAACAGTAGTTTGTGAGAGTACTGATGCGACTTTGTTTTCTTCTTAGGAAAGTGGCTTTCAGTTGTTTCCTTCTCACCTCCCGTAGAAGGAGGAGCCCTCCTATCTTTCCCAGTCTTTCAAAGTGGGAGCCACGGCCGTCCTTACACCGTCCTGCTCCCCAGTTGTAGCCCCTGCACTTACTTACCGTTTGCACAAAGCCCTCTCCCTAAGAAGCATTTTAGTCAATGCCAACGTTATTCTAAACGATTTTGCGAGCCTTGAAAGCACTGGTTCTCACCCTTCCTCAGGCTGCAACCCTTTCATACAGTTCCTCATGTGGTGCTGACCCCCCCCAACCATAAGATGATTTTCGTTGCTACTTCATCACTGTAATTTTGCTACTGTTATGAAGCAGGCGACCCTGTGGAAAGGGTCATTTGCCCCCCATGCCTCCAAGGGGGTCGCGACCCACAGGTTGAGATCCGCTGCTCTAAAGTTTTTTACTTGGGCGTTTTCTACATTAGAAATAAGTGGAGAGCCGTATGGGTGTTTTGTGACACCCTTGGAAATATTTCCACTTTGATGACATGTTTCAGAAACTTACTTCAGAATGATGGCAGAGCACATGTTTAAATTCTTGGCTTGGTTTTTAGCCTGACTTACTGGAATACAGAAACATATGATGCCCTATGTTTGTATTTGTTTAAGTGGAATTACGTATATAAAATAGTGGTGATACTTCAAGACTGGGACGCTTCTGCTGGGTCCATCATTCTACGAGCGACTTTTCCCTCTGTTGTTACCATGTTGACAACGCTTTCCCGTGAGGAGGCGGCATCTCGGAGTGGAATGGTTAAAAGCACCGACTGCTGAGAATTTGGAGTCTAGCCCTGTCATTTTCTGGCTATGTGCCTGAGTTTCCCCATCTGTAAAGGGGAGATAATAGGGTTTTTTGTGAGGATTAAATGAGTAAGCATTCAATAAACACTAGCCATTGTAATTCTGAGTTGTTCTCTCTCCCAAGTTAAGACTGTGGGATTTGTTATCCTATATGTGATAGGTAATTTAAAGATCATGGCTAGTGTTTCTACTCGACAGAAAGCCAGCCCCTCCTTGCCACACCAGGTGACAGCCATTGTGTATGCTGACGTAAGGTGGTGAGCTGCGTGCTTGGCGGGTCAAACCTACCAGCTGTGTTGGAGAAAGCTGTGCAGGCTCCTTACCCGGGCGCAGGGGGATTGTACGGTGAGCCTGGAGGCTCACTCTGAATGGGGTTCGATGGCAACAGGGTTTGGGTTTTCTTCTGGGCATATGCTAATGTTTCCTGTTGGCCATATTGTATTAGGGCTTCCAAAGTTAACCTTATCCCACTTTGTTACATGAATGTGTTTATGAAGTTTTATTGGGCAGAATACTAGGGCTTGGGTACTTTGTGGACTGTGCTGTGTTAAATGCTTACGCTAGAAAGATTCCTTTCCATCAAACAATGTGCTGCTCCCCATTAGTGTTTGTTGTGACTCTGCTCTGCTGTGTAAGTCAGGATCCTGAATTTCCCACGTGTTTCCTCTCTCACAGGGCAAAAGGACAAACTTACGCAAGACAGGCTCAGAACGGATTGCTCATGGGATGAGGGTGAAATTCAACCCTCTGGCTTTACTTCTAGATTCATCTTTGGAAGGAGAATTTGATCTTGTGCAGAGAATTATATATGAGGTACAATTATAATTGAGTTTTTTTAAAGAAGGCCCTATGTTTTAAGTATCTCATAGAAAACCATTCAGGAGAAGCTGCATTTTAAATAGTTTTCTTTTGGAGGATTGGCTTGGAGTAGCGCATCGCTTATGCATATTCCCAAGCAGACGGTTCTATTTTAAAGGTGTAGTGACACGCATTTTGACAGCGCAGAGTGCAATCCCCCCTGCAGGCTCTCTGGCGTACCTTTCTTTCTTAGGAAGATGGCCAGCTCATTGTAAAACGCTCCTATTTAGACTTGTGCTGTGGAGTTTGAAATTACAGGTGTGGCCCTACTTTTCAGAAGCCTGCTATTTAAAATATTTTTAGTTGCCCTTTTTTTTCCTTCCCACGGGAGATGTAGATTCTACTTAAAAGCTAATTTGTGGTAGGAAGCTGGGAGGGTAAACTAACAGGGATGACTTTCAGAAGATCATGCCTGGCATGGCCATTCAATTAAAAATAAAACCAACTTTTTTTATAGTGAGCACCTACTTAACGTGGCTCTTCTGTCTACTCCAAAAACAAACAAAAAATTTTTTGGCGGGGGACAGCTTTCTTGGCTCCCGTAGATTTTAAATATGATTAAAAAAGAAATCTTGTGTTCTTTTGACCATAAGGAGCCAGTTCAGATGACAAGAAATGCGATGATGCTCACTTTTCTCATTCCTGTTGCAGGTTGACGACCCAAGCCTGCCCAATGATGAGGGCATCACGGCCCTTCATAATGCTGTGTGCGCGGGCCACACCGAGATTGTCAAGTTCCTGGTACAGTTTGGTGTGAATGTCAATGCTGCCGATAGTGACGGATGGTGAGATGGCTTACTAACCCCATCAGACTTTGGGTGTGCACATCAGCTCGGTGTCAGCATTGTTGGGGGCGATTGGAGGGCCGAGAAGCCCGTCGCTGCATGTTCTCGGGCTGCTGTGTAATCCAGCTGTAGTAACGTGGCGTACCGCTTACCTTCATGAGTTTGGAAAAAGTTCGTGGCTGTTGTTAGGTGCCATCGAGTTGGTTACGACCCATAGTGACCCCGTACACAACAGAACAAAACACCACGGTTCCTGTGCCTGAGCCCATTGTGGGCGCTGCCGTGCCAGTCCATCCTGGAGGGCCTTCCTCGCTTTTGCTGCCCCTCCACTGTACTGAGCATGATGTCCTTTTCTAGGGACTGGAATGCAGTAGTTAAATGATTTTTTAAATAGGGAAGGAAAAAAAAATAGGGAAGGAAATAATGTTCATAGTTAATTAGTGTCCTTCTGCAGATTTGACAAGGGCTGATTTACTTTACACTTTTATGGCCTGCTTTTCTCTTACCACGAAAAACAGTTATTATGCAGCAGCATTTTCATATGTGTATATATATATGTGTGTGTGTGTGTATATAGATTGCATAAGTGCACATACTCAGGTTTAAAATAGCCTCATTATTCCATCAAGTGTGTCACACCCATTTGCTGTGACCCCGTCTTAGACAGCATCTGTTCATTATTCTCCAATTTAGTTGTTGCTATAAGACTTGGAGGACATTTTGCCTGCTTTTTAAAAAACTTATATTGACAAAAATAAAGTGCGTCCACTATGGAAATGTAGGAAAAGGAGGGAAACAAGCCACCTGCTCTCCTACAGTCTAGAAGTGAACACCATTGGCATTTTAAATGTCTCCTGCACGCTCTTTTTTCGCCCACGGCAAACACGTCGTCGAGTTTACCATAGGAACATTTTGTAGCCTCACTTTCTGCTTTAGCAAAGCATAAGCAAAACATATTCTAAATGTGTTTTATTGTTCTTGCGTCTCTAATATTAGGAACATAGACTGCTGCTTATAATTTTCACTAGTAAAAGCCAGGCCGTGAAAACGTGTGTAATTATCGTCCCCAGACCACTAAGAGTAGGGTCTGGCCTGGGGCTGGGCTCGACTTTCACTTCAGATATTCCTGACACTAGGATTTTTTGACGAGCTTGCGGTTTTTCTAGGAATGCGAAAAGAACAGTGAACATCTTCATGGCTGAAATCTTCTAGCACTTAGTTCTTTTTTCCCTCCGAATATGTTGAAGAACTAGGCAGTGCAGACTCTCTGTGTAGCACGCCACCCCCTGCTGCTGCCTGTGGCCATTGAGCCGGCTGTGCCTACTCCGTACCAGAGTAGAACTTGTCCAGGGTTTCCAAGGCCTGGATTGTGAGAAGTGGCCATCCGAGTAATAAGCCCTTCAAATGCTAGTTGGAATATGTCCCTGTTTACGGCACTGACAGAGGGTGCTCCCAAAGGGACTTGACATACAGCAGACTGGGTGGGGAGCCAGTGAAGTCAGGTTGACCTTGACTTCTGATGGGCAGGACTCAGCTCTAGTGTTCTTTATAACTTCCAACCCCACCCTTTTAATGAAAGCACTCAGCGCTTGGTTTGCCAAGTTTTCTTCCTCTTAAAAGCATGGGAAGAGGGGACAAGGAGAGAACCTGTCTCAACACACTTCAGGGCCTGATGAGCATTCTCAGACCCACCTTCTGGGCCCCGGGCATTGGGACAGACTTTTCTGACATCTAAACATTGGATCTGGAGTCATTTCTAAAACAGCTCATTCGAAAGCATTTGAAACGCCGGGGAAGACTTCCTTTGTTGGGATTCATAGGCTCCTGTGAAGGAGCCCTGGTGGTGTAGTGGTTATACATTGGACTGCAATACACATAGTTGGCAGTTCGAAACCAGTGGCCGCACCAAGGGAGCAGCACTCAGAGTCTCGGAAACCCACAGGGGTCTCTATGAGTTAGCATTAATTTTTTAGGGGGCGGGGGGTTAACCAGTTGCTTACGATAGACCCAAATGTGTGTATTTTAAAGTCACTTTTCTAGCTTGGATAAAATTGAGAATCTGTACAATGAAATGTATTTCCGTTTGTATTTGTAACAATAGGTGCACACGGCAATTCCTGTGTGGACTTTAATGCCTTTAGACTTGGTGCTGATAGAGGGCTGTCCAGGGCGCCTGGCAGGAGTGGAGGCCTCTGATGTAAAGGACGGTCTGGTAGTGAGGACGTCTTGGCGTCCGTGCTCCGGACTGTAGACCTGCACTTACTGCTGGGCCTCCCGGTCTTTGTAATAATTGCAGACGTTCGGCCCTGTCCGCCAGCCTGTGTGACCCAACCTTGGTGGCTGTAGCTCATCCTTTGATGAGTTCAAGTATTCTTGTTAACTCACAGGTTCCCAAACTTATTTGGCTACCACCTCTCCTCAGGGGGGGGGGGGGGGATCCTCAGCACCCCTGGCCATGAAAAACCATTGTCGTGTAGCCCACAAGCCAGGATAAAGTGTAGGCATCTGCTCTCACCGCGTCCACAGCCCCGGACCACAGCATGGCCCACTCCCGGAGCCACTGGCCTAAGCGCTTAGGAAGCAACCGTAACAACGTAGCAACGGTTGACGTTTTCCCAGGCAGCCATAGAAGAGGTGCCCTTAACACTGGGCCTGTGGGTCTGTAGGAAACCGGGTGACAGGCAAATTACGTTCCCGCCAACGGCCAGTTTCCACATGTAAGGTTCAGTGAGCGACGCTGGTTCCATTCAAGTTGTGCTGCCCTGACCGGCCTCCGGTTTTGAGCCGTTTCCCCACCATTGACACACGCACCCACTGCCCTCAAGTCCCTGTGTCATCTATGGGGCGGCTGCTCTGTCCGGTCCCACGCGGGCAGGTCTTCACACCCCACCGTGCTCCAGGCCAGCGTGCCGTCCTACTCGGGCTAGCCTACTGGCCGATGTTCCGGCCGCCTCGGGGGCTCTTTGTGGGCACAGGTGGGAGCAGGGTTCTTTGCAGCAGGTGCCGTCCGCGCGATAGCAACCGCCCTGGCTTGTGTCGCCTTTCCTTCCCCAGGACCCCCCTGCACTGCGCGGCCTCGTGTAACAACGTCCAGGTGTGCAAGTTCCTGGTGGAGTCCGGAGCGGCCGTGTTCGCCATGACCTACAGCGACCTGCAGACTGCGGCCGACAAGTGCGAGGAGATGGAGGAGGGCTACCCGCAGTGCTCCCAGTTCCTCTATGGTACGTGCCTGTGGGATCGGGGCGCACCGGCGCCCGAGGCTGTCACCGCACAAGCATTTTTGTTGTTCAGAATCAATCTTTTGTGTTAGGAATCGAAAGCAGAGCCGCCTCGGCCGTAAATATGAATGCGGCTTTTGTGCTCCCGCCTAGAACTGGCCACTGTCGGGGCCGGCCCGCGCGGCACAAAGGACAGTGGATGCCGCCTCTGGCTTCGTGTGCTGCTGCCTTTCGGCCACCAGCAGCAGCTCCTCTGCCGGCTTCCCAAAGTTCCCAGAGATGACCCGTCATCTGGGAATTCCAACTTTCCGCCAGGTTCTTGAAGCCCCCTTCCCAGGTGATTCTCGGAAATGCAGGGCCACGCTTCAGAACCCAGGGGCTCAGGCTTTCCTGGCAAGGCAAACTTGTTACGCGTTGCTCTTTGGGTTTCCTGGTTTTGATTCATGGTCTGGTGGATCACATCAGCTCCAACCCGGAGAAAGGGGCTTCAGTTCTGGACTGGCTGTCTGCCTTCATTTTTCTTTTATTGGAAGGCCGAGAGGTAAGGGTAGCTAACGCCGGGGCTCTGCCTCTGGAACCCCGTTTTCAGGCTTGGGGCAGGAAGGGAGAGAGCCCAGCAGGACGCACAACCACCGCTTCACCGGCCTCAGCTGTCGGTTCTTGTTGTTGATGTGGATGACGGCTGCTCAAGCTCTGAGCTCGATATTTGATGCCTTACAGCTTGGTCTCAGTGGTGGAATTTAAAATGTAACAGCTGGTCTGGTTTGCTGCCCCAATGACCATTTTAAGTATAACAAACCAATAGTGGGTGGATGGGGGCGGTAAATGAGCTGATACCAAGGGTTCAAGTAGAAAGAAAATGATGATGGCAACAGATGAACAAATGTGCTTGACACAGTGGATGGATGGATTGTGATGAGAGCTGTATGAGCCCCCAATAAAATTAGTTAATAGCAAATGAACCAATAGATCGAAAAGTAGTTTATTATTTCATATAGTTAATGTCCAAATAAGAACAAAAGAGGTACACAAAACTAGATTATGTTACAAGAAAGATTTTTAATGTAGTAAGGAAGAGAATATTAAATAATACACGACAAAAGGCAATAAGACTGTCTTTTAAGGTTTTTCCATATTGCTTTTTTATTTTTATTTTTTTTTATTTTAACAGTTTATTGGGGCTCATACAATTCTTTTCACAGTTCATACATATACATACATCAATTGTATAAAGCACATCTGCACAGTCTTTGCCCTAATCATTTTTTTCTCTTTTCTTCTTTTACATTTTATTAGGGACTCAAACAAATCTTATCACCATCCATACATATACATACATCAATTGTATAAAGCACATCCATACATTCCCTGCCCCAATCATTCTCAAGGCATTTGCTCTCCACTTAAGCCCCTTGCATCAGGTCCTCTTTTTTTTTCCCCTCCCTCCCCTTTCCCCCCTCCCTCATATTCCATATTGCTTTTTTAAAAATATATAAGTTTTAAGAAATCATTTTATTGGAGGCTTACAGCTCTTGTAACAATCCATACGTCAATTGTCTCAAGCACATTTGTACATATGCTTCCACCATCATTTCCCAAACATTTTCTTTCTACTTGAGCCCTTGGTATCAGCTCCTCATTTCTACCCCCCCTCATAAATCCTTGATCATTTATAAGTTATTTTTATTTTCATATTTTACACCATCCACTGTCTCCCTTCACCCACATTTCTGTTATTTGTCCCCCTGGGAGGGGTGGGTTTTGTATGTCGATCATTGAAACTGATTCCCTATTTCTCCCCCTACCTTCCCCCTACCCTCATGGTATCCATACTCCCATTATTGGCCCTGAGAGGTTTATCTGTCCTGGACTCTGTGTGTCCGAGAGCTCTTACCTGTACCAGTGTACATGCCCTGGTCTAGCCAGATTTGTAAGGTAGAATTGGGATCATGACAGTGGGGGGGGAAGCATCAAAGAACTGGAAGAATGTTGTGTGTTTTGTCGGTGCTGTGTTGCACCCTGCTGGCTCATCCCTTCCTTGTGACCCTTCTGTGAGGTGTTGTCCAATTGTCTGCAGATGGATTTAGGATCTCCATTCCAACTCCCCTTGTTCACATTGAAATGGCTGGTTGTTTTGGGTCTTCTGATCCCTATACCCAATCCCATCAACACCTCCTGATCACACAGGCTGGTGCGCTTCTTCCATGTGGGCTTTGTTACTTCCCTGCTAGATAGCCCCTTGTTTAACTTCAAGCCTTTAAGACCTTACATGCTATATCTTATAATAGCCGGGTACCATCAGCTTTCTTCAACACATTAGCTGATGCACCCATTTTGTCTTCAGCAATTATGTTGGAAAGGTGAGCATCACAGAATTCTAGATTATTAAAATACAGTGTTCTTGCATTGAGGGGGGACTTGAGTAGAGGCCCAATGTCTGTCTGCTACATTATTGCTTACCCTGTAAATATATGTCCATAGACCTATAGCTCTATCATTAAATATTAATATATTTACATATATACATGACTATATTTATACCTCTATAAATGTCTTGCCTCCTACTTCTTTCCTCTGTTTCCTTTTACTTTGCTCCTGACCCACTATCACGTTCGACCTTCTTTCGGCTCTGCACTTCCTCTCAGCTACACTGCACTTGATCAAACCCCGCCAGGCGTTCTATGCTGTCCTTGACATCAATTTTAGATCTCCCGGTGTTCCTTTGTCTCTGGGTTTGTTGGCTCCCCGCTTCTTCCTCCCACCACCCCCCAACCTCCTCCTCTCTCCTGTCTTCCTGGAACTGTCGGCCCCGTTGTTTTCTCCTCAGCATTGTGTAGCCTGCCTGTCTTATATGGCTACACATGGGGTGTGTGAAGAAAGCCTATGAATAGTTCCAGTCTGTTTGCTGGCCCTTATGAATGTTTACCCATTGGGTCTGATGCAGTGCCAAGCTCTGCCCTCCCATGTCCAGTCTGTTTTCAGAATTCCTTGGGGACTTTGTTGCTTTGCTCCCCTTGCTGCTCTGTTGCCCTCTTCATTTTGTACCTGTGTGTGTGTCAGACCGGGCACAATTGGAGCACATCCCCACCCCCCGCACCCCCAGCACTGTGGGTCAGTAAGGGATCTGTGGTAAGCACTGTGGGTCTCTGTGCATTGACTGCTCTGAATGGGAATGTCCTCGAAACTTGGAGGGCCAGGATTCTGTCCGCTCTCTCTTTTTCTCCTTCCCGCTTAGTTTGCTCCCGTGTGGTCTGGGCAGACCTGCCACTCTCCCTGGCTTTGTCTTCTGTGCTGTAGTGCATTCTTCTGGGGAGGGGTGTCGAAGTCCCTGGGACTGGGGCTGGCCTACCTCGCTGACCTCTTCGTTGCTCACGGCTTTATGCCAGCATGGTCCTCTTCAGGCTAGGTGCACCAGGTTGAGGTCTGGTCCCTCTCTCCCTTTCCTGAACCCCCACTCAGTCTCCTGATCAGTGAGTTTACAGATGGCCGTGGAGCTCTTGATGCAAACTGCTTACCTGGGTGCCATCCTGCCGGAAGTCCTTCAGATTGCTTCTTGAGTAGCATCCTCAGCTGTTGGATTTATCGTTAACCGGCTTCGCTGTAGGAGTGGGATCCCGTTCCTTTAGAGGCAGGCCAGTCAGACAACAGTCAGTGTGTTTGCTGTTACAAACAGGCGACTTCTCTTCTCTGAACAGATTATGTTCATCTTTGCAAAACCCCTTTCTGCGTCTGCTGACCTTACAGCAATTATTCTCACAATAGTTTTAGCTCTTTGAACACTTTCAGGAATTGCATATTTCACTCCTAATATCTCGTGAGAATCTGGCATGTAACAAAGCTGAAAGGAACGATAATGCGTCATACTCTACTTGCTTGGCACTTTTTCTCTGTTACATGTTTGTTTACTGAAGTGATTTGTTTACTGAAGTGACAAACTCAAGGGAGTAAAAATGTAGTATTTCATCAAAAGTATAACATTTTATGAAATGAATAAATATTGCAAGCATAGTTCCACCTAATTTTTCATATCCATGGCCAGAATGAACATTACTACGGGCACTTAGAATTCACTGTTGGTTACGTGAGCATTCAAGGAGACTGAGGAAGGTAAACTGATTTCCACATTGGGTGGCTGCCCAGCCGCCCACCTTAGTGAGAACCCCGATTTCAAGTGCCATTTTAACAACCGGTGTGCCAAAATCAACAAAAAATTAGTATCGGTTCTGCGGAACTGGCAGAATCCCGCCATTGATTGGCTTTCTTGAGCTATATTTAATATGGAATATTTAAATATACAGCCAAGCTGGTACAGTGGTTAAGCATTTAGGTGCTGCGTTAGTTTGGGTTGACTAGGGAAACAAGTCCAGAGGCATTCATAAATGTGTGAGAGAGCTTTATATCCAAGAGTAGTTGTATATTAAGAAAACATCCCAGCCCAGTCCAGATCAAGCCCACAAGTCTAATATTGGCCCATATGCCTGTTACTAGTCTAGAAAGTCCTCTTCAGACTCATGTAATGATGCCAAATGCAGGAAGATCACAGGCCAGTGTGTTAAGTCTTGTGGATCCAGTGGTGCTAGAAGCGCCTCCAGGGCTCTGGCTGCCATCAGCACGGTTCCATGTGTCTTGTCAGCAGGAAGACCAAGGCAGAGAGATAGTCTTGCCCACCTCCAGGGGGAAAAAGGAAGTTCCCAGAATCCTCATGAGATTGCCACGCCCACACAGTGGCATCATTGGCTATGGCCCAATTGACAGGCTAGACTCCACCCCTTCACTCAGAATACCCTCAAGTTGACATGAGGTCATGTAACTACCACAGGTAGTTGACACCCATGAAGGGTATAGCCTAGAACATTCTAAGGGGCATTATTTTCTGTCCTTTGACCCTTGGTAGCTTTAGTTTGTATTTCTCTGATGACCAACGACCTTGAACATGCTTCTGGTCCCTTTCTGCAGTTCTTACTATGGTAAGCAGCTGAGTAATGAAAATTTTCTCCAATTCCTCAAGGTTTCTTGGAAATGGGATTCAAGTTGTTTTAAGGATGGCAAAGTATCCAGGATATCTCTCCTCCCTCTTCCCTGATCTCATCCCTGAGAGATACCGCGTTGGCCAGGCTTCGCACACCCCATTTAAATAGGAACACTGGAAAGAACATCCCCATTAGTGGGAACCCAGCCCTGAGACCGGCAGAGCCTTCTCTTGGCAATGTTTAATTCCATTTCTTTAATATCGCACAGATTTCTCCTAGCTATGTCAGTCGTTGGTGTAGGAATAAGAAGTTTGTGAATGGATGGTGTAGCACTCACACAAGTTGAAAACTATGCATGTCAGAAAGCGAGGGGCTGTTCGCCTGGCTTTTTTATTTATAATTGTGGGAATAATAATGAACTCTGAATACGAATTCAAGCGTTTATTGGCTCATTCCTTAACTACTCAGTTTTCTTTCTGTTGCCTGATAGTTGCTGATTGTTATTGTTTATGCGCATCGTCCTTGTAGGATTAAAAACAACAATGCCATAGCAGGGGCGGGGAATCTTTTCTGTCGAGGACCATTTGGGTATTTACAGCATCATTTGAGAACCACACAAAATTCGCATCTTAAGAGTTAGCCTGCCATATTCGGTCAAACATTTAAAGAACGCTTACCTAATGTAATGGCTAGAACTGCTGCCCATTGATAAGGTAGGTGTGTGATGTTAGCTGGTATTGATGATTTCAATGCAGCAGTGGCTGCATGTGTCTGTCTCCTCCCCCATTCGACCCCCTGCAATTAGAGTAGAGCGGGGTTGTCAAACTGGGGGTCCCTGGGCCACACGCGGCCCCCACAGTAATTTTTTGTGGCCTGCGATACTCTGAAATAAAATGAAAATAGAAAAATTGTTATGAAGAAAATAGCGCTTAGGGGAGATGGAGGCAATATCGCCCACACAATTCCCTCGTTAACCCTCTAACACTGCAGACAAGTACACACGTGGCTCAGTGCCTTCCTGGGGCCTGTGGACGTGCATGAGCAGGCTGACTCAGTTCCGGCAACGTTTGGACGCAGTATGTCTGCCACCCTGTGTCACGTATGTAACCAGATCCCCATAGTGAAAAGGTTACAAAGAGCAGTCTGGGTTGCACTGTTACGAATCACACCTAGCAGCAGCGCTAGTTCACTTTTTAGCGGGAAGCCATTAGGATTGCGCATCACGCTTGTCAGCTGTCCAACATTGTGTGTTTTTCATTAGTGACTGTTACATTTTCCGGTCACAACGTAAGAGGTAAGTGAAAACTAGTAGGAGGAAAGTGCTGGCAAGTTTCGGGTAAAAAAGAATAATTTTAGTTTGATAAAATACATAAAATAAAATAAATGTTTAAATAAAAGCAATTATATAGTGTTTCAATTATCCTATCCATATTCCCGAATCCTCACTTCAAAATATACATTTAATGAAATGTGTCAATGTGCTGTGGCCCGTGTGGATCTTGCCTGTTGCACTAAATGGCCCGCGTTTTGATTGAGTTTGACACCCCAGAGTAGCGTAGAGTCAAACTGCTCCCTGAGGTTTTCAAAATATAAATGTTCACAGGGGCAGGTGGCCTCAGTTTTCTCCTACAGAGTGGCTGGTGGGTTTGAACCACACAACTTTTGGTTAGCAGCCCAGTGCTTAACACACAGTGCTTCCAAGGTCCCATCCTTTATGATAGGATGCACATTTACTCACTCTGGAGAAAACGTCCAATTGAAGGGCTGTCCTCCAGCGTGTGGCTGTTGGGGTCTTTCAGAGTACTGATCGTTCGTTGTACATGGACTTCCATGTCATTTCTACAATGCCGTATTTGGCCATGCTTACTTTGTAATTTAATTTTTATTTTTCTCCATTAAAAATCAACAAAACACAGTTAAAGAAGTAGTGTTTTCAGGGCCCTGGGCCATGGTCCTTAGGAGTAGGTGGAAATTTGACAGGCATATCATTTTATTTTTTATTTTTAACTCCTTGGGTTTTTTAATCCTGGGCTTGCAAAATGTTTGTACTCTGAGTAAGCTCTTTTTTTGGAGACATGCGTGTAGTGTAAGATGCTTCTTAGTTTATAGAGCTTTTTAGGAGCTGATTACATACACCCTGGCGGTGTAGTGGGTTATGCGTTAGCCTGTTAGCCCCAAGGTCAACCATGCGGAATCACCAGCCACTCTTGGAGAAAGGTGGGGCTTTCTACTCCCATGAAGAGTTATGCTCTGGGACCCCCGGGGGCAGTTTTATCCTGTCTGCAGGGCTGCCTTGAGTTGGCATCAACTCGATGGCAGTGAGGTGGGTTAGCTAGTGTGCCTGCTCTTCGTTCCCATGCTCTGCCTGCCCGCTCTTCCTTGGGTGAAGGTTTCATGCTGTAGCGCCAACATTCCAGCATGCGCCTGGTCCTTCCGTGTGGTTTTACATAGCGACAGGCCTTAGAGCAGGGGTCCTCAAACTTTTTAAACAGGGGGCCAGCTCACTGTCCCTCAGACTCATTGAAGGGCCGGACTATAGTTTTAAAAAAAAACTATGCACAAATTTCCTACGCACACTGCACATATCTTATTTTGAAGTAAAAAACCAAAACACCCGGCGTGCCGGATCAGTGTCCTTGGCGGGCCGCATGTGGCCCGTGGGCCGCAGTTTGAGGACGCCTGCCTGAGAGCAGTACACTGAGCTGTGTTCTGTGCTGTGTGCTTTGATCTTAGGAGTCCAGGAGAAGATGGGCATCATGAATAAAGGAGTCATTTACGCACTTTGGGATTATGAACCTCAGAATGATGACGAGCTGACCATGCGAGAAGGAGACTGCATGACTGTCATCCGCAGGGAAGATGAAGATGAAATCGAGTGGTGGTGGGCTCGCCTGAACGACAAGGAGGGCTACGTTCCACGCAACCTGCTGGGAGTAAGTTTGCCCGACACGCGGGCTCTGCCCATGTGTCAGGGGCTTTGCATAAACTGCCCCTTGCTCTGCATCTAGTGCAACTTCCTACACTTTTAGACGGGGTTTTAAGTTTGTAGTCGCTGTAGACTTTTACTGCTCCTTGTTATGTTCGATACCACGTTTATATATTTGCCAGCCCCCAATGGCCAAGGGTTGTGTCTACATTTATAAACAGGGCAAAGAAAAGTGGCTAAGGCGATGGGAACTGAGTTGTGGGACATTTACAATTGATTGTCAGCCTGCCTGAGTCAAAATGTATACAGCTCGTC
The DNA here is from genome assembly GCF_050624435.1 of Tenrec ecaudatus. Lineage (NCBI taxonomy): Eukaryota > Metazoa > Chordata > Mammalia > Afrosoricida > Tenrecidae > Tenrec > Tenrec ecaudatus. Next base: position 246,451,759 of record NC_134530.1, on the reverse strand, counting down.
TGTAGGCAAGCGGTAGAGAGAGCGGGATAGGGCACTAAAGACGCAGGATTCTCTTCTCTCGTGACAATTTGGTATAAAGTTCATAAAACAAGACGTGGTAAAGCCACATCAGCCTGCGTAAGCCAGTACACCCGCATTTACGCTGCGGGACTGCCATGGGTGCTGGTGCTTCGGTGTGTATTAGGGGAGAGGCTGGCATCTGGTGGGACGGGGAGAGAGGCGCCTAACATGGTCTCTAAGACTTAGCTTCAAGTGCTTTCCCGGGTTCGCTTTATTGTCCGTGTGGTTGTCTGAACCCAGGTCATCCCTGTGTGTCAGAGAGAACGAGAGACACAATAGAGAAAGAAGTGTTGAAGGTTGAAACCTACTCTTAGGAAGGAGTAAGGACATTTGAGGCCACGTGTGGCGGGCAACGTGGAGGAGGGAGAGCGAGGCTGTTCAGCAGCACAGTGGCAGCCGCTCACTCCTCTGCGTGGAGAGGACAAGGCCCGCTGAGAGACAGCAGGCGGTCCACAGCACTGTCAGGCGGGCAGGGCTGTGAATGTGCAGTGGCCCTGCATTTCCTCCTCCTCCTCCTCTGGACGCCAGCCTTCCTGAGGGCATCACGTCTAGAGAACATTACAAAGAGTGATGCAAATGGGGAAATGTAATGCCCCGGACGGAGCCCTTTCCGCGGAGAACTGTCCGAGTACGGGGGAGGTAGAACTAACTCTGAGATTTTACTCTTTCAAGCTCCTACTTTCCTTCCAGCACGTTTCTAGGACCCGAGAAGTAGAATACTACTGATAAATGTTCATAGGAAACAGCACCATTCCTTTTGATCATTTAGTGTCTGGAAAAAACAAAAGTCTTCCTCTTAGAGAGCTAGCTGCTAAGAGTATTTTCTCACAAAGAGGCCCTGCCCTGTGGGTGCCGAAACGGGGAGGCAGTCAGACCCAGGCTCTGCCTTGTGTGGGGCTGTCGGGACAGAGGGCCTGACTGAAAACTTGTGTCCCAAATACCCCATCAAAGTGTTCGTAGGTAAAGCCTTTAGAAACCTTTTCTGCGTAGCTGCAGTTTCAGTAATTCCTCTCCCCTGCCGCCTGTTTCTTTGGAGGTTTAGGGGAGGAAAACAAACAAAGGAAAGTATATACATGCTGAATTTTAATCAGAAGTTCAAGTATGAATCCTGAAAACTATTGGCTAAATGTCTTTTCTCAGAGAGAAAAACTCCTTTCGATCAAGCTTATCCACCAGTTAGGTTTTCTCTTTTATTTTTGCTGTTTTGACTCCGAGTCTGCTTCATTTTCCCCAGACTCTGCTGCTTTTAATAACCCCTTTGTTTGCTGTCCAGGGGAGGAGGGGAAGGAGGCCGCTTTGTGTGGTTTGGTGGTTGAATTACTAGTTAGACTTGATCTTGTCTCCTGGCGGCTTTCGCAGGCACCCTTCTCTTCATCGTCCCATTTGGAAAACATCAGACAGCAGGAACCCTCACCCCCAAGCCCTCCTCACCGTTCTTCAAACGGTAGACTTTTTGTCTAAGGCTTTTTATTCCCTCGTCTCCAGTCCCTCTGCACATGCCGTCCGCTGGGGGTCCGGGGAGAGGAGAGCTGAACGGCCTCTCTCTCTCCTCTGGTCCTGGGAGCCGGAGTCTGAGCGTATTGCACGTGCCTTTAGCAATCAGTGCTCCTTGTGAAACTTGATTTGTGGAAATGTAATGCATGGCCCATCACGGAGGGGCTAGGCTTGGAGTTCACATGAATCGGCTGTGAAAGGGTGGCGTCTTGCGGCGTGGCTGTCGGAGCAGCTGTGTGTTCAGGCAGTGCCGGGCACGCCATGCAGCAGAAGGAGTCCCTGTCTCACACACACACACACACACACACACACACACACACACACACACACACACACCACCATCCCCCCCCCCGCATTTCTTTTGATTGTGTTATACCCTTATGTTTCTGGGTGGTGTTTAAGTGTCTTATGAACTCTCTCACAGCTCTACCCAAGGATCAAACCGAGACAGAGGAGCTTGGCCTGAAACACGACAGAGCTTTATTTCATGAAGAAATAATCGGTTGTTGCTAAGAAGAAGTAATACCATGGTATTTCGGGGGGAAAACATTTTTTTACAAGATTTATTTTGATGACAATGTAGCTTGGAAGCACTGGGAATGCTCTGGAAGAAAATGAAGGATCGAATGAAGAATCAATTCCCTCTTCAGGGAGGACGAAATTCAGCCCAGGGAAACGGCTCCGAAGGAAGCGGGCCTGTGGGTGCTGCCTGGGGCCTAGGTGTTCCTGACCTCACTCAGAAAGACAGTGACAATCCTGGGCTTAAAAAAAAACAAACAAGAAAGACATTTATTTTGCTAGTGGGAGAGCCAGCTCTGTCGGCTCTGTAGCACCTGTCCTGGCATCAGTCCTCGCGCCAGAAAGGACCCGTGGCACCGTGGCACCCCCGCTGACCATCCCCAGGCGCCGGGGACCCTCAGGGGACCAGAGTGAAGGCTGATGCGCTGCACAGTTGTACGTTGCCAGTGAAGAGCTGTTGGTTGGTTGTGCATGAGCAGTAACTTTATTACTTCAGCCCTTGTAGCATCTTAAGTTACATGTTTGAAATATTGCAACCAAGCCACACTACAGGTAATTAGATTTCAAATCGTGTTCTTTAGCTGAATTTGAGACTATATTTATTGTCTTTTGTATCGTGGAAAGTAGACTTGTTAGAGACTTAGCTGTAACATTTGTCAGAATCTTAGCTGACTTGAAAATAATTGTAATAAAATGAAATTTTTTGTCCCTACACCTTTTACTTGTTTTTGGTTTGTGTCTGTGTGTGTCTGTGTATGTGTATGTGTGTGTGTAGGGGGGATCCATTGCTGTATAACAAACATTTTCCATTTCAACCTTTGGTTTTTGATGTTGTACACCACCTTTGTTTAAGATTCACAAGCCTTTGGATATCCTACCCCACTGAAAAAGAATGAATTTATTAAAGCAAACATGGTTTCTGTAGTAAGATTTCCTTAATTTCCGTGGAATTAAATGCAGGAAGTCTTTCTTAAGAAAACTCCCAGAGAGGCAAAAAAAGAAAAAGAAAACTCCTGGTTTTACAATTCATGAGCTTTAGGGTGGCTGTCAGAATGGAAGTCGGTATTTTCTAAGACCCGAGCAAGGGTCATAATTGGAGAAGCTTGCTTGTCTCTTTACCTTGAGCGGTTCTGGTGTGTGATGTTCTGTACACGTTGATTGGCAGGGGGAAAGGTTGCTAAGTGTGTGAGCTGTTTTTGAAGCCATTTTGTTTAGTGAAACTATTTTACTCAAAGGAAGATACAATGAGAACCAATGGTCACTAGTGTATAGGTTTATATGTTTACAAGTAGCTAAATTCTAGCAAGGAAAGAAAGACCATCCCACACCTTTCAGAGGGGTGGGTGGGTGGGTGGGTGGGTGGGCGGTGGTGTGGTGAGTTAGTTACATGTTGGGCTGCTAAACGCACGGTCGGCAGTTTGAACCCACTGGCCACTCTGAGGGAGAAAGACGGGACTTTCTACTTCCACAAAGATTGACAGTCTCCGAAACCATAGGGAAGCAGGTCTGCTCTGTCCTCTGGGATCCCTGTCCCGTGAGTTGGAATCCACTCGATGGCAGTGGACTTGTGGTGGGACAGAGGGATAGAGTAGTAACAACACAGACTATGTGGCAGAAGGCGGGAGGTGAGCAGGATGCTGAAGATACTGTTGCCCTTTGGTTCTTCCCAACCAGGAAACACTGAAAGGACTTGGCAGGGGTAAGACCGCTCACCAGCTGACCTTAGAGCATCCCGGGTTACTGGGTGGGCAGTGGAATCATACAAGCCCTTAACAACAGAAAAGGGAGGCCAGAGGGATGGGCAGTATGGGAAGGAGTAGCAGTGGCCATTGCCGCCTCTGATGGTGAAGTGGGACACAGACGAGGGACTGTGGGCAGCCTCCTGAAGCTCAACAAGGAAATTGAGGCCCTCAGGCCCACAGACAAGGCACAGCACTGCCAGCTACCTGAGTGTGCCTGGAAGTGGATTCTGCTGCGTCTCCAGGAAGCCCCTGCCTGCACATAACCTTGACTTGTGTCCAGCCCCATATGGACGTCTAGCCTGCAAAGCATGAGGTAATGGGTGTTTTAAATCGGTCCATTTGTGGTAATTTGTTACTGTGTCGGTAGGAAGTGAGTAGGGATCCTGGGCTGCCTGCCCTGACCACTCCATCTGCCCCAGTTGATCCCGCAGAGCTCTGCTTCCTAATCCGTGAGCTTTAAGACTCGCACTTCCCGAAACCCTGCAGACCAGCTGAGGAAATCACAGGAAGTCCCGTGCATACAGACACTTCGGCAAGAGCCATCCAGGCGTACGGAAAGGGAAACGACCACTCAGAGCCGACCTCTGTTCATAAGTAGTTGGGCCTATTTCTCTTTAAGTCATGTCTGTTACTGGTTTTTTCCTTTATATAAATAAAAGCATGCAGTTTAAGCAATTCTCTGTTGTTCTGTTTATCCTGGTAAGTATTTATGAACCTGACCTTGGTTGCTGTGTAACTTTGTTAGGGGATTCGTCCAGTCATTTTCCTAATGTTGAATGTATGGCTTGATCTTTTCCAGTTTGGGTGTCTAGTTGATGTTGCAGTCACCTCTTTGTGGGGGTGGGGTGGGGGAGCAACTGGAGCCTGGGCCCTGTGGAAAGGGGCAGCGTGTAAGTGTGAGGCCTCAGAGGGGGATGGGTGCCAAGTGGGTAGAACAGAAGGAAGCCGTGGGGAGAGCTGCTCAGGACCGGGGGCAGGACTGGGCATTAGGAGGCGATTGTTGATATGCCAGGTGGCAGCTTTAGAAGAGTGACAGGGCTGCCAGCTAGACAGTGGCAGGGGAGGAGCGGGGAGATCATGATAAAGAGGCCCCGTGTATACAGGTACCCCGGAAGCTTGGCCCAGCCAGGGTGTGTGTGAGGTGCCTGCGGGCTGGGGTGTGTAAAGTGTGTTTCAGAATGCAGTCAGTGAGGTGTGAGGAAAGAAAGTGTGTGTGGGGAGGGGGCTCTGATGGAGGGGTGCCCTCAGACTGCCACACAGGCGAAGGGGTAACTCTTCTCATGAAGCAGATCAGGCTGAGTTGGTACGTACACAGTGCAGGGGCTTTGCTTTATCATCCAAGTTTTTTCCCTTGTAAAATACCAGCCTCTCAGTTCACCCCCCATCAAGTCCCTTCTCACTCCACTGGAACCTAGAATACGACAGGGTCGGACCCCACTCCCTCCCCAGAGGTTCCTACTGGAACCCTTAATGGCAGTACAAGCCTCGTCTTTCCTCCCATGGCACAGCTGCTACTTTAGAACCGCTGACCTTGACAGCAGCCTAATAACCATTATGCCACCTGAATGCCTCATCTGTGTGGGCACATGTGCGTGATTGTAAAGTGATGACAATTACACACTAATAGGCATGGGGAATTAGTGGGAAGAAATGTACCAAACTATCAAGGGTTTGCCTTTGGATGATGATTCTACGGGCGATCACCTTGCCCATCTCTCTTCTAAATTTGTTATAAGTATAAACCTTCTCTTCTTTTAATTTCATCTTATATTTGAGGCTCCAGCAGACTCGTATATATGATGTCCTACTTAAGCTCACGGTGAGCCCAGCGGCTGGGCGCTCGGCCCCAGTGCTGACTGGGAGGGGCTGCCTTCTCTGCCTTCCCGCTTTCTACTTCCTCCCGGAAGACCCTCCCCTTCAGCGCCGCCCCCACGTCTCCCTGACTGTACTGCCAGCCCCTCATCCTGGATGTGGTGCCTCCGTATGTAGCCCCTCTAGGCCCTGCTCATATTTCAGGAGAAAGACGGGGCTTCTCCCCCTACTCCGCTCCTGTAAAGTTACAGTCTCAGAACCCACTGGGGCAGTTCTACCCTGTCCTGCCAGGTGCCCAGGAGCCAGAATTGACTTGAAGGCAGAATTTGGTTGGTTTTATGAGGGCCAGCCCCCTCATCTTTCAGCCCCTCTCCTTGCCCATTTTCCAACCTGGTCTGGCCCCCGAGTAATGATGGGGTAATAAACAGATTCTCTGTTTATCATTATCACCGCCTTTGGTTTTCAGTATCGATCAGCCTGACCTTTGTCTTTGAACACCTGCGAATGAAAGCCTCAGCCACTTACATGCAACAACACAGTCGGTAGCAAACAGATGTCCAAAGCAAACCGAACCCACATGATCCCATCATCTTTTGTGTGGCTCCCCCGCCATCGAGGATCTCCTGCAGCATCTCTCTCCCTACACCTGTGTGGATGGATACCGTATCCGCAGGGGCCCTGTCACCTGTGCTCTCAACCACTCGCCAGCAGGAAGATCTGTAAGGAAGCGCTTGCATGAGCTTGGGAAGTCCACCTCTCCATGAGGCACCGGGATTGCTCCTGCCTTTCTCGTCACCCCGTGCCGCTGCTCCCGTTTTGTTTCCTCCAGGAGCATGGCGGCCGACCACCGTGTAGTCAGCATGAGGCCGCTGCGCCCCTTCCTGCTCCTCACCGCACTGAGAGCTGACCCGTGAAATCAAGGTGGCAGGTAAAGCAGGGACTTAGGTGGGGTGCCCGGGTCTCCTTAGGAGTCGAAATCTCAGCTGAGCTTACTTTGGGACCAGATTACCAGAGCTTCTCAACTGAGTTTTGAGAATGTGGGGTTCCACACCTTCATTGTAGGTGGGATGCCATTAACATATGGCTGCAGAGGTGTGCCTTGCACCGTCCCCCATGAAAGTGGGACCCAGTGCTCCCTGTGTGCTCACAAACCGCCCCCCCCCATGAAGACCCCCCCAAGAAGGAGCGCACGACCGCTGCAATCGCACGGGGCTCTTTATTGCACAGGACATTCGGAAGATAAGGCGACAGGCGGTATTTTATCACGTAGCTAGCGTTTTTCCCAAGGTAAAGCCAGGGAACAGGCTTGCCAGTTTCGACAGACCCCATCCCCGCCCCCCGACTGCATGCAGGGACCCTGGAGGTGGGAAGTTTTCAGGCGGCCCAAACAGCATCTGCTCCTTCATTCTGTGGGTTCGCAGCTGGACACCTGGTCTTGTGTGTGTGTGGGGGCTTCGCTGGACCATCAGGGTGGCACTCGGTGTCCCTGACGATGACGACGTGCATGAGGCCAAATGCAAGCTCAAGGACCGGCTTTTAAGTCGAATGACTCCTGTTACTAATCCGTGTTCTATCAAACTGCACGAGGGTGGGACCTGAATTGTAGAGGGGAGATTGTGCACCTGGGACGACATCCCTTGCTGATGTCACTTCCCCCGATTTGCTCAAGGGACACGGCAGTGACTGGGCAGCTGTCTGAGTTCAGATCGCAGCTGTGGCATCTGCCATGGTCAGTTTCAATGTCCCCCTCAAGGGCCTGTGCGGGTCCCTTCAGGCTAACAACTCCTCCCTGCATTTTATCCTTAGTATTGCAGCGTGTGGCAGAGTAAAAAGTACATACTGTGTACAGGTTTCAAGCTTCCCTAGGGTGAAGAGGATGATAAGTAAATCTTTTACTAGGCTATCTGAAAGTGCAGTATCCATGGTTTGCTTTAATCATCAGTTAAGTAAATGTTCTCATAATTTCAAGGTCCAGATAAAAAGTCTCCCTCTGTGGAAGCTGGGTCCTGGGTTTTCTTTCTGGAGAAGTTGTCCGTCAGGCTGGGTGGCTGACTTCAGAGTACAGAAAAGCAGAGCCACTGGGAGGGAGGAAGAAACAAGTCAGTTCCCAAACAAACCCTGGGCCCGGCCCTGGCCCTGGAGTCGGTTCCAGCTCGCAGCGAGCCTGCAGGGTGGAGAAGGCCCGCCCTGTGGGTGCCGAGCCTGTTAACGTACACAAGAAGATGGCCACGGAACGGCTGGTGGGGGTGAACTGCCAACCTTTCCGTTGGCAGCCAAGTGCTTTCACCTCTGCGCAATCCAGGCAGCCCTCAAGCCCATTTGGTGACCATATTTTTAATTAAAGGCTATCTTAAAGTCCCTATTGCTCGGAAAGACTGACTTTTAAACGAGAAAAAACGATCAAGGGCTAAGATCTCAGCACACGAAGTTACATTGTTTTCTTTTTCCCTACTTGATTTCTAAAGTCCAGCATGTTGCACGTGTAAGGAGCTCTAGTGGCACTCTGGGTTAGGTATTGGGTTGCTAACCACAGGTCGGCGGTTCAAACCCACCAACTGCTCCTTGGGAGACAGATGAGGCTCTTTGCTCCCGTAAGCCTGGGAAACCCTCTGCAGGGCTGCTTGGAGACAGAGGGCGGTGGGATTGGGCTTTCTCCGTCACCTGTGTGTTACATGAACCAGTGATCACAAATTGCATTACAGGGCTGATGGCAAGCACGTGAGCTCCGCCTTCATAAATGAGCCTTTCACTGGTCTCTGCCCCGGAGCAGGCAACAGCGAAGGCTAATTTGGGGTGTAAACAACCTTAAGGAAGCCTTTACACTTTGGTCCACTTGAAAATGATGTGGGCAACTTCAAATCACTTCTGCTCTCACCAATCTGGGGCAGCGCCTGGGTGTCAGCTGCTCCCAGCATTCCCACGAGACTGAGCTCCGGCTGCAAGGCCTGCACACCCAGGAGAGACGTGCGAGGCACTGCCTGCCCTGGGCAACGAAGGCTAGGCTGTGCTGGGGGCCTGCGCAGGTGAGATGCAGAAATAGAGCAGGGCAAGGCAGCAGACAGGTGTGTCTCAGAGGGAATGGCGTGGGTTGGACTAAGTAGGCAGGCAGTGCAGAGAGGTGGGACTAGGGCAATCGGTTATCCGACCAGAATGATTAAAAGGCTGGGTAGGAAGCGAGAGGCTGTTCTGTCACCCCACTGCTGCCAGCTTCACGGAGATGCGTGAGAATTCTGCAGGTGAGCCTTGCGGGGTCCAGACACACGCGGACAATCATGGTTCAGGGCAGACTTAGTGCGACCGCTCCTTTCATTTTAGAGGGGAGGAGCCGAGAAGAGCGCCAGCCTCAGTGTGTCTTAAGTAGCTCCAAGAATGGCAAGAGCTCCCCAAACACAAGTTGGATTGCGCCTGCGGGCTTTCTTTGTATGAGCGCCTTCTCCCGTGCATGCTAACCAGCACGTGCTTTGCTCGCAGTCACCTCCCCGGAGTGCACCCTGGCACTCAACTCCAAGCTCCCAGGGCCAGGGAGCAGATGTGCCGTCTTGGCCTGGGGATGCCACAGGCAGTAGGGAGAGCCCTGCAAATAGCCTCTTTATGGGCCATTTCCTGGCAGAACAAAAGGCTTTTTTGAAAGGGGTTTTTAAAGGCTGTCCACATGCCACAGGTCTCTGTCACTCAGAGGTCAGCCCTTCCCCGCCCCATGGGAATGGGGTGGCCGGTGGGTGACTTACGGAGATCAGGTTGAGTTCTATCTTCCCAGTGTTCTCCGGGTCCAGCTGCTTGAATATCTCTGGAAAGAAGGAGGGAGCGCACGATGGTGTAAATGCTCTGGCTGGAACACAGCCTCTTTCCCGATTGGGCAGGGGACTCCACTGGAGTGCTACGGCTGTTAATTCTTCCCTCCATCCCCAAATGCATCCTCTCCCAGCGGCGGCTCACACTGACTGCACTGTGATACTGAGAACGGAGGCCCATCTCCACTTACTGAAGAGTGTCTCCAGACGAACTAAACACCGCACGAAATTGTCGAAATCGATGATGAGCTGGTCATCTGCGAACCGAGCCACGATGACTTGGTGGAGTTCACAGGGCAGCTTGAAACCTAAGGTGATAGTGAACGGTCAAAGGGACTGCTAAGCAGGTCACTGCCACGCAGCTCTGCTCCTGGGCGGTGGCGTGGCACTTTACATGAGATCAGCTACTGCTTTTGCCTTGGCTGCCACGAGACGGGTTTTACTTCGCCAAGCCAGGGCCTTCAGCTGCTTCCTCTGCCCTGTTCACCCTCACCCTGCCACTGCCTTCTCACGTTTCCGTAGCTACTAACACCCTGTGGTCAAACCTACTTCCTGCCCGCCAAGACTTCCCTTGCCGTTTCCTATACCCATGGTGTTAGTCATGCCTCTATTGTTCTGTTTAGCTCAGAATCATCTTGGAAAGCAGATTCTTCCAGGGTGGATGTGGCAGAAGTGATTCGCAGCACCTACTAGTAATGCTCCCTTTTCCGTGGTTACAGTATACTTAGTGGGCCCGGTCTGCCTCGCACAAAGGCCGCGCTCCCAGCTTCCCTGGAAGCTGTGTGCAGCCTTGGGGAGGAGAGCTGCCAGGGACATGTGAGCAGTAGTTGTGTGTGCCTTCCCTTTCGTCATCTTCCCGTGACCGCCGTGGGTCACGTGGATGAAGGGTGGGGGAGCAACAGGGCAGAAGGAGCCCAGGGCCCTGCCAGCACGCAGGCGCCGGGAACAGCTTGAGCTTGGTTTGTTATATGAGAGAAGCCTTGTCGTATGAAACCACTGTCTTTGGGGAGGCTGCATTATGTCTCAACTGATCCATCAGTCCTACCAACTCACAGTTATGCATAGGGCTGTGACCCGCATGGGCAGCCGTTCAAAACCACCAGCAGGTCTGGGCTTTCTACTACCATAAACTGTTACATTCTCAGGAAACCACGGGGTCTCTATGAGTCAGCAGTGACTTGCAGGCAGGGAGAATCATGTTTTCAAAGGAGCCCTGATAGCATAACAGGTTACACATTGGGCTGCTAACTCCAAGGTCAACAGTTCGAAACCTCTAGCATAGTGGTTCTCAACCTTCTTAATGCCTCGACCTTTAGTACAGTTCTTTATGTTGTGGTGACCCTTCAACCATACAATTATTTTCGTTGCTATTTCATAACTGTAATTTTGCTACTGTTATGAATCGGGTGACCCCTGTGAAAGGGTCGTTCGACCCCCAAAGGGGTCACGGCGACCCACAGGTTGAGAACCACTGCTCTAGCTGCTCTGTGGAAGAAAGATAAGGCTTACTACTCCCATTAAAAGTTAAGTCTGGGAAACCCATAGGGCAATTCTCTGCCCTACAGGGTCTCTAGGAGTGATGGCAGTGATGTTGGGTGTGTCCTTTTAACATTGGTGTCACACTTGTCGTGCCCAAAGTCTCTCTCTGTTGGTACCTTAAGCTCATGCCCCATGATTGCTATCTACTTCAGCTAAGGATGTGCCCTCAGTCCTGGACTAAAACATTCCATTTCACCCCGGTGTTGTCCGGGGCAGCCTGTGGCAAACGGGCTCTGTCTGCCTGGAAGGCTGTCGGGCTTCTCGAGAAGGAGGGAGGATTCCATCATCGTGCTTTCTCAAGAAGTTCTTATGAGGGAGGCGAGTGAAAGGATGCTTGTGTCCAGCCAGCACCCACTTTGCAGTGGAACAAACTGTGTATTATCTAGAATAAGGCCACCTACTCTGCAGAGAAGGGAGAAGGGAACAGAGGTTATGAAAAAGTACCTGCTTCCTCTAACGCTTTCCGCATCTCATAGGAATTCATGGTTCCAGACCTGTCCACGTCGATTTCCCGGTAAATTTTCTGGAACATAGAATACAGTGGCAAGGCCCATGACGCAGAGTAGAACTGATTGGGGATGGACTTCTCCTAATCTAGGACTTTCTAGCTTGTCCCTGGTGACAGAGCTCTCTGCTCAGCCCCTAACCCAAAGAGTACTGGTTCGAACCCACCAGCTGCTCTGTGGGAGGCAGATGAGACGGCCTGCCTCTGTCAAGGTTGCAGCCTTGGAAACCCTGTGGGGCAGTTCTGCTCGGGCTGCTCTGAGTGGTGATGACCCGCTAGCAACAGGTTGGGTTGTAATTGCATCTTGACAAAAAAGCTTCGTGGTTTGTGGGCTTCATTGGACTGCCTTGGTAAGCAGGCACAGCAGGTTGCCTTTCACCAAGTCCTCACCACCCTGGGCTTCCCAACCAACGACAGCAGATATCCGGGGCCCATGCTCTGTCTTGGGGTAATTCTTATACTCGAGCTGCTACAAACCCAGGTAGGAGGGGGCCACACCGTCTTTGCAGGTTGTCCTCGGTATCAGCGGTTTTTAGAAGCCTGCATTTGTAGTAGTAACTAATCGGACAGAGGCAGAGGAAGGGGACTTAACATGCGACCGCCTTGCTTGGTGTTTTTGAGGTCACTGGCAGTATTTACCCAGCCCGCCCTGCCTCGCTCTCAGCGCCCCGTGGCTAACCCTCTCCGGAAAAGCCGCTCTTGTCTTAAAGTGTGTGTCTAGCATGTGACCCTGCACAGGTCCCCAGCCCTCCTGTCTTGCCCTCGGGGACCTTACTTGGTACTTTTGAATCTTCGTCCAGAGAATGTAGAACTCCTTCAGCCCCAGCTTCCCGCTCCCATCCGACTGCCCTTGGCTAAGGAAAGCTCTCGGAGTCTGGTCCTGATCCGCCCTCCCAGCTGGATCAGGCCTGCTCAGCGCTGCAAGGCCACTAGGAGACTGGCACACCCGCTGACTCTCCCCAGAGGGGCTGCAGGGTGGGGCGGAGGTGGGCCGGCTCTCTGCTGGTTCAGGTGGCTGCACTGACTGGGGGGATGCCCCAATCCCTCCTAAAACGACCTGTTAGTGAGAGAGCTTCGGTGGCTCCCCAGGGGTGGGCCCTTGCCCTCTTTTGGAGTATTTCCAAGAGGCTCTGGGTGGGGAGCCACACGATGGGGTCTATCCCCGAGAGTCCACTACTAGACACAGCTTCCAGGAGGCTCAGGTGGCTCCCAACCACCCCTGCTCGTCGGGCATGAGCAACAGGAGGGGCGAGGATGAGGGACTGCTCCGGGCCCTGGGTGGCCTGTGGCCAGTGTCCTCGGAAGGTGCCAGAGCACAGGCGAAGAGAGCCCTCAGAAGGAGATCTCGGCCCGAGAGAGCAGACCTATGCCATCCGCTGGGGAGGCTCCCCAGGGACGGGCAGGGCCAGCTGTCACTCAGAAGGCAACCCCACGCTGCTCTAGCAGGACTGGGGGGCGTGCTGGGTGGGCTGCATAGTGCGGGCTTGGCATTTCTCTTTCCCAGCGGGGTCTCCCATTTCTCTAGTGAGGGAGGCCAGTGCTGACAGCAGCCCCCCGCTCGGGGCGTGGAGCAGAGCCACCCGCTGACAGGGAGAGGGCGACGGGCGTGGGCGGACCCCTGGTTCTGAGGAGCTCGCTCTAGCACACAGCCAAGGATACGTCTAGCATGTCAACCATGATTTTGCAGGTCTCGATGCTGAAGCCGTCGGACTTGATATCTTGGCCTAGAAGACAGAACACGCGTGAGAAGAAAGCCTTCCAGAGCAGAAGGAACCCTGTGGGGAGAATGTTCTAGATGCACAGTCCTCCAGTCAACCACACCAGCCATGTGTGGCTGGAGAGGGCTGGAAACGTGGCGACCTCTCCATGTAGCTCACGTTAATGGTTTAAACAGCTCCACGTAGCTAAGGCTTTGCGACCGGGGACAGCACCGGGCGTGCTGCACTGCCTGGCTGCTCTGTGTCTGCCACGAACAGCGCTTCATTAGAGGCCAGTTGCCTCCACCTGGCCTGACAGCGTGGTGACCTCATGTGCGTCGGGGCAGAATGGTGCCCCATGGGGATTTCAGGGGCCTACATTCCAGTGCACTGCTGGGTGAACCTGAACTGCAAAATTCTCATTAGCACCCCAACCTGTCAGCAGCTCGTACTACCCATGGGCTCCTTGTCTGCGCTGACAGGTGCCAGGTCAGCTGTGGGTGCCAGGCAGGGCGAGGTGACCAGAGGGCCCAGGGGTGGTCACTGCTCTGAGGTGGGGAGTCTGAGGGCCGGCTGGTGCTCCACAGGGTGAGCCGGGCTCGTGGGGTGGCTGTGTCCCCACACACCAGTCACAAGAAGCCCACACTTCTGTAATGTTTTTGCAAAAAGTGCCCTGTTGGGGTAACCGCCAAGCTAGGGCGCATGCAGCCAGCCTTGGGACACAGGCAGGCCTCCCAGCGGCCAGCAGTCCTGAGCATCCCTTGTCCTTGGCTGTGCTTGCAGTTGAGGCCCAAAGCTGCGTGCAGAGGCCAGTCCCCAGGCCACTGGGGGAGGGGCGCAGGGCTCTGAGGCCTGTGTGTCAGGAGGTCCACCCCTCCCATCTGTGCAGAAACAAAGAGGCTTCAGTGTCCTGGGCTCATGACTGCCACAAGTCTGAAGAGCCCTGTGAGCTCACACTTGTGCCTGGTGGCCTTAGGAGTGAATGCCATCACACCTCCGACATCGTGCAGGGAGGGTGAGGACCAAGCCTCCTGGGCGTGTCCCTGGCTCTCTCTGCTGGGTGGGCTCCTGCTGAGAGCTCTGCGCCTCACCCAGCTTGCATGTAGCCAGTGGTCTGTAGCCACTGGACAAGGGAGGAGGGATTTTGTGTCCAGGGCCACCATATGCGATGGCATGGGAGGCTGACTCGGGCCTTTGTACCCTGTGGTTCTAAAAGGTGGAGTCATTTTTCGCTTGTGGGGTTGCGTTCAAGGTCATCTCCTCCTTTGTCAGAGGGAACGAAGTCCCTGGAAGTCTGAGAGACTGCTCCAGAGATGGTCCCCAGCGCTCAGCCCTCACCTTCAGCATACTGTGAGTCAGCCCACTTGGTGGCAACTAACAGCATACACACATACCTATACCACACATATATGTCTCTACACTACATGTATTTATCAATGTGTACATATGCATATATCCATATATTGACATTTTCACATATACAAAGGGGCTTTCAAAGGTTTGTAGGAAATTGTATTATCTTTCTGTTTTGCTTTTCCAGGAAAGTTATAGGCCCCCTTTATATGAACATGTACGTATTCTTCCCTCTGCCCACCAGTGGTGAGCAACGGGTGGAACAGTCAATCCCGGGGTATTTTCCACATAAACCGTGAACAGGTGTAAAGGTGTGTGAGGACCCTGGGCCTGGGCGGGCCAATGGATTACTTGGTTGGATAGTGGGTTGAGTTGGGCTGCTTAACTCCAAGGTCAGCAGTTCAAACCCATCATTACTCCACGGGAGAAAGATGAGGCTATCTGCGCTCATAAAGATTGACAGCCTCAACAAAAAAAAATTGACAGCCTCAGACACCCAAAGGAGCAGTTCTACTTCATCCTGTAGGGTAAGTATAAGTCAGACTCTACTTGACGGGAGTGAGTTTGGTTTGGCGTGAGCTAAAGTCTTTGTGACTCCCATACAATGATTGGATAGGGATATTGCCGATAATGCTGTGGCCCACCAAAGGGGATTGGACAGCTGATGCTAATGAAAATAAGGTGCACAGAACCCATGTGGGGGGCATGTAAATGAGGTGCATGAAACCCTAATGAGGGGATTGGTCAGTTTTACCATCCTACTAGGCTTAAAAAGAGAGCCAGTCCAGAGCGGAGGCAGGTCTTAACTGCGATTGAGAAAGAAGAGCCAGGAATGAAGCGTGTCATTTGGACCCGGTGTCCTCATACTGAGACCCTTTTATAGCAGGAGACAGAGAGCTGTAGTATTAGAGAGGGCCTGGGGAAGGGGAAGTAGTGGCAAGCACAGCAGAGACCGCAGAAGCAGAGCCAGGAGAGCAGCAGTCGGTCTGGCAGGCTTCCTAGCCCTCCGAATGAGGGCCACACTGGGCATGCCAACTCACTTAGGGAGACAGCCGAGCACCTTCAGGTTGAGGCTTCGCGGTGGAGTAGGGTGCCTCTGGGCACTTGTTGTAGGAGCTAAGAAGCATTGGTACTTTCCCAAGCAGGGCATGGGGACAAGAAGCCAAGGGCCAGAGAGAGGCCTATCTGTGGGCAGAGCTGAGAAGAGGCTGTCCTGATTTGAAGGACTACATCCTGAGCATTCCTGATCCTGAACTGTAGCCTGTTACTCCCTTAATAGACACAACCGTGAGAATGGCCTGTGAGCTCTGTGGGCCCACTGCAATGAATTATTTAACCTGGCAGAGAAGTGGTGCCAACACACCAGTTTAACAGTCTAACTCCTTCCTCGGGTTGCTATCCAGTTTTGACTCTTGTGGAAACCCTGCAGCCTGGGCTAGAGTTTCAACTCAAAGACACTCAATTGGGAGCCTAGGTTTTTATCCTTTCCCTTAGTTAAGCGCTGGGCTGCGAACCATAAGCTCAATTCAAAACCATCCGCAGCTCCGAGGGAGAAATACTCCTGCAAAAAGAGTTGGAGTCTTGGAAACCCCCAGAGGCAGTTCTCCCTGCGCTATCGGGTCACTATGAGTCGGCACCGACTTGTGTGGCCTGTTCAGTCTGAGTGTGAGCCTAAGAGGGTCTGATTCTTTTTCCAGCCGGCTTCATCCCTGGGCTGTGGCTGCTGTGAGAGCGATTCCCCACGGACTACACCGCAAGAGCCAGGGATGTCTCTGGGCAGCCTCAGTTTCTCTTACTCCTCAGTCATTGGATGAGCTGCTGTTTCTCCAGCCGGGCTCTGTGCTCGGCTGTGCCCACGTGTCCCCAGGGAAGACTTGCACCACACTGAGAGCTAGGGTTTAGCACGGCTGCGTTTCAGATAAGGAAGTCATGTCCCCTGGTGTCCAGGACACATGTAGCTGCCAGCTCCTGGGCTTGCATTGTGGGTTCTACACTCTGGAGACCTTTAGTGTTTTTTGCAACCCTGGCATTAAGAAGCGACTTGAGCCTGGTCTTCCCGTGACCATGTGATGGGTCTGGAAGGCATAATGGGTTTGGTCAGAACAGCCGCTGTGTGGACCGGGAAGGAGGGAGCAGGAGGAGGGACTTACGCTTGGCGAGGACTCTTCTCAGGATGGTCTGCAGCTCGAAGGCTGAAATCTCCGCATCCTGCGGACACACAATCAGAGCAGTTACCACCCTGTAGCACCCGAGGCAGGATGGTCTGGAGGACTGTGGATCTGTGTTAAAGAAGCCCCCAGGGATACTGGCATGCTGTCCTCAGACCCTGGCCCGATCACCCAGGTGGCTGGAGTTCAGCTGAGTTTTTTTTTTTTGCTCTAGAGGAGATCTAGCACGAAAGTTCCACTCCACTCCTATCTGTGGTTTTACTCAGCCTATTTCCATCCTCCCATCCCGCAAGCCTTCTGCAACCTCCACAGCTCAGGCCTCGGGGTGCCTGAAACCAGCATTCTCTAAGTACTGGCCCAGCCCCACCCCAGCTCATGACGTGAAGCCTCTGCTCACACACCTGGAATTTTGAACCTAAAGAGCAAACTCCATTGTTTAAGACTGCCTGGTCATTTTGTATTATGTTTTTTGTTGGTGCTTTTTCCACCAAGGAGCCCTGGTGGCGCTGTGGGCTGGTTAGGCTGTGGGCTGCGAGGTCAGCAGTTCAGACCCACGTGAAAGAAGAAGTTTGCTCCTGTAAAGACTTAGTCTGAAACCCTGTATATGAAGAGCGCTGCCTCAGAATCAACTTGATGGCAGTTGGTTTGGCTGACGTAATTCATATTAACACTCATTAGAAATGAGTCTTCGTAATGGATTTTCTCTTAAGAAGCTGGTGGGTATGTAGCGCATGCAGGTGGCACCTGGATTAGCACTTGGAGGAACCTTGACTCCAGAGAGGGAGACTGGAATGAGTTCAAGGGCAGATGCCGCAGAGAGCTCAATTCTCGACTCTAACATGAGAAAGGGTTTTTTTGAGTTCATGGGAGGAGGGCTGAGTTTACGTTCCAGGGCTTGCAGTCCACCTGGCTGAGAGGTTTTCTTTTTGCATTACGAAGAATCTTTACTCTTAAGTGATGACCAGGACGTTAATAACAATTAGCAGCTCTTATTTGCTAGGATCTAGTCATTTCTATAAACTAAAAGCAGGCCAAACTAGAAGAGTACAGGTCTTGCCCTCGCTTTTCGAGGTTCCAGTTCCATCACTGGGCATTTATTAAAGGCCCCCATCAGTGATGGGGCTTTCGCTCACGGCAAGAAATCCACAGGATTTTGGCAAACAGTAGAACTCACTTCCAGTGTTTTGCAGCATGTGCGTACCTCAAACAGCGAGCGGCCTCATCGGGCTCCCTGAGCTCAGCTCGGCGTCAAGCCAGGGGCTTGGAGCTGTGTCTGTGAACACCAGGCGTCAGTGCCGTTTTCATTTTGGGTGTTATTTGGTATGACTTGGTGCGTTTGTTTTCTGCACAGCTCTAAAGAATTTCTTACATAAATGAACGCGAAATGCTCCTTCGCTTTGAGCCTTCTCGGCTTACAGAAGTTTTCATTGGAAATCTGTACTTTTGGATAGCGGGGGAACCTGTGTTCATTGTTATAACCCTTTTAAACAGAAAGGATTATTTATTCTAAAGCCGGCTGTTGACACATTACAAAATAGCTACTCACTGCTATTCCCCCTTCAAAGATTGGGGGAAATGAAATATCAAACATTTCTTTCTTCAAAGAAATTATTTTTCTTTCTCTTGGGTACTAGATAGCTAAGAAAGCTAAGTTATACAGCTTCGGCTAAAAGGCATAGAGAAAGCGTGTATATCTAAATTCATAAGAAATGCGAGGCAAAAAGCTGGAAGCTTTGGAGAAGCTCTAAGTCTATACCAAGTGCTTGGTTTGCAGCTGTGCAAAAAGAGAAGGCGGCCACTCTCAGATACAGAAGTAATTCAATGCCTTTGTGCAAGAATGAGGCTCCGGCTCTGCTACAGCTGGCTGTTGCGAGTCAGCATCTAAAAGGCCAATCCAGGGGACGGGCACTCCCTTCTTCCCTGTTCGATGATGCCTTAGTTCTTGTGGATTTCTGGGTGGCTGCCCCAGACGGAGCTCAGAAGGGTATCCAGGACACCATCCCTGTTCTGCCGGAAGTAGGTCTGGAGGAGAGTCATCTTTTCCCGGTCTCCTTCAGCACTTCCCTGCTGCAGCTGCCTTGGGATCCACCAGCCGCAGCTTCTCTGGCCTTGACCTCTTCTCCCTTGGCAGGCTGTACTGCCAGGCTGCTGCTCTGGCCTGCTCCGGCCACCGGTTCTTTTGCAGCGGGTCTTGAACACCTTCTCCGCACCTCGCTTCTCCACTTGCAGCAGCTGCTGGATGCCTTGCGACTGGCTGGCCATGCTGGCGACACCAGCCAGTGATTCAAAGGCCAAGGTAAACCGGTGATACCCTCTTTTTTAAAAAAAAGAATGCCCAATGCCATGGAGTGGTTTCCTACAGCGCCCCCTAGAGGACAGGTGGGACTGTTTCCATGGAGTTACTGTCACCTTTGAACTGCTGCCTCATCAATTAGGGGCCCGATGCTTCACCACTGCACCACCAGGGCTTATTCTTAAGAACAGAGGGGCATGAGACCGGTTTGTAAGTTGTTTGTGTCAGGTGATCTGATCTGAAGGCTCCTTCCTGAAGGCCCCTAAAAGCCTTCCCCTAGCTGGCCTCCATTTGTGGAAGTCAAGGATCAGGGACCAGAGAAGACAGCCGGTCCCAAGGGGAGCCCAGGGCTCCACGGAGGGGGCCCTGCAGACTCAGGAGCCCCCACCAGTGGGTGCCCCGCCGGGGTGGAGGCCATGGTGGCAGAGGACTTGGGTTTGAGCTCCTTGTGGCTTTGGGCCTTGAGCATAGTGTGTCTGCCTTTGCATCAGCCGGTGTGGGCAGTGGGGAGTGTCCCGGGGCACCTACCTCCCCTGCCAGCTGGGCAAACAGCCTCCGGAACCCATCGTCAATGTCGTCCTCGCTGGCGTCAATCTGGAAGGTGAGGAGCAACATTCAGAAACGGAGGCTCGGAGCCCAGCCCGAGTGCAAGCTGCCTGCCGCCCTGCTGCACGGCCTCCCCTCCAGGTTCCCCTTCTGCCCTCTCCTCTGAAGTTTCTCTTGGGCCTACACTCTTCATTATTGGGACTAAGCTATAAAGGACAGAACAACGAACTAATGGCAGAATGGGGGTTCCCCCCTACTTAAAGCACGCGGAGGAATATAAGCAACATGGGAAGGAGGCGCTGTGCTCTCGGTCCTCAGCAGCAGGTATCTTCTCTAACACCCACCACAAATTGCCTTCCACGCTCTGCCCCAAGAAAACTCAGGGAGCCCTGGTGACATAGGAGTTACGAGTTGGGCTGTGATCGCAGAGTTGGCTGTTTGAACCCACCAGCCACGCTGCAGGAGAGTGGCAGGGCTTTCTACTCCCATAAAGAGTTACAGCCTCAGAAACTCGCAGGGGCCGTTCTACCCTCTCCCGTAGACTCGCCAGGAGTCGGCATTGACTCGATGGCTGTGAGTTTGAGTTCTGAGTTTGAAAGGGAGCTTGGAAGCATCAAGCCTCATCACTGGAATGTGCTGGAACAATTCTGCCAGAGGCTAGTCAGCACAGCCAAGGGACTCTCTCTCAGCCCATGTGGCCAACTGGCAGCAGGGTTGCCTGGCCTGGCCGGCCCAGGGCAGAGCGGGCGCAACACGCAGGCCCGGCCTCCATTGTGGTGCTGGTGGTCTCAGCCACCTCTGCAGTTGTCAAGGCCGGGCTAGTCTGCAGCTCCCCAGGGCGCCCCTAACCGCTTCAGGACTTAGCACAGAAGTGCCTCTTTGGGAACTGAGGAATCTGAGGGAGTTTGTCCTCCAGCTTCCATGTTAATAGACAATGGGGGTCTCGCAGAGAGGGGGGAGTAACAAGAGCCTCATCATCTAGGCCTATGTGCAGTCGGATAACTGCCCAGCGGGCACAGACTGGCCCTGCCAGACTCTGGCTGCCTGGGCAAAGGGTTGCACTGCTAGTTCCAAGCTGCGTCCACCAGGTGCAGAGGGTGGAGGGTGGGCGTCCCATTAAGCCTTTGGAATTGATTTTGGCTCCTCTGATCTCTGTGTTGTCTGTGCCAGAGGGGGTGGAACCGAGGAGTGGCAAGTACCTCTTCAAGGTTGGCCTCAATCTCATCGTCAACAACTCTGGAAACAGAAGGAAATGCTGTGTTAGTGGAAGCGGGGCCAGGGATGAGAGGATGCTGCAGATGCCCCTGCTGACGTGCAGAGTTCAAGTCTAGCCTGGGTGGTGCTGGGGGGTTACTCTATCCTAACTTTCTATGGCAACATGTCTCTGAAGCAGCAGAAACCAGAGGAACGATGGTGGGTTGTGCATTGAACTGCGAACCACAAGGTCATCAGTTCAAAACCACCAGCTGCACTACGGGAGAAAGATGGGCTTTCTACTCCTGTAAGGACTTAGTCTCAGAAACTCACAGGGGGGTTCTCCCCTGGCCGCTACGTTCGCTCTGAGTTGGAATGAGCTGGCCAGCAGTGGCTGTGGGATGCACTGGAGCTGGTTTGGCTTGGTCCTCCTGCGTCTGGCCAGCAAGAAGCTAAGAGGGGTCGGCTGCCCTAGGAGAGCAGCCTGTCGCTGGCAGGAAGGATGGTACTGGGCCATTGGACAGTAGGGGCAGTAAGCTGGACAGAGCATGTTTCCTCCAGAGGATCCGAGCCCCCTCCCTGTGGACCAGCTGTACTAAAGGCTGCTGGGGGGCGGGGGGGGGGGGGAGTCGTAGACAGCCCCAGTGGTGGCTTGGTGTGCACCCATTCAGACTCTGACACCTCCGTGTCCTCCAGGGAAACCACGTTCCCACAGTGCTTTGTCTTGGGCTGAGGACAGTTCCTTGCTTTTACCTCCCTCATCCTCTTCCTTCTCTAGAAGCCAGCGGGGAGGGGGCTGGGGTAACCTCAACTTGTCCCCTCACACGCGCTGTACCGGTTATTGGACTCTGAGCACCTAGCACCAGGCCCGAGGGGCCACACTATGGTGTAGCTGCCCCGGCGCCAGCCCGACTCCCGGTGACCCAGTGCACACGGGAGGAAAGGCGCCATCCCCAGGAAGAGTCGTGGGTTTGGCTGTTCTTTTCACAGGGCTTTCGCTCGCTGCGTTTTGGGAGCTGACTGCCAGGCCTTTCTTCCTACTCTGACTTCATTTGGAAGCCCGGGAAACCTGTTCCGCAGCACACAACACACAACAACCCGCTGCTGAAAGACTGTGCGGTACCTGTGCATCTGGTGCATTGTCCGGGAACCGAACCAAGGGCTACTTTGTGCAAGATGGGTTGATCCGCCCGCTGAACCAGCGCTGCCCCCACTAGAAGGGACATGCACTCCCCACTTCTGTGGCCAGATCCCCCTGCCCTGCCCCACCCCAGCGTGTCCCCCGGCCTCCAGTCAGTCCTAGAGGCCCCAGTCTTTCTACTGGCGAATGTCCTCTGGTCAAAGTTGCCCCGGAATGAATCTGCTAACCAAGGCTGGGACAGTGGCCATCATGGACGGAGGCCATCCAGTCAGGGAGCCAAGGCCATGCCAACAGAGGCAGGGAACTGGCACACCAGCTGGGAAGGGTTCCCGGGTGGCTGGGTCCCAGCAAGGGAGGGTAGAGCTGGGAGCCCCGCTGACCATCTCAAAGGGCCATTCTGGAGGTCCTGGCCACTGGAGGGTCACTTACACCCTGCGTGGCTTTCAGCCGGCCGTGGCTGGACAAAGAAGGGCTGTGCGGGCACTGCCCACTGTCCTGGAAATGCCGGGGCTGCGTTCACAGCTCGCCGCCTAATGGAGATCATCGGAATGGAAATGCCAGTTTCGTACTTCAGACTCACTCCGTGAGGTCAGAGTCCCCGGTTCCATCGGCAGGGGAGGCATACCACCTTGTCCCAACGAAAACCAAAATAGATTCGAGCGGCTTTTCCCATTTCCCCTGAGTGTAACACTATACAGCCTTCGACACCGACCTCTGCTCACTCCCGCCCCACAAGGCTTTGTAGCACGGGGGTGGGAGTGGGGGTGGCGGAGGGTGCAGACCAGAGGAAGAAACCAGGCGGGTTGGGGGCAGATGGGCGGCAGAACCACCTACTCGTAGTCTGCTTTCTTCTCAGAAAAGACCCTGATGCAGAAGTCCCCGTCCTTGTTGGGCTCGAAGGTGGACGGCACCAGGATGTACTCTCCTGGAGGCAGCTTGAAGCGGTTGAGCACCTCCCGGAGGTTGATGAAGGTGTCCGAGCGCTCCCTCGCTCGGTGCGTCAGGAAGAAGCTCTTGCTGAGGTGGATGTTGGTCTGCCCGGAAAACTGGTGGAGGAACAGAGACGAGGGGCAGGAGGGGGAGACAGGCTGCAAAGCAGGCCCCCCCTCCCTCGTGGAGACCCGGGGAGTCTGGAGACGGGGTCTGGACCGGCCGAGGTAAGATGCAAGCTTCCTGCCGGGAACAGCATCGTCTGAGGGGGTCGTAAGCCTGGGCCTCAGGGCTCCCAGACACCGTGTGGTTGGCAAAAAGGCCCAGCTCTCCACAGGGCATCCCTCAGCCTTCATCTAAGGCATAGATTCCCCAACTTACTGGCCTAGTGCCTCCTTTCCAGAAAAACCATCCATTTATAACTCGGCACCCCCTGGTAACAAAACCCCTGTGTGCCAGCCCATCATCCAGCATAAAGTGTTGGCATCCATGTTTGCAGCCTCCCTGATCCTTCCAGTGCCCACCGGGGGCGGTCGCATCCACTCCGGGCAACACTGGTCTGTCTGCGTGAACCTCAGGGCAAAAACCTGGTACTGTTTTAAGGGTGGTAAGGACACAGTCCCCCGGTGTGTCCTCACGTTGCAACAGCGTGACCTGTCGTGAGGGCTCCCTTGGTGTGGCATAAATGCTTGGCTGTGAACTGGGAGGTTGGAGGTTCAAGCCACCCAGAAGTCTCTTGGAAGAAAGGCCTCAAGATCTGTACCCCAAGCACTCGGTCACCGAGAGCCCTGCAGAGCACAGCTTGGCCCTGGTACGGGTGGACGTGCCGGGAGTGGACCCAACGTCAGCCGGAGCTGACGAAGGCCCACGCCATGCCATGTCTGGGCACTGGCGCGAATCTGTTACCACCACGACTCATAAGCCATTGATCGAATGCCCCCAGTGAACGGGGGAAGTGGGACAGCTGCCAAGTTTCACTGAAGAAGAAACTGGTGTCCGGAGAGGACATGCGACTTGTCCGAGGAGACACAGCCTACACGTGGGAGAGCTGGGATGGACCAGTCCCCCCCATGGTCCTGCTCTGAGGTCTGCTGGGCACATCGCTTCCCGTTAGGCTGGTTTTAAGGGCTAAGCAGGGGTGCTTGGTGAGCCTCTACGGTGCCTGGATGATGAGCTCCTGACCTGGAGCTGGGTCTCAGACCATTGAGGTCCAGGCAACCTCATGGGACCCCAGAGGATCCTGGACTGCTCTGCCATAGCCAGTGTCCCCTGCCCAAGCTTCCAGATACTTCCTGAGCTCCGACAGCTGGAGCCTCTTATCTGCTGGGGAGCCCCAGGGATGGATGCCAGACGTACCTCCTCTGGAACCTGCCAAGAGAAAGGGGAACCACACTTGACTCAGCCTCCAGGAAAGCAGTGTGTACGTGTACACACACACATACACACACACACACAAACACACACACACAATATCACCTAACTTGTCTCTTTGGCTAGCCCCTTTCTCAGGAGCATTCCCAGTCGTCTTAACAAATCAACATGGTGATTACCTTTCAAGGAACCTCAAGCATTACCATGTTTAAAAAACAGCTTCCTGGTAATGGTGGAGGAGCCTGGTGGGGCAGTGGTTACGTGTTGGGCTGCCGTCTGCATGGTCAGCAGTTCGAAACCACCAAAGACTGGGCTTGCTACTCCCATCTTCAGTTACAATCTTGGAAACCCACGGGGAGTGGCATGGCCTCAATGGCAGTGAGTTTGGTTTGGTAATGGTGTGGATGGCCTGTCTCTCCCATTCCCATAGCACAGAAAACTGAGGGAGCGGCCCAAGGTCCCAGCCTGCCGCCACCTTGGGGAAGCTGCCTGGTCAGAGGCCACAGGGACACACTCTGTGGAAGGAGCCACGAGGTCTAGGCTACTGTCTGCATATCCCACCTATACTTCTGCTGCCCATCCACTTGCTCTCAGGTTCTGGTCTCTCCATGGGAACACTTGATCCCATACTGTGACTGCTTGTCCAAGCCTGGCTGGGGAGGAGTAGGGGTCTGTGTCCCACAATTCTGCCTTGGAGTTATTTTGTCCCTGACCTGAAGTCAGGGGTGGGGGGCTTTGGAATTATGTGCATTTGGGGTATAGGTAATACTTGCCCAGCCTCTTTCTTGGGGGGCCATGGAGTGCTGGGGGAGGGGAGGGGAAGGCACCCTGAGTTGTGCTATTTGCTGATCTCTGTTGTATCAATATGACCACTGCAGCCATTTCCAAGCTGCTTTGCTGTGTACTCCACTTCAGCCACCCTAGGGTTTCCTTGCTGCCCTGCTAACCCAAGGCCATCAGCATGGGGCTTGCTTCTCTTCCCTTGGCTGTGAAGGAGAACGGGGCCAGGGGACAGAGAGCTTCTGCGGGGGTGGCATCGGGACCCAGCCATGGAACCCTGGGGCTTGTGGGATGACTGACTGTCCCCGCCCCTGTGCTTGCCACCTTCCTTCCAGGCCATCGACTCTGCTGGGCTTGGCCCAGCTGGCTCAGTTCCTGCCCTCACAATAGCTCCCAGCGCGGTCCGGGACACTCTGTTCCCATCTTAAGTCTCCTTGTCCTGTGGAGATTGGCCGGCACACCCGAAGCACAGAGAAGGGGCCTCCGAAGGAACTCAGAGGCCATGCTAGCGTGTCCGTCCCAGGACGTCTGTGTTCAGCGATGGTGTGGAACAGGGTCTGTAGAGTGTGCAGACCCTAACAGATGGAGAAGAAAGTTCCCACCATCTACTTCGGAAAACCAGTCAATGGTTGGCAATGGTCAGACCCACAGCCCGTCTGGGCCAGGGGCGGGCATCTGTGGGGATGCCAGGGGAGGTTGGGCAGCATTAGGCATCACTGTGCATAGGGTGACGACAAGTCGGGGCTATTCGACAGCCGCTCCCAGGGCAGTGGTGGGGACCCAGCCACTAGCTCGATGACAGAGGCCAGCTTTAGGGAGGGAGGGGAGGAAAGACTGGGCTGCCCTGTCTGGCCTCCCACCCCTGCCCACCTCGTAGATGCCGAAGCCAATGGTGTGCATGTCCTCCCCCATCTTCCTCTGCCGCCTCCGGTGCTTCTGAATCAGGCCCACCAGGAAGGTGCAGCCGCTCTCCCCGTCCTCCTGGTCCTCGTCCTCCTCCTCCAGCTTGATCAGGTACTGGGGGTTCATCCAGAACGTATCTATAGCCAGAGCATGGCTGAGGTTAGAGCCCAGCCCCGCGAGCCTGGCCCTGTGAGGGAGGGGTGTTCCGAGGTAACCCCTGGTCCCTCGGGTTAGAGCTGGCTGGAAGATGCTTGCACATTAGGGGGGGCGGGAGGGGCCCCTCAGGAGCAGCTGAAGTTGAGGCTGGTTGACAGCTCCATCTGGGTGGGAGTTGGGGGGTGGGCTGAGGAGAGGTTGCCCTGCGCTTGTCTGAAGCTTATGGGGACATTGCCAAATGCCCTGTCCCCGAAGTCCCTCCCAGGTTTGCAGGCTCCCTCTAGTGGCGCCTTCCTCTGCCGGGAAGGTCTGGGAGAGGCCAGGCCAGCGGACTGGCCCAGGGCCCCACAGTGAACCTCGAGGCCAGGGGCCCCCTGTGGGTGTTTCTGCCGTCTACTTGGGTCCTGGTCTTGCCCTCGTGGCGCCTCGGCCCTCCCGGCTTCCAAAACTGGTCTGTAGCGTCTGAGATTCATGCGTGCTTAAAGGTAATGATGCTGATTATGGTCCCTATGGAATGGGGTAAAATTCTAACAGATACATTGATCTAGTGCAGGGGGTTGCAAGCTACAGCCCTGTGGATTACGGCCGGGTGTTGTCAATAAATGTTTACTGGGACCTGGCCATAGACCGGTTTGTACATCAATGATTGCTTTCAGGCTACAGCAGTAACCAAAGAGCTCACAAAGCTGAAACCAGTCACCTGCTGGTCCTGCAGAGAGAGTTTGCCAACCCCTGACTTGGTGGGCAGAGAAGGAGGGACCTGTGGGGGAGGCTGGGTGCCTCCTCCGATCCTCTGAGACCGCTGCTTGGTGACTGCGTCAGCATGTGAGGTGGAATCAGGGCGCCTGCCAGCTGGCCCCTCTCTCTATGTGGCCTGCTCTGTGGGTCTGGGGAGCTGCTGCACATCTCAGTCTCCTCCTCTGTAAGACTCTGTGGATGACCATGACCTGCCCATCACAGGACTTAGAGAGTGGCCGCTCCATCAGAGTGCCTGGGTTCAAATCCCAGCTTGTTGAGTGCAAGATCTTGGGCAAGTCACGCAGGCTCTCCAAGCTCCAGATGGAGGTGATGACCAAGGGCCTCCCTCAGATGTGAGCAAATGGCAGGATGGGTGTGTGTGTGTGTGTGTGTGTGTCCCCTAGGAGAGTCCCTAGAGCCCCAGCTGCCATCATCATTAGATGGTTTCCAAGGGAGACGGTGTGCGAGAACCGAGTGGCCAAAGCAGAAGAGGCCAGGGAACCACAGAGGGTGGGTGGGCCAGTGTGGAAGGCTCCCCCCCCCGCCCCCACATGAACAGGGCTGTGTCAGAGGGCTCTCTGGGTGCTGAGGGTGGGCTCCCTGCAGGCTTAGGGTGGGAGCAGTGGCTCCTGGGCATGGAATTCCGCCTTGGGGATAGGTGGGTGTGTGGGTGTACAGGGTACTCCAGCATCTGGAGGGGACATTCCAGAAAGAGCAGGTCTTGGGTCCCATCTGGGGAGGGAGGCAAGTGAATGGAAAGGGTCATGGAGCTCAGGTGACAGTGGTGGTGCTGTGAGTGAGGCTCGCTCGAGAAGGCAGCAGGGAGAGTGGGGCCGTCCTTCCCCACCCCATCCTTACTCGGGTAGTTCCTGCAGCCCCCAGCAGTGGAGCCCCGCCTCCAGTTCCCATCCATCTTGGTCAGCTTCCACTTCTTGTAGGACTCGCAGGTGAGGGTGTCAGGAGTCAGGTTGCAAATCTCCAGCCGGGAATAGTGCCTCAGGAAGTCGCTGAAAGACATCCTGGCAAAAGCAGAGAAGGGACACCCCAGGGGTTACACGACGTATAGGTCCTGCGAAAGGCCAGGCAGGCAGGCAGCCTGGAGGCCGAACCTTAGGGTCAGTGGGCAGCAGGTCCAGAATTAGGAGTCTCTACTCCCAGCGGGGGCTCTGGCACCTGCCAGCTGGGTGGAGCTCCACCTGCTCATCTGCAAGGCTGAGGGCCCCGAAGACTCGCAGGTACGCTGTGGCCCTGTCTTTGTGGAGGCCGATGGTCCTCAGTGGGGTGCAGACACAGACAAGTGGGCACCACACTGCTCACAGGCGCCTGGTTTCTTAAGGTGTGGGGAGGACTTTCCAGGAAAATGTCAACGAAAAGGCTGCCTCATCTTGTCCCGTGCTCTCTATCAGAATCTTTTTTTGTTTTCAGGGAATCCTCTCAGCCTTTTGAGTGAAGCTGCTCAGCTTTGAACCTGATGCAGCAGGTGGACATGCCGAAGATATTAATGTTCAAGACTTTTTTGTTCAGGGTCCAGCGATGGATTGAAGCAAGACACACACACACACACACACACACACACACACACACACACACACACACATCCAAGTCCCTCTGTCCCCAACACAATCACCTCCTTTTTGAGCCACTCTCTAGTGAAACCCACAAGCAGGTACCAGTTTGCCAGAAGTCCATCCATCTTACCAGAACTCTCCATCTTCTTGCCGTCTGGTCAGCTGTTCCCTCACGTCGGGGTCTATCGTGTTCCAGTTTGGGCAGCTGGAACCCAAAGGAGCGGGGGAGGCATTAGATACTGGTGAGGGGGATGTCTTCTCCGTGAGGCGCCCCAGAGTTGGGAACAAGGACACGCACTCTTTCCTTGAAGGCCACGACACAGCAGGGAGGGGGCAGGGAGCACACGGGTAGCTAAGGGCCTCAGGGGAGGGAGGTTGGTTTACCAAAGAAGAGTCCAGAAAATGGACACAACCCTTCAGAGAGAGAGAGAGAGAGAGAGAGAGAGAGAGAGAGAGAGAGAGGTGGCTTCTGCTGCCTGAACAGAGATGGGCTTTGCAGCTCCTTTAGGGCACCGGAAAGTCTGGGGAGGAGCGTCTCAGAGAGCCGGCCTGCACGCCTTGCTAGGTGTCTGCCAGCGCAGGGAGCTGGCGGAAAGCCAGGGAGGAAAGAAGTCCAAATGCGATAGTACTCAAAAGCCCTTCCAGTAACTTCCCCAAGGCAACACAGGAACCTCGCTCCAGCCTTTGGCGTGGAAGCTCACAGCCTACCGACTGGAACAAGTGCTTGAAAATTAAGCCCAAGGGCTAATGGGACCGTGTGAACCACAACCTCTAGAACCTTGAGATGGTGCCCTGCTACCAGTACCGACTGCTCTGATAGGATCATAAAAGTATCCTGGATAGAGAGAGCGGGAAACAGAACCAAATCCTAAGGAAGTCCAGACTGACTGGTCTGATAGACTTGGTCGAGTCTGTGGCCCTCAGACCCCTTCAAAGACGGACACGGAGCTCAGCCCAGGGACCAGGTTTCCACCAAACACTAGGCCTGGACAGTGACTGGCAAGACCAGGAGGAATGTGGTCCCGGGAACCATCAACTACGTGAGACCCAGAGGCAGGCATGAGCAGGATGAAAAGATGAGTGGAAGTGGGGAACCCAAAGAACAAGTGGGAGGAGTGTCGGTACCTGGAGGGGAAATGCCAACCAAGTCATGAGATGAAATGCATATAAATGGTTGAGTGGGAAGCTACTGGGCTCTGTAAACAAAGACTGAGCCACGATACAATGTTCAAGGAGAAAACGAAGAAACGGCACTCGGGGGTGGCAGGGTGGCTTAGATGGTGAATCTGAGCCAGATGAGGCGTTAACCACGAATGCCAGCACGAGTATCGCAGGAGCCCTGGGCCCTGGGCAAGGCCCTTGACCGCCAGCAGGAGGGCCCCGGCCAATCCCTTCCTGCTGGCGAGACTGTGACTCACAGTACCGGCCAAGGACTTGAAGAGTACCGGTTTAAGCGACCCCTCACAAAGGTGCCGCCTGCCCATGGACATTCAACTACTGTTGCCTGTGAACCCGGGACCTGCACACCACACGTCTTCCTCTTCCTTCACTGGTCACAGCCTCTAAAGCAGACCACCCACCATGAGGCTTCCTCTCACTCTCCTCTCAGGTCTCCCCCACTGCCGGACTACTCACTTGTCACTCCACCTCCCGGTCCACTCCACTTCCCCCCAGGGATTCCGGATGCGGATCAGTTTCTGTAGGCTCCCATTGCTTTCAACCTGCAAGAGGGGAGGAGAGGAGAGCTGAGCCAGGCCAGGGCTGACTCCAGGGCCAAGCTCCCTGAAGCATGTTGGGGTGGGGGGAGGGGACACTCGACTTCTAGACCTCTCGCTGCAGCCCAGTTCTGGGAAGTGGCTAGTGGTCTTGTCATCTCTGTCGGGAGTCTGACACATGCGCACGCTGTTCCAGACTTGGCTTTGGCACTTGACCCCTCCTGAACCGTAGTTGAACTGAAGAGAGCAGGGGGTGTGCTTCTCACAGGAGTTCGGGGGAACTTCACTGCTTAGCAAAAGGACCTGGGTCCCACCAACACACACGTGCACTATTCACAACAGCGGCAAGGTGGAGACAGGGGAGCGGTCCCTCGGCAGACGAATGGCCGTGCACAATGGCCTACTTCCGAGCCACCAGGCTACGCCACGGATGAGACTTGGCAGGTCGCTGCTGAGTCAGAGCAGACCGGCAGGAAGGGGCATGTACTCTAGGACCCCATTTATGGGACTTTAGCTGCAGCACGGAAGTCGTACCACGGGCAGTATTCATTAACATCAGAAGATGGGCTGGCAGGAAAAACCAAACGAAAAACCGACACTGAACACACACACGTGACTGGAAACGCTCAGAGGCCCCGGGGCTAGCTTGGGTCTGGGCACTAGCAGCGGCCGTGGGCTGCTGGCTAAGTGGCGTGTTGTGAGCAGCCGTCACCAGTGGGGGACTTGCCAGACCCTGAGCAAGCCCCAGCGTGGTTTAATCATCGTGGTGGCCTCCCTAGGGTCATAACATGGTGTGGTGTCCATTTTCCAGACCATAAAACAAAGGGGCAGGGCTGGCCGAGGCCCGCGGCTGAGCTGTTGAGGTTTAGAGACGAGGGCGCTGGTGAGAGAGGATGGGAAAGCACTCTACAGAGTATAAAATATTACGACGCTATAAAGTACTGTCTGAACTGTTTTCATAAACGGGCCCAGGAGACTATGACAGAGGAGTAAGTTCGACGCCCGGAGAGAACCCTGCGGCCACCGGGGGGCAGCGCGCGCCCACGATCGGCCGGCCCTGCTCCCTCCGGAAAGGAAAGTCCAATTCCTGTTTGGTTGCAGGAAAGCCAGGCCCACGGAACCACCCGGGGACAATGCGCGCCCCGCCCTGGGCCGGTGCTGCGGGCCGCCGCTGGAGGGCAGAGGACGCTTGAACAGCCCGCGGGCGTTACCTCCTCGGCGCCGGTGACCGAGTACGCGTGTCCCTTCACCAGCTTCTGGAAGGTGACGGCCTCCGAGTCCGCGGCGCTGGTGATCTGCGAACAGGGAGGATCAGCTGCTGTCCCACCTGTCCCACCACCAACACCCCCCAACGCTGGGGGTGACTCGGGCCTTACCATGGGGGCAGCGGGGCCCTGGCCTGGGGGTGAAAGGGTGGGGAGACCTGCATTCCGGACCGAGACTCCGCCCCCTGCCTGCTTTCAGTTACTGAATGGCACCAAGAACACAGATAAAAACCCACAGGGGGCAGCTTAGAGCTGCCCTCTTTGGGTTTCAAGACTGCAAATCCTTTGGGAACCTTGTTCTCTCGTAGCAGCTGGTGGGCTGGAACTGCTGACCTGGCAGTTGGTAGCCCAATGCTTAACCCACTGTGCCACCAGGCCAACCTCCTGTCAGCAACAGGAGGAATGCCTAGATGCGCACTCTGGGGGCGTAGCCCTGAGCCAGCTGCAGGCATGCCTGCCCACATGTACTATGTGTCTGTATCATGGATGTCCCTGCCCCAGGCCTGGCTAGGCCAGCATCACGGTGTATGATGTTAGGGGTTCAGGGCCTGAGCTCAACCCCCCCAACCCCTCCTCTCTCCATCTACTCTGAAAAAGGTGGCTATTTTGGTCTTGGTCACTGGGGAGAAGGCCTCGCCGCACAAAGGGGCTTTTTCCTTGCCAAGGTCTGCAGGATAAACACGGGGCGTCTCCGCCTACAGCCCGGCAGCACCAGTCTTTCTAACCTCTGTCCCTGCAGGCATGGGGTCCTGGGCAGGACAGGGCTCGGGGCACAGGACACTGCCTCTGGCTCCAGGCTCCTTGGAGTCAGGACACCATGCCCACCTCCCTTCCCCAGCAGGAAGAGGAAATAGTTTCTCTCTGGGCCTGCTCACGGCTCCCCGTGGGTCCTTTAGTCCTGGAACTGAGTGTGGCTCTTCATTCTGACTAATGCAGGGCAGGGGTCTTCCTGAAAACCATGCTCTGGGGCGGTCATTCAGAGGGGGCTGCGAGTTGAGGAGCGGGCTGGGGTAGAAATGTCTGGAAGCCCTGTTATCATCACGTAGCCAGTCTGGCTGTTACCCAGACCCAACATTCTCTTGGAGCGCTGCAGACAGTGATAGGGTGGGCCGGCTGGGGCTGCTCTCATAAGGAAGGAGCCATGGTCTCCACAGCCGTGGCGGGCACGGAGGCCTGGACTTACATCAATGGAGCAGCCCAGGAGAGAGCCCTTCTCCAGAGCCTTCTGGATGATCTTGAAGAGGTTGGGAGGGGCCTTCTTCAACTCGTACCACTCAGCGATGCCTCCGGTGAAGTCCTCAAAGCCCTCAGTGGTGGAGCCCCCCGAGAGCGCCTCATAGCACCCGTTGACCCTGCAGGAGGGAAACAGACGCTCCTGATTGCCCGGTGCGACATGCAGATTCTCCAGGCGGGTGCCGCCTCCACAGTCACCGTCTCCCTGGGACTCGGAGAAGTTTGTAAAAGGAGCTCACAGAGTTTCCGAGAAGGAAGGCTCGTGGTGATGTGCCAGTCTGATGCCCCACATCCTAGCAGGAGCCGGCAGGTGGGCACACTGGCTGCTGGGCATTAACAGCTTAAAATGCGACAA
Organism: Tenrec ecaudatus; assembly: GCF_050624435.1. Classification (NCBI taxonomy): domain Eukaryota; kingdom Metazoa; phylum Chordata; class Mammalia; order Afrosoricida; family Tenrecidae; genus Tenrec; species Tenrec ecaudatus. The sequence goes on along the minus strand of NC_134530.1, from coordinate 246,418,891 downwards.
CCACCCCATCACAACAGCAGTCTCCCACAAAAGGAGACTCTGTGTGGACATGGGCGTATTGATCCTAGCCCGGGAGTGGGGGGAGCAGAAGGGGGTGGTGTCTGGTGACTTCTCTACCCCTTGAGCCACCCCCAGGCCCCAGGTCTCACAGGTGTGTGCTGAATCCCAGCTATTCCGAGGCAACGGGTAGAGGAACAGAAGCCCGCCCTCTGTCTTGAATCCAGGGGCTTTAGTGGAGGGGCCTGGCTGCACCGCCAGGGCAAGACCAGCCTGGAGAGGGGCCAATTGGGTTTCCCTGATGCAAACACTGGCCAAGCAGTCAGGAGAAGGAGCAGTTGGGAGGGGTGTGCAGGAACCGTTTTTATCAGTGACCCCAAAGATGGTAGTCCAAGTCACATCACACACACACACGCACACACACACACACACACGACAGCAGCAAACTCATTGCTGGACGGTCGATTCTGACATGGGTGACCCAGGAGTGAGAGTACCATGATTCTCCACAGTGTCTTCTTGGCTGTCATCTCTATGCAAACAGACCCCCAGGCCTCTCTTGGAGAGTGCCACTGGGTGGTCTCAAACTGCCACCCTTTTGAGTAGCAGCTGGGTGCAAACTATACAGGTTAAACTGAAAGAACCAAACTTGCTGCCATCGAGTTGGTGCCAACTCATAGAGACCCTGTAGGATGGGGTAGAGCGGCAGCTGTGGGATTCTTGAGATTGGAATTCTTTTTTTTTTTAAAAATCATTATATTGGAGGTTTGTACAACTCTTATCACAATCCATACATGAGGCTGGACTTCTTTATGGGAGTGGAAAGCACCGTCTTTCTCCCTCAGAGCAGCTGGTGGTTTTGAACTGCTGACCTTGTGCTTAGCAGGACTCCCTTTTTGGTCACCCAGGGTCCTTATGTTCTGGGAACGTTTCCATAATCATCATCATCATTTTTGTCCATTTGCCAAAACTCTGTCTGTAATGTACCCTGCCAAGGAGACACAGCATCCTTCTCCAGGTGACCACAGCCAGGGCCGTAGCTGGTCCCTGTGCCTGGGGCGGAACATGGCAATGCCCGTCGGGTATCAGTGTGATGGGCCCAGGCACATCTTCCTCTAGCTAGAGCCTGATTTGGGCTAATGTAGCCCTATAGTGTGGGCCTTCTATTCACAGCACTACATCTCCCCATATACCGGTCACACAGGTCGCTTGCAGAGAGTGCACAGGACACAAATTCCTGTGGGGTTTACAAAAAACCCCACACAAACCGAGTGCATTCTCTGCATCAACATATGGCCTCCCTTGGAGGCGGTTTTGGACTCCAGGGCTGAGCTGCGTGAGGGTGGGCGCCCTGGGGCAGGGCTGTGGTCACTTACTTGGCATAGGCCTTCTCCAGCAGGGCGCTCCAGAACTCGCTCCCCTCGGCAGAGTGCACAAAGAGCAGCTCCCCGTCCTTGGTGGGCAGCCTGTCGTCCACCACCACCTCCACCCACTCGCCGTACTGCCAGAACTGCGGGCCGACGGGAGAAATGGGGGGGGGGGGGTTGGGGGAGGCTGGCAGCAGAGTCCTGGGCAGCACGGGGCTCCTGCCTAGCCCAGTCCATCACGGCAGTTTCCAGGAGCCCCATCCTGGTAGCAATGCTCCAAGGAGCTGAGCACAGAAGGCTTGTCTCTCCTTCCCAATCCACACCCCTGCCTAGCATCCTGCTGGCCCCTTGGGGGCTCCGATCCACAGCCACCTGATGGGTAAGGTCCCATGTCAGCGTCAAAGATGCTCATGCTCCAGCCCATCTCACCGAGCCTCTCCCAGTTTTCCGCTGGCCTTCGAGCCTTTTAACCTACTGCTTGGTGATCGTATCACACGAGTCTTACTTGACCAGGACGAAGGGAGGACCTGGACGCTCTGTCTCAGACCTCAAACCACCGGCTCATTCTAAGAGGTGGCCCTTCCTTTCCTGGACCCCCTGAGCTACCCCAACTGGCGGTCACCAAGGAGACTCCCCAGAGCCATTGTTATGGGGACTCATGTCAGAGGCAGGCCAGCGAGCTCCCTGCACTCCCGGTGCCCTTTGGAGAACAGCACAGGCCCCAGGGGTCTACAATACAAACACGGGGCGGGGCGGAGGTAGCATGAACTGTGCTCCCATGGCCAGGACCTGTGGAGAAGAAAGCTGCGTGGACTCAAGTCACCTGGAAGCGGAAGATGCCCGCGTAGTTTTCCTGGAAGCTCTGGTCAAAGGGCACGACTCGAGCCAGGACTTCTTCATTCAAGGTGAGGGAGGCAATGGCTGCCAGTAGCCAGCAGTCACCTGTGGACACAGCACAAGGAGCTGCCATCAGAGGAGCCTGGGCGCCCGGGCGACGCCAACAATCTTGTCCCACTGCTGGGAGCTCAGAGCCTGAGTCGGCAGGGGCAGTGCTCATCTTAAGGCTGGGCAGGAGGGTGCGGGTGGCATTTTGAAGGAAATGCTAAGGAAGAGGAAGAGCCTGGTGGTGTCACGCAGCTCTAAACCACCCGCAGTTCCGCCGAAGAAAGACCGGGCTGTCTGCTCCGGCAAACAGTTCCTGTCTCGGAAACCCACAGGGGGTGCTGTGCATCCACCCTGACTGGATGGCAGCGGGTTTGATTTGGGTTTGGCTGGCTAAGGAAGAGATGCTTGTGGTGGTCGAGAGTCCCTAGCTGCCAACCGAAAGTCTGGGTGTTTGAGTCCACCGAGAGGGGCATTGAAGAAAGGCCTGACAATCTACCTGCAGAAAAATGAGCCCATCATAGCCCTGTAAAGCACAGTTCTGCTCTGACACACGTGGGGTCACCAGGCGTCAGAGCGGACTTGATGGCCACTGGTTTGTGGTGAGGTGGGACTGGGAGGGAACTCATTCCCTGAAAGATCAGCCCCTCCATGGGGGTGGGGTGGGGGTTCTCAGGACCCAGCGCAGTGCTGTGCAGAGCACGGGCTCCGCGGAGAACACCGTGCAGTGAAGGGATCGAATCCTCTGCACAGCCTTCTGAGAAAGGGGGCCTCCAGGGTAGGCTCTGAGTCAGAGAGAGATACATGGAGTGATGGGTCATAGGAGGAGTCTCCATCTCCGAGTAAGGGCTCGGAGAAAGGGGAGGCAGCAAGAGAAATATCGAGCGACGGTATGGCAGTACAGGAGCGGCCCGCTTGAGCATCATAGGAGGTGTGTCAGGCCAGACACCTGCGAGGGTGTGGGGACAAAGGAGCAGGCAGCATTTTGGGGCCTGGGTACCGTGCAGGGGGCGGGCAAGATGGGACAGCCAGCTCCCTCTCTGGCCTCATGCCCTTCCCCAGAGAGTGGACACGTGTGGGGTGGGCAAGGAGTTGAGTGAGGCGCCTGTGCGGACCCTGGCAGTGGCTCGGTGAATGACACGTGTCAGGATCCACGGCCAGATAAGATGGCTCAGGGGAGGGGGTCATGTCACCACAAAACGAAAGAAGGCTCAGCCTGATGGTATAGGGTTTATGTATTGGGCTGCTAACTTCAAGGTCAGCAGTTCAAAACCACCAGCCTGTACTTGGAAGAGTTGGGGTCTCAGAAACCCACAGGGGCAGTGCTACCCAGTCCTGCGGGGTCCCTATGAGGCACCACCGCCTGGATGGCAGAGTTTGGTTTGGGATTAGGAAAGTGGACGATGGAGTTTGCTCGATGCTTGAAGAGTGCGCTATCACACTATTACAGTAAAGGCAGTGGGCCTCGGCTCGGTGCAGGTTTGCTGTTCGGTGTGGGGCTTTGGACAGGTTCATTCTGGTTGGGTTCCCTGCTCAGAATTGGTACTTCCAGCCCAGATATACTGAATCCACATCCCACTTAACAAATGCTATAAAAATCTGTAAGATCAATGAGAATTTCCCAGGGATCTTTTAAAATATAGAGATCCTTACCAAGTACCTCTAGGGGAGAAAGCAAATTCTCAGCAGAGGGTTGGGCTGAAATGAACCGGTCCAAAGCCCTGGCTTCACAGACTTTTGCTAATTGGCAGGTCTATTAAAAATGTTTTTACATGCAATTATAATGTAATTTTTAAAAACCTCACCATTATCGCATTGATGCCAACCCATAGTGACCCTATAGAGCAGGGCAGACTGTCCCGGTGGGTTCCTGAAACTGTCACTCTGTATGGGAGGAAAAAGCCTTCCTCGTCTTCCTCCCAAGGAGTGTCGGCCACGGCTTTGGACTTTTCAGTTATGTGAGTATGAATGACTAATGTCCCCATTTTCTTCCCCTTACCCGGGGTGGGAGCTCTTGCCTCTTTAGCAATAGGGGGGCCTTGGGAAATCGCCATCACTCACTCAGCCATTGTTGAAGGAGCTTCATATCCATTGGTGATCCAGGGGAGCTCTACCAGTATCATCTCCATGTTAAAGTGAGCCTACGGAGACTCAGAGCGGTTGATGTGCAAGACCAAAGCTAACAGCCACGCGTTTAGAAAGCATGCTGTTACTATCTGCCAGAGGGCAGCGGTGGTTCTCAGGAAGAGCGCACACCCTCCACGCAGGAGGCCCAGGTTCAATTCCTGGCCAAGGCAACCCATATACAGTCAGGGCTTGTCAGTGGAGCGCTTGCAGGTTGCTAAGGCGCTAAACAGGCTTCCAGCCAATTCGCAACTAAGTGAACTAGCAAGAGAGGCCTGGTGATCAGATTCTGAAAACCAGGCAGTGAAAACCCTAGGCATTCCAACAGTTGGATCCCCATGGACGGTGCAGGATCGGCCAGACTCATTCTGGTGTGCACGGGTGGGGTTGCCATGGGTAGGGGCTGGCTGCTGTGATAGCAGCTAACAACATGTCTGAGAGTTCAGAAGCAGCGAGGACTTGGTGCGAGTCATGGGACAGCCTCTTTGTGAGAGATGCTGACATGATAGCAAGGGATTTTTTGAGAGAAATGGAAGGGGCCAAGAAGAGTTCAGCTGCCAGGCTGTCCGTAAAACAGAGGTCCTTCAAGGTCATCTTTGTGTATCTATGGCTCTCACGCCAACCTCACAGGACTATCCATTCTTGAGGACTGAGGGGGTCGGCAGCCCCCCTCCCCGACCTCCCCCACGCGCCTGCGCCTCTAACATCATATCTTCTCATGGCTTTAGTCCTTCCTTGGAAACCTGGGAGTGCCTGCTGCTTGTTTTTCTTTTGTTTTAACATTTTGTTGTACGCTGGGTGAAAGTTTACCCATCAGATTAGTTTCACATTCCATGGCACATACACAAATTGTCCCATGACAGAGGCTGCCACCCCTGCCCCGTGTCAGCACCCTCCCTGTCCGCCCTGGGCTCTCCCGTAGTTCCTTAGTCTGGGCTCTGTGCCCTCTTGCCCTCTCACCTTTGCTTTGGGCCACCTGTTGCCCTGGGGTCTAGGATGCTGCCGATTCAAAGGAGCACATTCCTCACTCCTTACTGTTATTTCTTGGTCAGCCTATTGGCTGAAAGGTGACTTCTGGGCCTGTCTTCAGTTCATACTTGGAAGGGGTTCTTAGGGAAATCATCTCAGAGGTTCCTCTATTTTTCAAAAAGTAAAATTGCTTTTTGTTCTCCACATGTCTCATGCTGTAGCTGGGGCCCTCTGTGGTGTCCCTGGTCAGAGTGATAAGTAGGAGATGCCAGGCACCATCCAGCTCTGACCTCAGGCTAGAGTAGGTGTGGTTCATGTGACTTCTGGGATTAGCCTGTGGGCTGATTGCTTCCTTGAGCTCTTGGCTCCCTTCACTCCCCTTTGTTCCCCGCAGGGAGAGATCAACAGCTGTATCTTGGATGGCCACTGCTAAGCTCTTAAGGCCCAGGATGCACCTCACTAAACTAGAATGTAGAACATCATCTTCATGAACTATGCTATACCAGTTGACCTAGATGTACCTACCCACTTCCCATCATCCCCCCACCATTGGTCTTTAGCCTTCAGACTTGGCAACTCAGTCCTATGAGGTGTTTGGTTATGTTTAAGAAAATCAGTCAATCTGAAAAACAGCCAGTGAAAACCCCATGAATAACCGTCTTCTACACACTTTGCTAGGAGCCTTGCTGGTGTAGTGGTTAGGAGTTGGGTTACAATCTGCAAGGTCGGCAGTTCAAAACCACCAGCAGCTCCACAGGAGAAAGACAAGGCTTTCTATTCCTGTAAACAGTTACAGAATCAGAAACTCACAGGGGTAGTTGTCTTAAAGGGTCAAGATGAGCCAGTATTGACTGGATGGGAGTGAATATGTGCATTGTGACATGCGTGTCTATGAATATATGTGTAGCACATACAAATATATGTGTCCTAGCTAGCATCCATAGCTACCTGTGTCTCTGCTCACACATCGTTGTTTCTTATCGCTGTGGCTGCAGGATTTTATGAGTCACCGTGTGTGCGGTAGTGGTCTTGTGTGCCTCTCAGTGTCTTCCTTTGCCTTGGTCACCTTGTGCTGGCGTCTCCCATACTGAGTACTGCCTTTCCCTTCAACTGAATTACAACACATGTCTCCGATGGAGTGGCAGTTACACATTGAGCTGCTAATTGCAACGCCGGCAGTTCAAAAGCACCAGCCCCTCGGCAGGAGGAAGACTGGTCGTTCTATTCTCATAACTAGTCATGCAAACACCCAGGGGTGGTTCTTTCCTGTCCTAGAGGGTCGCTAGGACTTGACATCTACCCAATGGCCATGAGTTTGGGGGTTTGGGGCACTGTCTGGTTAGTGATTCTGCCTTCCTTCCCCTCTTATTCCCATTAGCCCACAAAGAATATTTCTCTTTCTGTGTTTAAACCTGTTCTTTCCTTTTTTTTGGGGGGGGGGCGGGCAGTGAAGAAGCATAATTTACATGTTTATATATTTTATAAAGTCCTTAACACTTCCACAGTGCATGTGTGTGTATATATATATATAGATATAGATATAGATAGATACAGATATAGATATATAAAAAAAATGCTTGACTAGAAAACTCTGGTGAGAGTTTTAAGAGAGACCTACCCTGGAAGGAAATAGTGTATTAAAATCTCATCAATTACTAAAGTTACAACATGACCCAGGTCTTTGCTTTCTTTCAGCCAAAAGAAACATGCTTGAGGATATGCGTAGCTCATTCTCTTGTCAGAAACAATGTGCTACAACCAACTCTTAAAGTATGCACCTGAGAACAAGTTTCAAAATCTACAGGTAAGCATTTTCCATCCTGGCAGCCATCTGTAAAATGCATGCGTCACTGTAACGACTCCTTATTTCCAGAGAGTATTCTTGACTGTTTACTAGCCAGGCTAGTATTTGTCCTCCGTGATTGACTTTTTTTCATTCAGGATGATGCACTCCAGGTTCATCCATGTTGTGAGAGGTCCCATGGATTCCCCACTGTTCTGTAACACTGTGTCCTATCCCTTTGAATGTACGCAGCAGCCCAGTGTGTTTCAGCCCACCCATCTCCACTGCTGGTGGCTTAAGCTGTCTCCGTCATTTTGCTCTGTGAACAGTGCTGCCACGGGATGGGTGTGCACACGTCCGCTGGTATCACAGCTCTTGCTTCTCCAGGACACAGACCTACGGGTGGGATTCCCAGATCGTACAATAGTCTTATTTCTAGCCTTTTAAGGAAGCATCTTCCCATTTTCCATAGTGGTTGCACCAGTTTACAGCCCCTCCAGGACTATACCAGATTTCCAACATCCCCCGCCCCTTGTCCATAGTTGCCATTTTTAAAAACCCATAGACAAAATGCCTATTTTATTTGGATGGAAATAATCTGCACAAAATTCATTTTCTTCACCAAAAGTACCAGTGATATTTCCTGTATTACTCCTAGATAAGTCACCAAACACTTGTTTTTATAGGCTTTCTAGGGTTTTGTTTACAGATCAAGATCCAAACTCACTGCCATCAAGTCTATGCCGGCTCATAGCAACCCAATCGGACAGGGTAGAACTGCCCCTGCTGGTTTCCTGCATGGTAACTCTTGATGGGCGTGGAAAGTCCCGTCTTTCTCCAGACAAATCGCGATAGGACAGTAGATAAAGTCAAGTAAAAAGAGGAAAACAAATCGATCAGTTGTGAGTGTCCATGGACTATGGGACGGACGTGTGCAGCGTGCTCTTGCTAAGAGGGCTAAGAAAGCATAGCTCAACAAAGGCAGGTAAACAGCAGCAGGCAGACAGACGTGCTGCAGTAGTGCTCAGACCCCCCACTAGAACCGGAATGCTAACTTGTTCCTTTGGGTTCAGTTGATAAAGACGAAATCGACTCTGAAGTCCTTGTTTGGTGAGCTCATCATTGTCTCCCTCACTAGTCATTATAGATTTTTAACATCTTAAACCTCCCACTGAGTCAAAGATCTCAAAGGCCTTTCAATTCATTGTTACATTTTGTAAATATATTCCTTCCTCCCACACCTCTTCAAAATTAGTCCTTTCTTACCCCCTCCCTTCGAATCCCACCCACCCCAAAATGAGGCTCTTAAAAGAACTGTGTTGCAATACCGAATAATTGGATTCATAAGGATAATAAATATCATGTCTAAAGATGGCTACACTCCAGAGTCAACTCTGTAGAGATCACAGAGAAACAGTGTAGTGCTTTCATGCTGTCTTCTGGAAGAACAGATACACTTTCCAAGCACAAAAGTTCAGAGAGGGGCCATTTACATAGGTAGATAATCAATGGCAAATGTATTCGTTTAGAGCCTGTGTTGGTTAAGGTTGTGTGTCAACTTGACTGGGTTAAGATGTAGTCATCCTCCATGAGGAGATCTGCTAGAAGCAGCCAATCAACTGAAAGGAGTTCCCTTGGGGGGTAGGGAGTGGTGTCTGCTTCCATTATATGTGGATCTGCTGGCAAGGCTTGACCCTGGAGAGTTTTCATCAAGCTTCACAAGACAGGAAACCTACAGAGTCCTCTCTCAGTGTGGTAGTTATATAATCTGGTGTCAACTTGTGGAGGGGTGGAGTCTAGCCTGTCAATCAGGTCGCAGCTTGATGACCTCATTTGGAGGCACTATGGAGATAAATAGCTCACTGGAGGCCAGATACCCTCGCTCCCTGCAACACATAACTGGTGATGAGCCTGATGGAGCTACACTAGAGTCCAGGAACTGAAAGAACCATGTGGAGACCTTGTCAGTGCTGAGATGCTTCCACTGGATCCACAAGACTTCCCACCCACTGACCTGTGATCTTCCTGCATTCGGCATCACTGCATGTTTTGTGTGAGCCTGAAGAGGAATTTATAGATTGGTATTGGACATATGGGCTAATATTGGATTTATGGACTTAATCTGGACTGGGCTGGGATGTTTTCCTAATATACAATTCCTTTTTGATATAAAGTTCTCTATTACACACATATGCATGTCTAGGAATTTGTTTCTCTAGTCCACCCAGACCAACATATTCAGGTTATGAGACACAGACATGTCTCACCAGCACAGGTGCGGCTATGCTTTGCTGCTGTGCCCACTGCATCTCTCACTACCCGGAGAGATCCTTCCTGAAGGCAGCTCTGGAGATCTTGAGCAACTGTCTCTAGGGGGCTTTAGAGAGAACAGTGAGTAAACTGCTGTGTCCCAAAGCACCTTCCTAAAACCTGTACCCTAGAGTTCACCCAGTGCTCCACCAGAGCTGGAAGCTGATCAGGGGAAGAGGCCTTCTGGGCTCAGCCGCCTCCTGACCACCAGAGGGATGCTTGGCTTTCCCGTGAGAATCAAAAGTCCGAAAAAGACTTTAGGTATCTTTGTCTCCTAATGTCTTTGCTTTGTTTGTTTGTTTGTTTGTGTACAATGTCTTACTCTTGTCCATCTTCTGTGCTGAGATTCTGGGCACTGCTGTTTCTTTCTTTAGGCTTTTGTTTCTGGTCAGAAATATTATGTCACACTTCCCCACGCCCCCCCCCCCCCAAAATATCATGTTCGCTCAATTCTTGCATTCATTTTCTCAAATCCTGTTGGTATAACTTTATCTCGAAGGAATGTGGGACAGGGTCTACTTTTACGGATCCTAGAGAGCTCATACAGCCTGACGCCTACCCAGTCCTTTCTTGTGTTTCCCAGGTGTTTACTCCTCTAAGCCAGCTCTCCAACCACTTCTGGCATCTGGCCAGCCCCCGAGGAAGACCAGGTCGGAGTGTGTACTCTTCAACATGCAGCTGGAGGCAGCACGCAGCCTGTCGGCGCGTCAGGGCTGGCGTGGAGTGAGGCGATGTCTCACTGTAGCTTGATTTGCACCTTCTAACGGCTGGTGGCAAGCATCTCTCCCGTCATGGGTTTCTTTGCTACCAGGATGTCTTCTTTGGTGAAGTGTTTATTCATGTGTTTGCCTATTTTAAACTGGGTTGTCTTTTCATTGTTGATGTGTTGACATTTTCTATAAATCAGACCCTTCTCAGACAAGTGGGGTCAAAATGTGTTCCCAGGGAGTGGTTCCTTTTCAGCCTTTGGTTCAGTCTTTTTCTTAGCAGTCAGTGAGTTAGTAGGTTGGTAGGTTTCAGGCATCTAGCGTGTGTATCTCTGGCAGCCTGTGCAGGATATTGTAAGTTAGGTTTGATTGTCTGTTCGTGCCATTAATGAGGGTCCCTGGCATTGTTTTGTTTGATTCTTATTTTTCTTGAGCTTCTTGGAGATTTTCAAGGAATCTGGAAAAACGTATTTAGTTGACCCTGCGATGCCAGGGGATAGCACAGACTTGTTTGTGAGTATGATGGGCCCAAGTACATGGATTCCAGCCACGGGGTGTCTGCAGGGAGTCACGGGTTTCTGTGTATGGCCCACTCCTGAGAAGGGAGTCACGGGTTTCCGTGTATGGCCCACTCCTGAGAAGGGAGTCACGGGTTTCCGTGTATGGCCCACTTCTGAGAAGGGAGTCACGGGTTTCTGTGTATGGCCCACTCCTGAGCAGCCTCATAATAGCTTCCCTGGTCTGTATGGGTTGAGGGATGTCCATTTCAGCACCACCCCTACTCTGGGTGCCACTGTGTTACGTGGCATTTGTGTACAATAGAGCAGTACATAAACACATACATTTCTACAGGACCTGTGACAGCTGACCCACTGCCACGCATGGGGCAATGACTGTGATGGAATGCACACAGGTTTGGCACTAGGTATCGGCACCCAATATTCTGTAGGTCACCACCCAGGGCAGACTCAGAGTGCAGAGCCTGGCTCACCACCAGCCTGGGTGCTCCAATCTGCTCCCCCACATCTTAGAAGCACTTGTCCTCCTGCCCTGGGTGGGAGCAGGGCCCCACCACCCCTGGTCCTCTGTAGAGGAGTCCCGTCTAGAATCCCTTGCCATTTCAAGCCCGTTTGTTTCCTTGGAAAGGATTCGTGTCCTTGCAGGCTTCCCAGGTGATGAGGCTGTGGTTCTAGGAGAGGGGGTGTAGGGGGAAGGAGAAGAGCGAGCGTCCGATAGGTCCAGGCTGCCAGCCACCACCGAGATGGCACACACCTCCTAAGTAGCTCCCATGGGGACGTTTCGCAGCTTGCGAAGACCATCTGATATGTCTCGTTTGATCCTCTCAAAACTCCTAGGACAGGGGTGTCATTGCTACAAGCACCTTTTGGAGATGCCGAAACTGCAGCTCAGGGCGTTTATACAGGAGGTAGCTAGTAGGTCTCCCATGCAAATCCTCTGCGCCCAGTTTGTTCTACAAAACTTATCTTGCTGGACTTTCCTCTTGGGTATTTAAGCCAGTGGGTCTCAACCTTCCTAATGCCATGACCCTTTAATGGAGGTCCTTATGTTGTGGTGACCCCCCCCAACCATAAAATTATTTTCGTCGGTACCTCATAACTGTAATTTTGCTGTTATGAATCAGGTGACCCCTGTGAAAGGGTCATTTGACCCCCAAAGGGGTCACGACCCACAGGGTCAGAACCGCTGCATTAAGCAGACACATGCTAAGGATAGCCAACTGCAATTCAAATTTAAAACCCAGGGGAACAAGCTGGAAGTCAGCTTCCAGAAACCCCGAATTACAGGTTCATAATCTCACAACCACTGGCCGAGTCCTGGTGGTGCCAGTGGGTAAGGGCTGGGCTGCTACTACCCACTGGCCACTCCCCGGAGAACCACGAGGCGCTCGGTTCCCATAAAGATTTACAAAGGTGCTATGAGTCAGAATGGACTTGATGGCAGTGGATTCCCCCCCAGAAACCCATTGACTCATGAAATGTTAAAAACTCATCGACGAATCAGTGCAGTGTAATTCACTAAGGCAACAGGAGGGTCTGCCATTGCCCAGTCAAGATCCCCCACACTAAAATCATGGGAAGCTAAGCAGGAATAGGAATGATATGGACTTCACAAAGATCCCCAAGTCTGTTATCAGTTCTGAATTCTGGAATCATGGGAGACCTAGAGGCCACTAGGAAGGTGTAAGGATCCCTGGTAGCAGAGTGGTTACTTGATGGGCTGCTAACTTCAAAGTCAGCAGTGCGAAACCACCAGCCACTCTGTGGGAGAAAGAACCACCAGCCACTCTGTGGGAGAAAGATGAGGCTTTCTACTCCCTAAAGATATAGAAACCCGCACCTGAAGTTCTACCTGGATTTAGAAGGTCACTATGAATCAGAATTGACTCAACAGCAGTGAGTTTGAGTAAGGTGTGCGTGTGTGTATTTGAAACCTGTTTTATAGCTCTAATTCCCCTCATGCTTTCTTCACCCCAGCAGTAAAATCAGTCAGAAAGGGATCTGACCCAGCCCATTTCTTTGGTGGAATGTTTGCTGCTATGAATGTTCTCGGTAACAAGAGCTGCAAAGGTCCACATTCACCAAGACTTATTTGGGGCCTGGCCCTGTACTTTAAAGCAGGGATGGGGAACATCTGGCCCACGGGCCGTATAAGGCCCACAAAATCATTCATCCCGGCTAACGTCACACACCTCACCCAAGAGATGCAGTCTCAGCCATTACATTCAGGGTGAGTAAATGAAAGGCTGGACCAGTATCTCTCTCAAATGATGTTATAATATTCAAATGACTCTTGGCTTAAAAATAAGCAAAACCAAACCCCAAAGCTCCCCCAGGCCTGCTTTAGAGGCACTCACAAGTTCTTTCCCTCATTACCACGAAGCACGGCGTTCCCAGGAAGCAAGGCAAGCCTGCCTGAGTTACTCGGTAAGTGAGCACAAGTGGGGCCAGCCGGTCCCTGCGGTGACATACTTTTAATCGTTAACTTTAACAGTCTCCTTTAAAAACAGGCTGGTGCCAATGGTGAACTCACCTGACCAGGACATTCACTTGTGGAGGGTTGCCCTTGAGAGGTGACTGACCGATGCTCCAGCCTCCGGGCATCAGGGTGTTCTCTCATGGAAACAAACTCCCAGCCACCTCCAAGGAGGGTTTGCTCCTCACTGCCGTGTTCTGTTAACCTCCTCAGCCGGCCAGCATCCCTGCGGTGGTGGAGTCCACGTTCCCCAGCGTGGTTTATGAACCCCCTTCTCATCTGCTAGACTCTGCAGTGGCCTGCCGCCATCGAGATGAGCTGGCTGACAGCAGTGGCCTCCCGGCCCAGCACAGCCTGTGAGGGCCACTTATATCCCACTCCAGATGAAGCCAGGCTGGCCCATGCAGGTGCGACTCAGATACTGCAAACTACTTGGAGGTGGTGCCTGCTCTCCCTGCCTTCAGGCCCCAGGTGTGCCTTCCTGTGGCCAAGGTCTCTCCCAAGGTTGCCCCGGATGTTTTCATTGATCTCTATGAAAGACTCTGGACGTTGGGAACAACTCCATGGCTTCAGCTCTGCTCTCCATTCATGTCAGAACCTTCTGTTGGGGGTGGCACCTGGAAGGTCACCCCCCACCCTCACCACAACTAGAGCTTGGCCCACCTCAGGGACCGCCTGACCGATGGCCTTGTAGGGAAGAACTCAACCCTTCTTCTCAGGGTGGATTTTCTGCTTGTTCGAGGTTTGGGGCCATCCTGTCCAGAGACCCCGTCTGTTGGTTCTCTGTGTCCCGCGACGGACCTTTGGGTCTCTTTCCTGTTCACCGCAGGGCAGAGCCATGCTCTCATCCTCCGAGTGTCCGGAGGGTGGTGGCTGCAGGCGTCCTCTGCTGGCCTCTAGGGTCGGAACCCCTCCAGCTGTGTGCACTCCTGTCAACCCCACAGCTGTCATCACCTTGGGCCCCGACTCATGGCAGCCCTGGCATAAAATGCTACCCAGTCTTGACCCATCCCATGATCCGTTAGAGATCTGGCCACTGGATCCATAGGGTGTTCACCGACTGAACTACTTTCAGACCTAGTTTTCCAGACCTTTCTTCCTGTTCTTAGCATGATAGCTCCCCCTTAGCACGATAGCTCAGCATCCTGGCGCCACATAGGCTTCCACTGGTGAACAAGTGGCAGTTGGGCTTGAGGTGCCTTGGCCAGGAATGGAGCCGAAGTCTCCCACGTGGGAGGTGAGCATTCTATATTGAACGCCGTCCATCCTCTCTAGTCATCCACCCTGCAAGATCCACTTGCCCGAGAAGTCATACCTGTGTCAGGCTATCGACTAGAGGGTTGGTTGTACTGGCAAGACTTGGAAAACAACCTAATTTTCTGTAAGGTAAAAAACCAAAAGGCTCACTCCCGTTGTGGTGATTTACAACTCGTGGAGACCCTACAGCACACAGAGCTGACCCTGCGGGTTTCTATGGCAGTCAGATAAAGTCATGTCAACTCAAAGACGTCTACCAGGGCAGGGGTCAATCAGGTCAGCCGGATGTTGTCTCCTTAGAGGGTGGGACTTTCCGTAAGGAGGACCGTGGGAACCTCCCTTCTCCTGCCACTCCATCACCCTTGCTTGCCGGGACTCTGGTGGCCACATCACGAGAGCTGCTGGAGCCCTGCCACGTTTCCACTGACATCAGAGCCACACACACAACCCTGCACTCACGGGCCTGTGGTCCCCTGCATCCTGCATCACTGCACGCGACTGTGTGAGTCTGAAGGGGGCCTTATGGACTAGTATCGGGCTTGTGGACTTGAGTTGGACAGGGCTTGGGATGCTTTCTGGATATATAATGACTTCTTCATATAAAGCTCTTTCCGAAACACAGATGGTTCTCACTAGATTTCTTTCTCTAGGCAACCCAGCCTAACACAGTTTCCAAGACGGTAACTCCTTATAAAGCAGGGGGCAAGGGACCCGATGGTACATCCCGAGAGCAGATTTCCTGCAGACATCAAAAGGAGAGGAGAGGCGCTCTATTTCCTGAGGTGGAATCATGTCTCCGCTGTGTTAAGTACAACGAGGGGAGGCGCAGAGCATGTGGGGCATGCCGTGATTTGTGTGAAAGGAAGAAAGTGTGTTGAAAACAATATCTTAGCCCTCTTCCTAATTGAGACCTGAATCTGAAGTTAGTTTCGTTGCTCCACTAGCTAGCACCAGAACACCCATCTTTCTGTGTGCTTAGACTGTGCTTAGATGACCCTGGGCTAGGGAAGCCCTGATAGCAGTGCACGCAGTTGCCACGCTCAGCAGCTGAAAGGAAGGCGGTTCCAGCCCACCCAGAGGTGCCTCAGAAGAAAGGCCTGGACACCTGTTTTTGAAAAATCCAGTCATTAAACCCTGGAGCACAGTTGTCCTCTGACACACACCGAGTCACCAGGAGATGGAACTGGCCCAGAAAGGGCTTCAACAGATACCCGGCTATGCCAGCTCCCGGAACTTGGGGGAAAAAAAGCTAAGTATCGGTTATGCTACAATGCAAACGATCCCTTGGGGTAGTGGCTCTCCATCATACTTGGTCTATGCTCAACAGGACCCACAGCCAACCAGCCCAATATTCCAGTGCTCCTCAAAGTGAGTTTTGCAGAAATTGGCTCCTCACAAAGTAGCCGGCATTCCTTGAGAAAAGCTCCTCAAATTAAAAAGAAAAAACAACACCCAAAACATGAGCCACGCAAGTTTGGGAAGTAGAGAGTTCTCTCGGTGTAGATGGGGTGGGCCGTGGTCAAGGTAGAAATCTGGCCTCCGTGCCTGACACCAGGGCTCAATTCGTGGCCAAGGTACCTCACGCAAACTACCCCTGTCTGTGTGTGGCTACGATACCAAACAGGTGGGTGTGATTCCGGAATCCACCGCACGGTCCCACCTGCTACCACTCCTGAGAGGGCACCGGACTGGGCAGCCCGGCTTTGAGACGCAGGGCAGTGAGGACCTACACTCAGCTTCACGGTGCAGACACCTCTGGCTCTTCAGAGGCAGACACACTCTGTGACCCTCTCCACGGCGGGGGGAGTGGGCCTAATACGCGGTGTCCCCAGACTGGCTAGACTCTGGAACTCTCCCCCGGTGGCTCCCATAGCTGGTGTCCACGGAGCCCGTGGGAACTGCACGGCTGGCTGGCCAGGGATGCTCTTGTGCTAGTTCACCCTGGTGGATTGTGCAGGAAGCTGGGCTGGCAGCTTGGAGGCTGGCCTTCCCGGCAGGGAGCAGGGAGCACCCCCCACTTCCAAGTATCAACACTGAATGCATGGCCCACCTCTTGTAGCCGTGGGTCCTTCTCACCGCTTCTAGGGTTGCTATTAAGGAGGCCTGGTAGTGCAGTGGGTTCAGTGCTGGACTGCCTAACCAAAGGTCAGCAGTTCTAAACTACCAGCTGCTCTGAGCAAGAGGCGGCTTTCTACTCCTGTAGAAAGTAAGTCTTGGAAACCCACAGGGGCAGGTCTACCTTGCCCCGTGGGTTGCCATGAGTCGGCAGTGACTCGATGGCTGTGTGTTTGTTTTCGGTTAGGCAATTGAACAGCATCTTGTTTGATGTCCAAACCAGCGTGTCTACTTTGCCTCTTGCTGCTGCCGGGTACCAACCCTGGCTTTGCTGCGTTTCGATGCGCGAGGCACTTTGCGTTAACACTTTGACTGCAAACTAAACAGAGAGGTAGCACTGCCACACTCAAGAGACAAGGCGCGTGCAAGATTGGAGGCTGCTGCCCATGAGAAGAAGGATACGCTGTTATGCAGTTGGCTCTCTAGGTAGGAAGTGCAGTACAGGAGCCAGGAACGCAAGAGTTTGTTACGACCACCAAGACTTACGTGTTATAGGTCATTTGTGCACTGGGCCCTTATACATTTAGCAGTGTAATTGCTTTGCATGCGGGAGGCATGAGCAGAGAGAGCCGTGTTGTGTGCCGGAACCCGATTCCTGAGCTCTACTGGAACATTATGGGACCCCAGGGGCATATGCTGGACTGCACCCCACGTTGAACAAGAGCTGCTGCTCGGAAGCTCGGACTCAGCACCTCGTATTTGCCCTTATCCCGTGCGGCCCCGAGTCTCGAGAACACAGCCTGCTGCCTGCCTGCTGTGGGCCGCTGCATGCCATGGACACAAACAGAAGGCGGGCCAGAACTGGAGTGCTACAGACACTTGTCCACCCGTTGGAAAGACTCTGTGTTGCTTTGGCTGCCCGCGATCACGTCTCCTTGCAGCAGCAGGCTGTTGGCCATGCCTGCCACAGATGGCAGAGGACAGGACTCTGCCCCAAGGTTCCGCAGTGGCCCAGTCAGGGACCTGCTCCTGCAGCTGGGATCTCCTCACGCCCTGTTAAGCTTGGTACTTTCCTTTCTGTCTTGAGATGTGCAACCAGGACAGGCCTGAGAGACGGGGCGGTTTTCTGCCCTGCTTCCTCTCTAGAGAAAACTCATGAGTACCCTGCCAGCCTCATGCCAGCAAGGCCCTTAACATAATATCTCAAACCAAACCCACTGCCGTTGAGCCGTTCCACCTGTGGCGCCCCATGTGTTACAATGGAGAACAGCCGTATAGGTGTTCTTGGCTGTGATCTACATGGTAGCAGGTCACCAGCATGCTGCTGAGTAGAGTCACATCACTAACCTTAAGGTCACCCTAGAGTAAAGTGTTTGCACTCCCCCGGGACCTCAGGGCAGCTACAGGTGAGATGCCAGGGGCTTCCTACCCCTCTCTCCCCCAAACCTTCACAACACTGACTCTCAGTTTCTAAACAGCACCAAGGGTCTCTCGTCCCAAGTTCAGGGGAGGGAGTTAGAATACAAGCACCCATGCAAAAGCAACCCCCACAAAAGAGTTACAGCTTCAGAAACCACAGGGCAGTTCTAACCTGTCCTGGAGGTGTGAGTCAGAATCAACCTGGTGACAATGAGTAAGATGACAACGACTGAAGGCAGACATGGGAGAGGGCAACAGGAGTGCTCTGGGGTCCAGAACTGGGATAGGAAGCAGGAACCCAGCATCGCTGAGAAGTGGTTTCCTACCTGACCAAATGGGCTCCCTCCCCAACCCGGGCACAAGGGGCGTCTCAGTGCAGGGTGGCTCATGACTATGTCCTAAGAGATCTGGTCTCACCAGTTCTCAGTCTTGCATCTCACTCCATCCTCTCCTACACCCTTCTTGTCTTCTAGCCCCTAGTGCATGCATGTATTCAAAACAAAACGGGTTCACACATGTCTCTGCGGTCAGTGGACGGCTGCAGACAAGTCTCTTACTAATGCACTTCTCTCAAGTCTCATTAAGGCATGTGTGTTTCTAAGTGTCTGATGAAGATAGTGTCTTTCCAGGGCATCTGCGGGCTCAGTTCAGTTCCAGGGGGAGAGGCCAGCGCAGGAGGTTCTGGCATCCCAAGGAGCCGGACCATCATGAGCATGACTGTAAGGAAGTCTTAAGGAAATGGAAGACTACGTTGGTGAGAAAAAGGCCAAAGATCGTACCCCGAGGGTTTTTCTCTCCCATCAGGACAATGCGCCTGCTCATTCTTCCACAGCAGCAAGGTTCCCCAGCTACCCTAGAGCCCTGATCGTGCCCCTGCACCCTTCTGCTTGACCCCACACTCAGAGAACATTGAACATGAGCGGCGTGAGCGCCCCAATGAGGCCGGAGCTGCTCCTCTGCCGTGGCATGAACTGAAGAGCACAGGGTGCCGTGGGGAAGGGTCAGTGAGGGGTAGGGACCCACATGGAGCTGTGTGGAGAAACAACAGCTTCACACGTTGATACTGTTATTTAATATTTCTGCAGATTTGTAGCAATACTTTCTGACTTACTATCATATATATGCACTATATCTATACCATGTCATTGGCAGTGAGTTTGTATATACAAAAACCCAACTGGCTGCCATCAAGTTGATTCTGGATGAATCCTATAGGACAGAGAACAGCTCCCCTTGGGTGTCCAAGGTTTTAAATCTTTCCAGAAGTAGACAGTCTCATCTTTCTCCCTTGGCGCAGTTGGTGGGTTTGAACCTCAGACCTTGTGGTTAGCAGTTAAATGCATAATTCACTCTACCACCATAGCTCATACACACACATGCACACACAAACGATGGGTTTAGAGGTAAGTAATCTTAAAGTAGAGAATAGAATGGGAAGAAATAAGTGAACCACCTAGAACAGGCATCTAAGTGTGCACTGCTGTTACTTGTAACTTTATCAGTGGGGAAACTGAGGCCCACAAGAGGGCACCTTATGTGGCAAACATGGGCCCCATCTGGCAGCCCTGAACAGAGTGAGGGCTGACGGCAGTGGGGGACCGCGGTGGGAGTGAAAGGACTGTGCCCGCGGAGTGCACATGTGGACATGTCTCCTCCTGTTAAGCACCTGCATTCTTCCGAAGGACCACAAACAACTCACACCCACAACATCCACCGAATTGCCGCAGCCTCCTCATGGATGTCCAACTAGAGCAGTGCTCCACAGGGTTGACAATGGCGGACCCTGCAGAGGCAAGGGCGAGCCCGTTCTTCCTGCCCCTTCTTAGTCTGGAAGCTCCACGGAAACCTCTTCTGCATTCATCGCAACACGTGGGCCTCTGCGGACCGGCAAGGGAGCCGGGGTCTCCGCATGGACCACTTGTCCTCTTTGCGCTAAGAGGGTCCAAATCCTGAGAGTCACGAGTGAGCCCTGAGGATTAAGGAGCTCATGGAGACGAAGGCATGTCCTTGGCATCTCAGAGTGGCCACTGCAGCGGTGCAACACGCCCTCCAGCCCCTCCCTCCTCCAGCTGGACCAAGCCCCTGTCTGGGCACCTCCATGGCTCTCCTCTGCTGGTGGATGGGCCTGGGTACTTTGTGGCCCCCTCTAAGCTTTGTCCCTTCAGGCAGCACCAGACAAGGGGGTCCTTGCTCCCCGTTTCTGTACCAGATGGCCGCCCTCTGTGCTGCCCTGGGAGCGCTTCAGCCTGGTTCAGGGCCTTTGGCAGAGCAGCAGCCTCTGAGGAAGGTCTTCGCTGGGCCAGCAACTGTTTAGTGGGCCCACCCTGGAGCGCCCCTCTAAGCCCTTTGGTTCACGGGGCTCCAAGGGACCCCACCAAGGCTCAGACTCCACTTCTAAAGCACTTGGGACAAGGAGGCCTGAGTCGCACTTTCGGGGCCTTGAGATTTGGGGGCGCCTCACCTCCCCGCCCTCACACAGCCTGGGCCTGCCCCGGTCAGAAGTCATTGCCTCTGTGGAAAAGGACTTTTCAGCTGGCCCCTGGGTGGCTCCCTGAGAGAACCCGGCCACACACAGCCTTCCTGCCACGACAGACACCCCCACCACCCCCAGCAATGAGGGGCACGCCCAGGCCTCCTCGGAGCACACAGCATTCCCAAACAGAGCCTATGAATGGCTGCTTTAAGCCCCAGGAGGCTCTTCTGAAAAGGTAATTCATGGGAGCCCGCCAGTACATTTCCAGAGCAGCCTCTTCCGGCTCCTCCAGCGTGTGGAGGCCAGCCAGGGGTCAGGGGAAGCACTGGACACGCACATTGCGGGCGCCGGCAGTTTTTCTAAGGGGAGACCATAATATTTGTGGTGTGTTGTCTCCTTTTCCTTCCGCTACCCCGGCCTTTGCTCCACAAACAGGAAGTGAGGCAGTGCCCCGGGGAGCCCAGGACTCTGCTGGACCGAGCTGGCTCGTATCCTCCCCGGAGCATTGTCACGCTAGTGTGGCCACTGCCTGCCTCAGACAGTCCCTGCAGCATGGCCTTCCATGGGGTCAGGGAAGTGTCTCTCAGGGCCACTTAGCTCAGTGCCCTGTACAGGGGCACATGTGAAATTACACACACACACACACACACACACACACACACACACACACGAGGTAGAGGAAGACCTTCCTTTTGGAGAAGGTGCACAGCCCCAGCCCCTTCCCGTGCACTTGGTGACGTCTACTTTCCTGTGGCCCATCTCACCGGGGTCACCCATGCGACCCTCAGGGCCCCTGCATCTGCGTCCACTCCACTGCTTGTGTCTCTCCCCGGGTCGTCAGTCGGGCCTCCAGCAATAAGCTGGAAAGGAGGGGCTCTGCTCTCAGACAGACCCTCACCAGGGACGGGGGTGCCAGCTTGAACAGGTGGACAGGGGCTGGAGGAGGAGTCGGGGTCGGCAGAAGCGGGGTTTGGAGCTGGGGCCAGCAGCTGCGGCTGAGAGACCCAACTGGAGGTAGACTGGGGCACTGTCAGGGACAAGGAAGGCCAAGTGCAGAGACCCAAAAGGCATGTGTGTGGGAGGCAAGTCCAGGGCATAGTGGTGTGTGGGACCCTGGGTGATGGAGAGGGCGAGGCAGGAGGGAGCAGCCCAGACTTGTATCTGAGGCTAAGAATCTGAGCAAAGGACCCTGGGCGAGCTTGCCCCCACGTTTCTACTCCTCCTCCTGTGCAGGCAGCGCTGGACACCTGTATGTTCTAGAACGCACCACTCTCCCTCTGCCCCCCTTTCTGAGATGCTCCCCTCCACACTCAGGCCCAGTCGTCCGAAGCCCCTCTGGACCCCTGTGCTGTTCTCCTTCCTGCTCTGACACCGCATCCCAGAGGACCCCCTGCCTGACCACGACCACCGCTGCTACTTGATCCAGTGTGGGACCATTAGCTCTCCCAGAGCTGGGCTTCTGGAAGTCATGTCCAACTGGATCGACGAGAGACACCCAGAGAAGCCTTGGTAGCACAGTAGTTAAAGCATTCGATGGGTCACTGAAACGCAGCAACTGCTCCGAGGGAGAAAGTTGAGGCAGGCGGCTTCTGGAAATGTTCTAGCTTCGGAAACCTGATGGGACGGGTCTGCTCTGCTCCACGGGGTCGCTATATGAGTCTGAACTGGCTTCACCGCCAAGAGCTTAGACCCTCAGAGCAGGAATCCGGGGAGACAGAGGCCCTGGTGCAGCAGGAAGTAGGGGTGGGTGCAGGGGAGAGGGGGGCTTGGGGAACGACCAGGGCAGAGACCAGCAAGGACTGGTTGCATGTGAGGAGAGGAGGCAGGAGCAAGTGTCTGGTGTTGAGAAAGGATGGGGGTTTTGTTTTGTTTTGCCTAAAGTCCCCGTGCACTGTTCTTATAACAGGCGCGCAGTAAAGCCAGCCCAATGGAAGCAGAGGCACCAGGCGCTGGCCTGTGAGCCCGGGGCTGTCTGGCTGCTCAGGCTTTGGCAACACCACTTGCCGGGTGAATGCCATTCCGAAGCCATTAGGATCAGCGAGCTGGTCCCTACTGCTCTGTGTCCAAGCAGCCATGGGCCTCAAGTTGACTGTGTTAATGACACAATTTCATGTCAACTTGATAAAAGAATGAAGGGGTGGAGTCTAGGCTGTTAATCAAGTCACAGCCTGGTGATCCCTACTTGTGGGTGTGACCTTCTCACGAGGATTCTGGGACTTCTTCTCTTCCTCCTTGGAGGCGGGACACACCCTCTCTGTTTCAACTTCCTGTTGACAAAACCACATGGAGCCACACTGATGGCAGCCAGAGCTCTGGAGATGCTTCCACGGCCACTGGATCCACAGGACTTTCCACCCACAGGCCTATGTTCCTCCTGAATTCGGCATCATTGCACGCGCTGCGTTGAGGCTGAAGAGGAATTCATGGGCTAATATCGGATTTATGGGCTAATATAGAACTTATGGACATAATCTGGACTGGGATGTTTTATTGTTGCATAATTACTTCTTGATAGAAAGGTCTCTCTTACACATATATAAGTATCAATGAATTTGTTTCTCTAGGCAAATGACAAGGAAGGCTAACACATTGGCAAATGACACGGAAGGCTGTTACCAGAAGGGGAAGAACCGCGGCACCTTCCAAAGTAGCCACAATTCTGGTTTCACATCTGCTTCCAGAGCCTTGCCATCCCCACCAGGACGTGGCCTCTAGACCTCCTCCCGGCAGGCCTGTCTCAATGAACAGGACAAGGCAGAAGCAGTGCTAGGAGGCCCCAGTGCCAGCCCACCAGAGGGACGCAGCTTCTCAGGCTCTCCCCAGGCACAGCAGACCATGTGCCAAGTCCGGCCACCTGCAAGCCTCCATGGCAGACACCCTTCAGGGACACGGAGGTGCCTGCAGCTGAGATGACCCAGCCCGGCGCTGTTGAGTCTTCCTGGCCTGTGGGTGAGAGCACCTCAGACAATGCCAACCTAAGGCCTGGTCTAACTGCAACTGTGTGGCACCCTGAGAAAGGGTCACTCTGCTGGATCCAGTCACCCTAGCAACAGGGGGTGGGGAAACGATGGTTGTTTGGGGTCACTGAATTAGGGGTGGTTTGTTACTCACTGGAGCTCCTGGGTTAGCGGGTCTGCTCACCCAAAGATCAGAGACTTGAGTGCCCCAGGAGAAAGGCCAGGTGATTGACTTTGGAAAAACTGGCCACCGAAAACCCTGTGGCACGCAGTTCTCCTGTGACACACAAGGGGTCGCCAGGAGCCAGAGTCGGTGGCAACGGGTTTCTGTTACCAGATGCAGATATAGCAGTAGCAGGGAGCCTTCCAGAAACCCGGGTATGGAGCGTGAAGCTTCACAGCAAGGACCTCAGATGCACCTGCTAGTGGCAACCCTCGCAGAAGAGAGGCCAGCGTCAGCTCCCTGCGCCAAGATGGCCCAGGTCCCCAGTCTGTCTGGGTCCTGGGGGTGCCCTGGGCCTGTGGTGACTCAGCCCTCCTGCTGAGAGCAGTGGGAAGGCATCTCGAGGCAGCCAGCAGGAAGCCGGCTTGGCCAGCAGGGAGGCTGGCCAGATCTCCTTTGCCTGCCTCCAGAGAGGGGAGCCCCAACCCCCACATCATCAGACACCCCGCCACGCTGGTCCAACCTGCCTGCTCAGTCTGTGCGTGCGCTGCTCTCCCATGGCGTTTACTGGAAACTGGTGAGGCTGAGGCGAGAGCACACTGCACAGTGAGTGTGCGAGCTTTTTCACCCATCACTCGACCACCACCACCACCACAGCGACCCCAGCTTATTCCAAGAGCCCCATCTACTCCTTGGCCTCTCCCCCCACACCAGGCTCCCCTCCCAATATGGGAATTCTAGCTGTCCAATGCTCCCAGCCCACCCCAGCGGTTCTTCCTGTTTCCACACCACTCTGCCGAATTCCGCTCCAGGTCAGAGGTTCTCATCTGGGGCCCTTCCCACCACCCGCCTGCCAGTGTGTCGTGCTGTGGTGGCCTGTGATCCCGGAAGCTATGCTGCCTGTGCTTCTGATACCTCCAGAGGTACCTACTGTGGGCAGGGTCCAGGGCAGCTTCTGCAGTAAGAGACTGGGAAGAAAGGCCTGGGGATCTACTTCCGAAAAGTAGCCCATGCAACCCTGTTACCTGACAGATGAGCCCCCCCTACCCCCTACCCCAGGCCGGAGGGGACTAAACACACAGGGGCTGCGACCGTGGACTGGAGGACCTGGGTGGCTGTGACCATGGCGTAGGCTGGGCAATGCTCCCCTCTGCTACGATGGGGGTCGCTGCCAGGAGCTGGAGTTGGCACAGTGGCAACTGACATCAGCAAGGGGATATTTGGCCATGCATGGGAGAAAGTCAGCCTTCCTTCTCTCCTGAGATTTCCAACCAAGAGACTAACAGGGGCAGCAGCTCCACTAGGTCCTAATGGGTCGGTCGCTGTGATTTGGCATCGACTCGACTTGACAGTGGTGAGTTTGCTTTTGTCTTATTGATTTGTTTTGGTTTGGGACACAGTTTTTCTTTCTTTTTTTAATCATTTAATTGGGGGCTCATACAACTCTTATCACAATCCATACATACATACATCGTGTCAAGCACATTTGTACATTTGTTGCCCTCATCATTCTCAAAACATTTTCTTTCTACTTGAGCCCTTGGTATCAGCTCCTCATTTTCCCCCTCCTTCCCTGCCTCCCCTACTTCATGAATTCTTGATAATTTATAAATTATTATTATTTTGTCATGTCTTACCTTACACTATCCCTTCACCCACTTTTCTGTTGGGGGGTTATATATAGATCCTTGTAATTGGTTCCCCCTTTCTACCCGACCTTTCCTCCACCCTCCCAGTATTGCCACTCTAACCACTGGTCCTGAGGGGTTCATCTGTCCTGGATTCCCTGTGTTTCCAGTTCCTATCTGGTTTAGCCGGATTTGTAAGGTAGAATCATGGTAGTGGGGGGAAGGAAGCATTAAAGAACTAGAGGAAAGTTATATGTTTCATCCTTGCTACACTGCACCCTGACTGGCTCATCTCCTCCCCCACAACCCTTCTGTAAGGGGGTGTCCACTTGCCTATAGATGGGCTTTGGGTCCCCACTCTGCACGCCCCCTCATTCACAATGATACGATTTTTTTGTTCATTGATGCCTGATACCTCATTCCTTTGACACCTCATGATTGCACAGGCTGGTATGCTTCTTCCATGTGGGCTTTGTTGCTTCTGAGCTAGATGGCTGCTTGTTTATCTTCAAGCTTTTAAGACCCCAGACACTATCTCTTTTGATAGCTGGGCACCATCAGCTTTGCTTATGCACACATTTGTCTTCAGCAATCGTGTCAGCAAGGTGAGCATCTTGGAATGCCAGTCTAATAGAACAAAGTGTTCTTGCATTGAGGGAGTACTTGAGTGGAGGCCCAATGCCCATCTGTTACCTTAATACTAAACCTATAAATAAATGCACATAGAGCTATTTCCCCATCCTCATATGAATATATTTACATATGTACATGCCTTTATTTAGACTTCTATAAATGTTCTTTGCCTCCTAGTTATTTCCTCTATTTCCTTTTACTTTCCTCCTGTCCCACTATCATGTTCAGCCTTCATTTGGGTTTCAGTAATTTCTCTCGGTTACATTGCCCTTGATCAAGTCCTACCAGGCCTCCTACACACTCCTTGTCACCGATTTTGGATCACTTGCTGTTCCTCTGTCCTTGGGTTTGTTAATACCACTTCCTTTCCTCCTCCTTCCCCTCTCCTAAGTCCCCCTCCCCCAACTGTTGGTCCCCTTCATCCAGATTGTTTATCCAACTTATCTTATCTAGATAGACTTGCAGAGATAATAATATGCACAAAAAACAAGACAGAGCAAAACAAAGCAAACAAAACAACAACAAAACCAATGACCAAAAAAGAAAGAAAGAAAAGCCTGTAAATAGTTCCAGGTCTGTTTGTTGACCTTTAGGAGTGTTTTCCAGTCCAGTCTGATGGGGTGCCACGCCCTAGCCCCAAGGTCTAATTTTGGTGTACCCTGGGGACTTCCTGCTCTGCCCCTTGCTGTTTGTGCTGTTACATGCTCCTAGTGTTTGACCTCCGTGTGTGTGTGTGTGTGTGTGTGTGGGTGGGGGGGGGGGGTCACATCGGGTGAAATTCCCGCACTGTGTCTCCAGTGTTGTCCTCTGTAGGGCTATGGGGCAGTGAGGATCGTCGTGTCTCATAGTGGGGCCAGCCCTATGGTTCTCTCTGTGCTTTGGTTGCTCTGAGCAGGGATATTGTCCTCAAGGCTTGGTGGGCCAGGATGTGCTCCACAATTGGAGGGGGGGGAGGTGAGTGCTAGCTGATGGGGAGAGACCAAGGATGCTGCTCCCCCTTCCAATGCACAGGACAGTCCCTACAACAGAGAACTCTCTGCCCCAGCACGCCACTGGCACTGAGGGTGAGGCCCTCTGCCCTCTCTCATCATGCCGGCCAGATAACTGGACCACAATGAAGGCTGCTTCTTGAGAGTGGGCGTTTTAACAGCCTCTAGCAGCCTGCAAACTCGCGCTGACTGGCTGCACCACGGTGAATGTCTGATCTCTCAGCAGCCCAGCCCGTGACGGATCTGACGCCTCTTTGCAGGGGGAAGGGAGGGAGAGGAGCCCCTGAAGAAACCACCTGGGGGCACCCCTTCTGAGGCTGGGCAGAAAGCAAGCGGGCTCGCTACAGGAAGTGCACACCCTGCCACCAGATGAGCCAGGCCTGTGAGTCACACATGCTACTCATTTCAAGCCTGGCAGTAGCCCAGAGGAGGACACCCCGAAGCTGGAATTCCCCACATGTGCACAATCACTTCTCATTTTCACAGGAGCAGCCAGTGAGGGTGCTGCTTCCATGGCGGTCGGATCCGGGGTGGAGGCCCCATCGGTGCCCCTCACGGGCAGCCACTGACCCGTCTGTCCGTGGAGGCTGCTGTGCAGCCAGCATGCCCAATGGGTTTCGGCGGAGTGTCCACATTCACGTGGAGCAGGTAGAAAGGCCTGGCAATCTGCTGCAAACCAGCTCACGAAAGCCCCATGGATGGCCATGGGGGGAGGGGCTGTACATTCGGTTGCCAGGAGGCCAGGGCTGAGTCCACACCAGGGTTACTCACCCCTCAGTCCTCACCAACCCCTCAGTGCCTCCCCTCCGTGGGTAGAGCAGACGTGAGACCTGTGCTCAAGCATCAGCACCCAAGCCCCCGGCCCCACCCCTTGCTGCCCTCTCCTAGGCTTTCAGCTGGGGCAGCTTCACTCAGCACAGCCCCACCCAGCCTTCTCCGCTATGGTCCTGGCTGGCAGGAGAGGAAGCTCAGTGGGGTCCCTTTTCTGGCTCTTCAGGAATCCCTGCTGTCACTTCCTGGAGGAAGGGGAGGGCGTATCTATTCTCTCTGAGTCATGAAGGCATTTATAGTGTTGAGCCACAGGGGAAAAAGTCCCACTATGACTGGAACACGCACACACACACACACACACACACGCGCGCGCACACACACATACACAGGCATGACGTTGAAGAGTTTCCCTCTCGGATCCTAACTCCAAGGAGCTCTGGTGGCACTGTGGGTTAGGCGTTGGGCTGTAAACCACACGGCCGAACCCACCACGGGCGAAAGATGAAGCTCGGTGCTCCTCGGAAGAGTTACAGTCTTGGAAAACCTATAGCACTGTGCTTTGCAAAGTGGGTGATACTGCTCCTGGGGAACACTGGCGTGACCCAGGGGGCTGTAAAAGCAGATATCTTTGCATCATCCTGGAGTATGGGTTAGAGTACAAAAGGGTTTAATTGCCAAAGGGGCAATTAAATATATATATTGCGATCTCACTTCACACTTCTCCTACCCAGGCATATGCTCCCCAGCGATGACTTGCAATAAGCATTTCTTAAATCTTTATTGTGCACTGCAGAGCTATCCGCTGTGGCAGACAAAGAGAATTAAACCTCTCAGTGCCCATCAACAGATGCATGGGTAAACCAAACCACACACACACACACACACACACACACACACACACACACACACACACACACTACGGTGCAGCAATAAGGCATAGGGGCTGAGCTCCCAAGATCTATCATAACCTGGGTGAATGTGGAAGACCTGCTGCTGAGTGAAATAAAGCAGTCACCAAAGGACACATGTCATGGGGCTGCGCTGTAAGAAGAAGACAAGCATATGTCCACATAACAGAAACACACCAACATCCCCTGGTGGCTACCAGAGGGAGGGGACCCCCTTGAGACCGTGCCGCGTGTTGCCGGTGGTGATGGGGAAGGTCACAGGGAGTGTGGGCAGAGGATGCACAACTGGCCAGGGTAAATGACGACAACAAGAAGCCTGCAGAACGAAGGCCTTGGGTTTGTAAATGCTAAAAAATAGACACAACTTTTCAACAGTAATATCAACCAAACATATGGGCATGGCTACGTGGTGGATATGCATGCGCATATATGTACAGGAAGGTGTGTGTATCGCTCTCCCATGTGTATATATATTGATATACCTATATATCTATTTCTGCGTGCCCTGGCAGTGTTGTCCAGCAGTGTTGGACTGCTATGCACAAGGCTGTGGTTTAAACCTGCTAGCTCTTTGGGAGGAGGATTAAGCCGTCTACTCCTGTAAAGATTTACAGCCTCGGAAGCCCTATATAGGGTCACTATGAGTTGGAATTGACTTCATGGCAGTGGGTTGATTGATCTTTTTACTTATGTGTGGATATATTTGCGTGCATGTATAAGTGCATCTTTAGGCATATGCATATACATATTGGAGCCCTGGTGGCATAGTGGTTACATGTTGGGCTGCCATCTACCAGGTCAGCAGTTCGAAACCACCAACTGCTCCTTGGGAGAAAGATGGGTTTTCTACTCCCATAAGGAGTTACAGTCTCGGAAACTCACGGGGGCAGTTCCCCCCTGTCTTATAGAGTTGGTAGGAGTCAGCCTCAACTTGATGGCAGTTTCTTTTACATATATATTTGTGTATGTGCACTGCACATATGTATATATATATATATACATACACACACATATATTACATAGGGGCACCCAGACACAACCAAACATCTCATGGGAGTGGCTGACTGGGTTTGAAGGCTTGGGATCAGTTGTGTGGGTCTGTCAGTAACAGTTCATGAACTCTGTGCTCCATATTCTAGTTACAGAAGCAGCTGAACCTTAAAGCTCGTGGGCGGCCATCACCGGGACAGCTGCTCATCTGCAGCCAATGAGAAGGATCCCAAAGAGTCAGAGCAGAAACTCCTCGATAGAATTGTAATCCACAAGAACCACCTCGGTCCTGCAGCAGAAAAACTAGATGGGACCCGGCTTCCAGACCGGCTGGAGTGACAAGGGAAACAATGGCGGAAAAAATGTAGAGCACACCTCAGTTTCTTAAACGAGCCCAGACAGAGTGGACCTTGAGAAGCCAGAAGAGTGCCTGCGAACACTGCTTTGAGATGGTCTTTTAAATTTGGAGCTGATGTCATTCCTAGAGGTCATCTTCCAGCCAAATAACAGGTTACTTTATAAAATAACTAGGGTGCGCCCTAAAAAACAAAATCATCCAGATCAGACTCAACAGAGGGCACTGACCCAAGAGGCAGGAGGAGAGGGTAAGGGAAAGCCGGCCAGGAAACCACAGAATGGCAATGAGAGGGGTGATCCGCCGTGAACAATGTAACCATACGTACAACTGTTGAATACTGTGCACAGACATGGTTGAGTGCTGCGTAAACTTTCACTACAAACACAAGAAAATATCCTGATAAAAGTGTCCACCCTCCCAAGCCTCGGAGGGAGGTGCTACCACTATGTGTTCGGGGTGAGGCCGCCCAGGCTCGAGGAGGGTATCGATTTCCCCGGTGACAGAGCTAGTGAAGTAAGTAGGTGGCAGAGCCGAGAGCTGAGCGAGTGACCACCCGACGCCTGTGCCATCACCCTTAGCCCAGACACTCGGCCCGTGAACGCCGTCTTGCCCTGTGCAGGGTACAGGACGGGGCACTGGACCCCAGGGCTCAGTCGATGTCTCGCCATGAGCCACGTGGGGGTCTTTAAAACGAAACATTCAGATACTCAGTTGTCTGAATCCCACACCCAGGGCCCCACAGCCCCACTTGGCCAGTAGCTACTTTGCTGGAAGGGGCACATAGAGGACATTTCTGTCCTTTCCCCAAAGCTCTACGCACCGTTCTGCTCTGCAGTCGTCCTGCTTGTGCACCTGCAGGTCAGAGCAGCCGAGGAGAGGCTGCCCGCCCTCAGCATGGGCTTGGCCACGCACCCTGGGGCCCTTGAACCCATGTCGCTGCGAACAGCCCTGGTGGGTGAGCGATACTAAGCCGGCTCTAGGGGCTCGAGCTGAGTGTGTACAAGTCAGGGGCTGCCAGGAAAGGAAGAAACCTTAGCATCCTGGCGTGTAGAGCGGGAAGCTAGTGGAAAGGCTTCCTGGGCGGCTCCGGCTCCAGAGGAGAGGGCAGGGAGGGTGAGGGTCCTCACCGCCCGCCTCTTGGGGGCAGGGATGTCCACCAGGGAGAGGATGGTGCCTTGGACATCTGAGGAGGCAGGAACCCCGGGGCAGGCTGGGGCCTGAGTCCCTCTGCCCTATTTATTAAACTGTCTCTGACACAGCAGGGAGGGGAGCTGGGAGCAGGGGCAGCAGCCAACGGGGAGCAGGCTGTGAAAGGCCCTTTATGTCACTAGACAAGGGCAGAGAGGAAGCCATGAGTCAGATACACCTTCCACCTGCCCAGCAGGCTGGCAGGGCCCCAGCGGGGGTGGCAAGGCTGCAGGGAAAGATGGATTTCCTCTCTGCACCAAACCAGCTGACACCCATATCTTTTAGTTGTTCTCCCCCCTCCCCTCATCTTTGCATTAATGTTTTTCCAAAGGTACTGCAAATTGTAACAAAAGGGACTCCTGCGACATACCTGACCAGTACTCCTCCAAACCTTCACCACACCAACCAAACTCACTGCCATAGAGCCAAGTCTGACTCGTGGGACAGGGCAGAACTGCCCCTGTGAGTTTGAGACTGTGACTCTTTTGTAGGAATAGCAAGCCTCACCTTTCTCCCTTGGAGAGGCTGGAGGATTGGAACTGCTGACAATGCCCCACACGGAACCCAGTCTGAGACACTGCCATAGCCCCGGGATGCCTAGGATATGTGACTATGACTAAGTGGAAGGTGGGGTCCTAGGTGGCATCAGTGGCTTGCATCCAACTACTAACCTAGAGGTGGGTGATGGGGACCGACCCAGCAGCACCATGGAAGAAAGGCCTGGTGGTCTGCTTCTACAAAGGTCACCGCCCTGTGGGCCAGTCCTCTGTAATCACACTGATCACTCTGCGCCGGAATCACATGCGAGGGAGTAGGCTGGGTTGGTTTGGTTAACAATAGCCAAGCGTCCTTACCGGTTCACTAGTGATGACATATGAGCATGTCGAGGTGAAGTGTCAGTGTGGAGGAGACTGGGGATGAGGTGTGGGGAGCTCGCTGGGCCTCCATTCTCCTGTCACTCTGAACGGTTCTACAAATGACAGGACTGACAGGCAAATGGGCACCTGGCTTACAAGACGAAGCGTGCGCAGCTACGTTCTGGAGGCTGGCGGTCTCCCAGGTGGCAGCCTTCGCGTTAACCAGAGTCCCCGAGTTTGCCCTTCCAGCCCCTCGCACCCTTCCATTATGGGGTTTTTTTTGGGGGGGGGGCAAAGATGTGACTTCTAACCCAGCGTTCCTTCCTTTCCCTTCACTTCCCATTTGTTCTCCTCCCTCTCCTCCACCATCCTTTCACAGTCTTCCATCATCCGGGTTTCGAATCAGCTCAGGGCTGGGGAGTCTACCACGTGTGTCTGCCTTGGTGAATGCCAATTTTCCCACTGCCACGAGAAGGGTGTCTTGTCAACATTCCCATTTTACAGAAGAGGAAACTGAGGCCCAGAGAGGTTGGGTCATTAGCCCAAAGTCACACAGGCTGGTGAACGGTGGAGGGCGCAGGGGCTGGAAGCTCTCGGAGCTTTTCCCATGGATCTGCCTTCTTCCCCTCTCTCCCTTGCCCAGCTGCACCATGGGAGGGGCGCCCTGCGGCCCAGCACCTCCAGGGGGTGTTCTGGGGCCCCGGACGTGGGGGTGGAGGCCGGTGACCCAGAGAACATTACTGGGTTGCCATGAAATGGAGCGCGTGGTTTCAACAGTTTAGACAGTGTGGGCAGTCTGTCTGGAACACTGCTGCTGTGAGCAAGAAAGGAGGGGCCTGACCTGCGCCCTTCAGGTGCTGTGAGGGGCTGTGGGGGCTGGTGAAGAAATCTCAACAACCCAGTGAACATCCCCAGTGGTCAGAGGAGGCAGAAGGACTATGCTGGGCCGCACAGGGTCACTCCCAGTGGCAATCCCCTGTAAGAATACGTTGCTTCTAGCAATTACAGAGCCAGTTTGAGCTGCAGGCCCCATGCAGGGCTGGCCCAGAGAGGCTCAGTCTGGTCTCCAGCCTCCACTCCAGACGGGCAGAGTTGTCTGGGTTGTGCCCATCCCTAGCACAGCGACACCGGGCACTGTCGACGGCTCAGGGTCGGAGCTGTTCCTCAGGCCTGGGGCTCGGATGACCGTACTGAAGCTCCTGGGAGAGAGGGTGGGAGCCTGGGGATTAAGCCAGGCAGCACAGTGGAGGCCAGTAGAGTACCAGCAACACTACAGGTCCAAGGACACGTGGTCCAGGGTCAGCGGGCACACCAAGGGAGATGCAGGCGGAAGCCAGGGAAGCCTGACGGATGAGTTTTGCTCTGAGATTTTTCACCTCCAAGTGCCTCAGCTCTGACTCTGGGTCGATCAGAGGGGAAACCAGTGGAGAATATCGCATCAGACCAGGGTTTCCACTCCTCTGCCCTGCTTAGCGGTGTGGCCTTGCACGTGACCTCCCCTCTCTGTGCCTCGAGCTTGCTCATCTGCATAGTGAGAGAGAGACAGCTGCCGTCCAGGGGACTCCAATGCCCGGCGGTCTTCTTTCCCCACACAGCTGCTGGGTCCTGTGCCATTCTCTCAGTAGCTGGCAGGTCTAAGTCCATCCCTGTGGTTGGCGGGCTTGCCCATCTCACGGAGGGTGTCCTCGCCTCTCTGGCCTCAATGTCACCAAGCATGACGTTCTCCCCCAGGACCAAGCTCTCCCGACAGCAAGCCCAGAGCTTTAACAGTATTGGGGTGTGTTTCATGAACTTCTCATCAGCGGATGGAAAGGAGGCCCTTGGGCCTTTCTTCCTAGTCTGGCTCAGCCTAGCAACTCCCCCAAAAGAAAAAGCCAAGAGAACAAGAGGGCTGATAGGTGTGACTAAGCAACCACCGCCTTAGGAATAAGACACGAGTTGTAGAGAAAACTTGAAAAGGCTCCACTGTAACCTTGTTTCCACTTGATCTGGTGCACTGGGGCAGGGTGGTGGTGGTGGTGGTGGTGGTGGTGGTGGTGGTGGTGGTGGTGGGGTATCTACGGAGGGGATATTCCCTCAGGAATGGAAGCTCTGCCTGACTCCTCCCCAGATGTGATGCTGGTATTTAAACAGGACTTCCATCAGGTGTTTGTTACCTGGAATCAGGCTCTTAAGATAGTAAATGTGGGGCTGGAGGAAAGTAAAAGGAAATAGAGGAAAGAACTAGTGGGCCAAAGACATTTATAGAGGAATAAATATAGGTATGTATATATGTAAATATATTAATATATGAGAAGGATATAGATCTATGTACATATATTTACATGTTAAGTATTAAGGTAGCAGACGGATATTGGCCTCTATTCAAGTGCTCAATCAGTGCAAGGACAATTTGTTCTAATAACCTGGCATTCTGTGATGCTCACCTTCCTGATACGATCGCTGGAGACAAAATGGGTGCAAATGCAAATATGGTGAAGGAAGCTTAGGGTGTTAGGCTATTAAAGATCTCTAGCATCTGAGGTCTTAAAAGCTTGAAGTTAAACAAGCGACCATCTAGCAGGGAAGCAACAAAGCCCACAGGGAAGAAGCACACCAGCCTGTGTGATCATGAGGTATCGACAGGATCAGGTATCAGAAGATACAAAACAATCATACAGATGTGAATGAGGGGGGCTGAAGTGGAGACCCAAAGCCATCTGTAGAAAATTGGATATTCCCACCACAGAACGGTCTCAAGGAAGAGATGAACACAGCACCAACGAAACCCACAACATTCCTCTAGTTCTTTAATGCTTCTTCTCCCCCGACCCTCACTATTATGACCTCATTCTACCGTACAAATCCACTAGGTTGGTGCATGTACACTGGTGCAGATAAGAGCTGTCGACACACGGAATCCAGGACAGATAAATCGCTCAGGAGCAATAACGATAGTAGCAGTACCATGAGGGTAGGGGGAAGGTTTGAGGAAATGGGGGACAAGGGGGGAACTGATCGCAATGATCGATGAATAACGCCCCCAAGGGGGATGAACAACAGAAATGTTGGTGAAGGGGGACAGCAGATGGTGTAAAATTTGAAAAAAATTGATCAAGGATGGAAGGGTGGGGAGCAAGGAAAAAAAGAGGAGCTGATACCAGGCACTCAAGCAGAAAGAAAATGTCTTGAAAATTAAAATGATGATGGCAACATATGCACAAAGGTGCTTGATATAATTGATTACAGATTGTTATAAGAGCTGCAAGAGGTACCCCCCAATAAAATAATTTATTTTTTTAAAAAGATGTTAAACTTCCAAGTCAATGTTTAGTCCGGGTATGGTAGTTGTCAGAGCCCCCAGGGTTGACTGGGGTAGCCATCGACGTCCAGCCCCGTCCACCTGCATGCCCCCTCACTGCGGGATGGGCAGTGCGCCTGACTTAGGAGGCGAGGAGGGCGAGAGCAGGCAGGAAGGCAGGAGTGGGAGGTGAGCTGGAAGGTAAGAATGCTCTCCAGCTTCAGGAATGCACAAGGAGTCTGATCTCAGAGCAGCCTGGTCGGTGCTCAGCGCATGCCCACCCCACCCTGCCAGCACCAACGCGTTCTTCCTCAGAAGCATTGCTCACGACCTCCCCCTCCCATGCCTGGCCTCAAGATTCACACAGCCACCCTGACCTCCCAGGACTTTCCCCAGACAGAAACAAACTTCATTCCACCCCACGGTGACCCTGGAAGACAGGGTAGAAAGGCTCCAGTGCACGCTGACACTGTTAACTCTGTATGGGAGTAGACAGCCTCTTCTGTCTACCCTGGAGTGGCGGTGTGTTCGAACGACTTACCTACGGTTAGCAGCCCAACACATAACCACTGCGCCACCAGGGCTTCATTGTTAAGCACCATCAAAGTGGTCCTGGCCCCTAGAGACTCTCTGTTCAGCAGGGCCACCTCAGGTGAAATAGACAGGCCCTGGGCTCTGGCAGACTGCATTTGCTGGGAGGACGCCCAAGACCTGTGTCCTCGTCTCTGAAAAGGGCGTGATGGCGGCACCTTCGTTCATTGCAAGCACAGCTTAGTATCTGGCACCTGGACTGTTAGCTGCTGAGTGGGCCAGGGGAGCAGGCCTCACGCTGCTAGGGGACCCACTTTGCCTCTTTGGATTGTCTGAGCCAGTTGAAGCCCAGGGCAGGAAACCGGCTTTTGGTTCATCAGAGCAAACAAATCTGCTCAAGTAATGACAGGCTTGTACTTATTATCACTTATAACAAGGAGGAAGGGATGATGGCATTGCCACACAACACCCTCCCTGCCTGGGGGGCTCTTTGGGAGCACAGGCGGAGGGGCTCTGGGCTCAGGCTGTGCACACGCACCAACCCAGAAAGGAGCCGAGCCGGTGCGCAGCCCCAGAGAGCAGTTCTGGGTGCGTGGTTTGGGCGCTTCAGGTTTAAGCAAAAGCATGCGACGCCGCCAATGGCCAGGCAGAGATAACCCGCTTCCCTTGTTATGGTGCCATGGCGACCAGACTGGCAGGCACGGGTGGGGGTGGGGGGGTGGTTTCCCTGCTTCCCCCTCAGCCCTGAGCACCTGCCTTCATCCTGTTCATACTGAGTCACCTTCCCCTGCCCCGATGGCTTCGTGCCAAGAGAACACGCATACCCCCAGTGGCCCTCAGCCCAGACTCTGTTCCACGGGCTACCCGGTCTTGGCCTGGCAGGGGGTGGATACGGACACCAAGGGTGGCTGTAGCCCGGAACGCCCAGCTCCTCCCTGTGGACACATCTTTGTCACCGTAGCAGTCAGTCTAGTGCAGGGGCCATGCCAGTCACCAGTTGGGCCAACTCCCACACATGGCACCCAGGTGGGGGAGAGGAGACCAGAGCCCCACGGGGACTGCAGTGGTGGACTGCTCAGAAGTCCATTGCCAGGCCTTTCGGGGGACCCAGCCCTTCAGCTGTTTGCCTAGCTGCTGAGCTCCTGGCCCTGGGCGCCATCCTCGGGACAGAGGAGGCCTCGAGCCGAGGATGGGGTGGGTGCTGCTCAGGCCACGGGGCTCGGAGGGCTTCAGGAAATGCAACTCTCAAAGTGGCTTGTGCCCCTACCCCCCCTCCCACTCCTGCCACCACCGCCATGGAGACAAAGCCCCACAGCTCGTATATGGTGCCATCACTTACCCAGGGCCCCTTGGCAGATGTCTGTGCGTGTGGCTCCGCCCACAATGAACTGGGGATCCGCGCTGATCTCCTGGGAAAGAGACCCACAAAATGCTGTCAGTCCACCCAATGCCTGTTTCCCAGGGCCCAGCTGGGGCAAGTCCTTGGTGTCCCTTCCCCAAGTTCCCTTTAAAAGGGCAGTTCTCAGGCCACACCCATGCTCCCATTGTGCTTTCTCCTCATGGTGGCTGCGACCTGACCTCTCCCCCCACCCCCAGCCCCGCCCACCATATGGAGCTGCCCCACCTCTCCTCTGCTCCCAGGTATAAGCTGTTTTGTCAGCATCCCGTGTCTCCCTCCTCCCTCCCCTGCCTTGCCTTTGGCCCTCCATTCTGACGCAGGCATCCTATAGGCCAGAGCAGAGCTGCCCTCTAAGGTCCCAAAGCAGTAATCTAATCTCCTGAGGAGCAGCTGATGTGTTTGAACCATCGACTTTGTGGTTACCAGCCAAGTGCTTAATTGCTGCATCATCAAGGCTATCCTAGGTTTCACCGTATCCCAAGACGACTCCCACCTCATTTCTGAAGCCCGTTACAGTCCCGCCCTCTAGAGTTGTTGTAACCCTGCAGCTTAGTCCTTAATTGTAGATTGTCTTGGGATGCCCCGGGGTTGTTGAGGGGCAAGGGGTGCTTCTGTTGGCTGCTCTGGAATCAGCTCCTGACCCCATGGACAGTGGGGCAAAATGCTGCCCCATGATAACTCGCTGGCTGGACCATCCTATCTGTAGGGTTTCTTTCCACTGGCTGATATTTTCAGTAGTAGACCACCAGACCTTTCTTCCTTGTCTCCAAGCTGCATGGAAACCTGTCCAGCATCGAGCCTTCACTGGCAAATGTGTGGCTGTGCATAAGATGCATAGGCCGGGAGTCAAACCGGAGGCCTCTTCTAGGGTAGAAGGGTTAGCCACTTGACTTCACTCACAGACCCTAACATACGACTGGACTTGGCGCCCCTGTGTGCTGGGTACCTGCTGCCTGGCCCACCGTTGCTTGGTGCCTCCAGAGACACCAGGTGGGCATGATGTCCCCTTCACAGGAGAGGGGGGCGGCATGAGCTCGTGGAGGAAGGCAACGCATCCACAGGGACACAGCGTGTGAGTGGGCAAACCCTGAGCCCCTGGTCTTGGCACAAACGCACACACGCTCTCCGCTCCTGCTCGTCCTCTCACTGAGCCCCCAACAAGTCTCCGAGCCTGTGAGAACCACAGGGCCATGGCCCCACAGGCAGCCCTTTCTGGGTGTGTCCCCAGGTCTTCTCCAGTTCACCCCAAAGCCACAGAGGAAGCCAGTACAAATGGGGCTTGGTTTGCAGGTGTTGATTTTTTACATCTTGTGTCTCTTCTGAGCACTGCAGATGGGGCCACCGCCCCTTTGCACCTCTGCAAGACCCTGTGGCCAGCAGAATGGAGAGTGTGTGCCATGCGTTGCCCTGCAGAAAGCACCTGCAGGGCCTCGCACCCAGGCTGTACTGTCTCCACACTGCCTGTCTCCCTGCTCAGGTTAGCAGGCTCGGGGAATGATGGGCAAAGAGGAGGCTTCTCTGTCGCGCAAGGCCTGCCAGTCAAGCATTTACCAGACTGCTGGAAGAGAAGGGCCTCGTTATTGTAATCATACGGACAATGCTCAGTGTGCTGAGCGCTCACCAAGAAGGATTTTTCCATGGTGTTTTGGAAAGTCTCCCCTGGCCCTGGCAGCCTCCCCAGAGGAGTCAAAGTTCAGCGTGGCCTGCAGGCAGGGCTTCGCAGAGAGCTCAGCATCGCTCTCTGGGGTGGGCTGGGGCTACCAGGGGGAATGGGCCGAGGGCTTGGGCTTCACAGATAATTCTTGCCTCGACCACTTGGTACGGGGGTTCTCTACGCCTGGGCAAGTTACTTAACAGACCTTTTTTAAGGCTGTGTTTCTTCATCTGAAAACTGCGGGATCAAGATGACTAATGTACTTATCATTTGTGGGGGCTGTTGTGGGGTTAAAACAGGAAACTATGTAAACATGCCTTGGTAAACACTTGGTCAGTTGTTATCATTATAAAAGAAGTTGATGAGGCTCTCACTGAACTTGGAAGTGCAGGTTTGAGGTGGAGCTCAGGCAGCTCAATAGAAGCAAGCCACTAACCTC
This sequence comes from Tenrec ecaudatus, assembly GCF_050624435.1. Taxonomy (NCBI): domain Eukaryota; kingdom Metazoa; phylum Chordata; class Mammalia; order Afrosoricida; family Tenrecidae; genus Tenrec; species Tenrec ecaudatus. The sequence continues at coordinate 246,379,809 of NC_134530.1, read as the reverse complement.
CCAGAGGCTTGGTCCCCTCAGGAGGAAAATTAGGACTAAGGATACCTGTCCTTGCTCCTCTGCCTCCTGCCTGTCAGTGTGACCTACCACGGTGGCTTCTGAGCTGCTGTGACACGGGAAACTTTGCCAGTGGTATTTCAAACGCCAGCAGGGTCATCCAGCGTGGACAAATGCCAGCAGTCCCCTCAGACGAGGACAGACTAGGTAGAAAGGTCCAGAGATCTACTTCTGAGTTAGCTCCATGAAACTCCTACAGATCACAACAGAATACTGCCTTAGATCCTGCTGGAAGATGACACCCCCGCCCCCCAAAGTTGGGCTCAGAAACCTCAAACGCATTGCCACTGGTCCCAGGCCGACTCACAGCGACCCTATAGGACAGGGTAGAACTCTTCCTGTGCGTTTCTGAGACGGTAACACTTTATGGAAGTAGAAAGTCCTGACATTATCCGAGGAACGGCTGGTGGTTTTGAACTGCTGACCTTGGGGTTAGCAGCCCAACTTGTAGCCACTCTTCTACCAGGGCCCCTCTCAAGTTGGAAGGCACTCGTAATACACAGTGGCCACAAAAATTCACTTGAGCAGCCCAAGGGCTGTGACAAATACCAGAACTGGTTCCACCTGGGAACACCAGGAGTTGGTGGAAACTTGATAGCAACCAACAACAAGCCCTTGGTCCTGCCCTAGAAGTGCTGGGAGGATCAGGTGTGCCACCTGAGGACCAAGCCAGCTCCTTCCCCTCCCTGTGCCCTTGCACCAGGAGTTACCTGACCAGGGCCTGGGCCATTTGCTGGTGGAGTCCCCTTCCCAGTCCCGCACCACCCCCTCCTCAGTGCTCTGAACCCCCTGCCCCAGAGTGTCTTTCTGGTGTTTTCTGTTTTCTGCCACGATCTATCTGGCAACAGTAATGCTATCCCTTGTTTCATGTCCTTTCTGAATGCAGCTTGAATTTCCAGAAGCTCTCTGTGGATGCACTGCCGTAATCAGTTTTGAATTGTCTTCAGCAAACTTCACGTGCGTGCAATGTAATTGATACTGTTTGATGATTTCTGCATTCTGCCAGACGATCGTTTTTTGTTGGAATGGGCACAGACAAGGATCTTGTCCCATCAGTTGCCCACAGTGGACAATACATGGCATGGTAGGTGACCCCGTGCTGACTGCAAGCTCAGCAATCTTAATACATCAGCCCTTCCTTGGAGGAAAGACCAGGCTTTCTACTCCCGTAAGGAATTGCAGTCTCAGAAACTCCTAGGGGCAGTTCTACCCTGTCTTGCAGGGTCTCTGAGTCGGAACTGACTACATGGCAGTAAGAACAGAGCGGCCCTAAAAGTGCTAGGTGCTAGGGATAGATTGGTGGAAAATGTACACATGGCTATTCAGGTGTTATTGTGAGGTGCTATTGGGTCCATTCCGACTCACAGTGATCTCATCTACAACAGACCTGTTTAGTAGGAAGAAGACAAATGTATATAGTTGTAGGTATGACTTACAACTCGGGGACTTGCTATGAAGCAAACTAGCAGGGTCCCACAATAGAGAAACAACAAGGTGGGGAAAGGCCGCTACAGCTGGTCAGGAAAGACCTCTTTCGGAGAAGGGATGTTTAACTACTAAGTCCCAAAGAGTGAGACCCTGGTAAGCTGACTCCAGATGGCCAGGGAAGAGGACCGCCCCGCCCACCCCCCAGCAGGGGAGAGAAACTGGGGCTTAAAGGGCTTGGCCCATTGAGGAAACTGCAGGGAGCTTTTTCAACGGTTGGGTCCAGTGCTTGAGAGAAGAGGAAATATTTAGGCACCACTCCCTGTTTCAGACCAAGGACTGGAGGCACCGGGAGGTTAAATGACTCACCAGAGTCACTCAACAGGGGAGCAAGGAGGAGAACCCAAGTGCTCTGGGCCTGGCCCAGGGCGGCCAGAACCACTGTAGCAGCCTGTGGTACAGACCTGGCAGGCGGAGGGGAGTGGAGACAGGGCAGGAGAGCCCCTGCTCACAAGGCTTTGTCAGGAAGCCTCCCTCGGGCTCAGGACTGTCCCAGAGGGGCGGAGGCGGAAACAGAACAGACCACAAGATTTGGAAGCAGAACTTGTTGCGAACTCCCCCAGGGCCAGTGAAGGGAACTGAGAGGCCCCCCAGGTAAGGGTGCTAGGCAGTGGCCTGGGGGTGACAAACGCACTCCTTTTCTGGAGCCCTCCATGCTCCCACACCCCCTGCCCCGGCTTGCATGTCCCTTATGAATCATCAATGTACATATTGTGGGAAGGATCGCGAGCTCCCATTTGTGACAAGAAGCAGCGGCTCTCATAACTGCAAGCACACGCGAACCAGGCTCTGCGTGGCCTCTCCCCTTCGCTGGAGTGGGCAGAGCCCCGGGGCAGACCGACTTGTCCTGCCTCAAACCCTGCTTTTCTCTCGCGCCAGACTCAACCCCCCCCATTCCTCAGCCCCGCCCAATAAAAGTGCACCCCCCTTCCTCGTCTTGGAGTTTTAGTTCAGCCCAAAGGCTGTTCTGGCAAGCAGCGAGCCTGTTTGGGGAGGTTGAGGGTAGTGACCGGGCCAGTGGATTGTGGCTGGGGCACGGGGTGGGTGGGGGCCCCGACAACAGTGCATAAGGCCCGCGGACCCCTTGCCCAGGCCACTGGGCCCCTCCCCGCCCAGGGCTGCGAGTAACGGGGCGCGGCAGCGGGAGGGCGTCTCCTCCAGGCCGCGGCCGCCGCCTGCACCCCGACCCGGCCCGGCTGCTCTCCTACCGTGGGCCGCTTCCACTCGATGCCCCGGGTTTTGCTGGAGTAGGGTCCCAGCTCCTTGAAGCCCAGCGCGGCAGGGATGGCAGGGAAGGAGGGGTCCTGGAACAGGGTGCCGGCCTCCAGGCATTCGTCCCGCAGCGCCTCGTAGTCCTGGTTGAGGTACTTGACGGCCCGCTCGTGGGAGCCCACCCCCTCGGCCGCCTCCCGATCCCGCGCCAGCCGGACCGCCACTCCAGCCATGCTGCTGCTGCTGCTGCTGCTGCTGCTGCTGCTCGGCGCCGCCGGGTGCACTGCGGCGGGCGGGCGGGCGGGCGGCCGGCGATGATTCACGCAGCGGGCCGCGCCGGGCGCCCGCTGGGTGTGGCCTGGCGCTCCCGGCCTGCTCGGCGCGGCCCGGGACGCTGCGGGCCCCAGGCGCTGAGTGCCGGCCGGCCGGGCGGCGGGCCACCGGGCCAGTGCTGACCCCTGCCGACGTCTCGGGGTAGCGCAGACGCCGGCGGTGGAAAAGAGGGGGCTCAAACCTAACTTGCCAACATCCCTGCCCCGGAGGGAGGCTGGTGCGTGGAACCCACCCGCGGACAACCCCATCTGTCTTGGAAGGAGTGTGGTCGGAGTGCTCCAGAGGCCATGGTGGCGAGACGTGGTCCAGCATGGCACTGTGGCCATGCTGTCAGGAGGGAGCCGTCCCCGAGAGGACATCCATCACGTTCGGTCCAGGAGGGGGTAGTGAAAAAGAGGAAGCCCTCCCGGAGATGGATGGACGCCGTGTTGCGGCAGTGCACGCAGGCACAGGAACGTGGTGAGGACGGTGCAGGACGGCGCGTGGTACCCTCTGCTGTGCATGAGGTTGGTATGGGTGGGACCTAACAGGAAAGCATTCGGTGAACCACCAGCACAGTGGTCCTCAACCTTCTTAATGCCGCCACCCTTTCATACAGTTTCTCGTGTCGTGGTGACCCCCCAACCAGAACATTATTTTCCTTGCTACTTCATCATTGTAATTTTGCTACTGTTATGAATCCGGCGACCTCTGTGCAAGGGTCGTTTGACCGCCCGTTCCCCCAGGGGTCTCGACCCACAGGCTGAGAACCGCTGCTCTAGCAGCTCAGGAAGTGTAGTCAAGAAGACTAGACCGCTACCCTGAGTCCTGCTTTGTGCCAGATTCCGTCCTAAGAGCTCTAACACACCTGTCATCTCATCTGCTCCTATGAGCCCCATTTTATAGATGAGAAAAGTGAGGAGTGGGAGGTTAAATGGTATTACCTAATGTCACCCAGCCAATACAGCCCGAACAGAGATTTCAAGATACCTACACCAAACCAAACCGAAACAGAAAACAACAAACCAGTCCCGTTGGTGAGAGTGCAACTGTGCGTGAGATGCCCTGCACGTGGCACAAGCGTGTACGTGCTCAACTACTCACAGTGAGACTGGATGTTGTACAACTTTCCTCGAGTTCTTAAATGCCCCCCCCCACTACTATGATCCCTTACAAATCCAGCTAGACCAGAGGATGTACACTGGTACAGATAGGAACTGGAAACACAGGGAATCCAGGACAGATGATCCCGTCAGGACCAGTGGTGAGAGTGGTGATACTGGGAGGGTGGGTGGAAAGGGGGAACTGATTACAATGAGCTACATATAACCTCCTCCCTGGGGGATGGACAACAGAAAGTGGGTGAGGGGAGACATTGGTCCGTGTAAGACATGGAAAAATAATGATTTACAAGTTATCAGCGGGGAGGGAAGGAGGGGGAGGGGAGGGAGGAGAAAATTGAGCTGACACCAAGGGCTCAAGTGGAAAGCAAATATTTTGAGAATGATGAGGGCAACAAATGTACAAATGTGCTTGACACGATGCATGGATGCATGGATTGTGATAAGGGTTGTATGAGCCCCCAATAAAATGATTTAAAAGAAAAAACAAGATCGGATGTTCGCGTCTACCCAGAGGTGCCTCAGAAGAAAGGCCGGTTGACCAGTGAAGCATCTAGGATCCTCGGGAAGCAACCTTTTTTTCCTGGTTGTTTCTTTTTCTCCCCAAGCAGTGCCAGTCTGGTCAGGGAGTTCCCCAGCGTGGCTGGTCATTAGAGTCTCATTGGTTAAACATGCAGATTCCAGGCCTCACAAGTGCAGTGCAGATTCAGATGTCTTTGGTATTGAGAGACTGCTGCTGGAGGGCGCTGGTGGAGCAGGAGCTGGGGAGCCTGTGAGCCCCACTCAGTGGCAAAGACGGCCTGGGCTGAGGGCTTGCTGGCTGCTGATATCAGTCCACACTCGACATTCGTTTTCAGCCCGAGAGAGAGTCCTTTCAGCTTTCAATTCCGCCTTGGCCTTGGGCAGCCTCCCACACAGGTCGTAAGGGCTTGCTCCTTTCAAAGGAACGACTGCTCCACCCCTCAAAGGTGTTGAGGCCACTTCCCCTCCCTCCCTGCGTTTTCAATGCCCACCACAGGAGGAGGTGTCTGCGGTGGGGTTCACTCTGCCATCATGGTTGAAGAACCGAGCCTCTTGATCTACATTCCCCACAAAGTGAAGACACCAACGCCCCCACCCCCACCCCACCCCACGGCCATCGGGTCACAGCAACCTTATAGGACAGGGCAGCATTGTCCCTGCGACTTTCCAAGACTGCACCCCTACCGGAGTGGAGAGCCTAGGCTTTCTCCGCAGAGCGGGCTGAGGGTTTCAAACTGCGGCCCACTTCGGTTCCACACAATCAGCCTGTCCTTTGAGGGTTTGCCCCTAGTTTGCCGGTAGGTGCACTCCCACACAGCTGGCTCTGCCGCCATGGCCCCCTGCCTCCAGATGTGTGTCTGGGAACGAGGCCTGCTGGCCAGGCCTGCAGCAACCGAACATTCGCTTGGAGCCTTTGTGCTTCTTCTGGTGTCGAGGTCTTCCTGACATGGAACAGAGGAAAGAGCCAGCCTTCTGTTTTTGTCTCCCTGTCCCGTTTCCACGGGCCCCGCCCCATCTTCTCCTGGGCTGTGGGCCCTGAAGAGAAAGCTTACTCACTGCCCAGTGAGGGCGCAGAGCTTTCCAGAGTTCTCCTCCTCCCAGGCTCTTCCCCAGAACGGCTCATCCCGGGAGGCAGAGCCTGGTTCCAGGAAGGTGGCTATGGTTCCCTCCGCAATCTTCTGAGCAACAGAGGCACAGGGCCGAGCAGACAAACCACCCCAGTCTTGTCCTGCATCCTGCAGCCCTGGGGCAGGGGAGCCTTCTAGCTCACCCCGAACTTCCTCTTCCCTGCCGCGTCATGCCCTAAGGGTGTGGGAGCAGCCCTGGGGGAGGCAAACCTGCCAACCTCTGGGCACGCTGCGCACTGGAAGGTCGGAGGCTGGCCCGAGCTACTAACGTCTATTTGCAAACACACAATTTTTACCGTCCCTATGCTGGAGGTAAAAGTCCAGGTTTTGAAATGTCATACTCTCACATGGTAGATCTCACGGGGTGGGCCAAGTCCCTTTCTCTGGGAGGCACAGGCACGGACACGCCCACCACTGGCATCTTGAGGCGGAAATCCTTCCTGCACTGAGTCATGGCACCCGGACAGTGTGTGAGTCAGAAGCAGCAGGGATCGGCAAAAACACTGGCCACGGCCCTTGGTTCCGGAGTGGTAACAGATGGGTCTGCGCCTCTGGGGCCTGGGCAAGGGAATCCTTTTGGTAGCATTTTTCTTCGGGTCAGTTTTCTCCAAAGGAAAATAAGGCGTCTAGGCCCACCCTGGAGCCCTGGGGCTGTAGTGGTTACGCAGCAGACTGCTAACAGCCAAGTCCACAGTTCAAAACCACCAACCACTGCGAGGGAGAAAGAAAGGGCTTTCTACTCCAGTAAATAGTTACCATCTAAAAGTGTCACAGGCAGTAGTTCTCCCCTGTTCTATAGGGTTGCTATGAGTTGGGACAGACTCGGTACCTGACCAGTACACGCTTGTACAGTCACTGCTGTCGGTCTGTGGTGCCTTGTGTGTTGCTGTGAGGCTGGACAGGTTTCAGCAGCACTTCCAGATGAAGGGAGACCAGGAAGGAAGGCCTGGGGATCTTCTACTGAAACATAGTCAGCGGTAACCCTAGGGATTCCACCTGTCCAATCTGCAACCAAACATGAGGGGAACATGGAACTGTACAGTGTTTTGTTCCCCTGTGCCTGGGGTCGGGCGCTCTTAAGTCGGGGCTGAACCCTCAGCTATTCATTCCAGGCCCCGATGTCTGAGGCACATCAGGGATGCCAGCTCCAGGTGTCCAAGTGAATACTGGAGGCTCCCTGGTGCTGGGCACCCAGGACAGAGCTATGCACACATTCGCACATTTCCTCCTCCCTGTTGGTCCCTGGAAGCTTCTTCCCCGTGTTACAGATGTGGGAGAGGAGACCCGGGGAATGCAGCTGTTAGGTGGAAGAGCCCCCCCTGGTGTTCAAATCCTAGACCACAGACCTCCTGGGCTCATCGCTCACTCCTTGCTCCAAGAGGGCACACCAGGGTGAAGCTCCCCGCCAACATCTTGCAGGTCCCAGGAGACCCAAGAGAGTGAGTGCTCTGGAAAAGGATTATGCTTTACAGCAGATTTCTTTCTCTTTGTTTCTCCAACAGTTTTATTGACACACGATTCACATATCGTACAATTCATAGTTCAATCACATCAAGAAGAGCTGCACAATCACCACCACCATCAATTTTAGAACATTTTCTTCATTCTTGCACTCTTCGTTATTAGCTCCCCAGTTACCCCCTCCCCTCCCACATCCCCAAAGAACCATTCATCTGGGCACCCTCTCTCCAGATTGGCCTATCCTGGAGATCCCAGGAAAGCATTTTAAAAATACTAACAACGGCCCATGGCAGCCACCAAACCCCGGGCAGGTTTCCTGCTCTCCTCTGCGGGGTCACAATTCCAGACACAAACTGAAAAACAAAAATGGCCAACCTCTCCCTGACTATCTGAGAAGGCGATCTCCATGCCCCTTTCCTCCTATACGACTATTCTTTCAACGATGGTGCTCGCGGGTACTGCACGTGCGTGCTATAGAGTGACCGGCAGGTGCTGCCTAACCCAGAAGACTGAGCACAATTTGGCAAAGGGAGAATGCTAGGAAGCATCATCAGACAGAGGACCGAGTGGAATGTGTATGAAGAGCCCACCTGAATGACCTTGAAAGAACTGTGCCCTTGCCTGGGCCTCCTCTAGTCCGTGAGCGATCGGATCTGTCTACAGCACTCCTGCATGTCAGACTCTGTTGGAGCATGGATCTACCACACGAGTGCAGACTTGGCACCAGCCAAATAGGCTCGGCTTTTCTTTTTCTTTTCTCTCATTGGGTTACGGATGGCTGAAATGTCGGTTGCACTTGTCGGGCGAATCAGACGGATCAGCATCTAGTGTGTTCTTGTCAAGAGTCCCGTGCTTCCATCGTGTAAGGAATACTTGCTTAGGTTGTGGAAGGGGGCACGATTGAAGAATTGTGCAAAACACGCTTTGAATATTAGCATCAACAACGTCGTATATTTTGATGATCATAATTTGTAACTTTACTCAACGTTTCATACTATGGGTCTACAGATAGAATGAGTAATGCGTGCCAACCTTGTATTTCTTAACTGTTTAACTGAGCAGGTGAAATACAGAATTTCCACGAAGAAGGAAAAAAAAAAACACCTGCCAACAGTAACAAAGTAAAACAGCTAAAAACCCCAATCGAAATGCAGAAAACATTGAACACTAGAACACACTTAAATGGATCGTAAGGGAGATTAAGTGATAAGGTGCTACGTTGTAACCTAACCACTTGCCTGCTCGCATGGCTATTCACAGCCCCGCTCCACGGTCAGAGGAGATTCACCAGGGGCTTTACGCTCGTGAATTTCCCCTTCATTTAAAAAACGGATCAAAAGGGAGATCGTATGATCTTACATGTTGACCTAAGCAACTTTGCAGCGTTCTGTGTGATAACAGGGACTAGTTTCTTTTAGAATGTGAGCAGGCTATATTCTTTCTGCGTGACTACAGCCGGGTGCTGGACACCATGAAGCAGGGCGGGGCTTCTAGTGGGGACCCCAAAAACTGACAAGGACATGGGCTGGGCCTTCCCAGGGGTTACAAACACGGCAGTTGCCGCTCAGAGTAGAGGAGGGAGGAGAACTCTGGAAAGAGAGCTTCAAAGAGCCCAGATACATCCCCAGGCCTCTTGTTTATGTTCCCGTCGACTGGATCACAGGTGGTATGACCCCACTGTATAAACGGCGTGGGGCAGCTCTGACCTCCGCTAACTTCTTAAGCCATAAGGTGATTCGAGAGAGAGGTGCCTCCACCTTCCAACCGCTTTACCAATTCTGACAACCACCCACTCCCCCTCCTCCCACATCACACTCCTCTTCTCCTGCTCCTCTGGTAACAGGTAGCCACGGCCACACAGAACTTCCAGACAGTCCGCGCGATTAGGGGGTATATTGGAGAAGCAACAGGTGGCAACCCAGGCTCAGGGATGCTCAGGATACAGTTCTTAGGAAGGCCGCTCTTCTGGCCATCAGTCCCTTGGGCTGGCTTCCACCCTGCCTAAGTATCACAAAGCTCTTTGTTGCTCTGCCAATAGGTGCTCAGAGGCCCCCAGCCTGCCAGATGCCTCAGCCATAGAGCTCCGTGGGTCAGCATCCCGAGGGCCCAGAGGCAGCCTACTGGACTAGCAAGCCTCCCCAGCAGAGGCACCAGCTTCTTGCTCCAAGGGCTGGGCACACACCACACACTGTCTTGTGCTAGTCTCAGCCCTGCTGCTTCTCCAACACAGCTTCTCATCATCCCCCCAGAGTCTCTGGGCCACAGCTTTCTGTCTCCTGGATGGTGGAGCTTTTCAGTGGTGGTGGTGGGGGTGGGTGGGGGGGTGGGGGACCCTGGATCCAAAGCACACTGTTTATTCCTGGCTCTTCTTCCTTGGTGAGGTCCCCCCTTTCCACCTGCAGCATGGCTCATTTCACACCTAGTGGTACGACACAACAGACCAATCCCCACACTAGGAAGCTGAATTGCTGAGTCTTTGTAATGCCCACCCAGGGACTGGCATGCAAACAGGCTGTGTGAAATTCTAGGGGGGGAAGAACGGTCAGTTTTGCCAGTCCACTGGGTGTAAAGTGAGCCATTCCTGAAGCAGGAACACAGAAGCCCATGGCCAGCAAGGGAAGGACGCAGCCGGGATCCCTGTGCGGAGAGGCAAGGCGGCCGAGACGCAGCGCTGAGACCATGAGACAGAGCAGACGAACGGTGCTGAGGCTGTGAGGCAGAGTGGGGGCCCCCCGGAACAAGCAAGGCAGAGTGGGGTGTCTTTTGAGTGTTTACTGACACCAAGTCGCTTTGTAACACTTACCTTAGCAGGGCAGAGGCCAAGGGGCCATGTGGCTGCCAGACTGGGAACCAGAGAAGGACATGTCCACCAGCGTGCCTGAGAAGAGTCATTGGCCCCTAAAGATCCCCCTGTCTCTCTCCTGCCTCTCTTCATTTACTTATGTAAACATTTTGCATCCTGTTCACTTCCCTAACAAACTCCATAATCCGAAGTATTGCCCGTGAGCCCTGTGTGACACTGCAAGGGATTCTTGGACCCGGGAGAAGTAGAACTGGGACGTCTTGGGAGAGGCGGTCGGGAGCAGACTCCGGTAAAGAAGGATGGAGGGTGTGTGTGTGTCTGACCTGTGCCTCACAGGATGGGCCTTGGGCAGATGTGGAGTTGGATTCTCCTCCCTCCTTCAGAAGCCAGAGGAGATCGACCGCGGCTGTCACGCCATACTGGCATGCTTCCAGCTCACGAGGGTGTCGTGCCCCTTCTACTGTGGATCACTTCAATGGCATGACATGATCAGCAAGTTATGTGCTTCCTTTGGGGGAGGGCACAGGCATACTCCTGTCTCGTCATTTGGGGGGAGGTACAAAGACTGTGGCTCCAGACCCAGACCGAAATCAAAGTCACAGACAAAACATGTGGGGTGTCACTGTCACCATAGCCTTCTGCAGACGTGCTCACTGCCATCGAGTTGATTGCGACGCATAGAGATCCCACGAGACAGAGCGGAGTGGCCCCCGCAGGTTTCGAAGACTAGAACTCTTACAGGAGATGGGAGCCTCATCTCCGGCAGAACAGTTAATGGTTTTGAACTGCTGACATTCCGGTTAGCAGCCCAACGCATAACCTCTGCACCACCAGGGCTCCTTAGGTTACAGCTCACTCACTGCCTCAAATTGATTCCAACTCACAGCCAACATGTGAGACAGAGTAGAACCCCTCCTGTGGATTTCCTCGGCTGTAAATATTATGAGAACAGAAAGCCTCGTCTTGCTCTGGTGGCGTGGCTGGTGGTTTTAAACTACTGGCTGTGCGGTTAGCAGCGCAACACATAACCGTCTCCATTGCCCGGGCTCCCGACTGTGGCTACAGGGGCCATATTAACGAATTCACTGCCCGGCACCTACTGTTGTCGCAAAGATCAGAGCCCTAGACCAGATGTGCTGTGCCAAACCCACCGAACACTCTGAAAGAGTTCTTACAGCTGAGCTGCCTTAAGCTCCGTGGTGCCAACAGTGAAAGTGCGCCACTGCTCCTGGAAAAGTTAGAGGTTCAAGTCCACCTGGGAATACTTCAGAGAAACACGTGGCCATCGACTTCCAAACCTCAGCCAAAAAACCCATACGGAACACAGTTTTACTGTGATCCCCAGGTGACCGAGAGTGAGAGTTGGCGGGACAGCAGCTGAATGGAACCGGAGTAGTGACTGATGTCCTATATGGCAGGGGCCCTTTGCAATATTTATGGTGACCAACTGCCTCTGGGGGTTTCTGAGACCATAGCTCTTTATAAGCACGGCTCTGAGTGGATCCTGACTCACAGTGATCCCTCCCCACACACACACATGTGGGTTACCAGGACTGTAACTCTTCTCACACGTGGAAGGGATCATCGCTTTCCCTCCCCAGAAGGTTGGTGATTTTGGAGTGCTGACCTTGAATGGCTGCAGTGATGGCCACGAGTTTGGGGTGGAGTTTTACAATGCGCAGGAGTCCCGGCGGCCTCGTGGGTTATACGTTGGGCTGCTATCCACAGGGTCAGCAGTTGGAAGCCACCAGCCGCTCTGTGGGAGGAAGACAAAGCTTTCTTTGGGGCTGGTGTGAGGAGGGGTAAGTCATCACGTGTGAGAGATTGCCTTAGAAGCGGCCCGCTGTCAGGCCGTTGTTGTTGTTGCCACCGTCTGCGCCCCCCCCCCTTTTGTTCTGCGGGCACGTGTGTGGTTGGCCCAGGTGAGCGAGTCCTCCCGGTCCACTCTCCCTGAGGTGGGGGACTACAAGAGGGACACACACCCCTTTCTCCTCTCTGCAGGGAGTCACAGTTCTGGGTCAGCCCCAAGGGCTGCTGGGAGAAACTTCACCCACCCATGATGTCCATCTGCCGAATTGTCAAGTCCCTCAAGTAAACACGTCTTTAGACAAAATAGGGTGCTGACGAAGCAAAGATAGCTTCAAGAACAGCCCTGGAACACTCCCTCCTCCATCGATCACCCCTAAATTCCTTCTATTAGGAACACAAGAGCTCTCCCAGATCCTTCCTCATGGTCATGCATCAGACCCTGCGGCCGTCCATTCGGCCCCAGCCGTTCAGAGCCGGCAATCTTGGTGGTCAGCAGGTGCATTCCCCACTGGACAGGTCATGGCAGAATCTAGCTTCCCCAGTGCCATGCCACCAAAATCCAAACCAAACTCACTGCCACGGAGTCAATGCCAACTCACAGTGACTCATGGAGGACAGAGTACAACTGCCCCTGGGCGTTCCCGAGACTGTAACTCCCCCAAGGAGCTGCTGGCTGGTGGTTTTGAACTGCTGACCCCGTGGCTAGCAGCCCAATGGGTAACCACCAGGGCTCCATGCGTACTATGAACAGGGGTTCTCAAAACCTAAGAATCACCAAGGGGCTTGTTGGTGTGGGATTTGCTGCTACTGGCTGGCAAGTCAGTTCCAACACATGGCAACCCCGGGTGAGACTGAAGGAAACCCGGCCCCGCCCTGGGCCATCCTCATGAGGCTTGCACTGCTCAAGGCCACAGCTGGGCCCATGGGTATTTCGAAAGCCTTCCAATCTAGGGAACTTATGTTCTAGCAATCTTCTGTTGTGACCCAGAGAGTTATTTTGGTTGTTGTTTTTAAAATAGAACCTATCTTAATGATATTTTTTATTTTTTAACAATTTATTGGGGCTCATACAATTCTTTTCACAGTTCATACATATACATACATCAATTGTATAAAGCACATCTGTACAGTCTTTGCCCTAATCATTTTTTTCTCTTTTCTTCTTTTACATTTTATTAGGGACTCATACAACTCTTACCACAATCCATACATATACATACATCAATTGTATAAAGCACATCCATACATTCTCTGCCCCAATCATTCTCAAGGCATTTGCTCTCCCCTATCTTAATGATATTTATTCCACAGCTATCCAGTAGAAATATAATGTGAGCCATCCATAGACTTAAACATGTTCTAATAACTACATTTTAACAACTTTTTAAAATAGGTGAATTTTAACACATCTTATTTATATACATATTTCAATACATGTGTCTAAATATTATCATGTAAGCATGTAGCCAATATTTAAAACACTGAGATAGGTTGCCTCTGTCTTGTGTGGGAAATGCGTGTAGCTTACATTGATGGCACATCGCAGTTGCCACTGGCCACCTTCCAGGCGCTCTGCAGCCAAGGGGATGCCATGGGAGGGCACAGAGCCTTCCAATTCGGAGTTCATCGTACTTTATTCCTGCTGTGAAAGTAGCCATTTCTATGAGTTCTTAACTAGGGTAGACAGAACCACCGGGTAGCTTTTTCAAAATACACCTTCTTTTTCAAAATACTTTTTTTAAAAGAAGATCATTTTATCGGGGGCTCTTACAGCTCTTATAACAATCCATACATCAATTGGGTTGAGCATATTTATCCATATGTTGCCATCATCATTTTCTGCACACTTTCTGTGTGAGCCCTTGGTATCAGCTCCTCTTTTTCCTCCCTCACCCACTGTTCCACCCTCGTGATCCTTTGATAATGCATAAACCATTATTATTGTCATATCTTACACCGCCCGCTGTCTGCCGTCACCCACATTTCTGTTTTCATCCCCTCGGGGGGTGGGGAGTTATGCGCTGATCACAGTGATGGGTTCTTCTTTCCTCTCCTTCTCCCCCACCTTCCCGCTACCCTTCTGATATTGTTACTCCCATTTCTGTTCCCGAGGGGTTTATCTGACCTGGATTCCATGTGTCCTGACCTCTTATCTGTACCTGTCTACATGCTCTAGTCTAGCCTGTAGTGAAAGGCAGGACTGGGGCCATGTTAGTGGGGGGTGAGGACGTCTCAAAATCGTTGCTGTACTATGCCCTATATGATGCTATACTACGACTCATCCTGTTCTTATGACCATTCTGTATGTCCTATGATCTACAGATGGGTTTTGGGTCTCTGCTCTGACCCCTCTCATTCTCAACAATATGTTTTGTTGTTGCTGTTGTTTTGGGTCTTTTGATGCCCGTTACCTGATCCTGTTGACACCTCATGATTACACAGGTTGGTGTGATTCTTCCACGTGGACTTTGTTGCTTCTCAGCTAGTTGGCCACTTATTTAACTTCAAGTCTTTAAGACCCCAGACCCCACATCTTTTAACAGCCGGGCAATATCAGCGGTCTTCACCACTCACCCCTTCTTGTCTTCCATGATGGTGTTGGGAGGGTGCGAACCACAGAATGCCAGGTAGTTAGAACAGAGTGCTGACCCACAGAGTTTTTACTGAGTCACTTTCACCAGGCCTTTCTTCCTAATCTGTCTTAGTTTAGAGCCTCCCCGCCCCTGAAACTTATCCACCACGGGTGACCCTGCTGCATTTGAAACACTAGCAGCAAAGCTTTCAGGGTCACAGCTACACTCCAACCACCCTGTCGGACACACTGACAGATGAGGGCTGGAAACGGTGACGAGAGAGGGGAGAACCCACATTTTGAGCAATGTGGCTCTACCTGGTTTCTTGGTTTAGTGACTTTTCCCAGTTCTGGTCCATTCCTCAGCTAATCAGCAAACAGGCTTGCTACTGGGGAGGGATATTAAAAATACTTACTAATCGTTGTGAACCTGTGTGTGTCTGGGTAGACTAGAGAAACAAATCCAGAGACACTCTTATGTGTATAATAAAGTGGTTTATACACAAGAGCAATTGAACATTGAGAAAACATCCCAGCCCAGTCCAGCTAAAGTCCATAAGTCCAATATTAGCCCAAATGTTCAATACCAATCTAGAAAGTTCTCTTCAGACTCACAAAACACATGTAATGATGCTGAATGCAGAAAGGCCACAGGCCAGTGGGTGGGAAGTCTTGTGGATCCAGTGGCATTGTAACTATCTCGGTGCTGGCAGGGATCTCCACGTGGCTTCTCCGGCTCCAGAGGTCTGGCGCCATCAACCTCTCTCTGTGTCTTCTCCACAGGGATGTCTCACAGTCAAGAGAAGAAGGTGTCTCCCGCATGCAAGGAAGAAATACAGGAATTCCCAGAATTCTCAGGGGAAGGCCATGCCCACACAGAGGCCTCATTAGCTATACAATGACTGACAGGCTAGACTCCACCCCTTTACTTGTAATCCTCTCAAATTGACAACAGATTACATAACTAACACAGGACCCGAACACTGATGCACTAGCTCCAAGGGGTCTTGTTCCTGGGGCTGGCACCCTCTGCTGTGTTAGCCAGGGCACCGCTGGGGAATATTTTGGGGGATATCTTGGTCTGTATGACAGCCTCCCCACACTGCCTCCTGGTCATCTCGGGCCTCCCCATTTCCTCTGCACGTAGTCGCCTTGCTGTGTGAGAGTGTAGACAGCTTTCTGTGTTCTCCCCTCTCTTTAATGTTGCCCTGTGCCCTCACTGTTTGTCTCCTCCCTTCGTCCGTGGAGCCCAGCCCAGTGACCTCCCGGCACTGCCGTGGGCTGACTTCTCCTGGGCCCAGATTCCAGGCACTCATTCCCTCCACCCCCACCTCCTGGAGGCCCCCGTGGGCCCTTCATCCAAGCACCAAGGCAAACTGACCGGCTCTCCATGACAACGCCAAGAACTGGATCAGAAGCAACGGTCTTCACCTCCCTGAGCCTCTGTTTTTCTGTGTGTGAAATGGGACTAGTGATGTCAACTTTTGAAAATGCCCGGTGATTCTCAGATGGGAAGAGACTTGCAAACACATCCTGGGTCCTTGGCAAATATCAGGCGAGGCCGTGGGGCGTTCCGCTCCTGGCGTAGGATGCCACCTGGAAGCAGCCATTGCTGAAGCAGCTGATCCTTTTGTGATCCGTGTGACGGGCTCCCAGCTTGAGGGAACTGCCGAGGTCTTGGAGGTCCGTGGCAAACACACTTCGTTCAGCAGAACAGAGGTTCCACCAGGGCTCAGTGGGTGTGCCGTGGTGTGGTGGGTGCGGGTGCGTGGATGTTGGGCTTCCGTGATTGGATACATTTGGCCTATGCTTCATATTAGAGTCCTCTCTCGATGAATTGCAGGGATATCATTAAAGGCTCAGAAGAAAAGTCCTATGGTAAAGAATACTCTTTCACCCACTGTGTGAGCCTGGACTCGCCAGGAGTCAATGTCAAGACAAGGTTAGAAGTACAAGAGACGTCCGGGGGGCGATGCCACAAAGAAAGGGAGTGGGGGAGGCTGGGGAGGCCTTTGGCTGCAGTGGGAAGCCCTGTCTCCCGTGGAAAGAGAGAAAGAGGGAGGGGAAGGCAGGAGGAGCTTCGGCTTCAGGACAGCTCTGTAAAAGGCTTGACCAACCCCCCGGGAAGTTCTGGATCCAAGGTGGCTTATCAGAAACTGCCTGGCCGCTAGTACCTTCTGGGGAGGGCCTGCCCTGAGGTGAAGGCTGGGCTGAGTGCCTGCTGGCAGGTGGTCTGTCTATGCCAGCCTGGTGCCTACTTTCCCACCGTCGCCACCAGGCTGTGGGATCCCTTTCAGTCTCGTCCCTGAGTGGTCCCACAACCATTTCACCAGGGGATAGTTTTTGTGAGGGAACTGCTTCGCTCCCCCTCAAAATCTTTTCCCTTGAAACCTCACAATCCCCCTTAGAGGCAGGTGGTGGGATGATTCCCATGTTTGCAGATGAGGAAGCGACTAGTCCAGGCCCCAGGCCTGTGCAGCCAGTGAGTGACGGGCTGGCGCATTGGCAGGTGAGCTTGCCCTGGGGGATCTCTGCCCGGAGCTCTAGAAGGCGAACAGTCAGATCTCCCTCTTCAACACACTGCAGATGGCAACGGTGGCGTCGCTGAGAACGTCGCTTCTTCTAAATCCCAGGGGGCGTCTCAGCTCCTACCTGACGTCCCTTGGCTGCTCCTGACTCTGCTGGCCTTTTTTCCTTCTTAGGAACCCTCTCCCCTGGACGCGCCCTGGCTTCGGCCCCCACCTCCCTGGCTGTGCTTCCTCGGTCTCCTGCACTGGCTCCGCTGCCTCGGCCCGTGTCTCTGCGCCGAGGGGGCTTTCTTGTTCAGCATCGTCTGTTGACCCACTTCTAAACGTAGCCAGCGTCGGAATAGAATCGCCAGAATGGCTTTCTTTAGCTCAGGGAGCTTAGTCTTCGGGAAGGTGGGGTTCTTCTTTTTTTCTTAATATACAGAGATAGACGGGGAGCGGGGGGAGGAGAGTTATCTAATGACTGCCTAGGTGCCATCTTGTCAGGCCTGGCTCACAGCGACCCCGTGAGACTGAACAGACCGAAGCCCTCCTGGTCCTTGGCCACCAGCACCATCGTGGTTGCATGTGAGTCTGTGCCTGCAGCCACTGGGGCCATTCATCTGGTTACGGGGCGTCCTGGTTTTCGGTTGTTGTTGTGGTTGACTCTCTGCTTTACCGAGCATGATGCCTTGTTTCTTTTCTTCCCCAGGGACTGGTCTCTTCTGATCCCACCGGCAAGGTATTTGAGCCGAGGTCTTGATGTCCTCGTTTCCAAGGAGCCTTCTGGCGGGGTTTTTCCAGGACAGGTTAGTTTGTGCTTCTGGTCGTCCACGACACTGTCCATATTTGTCACCAGCACTGACGTCCAGATACAGCGACCTTTCTGAAGTCTTCCTCCGTCACCGCCCCCCCCCCCACCACGTCCACATCTAGAGGGGGTGATGGAAAAATACCGTCGCTTGGGTCCGGCGCACCTTCGTCCTCAGAGTTATATGTTTGCTCTTGAATGCTTGTGTAGCAGATGGAAGAAAGAGGAGACTTTGTTCTTCCATAAAGATTGATAGCCTCTTTACCCGACAGGTTAAAGAGTTCTACTTTGTCCTACATGAGTCAGAATCAACTCGATAGCGGTGAGTTTGTGTGTGTGTGCGTGCGCAGTACAGCAGCAGAGTTGCCCAATGTTACAAGTCCTTTGACTCCGCGATTGCTCCTTCCATCGGTGCTGACTGATGTTGTAGTTGTTACATGCTGCCGAGTGACTCCGACTCATAGCAACCCTGAAGACAACAGAACACAGCACTGCCCGGCCCTGTGCCATGCACACCATCATTGTTGTGTACGAGCCAGTCATTACAGCCACCACGTCCATCCATCTTGCCTTGGGCCTTCCCCCTTCTTCAATGGCCCTCATGTCACCAACCAGGATGTCCTTCTCCAGGGGCTGGTCCCTCCTGGCAACATGTCCAAAGCACGTAAGACAAAGCCTGGCCATCCTTGCCTCTGAGGAACGTATGGCTTAGGAACATGGCTGTACTCTGACCAGACTTCTTCCAAGACAGATTTGTTTGTCTTTTGGCAGTCCATGGGACTTTCCATCTTCTTCATCAACATCACAATTCACATGCATCAGTTTTTCGCTGGTCTTCATTATTCCACGTCCAACTTTCCCATATGCACACGAGGCAATGGAAAACACCATGGCTTGGGGCATGGGTAGCTTAGTCCTCAAAGACACGTCCTAGCTTTTCAACATGTAAAGAGGTCTTACGCAGCAGATCTACCTAATGCAATGTGCTTTTTGACCTCTTGACTGCTGCTTCCATGAGCACTGATTGTGAATCCAAGAAATATAACATCCCTGACAGCCTCCATCTTTCTCCCATTTACCATGATGCTACCTACTGGTCCAGGTGTGGGGAGTTTTGCTTTCTTTACATTGAGTTGTCATTCATACTGAGAGCTACAGTCCTTGATCTTCATCAGCAAGTGCTTCAAGTCCTCCTCACTTTCAGCAAGCAAGGTTGTGTCATCTGCAGATGGCAGGAGCTTAGTAAGCTTTCCTCCAATCCTGATGTCACCTTCTTCTTCATATAAGCCAGTCTCTCTAATGGTTTCCTCAGTATGCAGACGGAAGACGTATGGTGAGAGGCTACAGCTCTTGATTGTAAACCAGGCAGTATGCCCTTGTTATGTTCACAAATTGCCTTTTAGAAAAACAAACAAACAAACAAACAAAACCCCTTTCCTTATTTATTTATTGGGAGCCACTACATACAGCACATCATTCCTTAGTTCAGTCACGCCAAGCGGTACTGTACAATGGCGACCACAATCAGCTTCCAAACATTCTTTGCCTTCTGGACTGCTTGACGTCATCTCCCCTTCACCCTCCCTCCACACCACCCCCACTGTACCCCCTCCCCTGGAGCCCTTATTCTACTTGGGGTCCCTATAGGTTCCTCAATCCTGGGGTTCACATACCCCAAACCCAGGAAAACATACAACACAAATTCAAGAGGGTGACCTCCAATGACATGAGACATCTGAGCTAAACCCTCGTATGGCCAAACTGCCTCTTGCTCCGTGCACAGGCTCTGCACGGCCTCCACAGGGTGTCCTGTAATCCTCACACTTCTCCAGCCTATCCAGTTCGGATGAGTCACAGTCAACAGCCTTTGCACAGTCGGTGAAACCCAGGTAGGCATCCTTTTGTGATTCGCAGCTGTCAGCCAACGATATCCCTCGTTCCTGTCTGAACCTCCGCGAGCTCCCTGTCAATGTACCGCTGCAAACGTGGCTAGATGATCTTCAGTACACATTGTCTTTGCATGTGACATTAATGACATAGTGCTATAGTTTCACCATTCTGTTGTGTCCCCTTTCTTTAGAAAGGGAACATAGGTCGATATCTTCCAGTGAGCTGGCCTGGATGTGGTCCTCCAAATTTCTTGGCATAGAGGACGGAGCGCTTCCAGTGCTTCCTCAGCCTGTTGAGACATCTCAATTGGCATTCCATCCATTCCGGGAGCCTTGGTTTGGGCTCATGCTTTCAGTGCAGCTTGAACTTCTTCCTTCAGCACCACTGGCTCTCCGTCATAGGCTACCTCCTGACAGGGTGGAACGCTGACTAGTTCGTTTTGGTACGTGGACGCTGTGCATTTTTTCCATCTTCTTTGGATGTTTCCCGCATTGTTCAATATTTTTACCTGATAGAATCTTTCAATACTGCAACTTGGATTTGAATTTTTCCTTGAGTTCTTTCCACTTACGATATACCGAACCTGTTCTTTCTGTTCAGCTTTTCAATTCTAGATATTTGCACATTTTGTTACAATGCTTTACTTTGTCTTCTTGAACTGCCCTTTGAGATTTTCTGCTTAGCTCGTTGGCTTTGTCGTTTCTCCGCTCCTCGACAATTAAGAGTCAGTTTGAGTCCTTTCGGACATCTGCTTTGATCTTGTCTTTCTTTCTTGTTAGTGACATTTTGCTTGTTCCGTGGATGTTGCGCTGAGGGCCTCCCCTGCTCACCAGGTCTTCTGTCATCAGTGTTCAAGGCATCGCATCTGCTTGCGAGATGCTCTGAAGACTCAGACGGGATAGATTCGAGGTTCTGCTTCAGTTCTAGTGGACTTGCTTCGATTTTCTTTAGCTTTAACCTGAACTTACCTTATGAAAAATGGCTGCTCTGTCCCCGGGCCAAGTGTCAGCTGCTGATGGTGCGCTTCCTCCTCATCTTTTCTCACCCCTGTGGCCAACTCGGTGGCTGTTTATTCCCGCTGGAGGAGTCCATGTACACACTCACCTTTTGTGTTGTTGAGAACAGGTATTAGCGATTAAAAAGTGGTCGGTGTTGCACATTTCGATCATGTGATCGATCTCCAGCTTCGTATCTATCGCCAAGGCCATATTTTCCAACTATTGTTCCTTCTGCTTCGTTTCCAACTTTTGCATTTCAATCGCCAATAATTATCAATGCACCCTGATCCCATGTTTGATCCATGTCAGCCTGAAGACTTTGGTAAAATTCTTCAATTTCCAAATCACTAGCTTTGTGGTTGGTGGATAAATTTGAATAATAGTTGTACGGACTGGATTTTGTTGTATCCGGATAAATATTGTCCTATCATAGAGAGCATTGTTCTTCAAGCTAGATCTCAAAGTGTCTTCTTTGAAGACGAAGGTGACCCCATTCCTCTTGAATTTGTCACTCCTGGTGTAGTAAACCATAGGACTGGTTCAAAATGGCCAATGCCAGTTCGTTTCAGGACACTAGACCCTAGGATAGCAATCTGCATGGGTTACATTTCATTTTCGACGACTTCCAATTTCCCTAGATTTGGATTTTGTACATTCCAAGTTCCAATTATGATTTTCTCCGATTATGAATTAATGTGTGAAATGGTGTCATTTCAACCTGAGTCGTGCCCCGTGAGCAAAGGTCCTGGCGGCTTTCCTCCGGAAGGCTTTGGTCCATCTGCGTCGTAATGGTTGCTCCTGCTTGGAGAGGGCAGCTCTCCCTCATCTTTTCGTGTGCCTTTGGACCTGAGGATTTCCTTTTCTAGCTCTATTGCTGATGCTATTCAGCTGCAATTCATGAGGTTTTCGGTGTCTGAAAATATTTCCCTGTTCTCCACAGGGTTTCCTTCAGTTGCTAATTTCCTCAGAAGTAGATTGCCTATACTTTTTTTTTTCATGGTGCGTTCTTAATTTGGAAGCGCTTGCTAATTTGGAAGAAACTTGTTCACCTTGGATGACCCTGCTGGTATCTGAAATACCATGACATAGCTTCCAACATCACAGCAACAGGTAAGCCTCCAACCACAAACTGAGAGACAAGTGGTGGAAAGCTGATAGTGGGTCAAGTGAAATGAAATCCTTGACAACTTCAATCTTATCTCCATTTATCACAATGTTGACTATTGGTCCAGATGTGGAGATTTTTCTTTACTCTGAATTGCAATCAATACTTGTAGTTAGCAGCCCAATGTATAACTCAGTCCTTCAATATTGTAACTCAAGGCTTGAGTAGTTTCTTCAGTTCTTCTGACTTCAAATATGCAGAACGTGTTCTTCTTTTTGGCTTTCTAACTCCAGGTCTTTGTTTATCAAGAGCAAGTTCATGGTCTTTTCTGACATCCACTTCGGTCCTTTCTTTATTTCTTGTCTTTTTAATGACCTTTTGCTTTCTTCCTGTGTGATATTCTTAACATTCTGTAATCAGTGCTCCACATGTCAAGTCTGTTCGTGAGACATTCTGTAAATTCAGGTGGGATAGACTCAAGATCATATTTTGGCTGCTATGAATAGTTTTACTTTTCTGGTTATGCATTGGGCTGAGATCAGTATGGCCAGCAGTTCAAAACCACCAGCAGCTCTTAGGGAGAAAGACTAGACTTTCGACTCCCGCGAACAGTTACAGTCTCAGAAACTACAGGGGTTTGTGATGAGTCAGCACTGACTCCATTGACTCAATGACAGTGAATTTTAGATTGACTTAGAGGTTTTAGGGTTTTTAAAAAATTCCACATAGTGAACATTTAACCCCATCTCAGTTATTCTCCCAAGTCCCTGGGTGATGGAAATGGTTCATGTATTTGCTAACGAAAGGTTGGAGGTTTGAGACCACCCAGCTGTACCTTGGAAGAAAGGCCCGGGGCTCTACTTCCAAAGAAACCAGCCTCTGCAAACCTTATGGAGCACCATCCTTCTATGACACCGGGTCACTAAGAGTGGGGCAGTCGCAGCAGCGATGGGTCAAAGCTATTCTCCACATGATTCAAAATCCTGGAAAAGTATTTCTTTGTGTCTCTCTCCCAAGGGCGGATCAGTTTACCCACCCCAGGCTATCCCAGTCTGAGGCATGCCTGTTGGCCCTGGAAGCACCTCCTTGGCCCAGAATAAGGCTCTTCCTCGCAGGTCTTAGTGGGAACACCCTCCTTGGGGCCAAATAAGGGAGTGATATTAAAGCAGGGGCCTGGAGCCCTATCTGGGGCTGAGTCACAGCTCAGCAATGTGGCCACACAGCTGCTCAATCCTCGTGGAGGTTCCTCAGTGGCGAGAAGTGACTAGGGCTTCCCATCGGAGAAACGTCTGTAGAGGAGGCGCAGAAGGCCAGAGGAGGCCTGATGGCCAGCACTGGACGGCCTCACCCCACTATCCCATCCTGGGTCTCAGGCCAGGCCCCCACCTCTGTTGCTTGGCTGCCGGTGTGTCCTTGGGGCCTGCCTGCCTCAGATCAGGTCCAACAAGGGAGGCCCCTATCCTGACTCAGACCTAGAAGGGAGTGTCTTAGAAAAATGTTTTTCTACTCAGCCAGCTTGACGTGCTCACTGATTAAAAATGCAAGTCACGTCAAGATGTAAGTGCTCTCTGAAGTGCTGTCGAGATATGGACTTGCATATAAACGGAAACACACTGCAGTGGGTGATTAGAGCGCTCACCTTAGCACTGTTATATAATGTCCACAATCACATTCATCAGCATGCGCTTCAAATATCTGGGTGCCTCCCTCC
This sequence comes from Tenrec ecaudatus, assembly GCF_050624435.1. NCBI lineage: Eukaryota > Metazoa > Chordata > Mammalia > Afrosoricida > Tenrecidae > Tenrec > Tenrec ecaudatus. The sequence goes on along the minus strand of NC_134530.1, from coordinate 246,356,306 downwards.
CTACAGCCTGTAAGCTCCTGAAGTGGAGAGACTATGTCCTTTTTATTGTGGTTGGGACCCTGGTTGAGAGACTGGCACCAGCTGGATGCTTAGTAAAGGCTTGTTATTGTCTTCAATGTTAGCTTCATTGGTACAGTGTGTGGAAGTGGGGGAATGGGAACAAACAACAACCTCCTCCAAATTCACTGCCAGCTGGTCGATTCTGATTCATAGAAACCTTACAGGACAGAGTAGCGATGTGGCCCTGGGAGTTTCCAAGACTAACTCTTTACAGGAGTAGCAAACCTCATCTTTCTACCATGGATCGGCCGGTGGATTCCAACTGTTGACCTTGTGGATAGGCCCCCAACTAGTAACCACTGTGCCTCCAGGGTTTGTATGCTCTGCCAAAGGTCCCCTAAATTGAGATGTGCCTAGCTGTGGTATCCACCGTGATTAGTCCAGAATGCTCACCTTCCCTGTGGGAGACCAGGTGCGACTCCTGGTTAGGGTGCACTCTGCCAGTAGTGGTTCCCGCACAAGGCTGAGCAAGCCTCCGCAGAGCTTCCTGACTAAGACAGGCTGAAAAAAGAGAAAGGGCTGCTGATCTACTTCCTCAAATCAATCAACACACACTCTTGGGAGCGCAGTGGTCCCATCTGCTCAGGGGCTTGTTCAATGGAACACAGGGCCACCAAGAGTCTCGGACAGACTCGCTTAGATGCTTCTGTTTGGAAGGAGCAGGAAACATCAGCTCTTCTCAAGAGCACCCCAAGGGCCCCTCCTCTAGGGTGGGGTTGCTTGTAACATCTGCTTCCAGGGAAAGGCAGGAAAGAGAAAGTTCCAGATCCCAAACCTGCAAACATTGTCTACTGACTCCCTTTCCCTGAGGCCCATCCCTAAGGGAGGGTGTGATGCTGGCGTGGGCGAGGGAGCAGGGGCATATGTGGAGGACGAAGTTTGCAGTCAGACGAACCACCAACTCTGGCTAGTTGTTCTGCCCCATTGCCAGGATGCTTCAGGGTCCAAAAAAAAAAAAATGTCCTTGGGACCCTGTAAACCCTGAGAACCCCATGGTCCTCCGAAGCATTCTGTGCATAGGGCTGGTGAGGTGACCGTTAGGTGGTAAGAAGAGGCCAGAGGGGAGGACTGAGCAGTGGGCAGGCACCAGGGGAGCCGTCGCAGGGTTGTGATCAGGCTGAGAGGGGAGGGGATGGCCAGCTGGGCAACTTTGGTGTCCAGGGGGCACTCTGGAGCCGGCATGGCAGGGAAAAGGCCCTGTCGCCAGTTTTCTCAGTGCAGAGCTCTGGGCAGCGTCCCACTCACCCCCAGGGTCAGGCTCACCTAGAAAAGGGTTTGGCTCATTCCAGACCTTACTTGGTGGCTTCTCTGGGCTTCTTACTCACTGAATCACAGCGAGCTCACCCATCTCTCAGTGACATGGAGCCAATGCTGGCTCCTAGTGACCCCCTGTGAGTTTCTGAGACTGTAACCATTCACGGGAGTCGATGGGAGAAAGCCCAGTCTTTCTCCCTTGGAGCGGCTGCTGGTTTAGAACTCATAACTACCGCACTACCAGGCCTCTGCAGGAGAAGAATTCTCCCCACACTTGTGGAACTGGGATATCTGTGAATCTCTGAAAGTTTGTGTGTGGGTGGTGGTGGTGAGGGGTGGGGGTATAGGGGGGCAGTTTAGACCTCCAGATTCCTTGCAAAATGAACATAAGCCCGTGGAACAGTCTCCCTGCTGAGAGGGAACCTTGAATGGGGCCTCAACAGCCTCTGTAGTGGTGTGTTGGCGACACCGAGTGGCCAAGCGCAGCATTGCTGCCTCAGAGCAAAAAAAAAAAAAAAACAAACCAAAAAAACCCAACACCCCCAAACAAAAAAAACAAACCTGTCCATCCTCAGTTGTGGACAAGAAAACCCCTGCTTCAGAAGTCTGGGATGATTTTCAGCTCAAATAAAGTAAAAGTGACAAAGTGTATTGCAGTAATACAGACAGCCATTACCCCAGCTCCCAAATCCCTCCAGAGCCTTGCACGGGACACTTGCACAGCTATTGGTCCCTCTCTTTCCGCTTCCCTTCATCTAACACCATCCATCCATCCGTCCACCCACCCACCTACCCAACCCTCCACCAATCTGTATCTCTGGCTTTCCCTCCCTCCCATCTAGCATTATTTGCGATGGGTCTTATAATTCGGGGCACTGAAGCTTCAACTGTGAATAAGACCCAGGACAGTCTTCACAGAAAGTACAGCAAGCAACCAGGCACCCACCATTCCCTGTCATATGTGCCGCAGTGGCAACCCGGCAGTCCGGGGTGGAGAATCCTCACCTGGACTTGGCGCATCTGGGAGGTCCATCGGGGAAGTAGTCACCGAGCCAAGGCCCGCAGCCTACGTTCACTCATGCTAGTGTTGCAGTGAAGGATCCCAGACCGGTGGCTGTAAAGGAGCGACAAAGGAAACAAGCAGCGAGTGGCTGGTGTTGGAGAAAGGTCTGAGGGAGGAGGCCCGAATGGAGAGGAGGAGCCAGGACACACAGACGTGGTGCTGCATAACCCAGTCTGCAGTAAGAGCCATAGGGCATTGCCCGGGGTCCTTCATGCCAACGGGAGCCAGTGAGAGAGGGTTGCCAGATCGGAAGAGAGATGGAGGTGACTGGGTCAGCAGTGGTGGCCATGGACAGAGTCTGTTGTCACAGGTGGGAGGCTGCAAAGGAGAGGGCCCCATGATTAGCAGGATGCATGGATCCAGGATAATGCTCAGGGTCTGTCTTGAGAGATGGGCCCTTTACTGAGCCCCGGAAGAGCTTAGGGGCCCAGCGGGGAAGAAGCAGGGAAGATGGTAAGCGGAGTTGGGCCGTGTTGATTTGAGATGCCCTTTGAGGTGCAGGTGTAGACACTTAGGAATACAGGTGTGGAGCTTAGCAGAGAGCCCTGGGCAGAGGAGCATTTGCCCCACTGTGGTGGCCTGTGGGTTGCTGCGATGCTCGGAGCGCCGCCGCCACTCCTTCAAATCCCAGCAGGGTCACTCGTGGTGGACATGTCCAGCAGCGCTTTCAGATGAAGCTGAACTATGAAAAAAACCTGGTGTTGCACTTCTGAAAATTAGCCGGTGGCAGTCCCGTGGGAGCTCAGCTTAACTGGAAGATGAGCCGTCTCAGGCGGGAAAGACTTTTTAAAATAACACAGTGTCTGTCATCATGGATTCTGACATCTCAGCAATGAAGGAGGGGGCACAGGACCCGGGGTGACTGACAGTAGCAACTTGGGGTGGTGTGGAAGCCGGGAGTACAGACGGACTTGGTTTGGGAGGCTGTTCAGATGTGGGAGGGGCATAAACCCACTGCTGAACAGAATGAAAAATACCCATAAATAAAGAACCGGGACCTACTAACCTGTGCCATTGATGTACACCAAGAGACTTCATCAAAAAAGTCAGCAGAGACCCCACCGGTTGGGAAAGATTTCCAGGAATAATAATCAGATAAAGGGCTAATCTCCAAAGCGTATAGACAACGATAAGATCATAACAAGAAAAATACAACTAATCCAAAAAAAAAGGGCACAAGACACGAATAGACAATTCATCAAAGATGACATCCAGGCTGCCAACAACCATCTGAAGAAATGTTTGAGATCATTAGCCGTAAGAGAAATTCAAATTAAAACAACACGCCACACAGATACTGTAGGCAAAATTCAGCAAAACAGAAATCACTAATGTTGGAGAGGGTGTGGAGAGATGGGAATGCTCTGACATTGCTGCTGGGACTGCAGAATTGGACAACCTCTACGGAAATCCATCTGGCACTTCCTGAAACAAATGCAAATCCAAGTACCTAATGATCCAGCAATCTCCTTACTGGGCATACACCCTAGAGCAGGGGTCTTCAAACTTTTCAAACAGGGGGCCAGTTCACTGTCCCTCAGACCCGTTGGAGGGCCAGACTATAGTTAAAAAAAAACTATAAACAAATTCCTATGCACACCGCACATAATTTATTTTGAAGTAAAAAAACAAATGGGGCAAAAACACCCGGCAGGCCTGGATAAATGTCCTTGGCGTGCAGCATGTGGCCCGCAGGCTGTAGTTTGAGGACTCCTCACACGAACAGACATATGCTCACTTTAGTTTATATATATTCCAGAGGCCATCTCAGGAAATGAAGCCAAACCTGTGATCATGCTCTCCCCTGGAAAAATAAAAAGAAAGAAAGAAAGTCAACAATAACATCCTGTTAAACTCTCCTTTTCCCTCCCGTCTCCCTTCCCATCCCTTCCTTCTCCCTGTCCCACGCTCATCCCTGGTTTCGTGTGATTGACTGAGTCTGTTAAGCATAGCGTCCTTTAGTTTTGTCCATGTCTTGCAGGGTTTAAGGGACAATGGTTTTTATTGATTCATAAAATTCTGTAGTATGAATTATATCTATAATGTTTCTTTAAAAAAAAAGAGAGAGAGAGAAAGAAAGCAAAAGAAAAATCCTTCCGGATTCCTTATCCCTCAAACCTAAATAGTGGTTTGAATTGCTTACAAAAAAAAAAAAGAGAGAGAGGGAGAGAGAGAGGCGGAGAAGTAACATTGAAACGGACTTGAAGTCCTTAGTGGCAAACAATTTCCTCTCAAACAAGCAAGCAAGCAAACAAAGCAAAGATGAGAGAAGCAGGCGGAGGGAAGAGTAGCAGTAGGAGGGAGGGGGTGATTTTCAGGGAGAACGGTCTCTGAGAGGTCAGGTCTGACGAGAGCTGGGTGGTCAGTGGACTTGGCTCACCGAGTTTCATGGCAGCAGTGGGGCTGGAAGGTAGCATGGTCGGGTTCTCTCCACTCCCTGTGCACGTCAACCACGTCTAAGCCTCATCATCTTGCAAACACCAAACTCCTCTACGGAGCTGATTTCCCTAGAAGTCCCTCTCCATTGTGAAACAAGGTATGGCCAGATTTCCTGTTGAAAAATATAGTCACATGTGCTTTCCTCATTTTCAAGACGGTTATATTTTTGCCACTTGGATGATGTCAGAGGGATGTGGCTGGGGAGCGGGAAGGGTAAACAAAGGGTAGGGCAATGACCATGAGGAGGGCTAGGGGGGTTACCACAGCCCGAGGAGGGCATGGGGAGAGGCTGCATTCAGAAACCTACCTGTGCCAGCTTCCGGAGCCTGCCATGGGTTCCCTGTCTTCTACTCCTCCAGGTACAACCCATTCTTTGAGATGCAGCCAATGGAACGTTCATTAACATTGAACTTCTAGGAGGGCCACATTGCCCTCGCATTGCAGTCAGCTTAGTTGTAGGCATGGCCGAACGATGGGCCCATGAGTGAGACGAGGAAGGCTGCGTTGTGGTCTGGGGTTGTTCAGTCTGTTCTGATTCACAGGCATCCTACGCCCAACAGAATGAAACGCTGCCCGTCGGGCGCCACCCTCACAGTTGTTCTTATGTTTGAGCCCATCCTTGCAGCCACTGTGCCCATTTGTCTTATGGAGGGCCTTCCTCTTTGTCAGTACCTGAGATAGTTAAGGTTTATTGTGCCAACCTGGCCGATAAACACATGTGGGGTTTATTGACGGGCGGAGGGATAAATGGCTCGGTGAGCCTTGCCTTTCTAGTTCTCGGGTCTCTTGCTTTGTAGTAGTCGGACCAGGGTGCAGCTGCCTTAGGCAGTTCCCGGCTTCAGCTGGCAAAGCTGACTTCCTGCAAGACACCCCCAAGGAGAAGTCACATGGACCGACCCCGATGCAGCCCTGGGTGCTGGAGCACGCATGTGGAGACCCGTGCCAGCGCTGAGATGCTTACACATTCACTGACTCGGCTTTCCTCCTGCAGTCAGTATCAGTGTGTGCGTTTTGTGAGATGGTTGGCTTTGTGGATTGGTGTCGGACAAATGGGCTTATGTTGGACTTGTGGGTTTGGGCAGCACTGGGTTGGGATGTTTTCTTGATGTGCACTTACCCTTTATCTAAAACTCTCCCTTATACATGAGTTTCTGTGGATTTGTTTCTCTAAAGTAGCCAGACTAACACACTGCCCCTCTGCTTTACCAAGCTTGATGTCCTTCTCCAGGGACTGCTCTCTCCTGACAACCTGCCCAAAGCCTTGCCAGCCTTGCTTCTAAGGAGCATTCTGGTTGTCATTTTCCTAAGACAGATGCGTTTCTTTCAACATGCTTCTCCAGCATCCCAATTCAAATGCATCCAGTCTTCTTTGGTGTTCCTTTTTCAATGTCCAACTTCCACAGGCACATGAGGTGATCGAAAATACCACGGCTGGGGTCAGGCCCTCCCTAGTCCTCTAGGTAACCTCCTTACTTTTCAACACTTCAAAGAGGGCTTGTGCAACAGACTTACCCAATGCAGTGTGTCATTTGTTTTCTATCTCTTTTTAAATCATGTTATAGGGGGCTCTTACAGCTCTTATATCATTCCATACATCAATTATATTTGATCAATTATTTGATCAATATTTGATCAACTATCAATCATATTTGTACAGAAGTTGCCATCATCATTTTCTAAATATTTACTTTCCTTTTTTCCTCCCTCCTTCCTCCCTATCCACCTCTTGACCCCTTGATTAATTAAAAATTATCATTGTTTTCATATCTTACACCACCTCTGTCTCCCTTCACCCACGTTTCTGTTGTTTGCCCCCCGCCCCACCAGGGTGGGGGTTATGTGTTGATCACTGCAATCAGTTTCCTCTTCCTCCTCTCCAACCTGCACTGTCTCCCTCCCCTCCTGGTATCGCTACTCTCATTTCTATTCCTGAATTGGGATTCTGTGTGGCTGACCTGGATTCTGTGTGTCGTGAGCTTTTATCTGTACCAGTGTACATGCTCTAGTCTAGCCAGGACTGAAAAGGCAGGACTGGGTCATGATAGTGGGGGATGAGGAAGCCTCAAAGAACCAGAGGAATTCGGTGCTCTACTGCGCCCTGGTTGAGTCATTCCTTCCGTGTGACTCTTCTGTGAGGGGATGTCCTACTGTCTACAGATGGGTTTGGGGTCTCTGCTCTGACCCCTCCCCCTCATTCTCAAAAATATGTTTTTGTTGTTGTTATTTTGGGTCTTTTGATGCCTGTTACCTGATCCTGCTGACACCTCATTATCACACAGGTTGGTGTGCTCCTTCCATGTGGGTTTGTTGCTTCTCTGCTAGATGGCTGCTTGTTCAACTTCAGTCCTTTAAGGCCCCAGATAATCTACCTTTTGATAGCTGGGCACCATCTGCTTTCTTCACCACATTTGCTTATGCACCCATTTTGTCTTCAGTGACCATGTTGGGAAGGTGAGTATCAAAGAGTGCCAGGTGATTAGAACAAAGTGTTCTTGTGTTTAGGGAGGTCTTGAGTAGAGGCCCAAAGTCCATCTGCTTCTTGACTGCTGCTTCCAGGAGCATAGGTTGTGACTCCAAGCCAGGCGAAACCTTGACCATTTCAAACTTTTCACCATTTATCATAATGCTACCCATTGGTCAAGTTTTGAGGATTGTGTTACTTATTGGTCCAGTTGTGAGGCCATACCAGGAGGGAATTAGAAATGTCTTCAATGGGTCACAGTGTTGTTGGTGTCTAAATGTCCATTCCCCTCTTTTTTCTCCCAAATGGAACCACTTTCTTTTATCTGGGGAATCCTTCAGTGTGTGAGACTTGGTGGATGTGGTCATCTGAATACTAGCTCCCCTAAGATGTCCACATCCCAGTGCCTGGAATCTGGGAGCAAGCTGCTTTGCATGGTTTTGTGGGTTGAATTGTGTCCCTCACGAGGTTATGTGGAAGTCCTAGACCCCGGTACTTATGAATGTGCCTTGTTTGGAAAGAGGGTTTTCACAGATATAATCAGTTAAGACGAGGGAATACTGGAGTAGGATCCGTCCTAATTCAATAGGACTGCTGTCTCTATGCAAAGGGATGAGACACAGGCACAGAAGGAGGCTGGCTTATGTAGAGATGGAGGCAGAAGTTGGAATGATGTTTCCATAAGTCAGACATGCTTGGGGCCACCAGAAGTGGAATAAGACAAGGAAGGATCTTCACTTGGAGCCTTCCCGGGACTATGGCCCTGCCGACACCCTGCCTTTGGATTTATAGCCTCAAGAATTGTGAGAGAATCCTCCTGTGTTGTTTTAAATCACCTGAGTTGAGGCAGTTCATCATGGTGGCCTAAGGAAATAGAGTACATGTGAAAAAAGGGACTTTTCTGATGAAATGAAAGATTTTGAGACCGAGAGCTTATTTTGGATTATCGGAGTGGATCCAGTGTCATCACAAGGGTCCTGCCAAGGGTGGATGGGGTCAGGAAGATCAAACTTAATAGTAGCAGATACAACAACATATGTGACCAAAGGCCAGAGTGATGAGAAGAAGGGGCCACAAGCCAAGGAACACAGGTGGCCTTGAAAAATACAAAGGAACAAATTCTCCTTGCCATGCCACCAGAAGGGACCAGCCCTGCTGAGTCCTTGACTGGAGCCCAGTGAGACTGGTTTTAGACCTGTGACTTCCAGCACTGTTCGGTATTTGTTCTGAGTTATTTTTAAGCCACCAAGTTTGTTGTGTGGTCCTTTTGACAGCCGTCAGAGGAAACAATGCAACAGGAGGAGGTACCTCCTTCTGTGAGGCTGAAAAGGGACCACCCACTCCCCTGTTCTCCTGATCTGAACAGTGTCAATTAGATGCTCCCAGCCCAGGCTGTGGATCTGGGGGCACATGGCTCACACAAGACAGTGGACGGTTCATTTGGGGGATGGTGGTGGCAGCCGTGCTGTGCAGTGGCATCCAAGGAAGGTCAAGTGGAAGTGCATCTGGGGATCTAGTGATGCTGCTGGAGATGGTGACTGGTGAGGGTCTGTCCAGTGTCCTTCAGGGAAGCACACTGGGTTCCTTTGGCCTGGTTTTAGCTGTCTGGCCTTTCTTGTTTGTGTTTCCTAAGTCAGGTAACCTGTAAAACAGTGGTTCTCAACCTGTGGGTCGCGACCCCTTTGGGGGTTGAATCACTTTTTCACAGGGGTTGCTTAATACATTCTGCATATAAGGTGTTTACATTATGATTCATAACAGTAGCACAATTACAGCTATGAAGTAGCAACGAAAATAATTTTATGGTTGGGGGTCAGCACAGCATGAGGAACTTTTATTAAAGGGTCTCAGCATCAGAAAGGTTGAAAACCACTGCTCTAAGGGGACAGGACTTCAGGGAGATCTACCAGAGGTCCGGCTCTTGGAGAGGCCTATGTTGCACTTTTAAAAAACGGTCACATTCACCATTCTTAATGGCATGAATGGCACCCACTGCATTGGGCATCTTCACAGTGTACTTCTAAACCTCTGTCATCAAGTTGACTGTGACTCCTAGTGGCCCTCTAGGACACGGTAGAACTCCGTGTGGGTTTCCAGGACTGTAACTCTGTATAGGAGTAGATAGCCTCATCTTTCGCGTGCAGAGAAGCTCGTGGTTTTGAACCGCTGACCTTGCAGTTAGCAGCCCAACCTGTGCACCATGCCCAAGGCTCTCTCCTGTAAAGTTTACAGCCGGAGAAACTTATGGGGTAGCTCTTCTCTGTCACAAGGTGTTCTGATGTCACCTAACAGTCAGGTGTGAAGTGGCGTCTCCTTGTGGCTTTGATGAACTTGTAATTCATCCCAGCACACCATATGTGTTCTGGAATGTGCTGGGACTGGTTCACCTTAACTTCTATGATAATTAGAAAGAGGCAGTTCCCTTTTCCAACCATGAGAAAGGTGGTTCACATGATCCCCAATGGATTTGTTCAGTTACTTAAGCTGAGGTTCCCAGGGTGGCATTCATGATGACATGTCTGACCATTAAATTAAAAGGTTGGTGGTTCAGACCCACTCAGAGGAACCTGAGAAGAAAGTCCTATTGGCCTGTTTCCAGAAGGTCACAGCCATAAAAAACACTGCAGTGCTTGAGTCTCCTCTGTGCTCATGGGCACTGTGGATTGGAGATGACCTGATGGCAACTGGCTGGGTTCTCTGCTTTTATTTCAGCTTGGAACACACTGGAAGTAATTTCTAGACCAGATATAGGGGCTCTGGACCATCATTGTGGAGGACATCAGGGTCAAATGGCACAACATAGCCTACAAGAAAATGTCTACAGTCTACTTTCGTGAGTGGTCTGGAGTCATCCAAGCTTTGGGCAGTCATCTGAGGTACAGCTATTGCCTTGTCAGTCTGGAGTAAAGGAGGGTGAACCAAACCAAACCAAACTCACTGCCATCGAGTCAGTTCTGACTTTCAGCAGCCCTATAGGACAGCATACAACTGCCCCAGAGGGTTCCTGAGACTGTAACTCTTTATGGGACTAGAAAGCTTTGCCTTGCTCCCGTGAAGCACCTGAAGGTTTCAGACTGCTAACTAATTAGCACCCCAACTAGTACTCACTATCAACAATTAGTCCCAAGGATGAATGGGCCCTGCCCACTTCAGACTCCATGACACTGAGACCAAGAGAAGTTGATGGTCCATGGCTACCATGATCAAGTGCTCTGAAAGGAACCACCATGGAAAGTTCTGGAAAGAGTGGGAGAAACATGTGGAACAGAACTCAAAATCATGAAAAAGACCAGGCTTACTAGTGTGATCGAGACTGGTAGGACCCCGAGATTGTAGCCCCTAGGAACCCTTTATGCTTACAACTGAACTCACCCCTGTAGGTCAACCTCTATCCAAAGGACACACAAGCCTATAAATGGATAACACCAGGTAAGTACACACACCTTAGAACAGCAGTTCTCAACCTGTGGGTTGCGACCCCTTTGGGGATCAAATTACACTTCCACAGGGGTCGCCCGATTCACAACGGTAGCAAAATGACAGTTTTGAAGTAGCAACAAAAATAATTTTATGGTTGGGGGTCACCACAACACGAGGAGCTGTATTAAAGGGTTGCGACATGAGGAAGGTTGAGAACCCCTGACTTAGAACCAGCAACCTTTTGAGATCAAAGGAAAGCATGTGTCCCAGGATAAAGCTGACTTGTAGGAGGGGTAGGAAGGAAGGATGAATGGAAAGTAAACTCAAGGAGAAAGTGGGAAGGGTGCTGTTATACTGTAGGAATTGCAATCAATTTCACAAAACAAAATGCATACAATTATTGGATGGAAAACCAATTTGTTCTTTAAACTTTGGCTCAAATCACCATAAAAAGTTTTAAAAATATGTTTTAGAATGGATAAGCCATACTACAGTGAAAACGCAACCCCCTTAACTAGTGTTCTCCCAATTTTTTTTAAGATTCTCTGTCTTTACTATAAACATGTTGAGGATATATAGTGAAAATTATACGGACAAGACTCTTGAATTAGCTCTTGTCTCTCCCCTACTGCCCAATTGATTCTGTTGGGATCTGGAATCAGTTTAAAATAGAAGTGGTTCACTTCATTTCACTGCCCTTAGCTCATGTGTGAACTGGAAGTCTTCCCTCATACAATGGGTCCTGCTTTGTGCACAAGGTGGTCATGAAAATAGAAATATGAGACAAGAAACAGAATGTTAGAAACAAAAAAGTTGTATTTGATCGCCTCCCTGGAATTGTGCATTTAGTTTACCAGTTACTCATAAAAAAACCCCCAAAAAACATTACTAGCCGGCTGCTGCTGGCCTAACTCCACAGTCTTTCTTTCCACTGGCTTGGAAGATGCTGGTACTGGCTTTCTTTAATTATCTCCAGCTATTTCTCTCTGTGTAGCACGCTGAGAAAATGATCTCTCTCTAGAGGACCCTAGATAATCAAGAGCAACTCAGATTCTCTGGAGTTAGGTCACTCAAAGCCAGTTTTGAAGAGGTTGAATGACATCCCTGAGGTGGGACTGGGTTGTCCAATTTTATAGAGTGTGTTAGCATACTTTGGGGGGGGGTCAAGGTTTTTTTGGGGGGTGGGGTGGGGAGGGTGACTCATGTAAGCGTGATCGTAATTTTCTGTCTGTAGTAGTGGTCTGTGCTTGGTTCACACCAGTGCCAGGGACAGGATGCGAATGAAGGCTTCCTCTGGGCAGGCTCTGCAGTTGGTCTTTAGATTTGTACTTCCCTTTTCATCCGCATTTCCCACCATAATAGTGTTCTCCCTAATTTCCATGTGTGCAGAGGCCCTAGGATCTCTCCTTACACATTTTCAGTCTCTCAGAAAAAGACCTGATGTCCATCTGCATTAAGGGGTGGCATTGCCTGCTGCCCGGGATGGTGGTGACTGCATGTTCAACAGAACAGAGCAGAACCCGGGCCTGTGCTGTGCCGTAATTGGCTGCAGATAGGATTACTGTGATCCACAGGATTTTCAAAAGCAAATCACTGTTTTTCTTCCTATTCTGTTTCAGTCTGGAAGTGCTACTGAAACCTGTGTAGTATCGTGTGGTGTTGTTAGGTGCCCTTGAGCCACTTCAGAGTCATAGCCACTCCAAGGCCAACAGGGTGAGATGCTGTCAGGTCCTGCACCATTCTCACAATTGCTGCTATGTCTGAGTCCAGTGTTGCAGCCACAGCATCATCAATCCATCTCATTCGGGCTCTTCCTCTTTCCATTGACCCTCCACCTTACCAAGCATGGTGTCCTTTCCAGGGACTGGTCTCTCCTGACTGCATCTCCAAATTATGTGAGATGAAGTCTCACCACCCTTACTTCTAAGGAACATTCTTTTTTAGAGCATATTCTTTGAGATTTTCCTTGTCCGGGAAGACTCTCACTTCGCTATTTATCTTGATAGATCATTTGGCTGGGTAGAGCATTCTTAGGTTTGCATTATTTTCTTTCAAATTTCGGAATTTGTTACTCCACTTTCTCCTCTTCTTTATGGTGTCCACTGATAGGTCTGAGCATATTCTTATTTGGGATCCTTTGTAGGTGATTGTCTTTTTTTTCCTAGCTGCTCTTATGCTTTTCTCCTTTTCCTCAAAGTTGGATAGTTTAATTATTAATATGTTAATATGTTTTGGAGACTTCTGCTTGTGATTCAGTCTAGCTGGTGTCCTTTCAGTCTCCTGAATGGTTGCCTGATTAGCATTCACTAATCTGGGGAAGTTTTCCTCTAAGAATTCCCTTGCTATTTTTGCTGTTGACTTCTTCATTGTGACTTGTTCCAGTAGCCCAATTATTCTGACGGTGTTCCTCTTCATAGCAACAGACATTATTCTCAGCTTTACTTCAGCTTCTCTGAATATCTTGTTTGACTGTCTTTCCCGTTTGTTGAAGTCTGCCTGATTATCTTTGAGGTCCCTGGTATGATTCTCTGCTTTTTTTAGTCTGTTGGTGAAGCCTGTGAATTTATTATTTGCTTTTGTTACCTCGTCCTTTAACTCGTGAATTTCCCCTTGGTGTGTGCCCTGTATCTCCTCTATCATTTCATTCTTTTTCTGTATTGCTTCCTTCATATCCTGTATGACTCCAAGCAGCATTCTGAAGATTTCTTTCTGTGGCAATCAATGTCTGCTTCTTCTATGAACATTGTTAGATTCAGCACCTTCCTCTGACATTGCCTTTTGTTTCTCTTGATTTTTCGTTGAGGTTGTTGAAACAGTTTGCTGTCTGCATGTCATTTTGGAGGAGCTTGCTCTGGGCTCACTTTGGGAGTTTGGTAGGAAAGCTTCTGCAGGCTGCCTGTAGCTAACCACCCTTGGCGGTCAGCTACAACTTTGTCCCTCTGAGATTGCCCTCTTACCCTAGCCTATTCTGTTGTTTGGCAGTTGGGTTGGATGGCTCTTTCAGGGGATTCTGGAAGGACAGTTGCAGAGGGTGGTGCTGTGTCAGCTGATCGGGTGAGGAGCTGCTGTTTGGTGGAGAGTGTAGGAGGGAGGCCTCAGGGGGTGGACTGAGGCCAGAAGTGGTTGGCAGACCACAGTGCTAATCCAGGGAGGGATGATGATATAGCTGCAGGTCCAGGGGTGGCCTGGTGAGGGTGCCTCGAGGCCTGGGCCACACCTGGAGGTGAACTGGTTCTGGCCACTATTTATAGTCTTTCAGAGACCCTTTGTCATGCCCCAAACTGTGGGTTTCTAAGACTGTAACTGTCTACAGGAGTAGACAACTTCATCTCTCTCTATATTCATGGATCAATGCTTAAGTATATAGATACACAAAGGTTTAAAGAAATGTTGGGACCAGATATACTCTAAAAACATGAACCATCAGGAAGCTGGCATAACCATATTAGAACCACACCAAAGAAACCATAAAGGAAAACAGCACTATCAGAGCGGGAACCATGTTGTAACGGTGAAGATTTCACTCATGAGAAATAAGGATGATCTTAAGTAAGTGGAAAAAACAAGTGTGGAGGAGTTCAGCATCTATATATTAAAAAACCAAACCCAAACAAACAAAGAAACCTCAAGCTCACGGCCATTGAGTCATTTCTGACTCAAAATGGCCCTATAGGACAGGGTAGAACTTCCCCTGTGGGTTTCTAAGATTATAACTCTTTATGGGAATTGAAAACGTCATCTTTTCCTCAGGGAGCAGTTGGTGGTTTTGAACTGCTAACCTTGTGGTTGACAGCCCAGCTTGTAACCTACTGTACCACTAGGGGTCTCCACATTTATAGGAAGCTCTAAAGCCTCCTCAAACCTCTCCATGAGCTAGCAACTGCCAGATGTTTCACAGTTTACTTTCTTTAGTTTAGATTTTTTTTGGTACAGTTAAAGTAAAACAAAACAGATATTACTAGGAGGCTGTGTACAGAAACTCTTGGTAATTATAACAGAAACACAACTCAAATAAAATCATGCATGAAAAAGACTCTGCGTGTTATGGGAAACCAAGGGTAAAACTACCGTTAAACCTCAGTAACAACTGAACAGAAGTCACATTAAGATTCACCCTCTGACTCTTGTTTCTTATCAAAGACCCATTGCCTGTGCCCTCATGATGGGAAAAGATGGGGGGAAAGTACCCCAACTTTATTCCTCACCATTCAGCCATCTAGATTCAAGTTAAAAAAATCCAGGGAAGGGGTTTATTGCCAACCTTGAGTCAGGTACACTCCACGGGACCAATTAGTGATGGCCAAAAGGATGTCTGAGCCAGCAGGGCTATGTGGTTGAGGAGGTCACTTTCTGTGGTAGTTACGTAATCTGGTGTCAATTTGGGACTTCAGAGGATTAAGAGTGAAGGGGTGGTGTCTAGTCTGTCAATCGGGTTATAGCCAATGAGGCCTCTGTGTAGGCATGGCCTTCCCCTAAGGATTCTGGGTATTTCTGTATTTCATCCATGGAGGCAGGAGGCACTCTCTCTTGGCTCATTCCCTTAGAGATGCTCTTCTGCCAAAACACATGGACCCTGGGTCCTGGGAACTGGAGGAGCCACATGAAGACCCCTGCCAGTGCTGTGATGCTTCTGCCACCACTGGATTCACATGACTTTGCACCCACTGCTCTGTGATCTTCCTGTATTCGTTGTCATTGCATATGTTTCATGAGCCCGAAGAGGACTTCATAGATTAGTATAGGACATATGGGCTCATATCAGACTTATGGACTTAATATGGACTAGGCTGGGATGTTTTTTCAATATTCAACTGCTTTTGGACGTAAACCTCTTTCTTATACACATAAGAGTGTCTATGATTTCATCCTGTGATTTACCCAGACTAGCACACTTTCACACGTACATCTGAATAGAGTGTGCACTCTGCTGAGGTCTGGTCTGTGCTTGTTGCTGTCTTTGAGATCGTAACTCATGGTGACCTTAGGTGTGTATGCAGAATAGAATTGCTCCATAGGGTTTTCAATGTTATGACCTTTCCGAAGCAGTCACCAGGTTTACCCTCGGAGGCACCTGTGGGTGGGCTTACGCTGCTCCACCTTTCTACTGGTAGTTGAGAACGTATCCATTTGTTTCAGCCAGGGGCCTTGTGCTATGTATGTCAACGTGGTTGAATTTTCCCATTCTAGCTTTCTACTTTTCTGTATCCTTACCGATGCTTTATCTGTTTGTTCCATTCGTTAATGTAAGAGTCTTAAAAGCCTTCACTAAGATTGTACGTTTTCCCTTTTGTTCTGCCAGTTTTTACTTTGTGTTTTGAGACTATGTTGTTTTGACTACACAAACTATGACTGCATCTTCCTGAGGAGTTGGCCTTTTAGTCCTCTCAAGTGTTGCTCTGCATGCTTTCTGGAAGCTTTTCCTGAGTACCATTAGCTCTAACCAGCCCTGCCCTCTCCCTTTCTTCTCTGGACACTCATTTGCAGAAGAGAGTAGATCGCTTGTCTGGCCCATGCCCCGAATTATGGAGCTGACTGAGCGCATCTTCACGGCGTCATTTACCATGGGTCTTTCACCCGGCAGTGCTTAACCAAGGGTGACTTCTCTGCCTAAGGATCGTTTGGCAACACCTGGACAATTTTGGTTGCTATAGGTATCTAGTAGGGGACATCCAGGGACGCTGTTAAGCACTCTATAATGCACAGGAAAGTCCCTCCAACGAAGAATTATCCCTCTTCAACCCCGCCCATGTGAACGGCATTGGAATGATACTTACACTTTATCCTGGATTACATGCCTTTGTGTAAAAAATTGTCATTGCTAGAGGAACACAGAGGTTTGGTTTTTTTTTTTTTCCAGGAAAGTGGGGTGGATAGGACAAATGCGTTTGGGAACCTATGGTCTAGATCACAGGTGGGAACCTTTTTTTCTACTGAAGATCATTTATAATATTTATATCTTTTATATAATATTTATATTCTCATTCAAGAGTCAAAACAGATGATCAACTTAAACGTTAGTCTGCTGTATTTGATCAGACATTAAATGAACTCTTCCGCAGTGTGATGACGAGGAGTCGTGATGGCACAGTGGGTTATGGCTGGGATGCTCACTGCGAGGTTGGCAGTTTGAAAAACCAGCGACTCCACTGGAGAAAGAGAAGGCTTTGTCCTCCCGGAGAGTTACAGTCTTGGAAACCCACCTGGGCAGTTCTGCCCTGTCCTATAGGGTCGCTATGAGTCAGAATTGACTGGAAGATAGTGAGTAAATGTGAGGGCGAGGACTGCCTCTCTTTGGGGAGGCGTGTGATGTGAGCTGGTGTGGATGATTTTGCAGACCTTCTCCAGCCAGAGGGCCAGGGGTTCCCCTTTCCCCGGTTGAGGTTCAGAAATTCTGCTTTATTTTCTCTCAATGGCCATTAGATCCAGAAACTCAAGTCGATTTGGTCTACTTTTGGGGGAAAGGGGAGAACTATCTATGGGTGGTGTGGTGTACATCCTGCGACGCACCATCGGAAGGCAGTGGTACCTCATTACCCATGATGCACAGATGGGTTAGTGTGGTTAGGTGCTGTCAGCTCGATCCATTTGTTATAATGTTCCTCATTAGCTTTCACTGAATGCTTTTAGCATCCATTGGTGATGGTTGCTTAGACCCATTATTTCATTAAGGGTTCTGAAATGGCGATTCTGCTAATTCTATCGCCCAACCTCCTATTCCTTGTAATTCTTCTCTAAGGAAAAGCCTTGCCTCATCAGCTAATTAATTGCCCAGGATTGCAGTTCCCCAAGATAAATGCCTGATTCTTTCCCTTTATCAACTTTCAGAGCCCCCCCCCCCCATTCATTTAAAATGATGTTAAAATGTTTCTGTACAGTTGTTTCCAGAAAACCAGCAGGCAGCCATCCCCTGACAGTGAAACAGGAAATGGGTGTTACTGCGTAGACAATGCCTTAACCAGCACTTGGTTTCCAATGAGTTCTACAGGTCGGCTGGGGCGGGGGAATGAAACAAGGGCCTAGGGGGCAGCAGAGACCACCAGCTGCTGGATCCCTTTGAACAGTGTTTGCTGCTAAAGGCAGCTAGCTGCTTGCAGCTTTGATGTCAATGATGTGGGGCCTCAGCTGTTCCGAGAGCCCAATCTTTTTGTTTTTCCTGGCCCTTGCTGCTTGCTGCTGGCAGGCTGGGAAGGTCCAGCCGATGACCGGCAGCAGGAACCCAGCCCTCTTGGAACTGTGTCTGACAGGATATAGACCCCACCAGTTCCGGTCCTCAGGCCACATCCTAGGGATGGTCCTGCTACTTTGAAATAGTGGCCTTGTAGCATCTTGGAACATGGGCTTTTAGCTCAGACAAATCGGAGCTAATACCTGCCTCTGCCACCTGAGATGGTGCAGCGAAGCTCATTTCCTCACCTGTAAACACAGAGTTAATAATCATTGCTACAGTGCAAACAACTCAACCGTCTCCTAACACTTGAATAAACGAAAGGTGGTGCACACATAAAGAGAAACACGGTCCTGATAGACACCCTGACACGGATGAACCTCGACACCCTATGCGCAGTGAAGGTGTCAGGCTCAAGAGAACATGAGTGTGACTCCACTCACGTGAATTAACTGGTTCTCAAATGCACTTGAGTTGGCTTTGACTATGGCAACCCTGTGGGGACAACAGAATGGGATGTTGTTCTCTGGTCGTGAGCTAGCTTTATATTCAGTGTAAGGCTCAAATCCATTGGGCATTTTGAGTGCTTTGTAACCTCAGGATGGTGACTCATCTGCCACCACGATATCAAACACATTTCTGGTGTGGTCCGTCGATCAATTTTTTGAAGTAGATTGCCAGGCCTCTCTTTCTCATCTTAGCATTGGAAGAACTGCCAGCGCTTGTCCAGTGTGGCCGAGCCTGCTGGTATTTGAAATACAAGTGCCATAGCTTACAATTATAAATTATAATTACTGCGATCTATAAACCACCAGAGTACAACACACGGATGGTATTTATTGTTAGGTGCTATTGATTTGGCTCCAGGGTACAAAGACCCCATGGACAACAGAGTGCATTACTGCCCGGTCCTGTGCCTCCTCGTTAGTTTGTTTGAGACCACTGCTGCAGTCACTGTGTCAATCCATCTCATTAAGGGTCTTCCCCTTTTTTGCTGCCCCTCCACTTTACCAAGCATCGTGTCCTTCTCCAGGGACTGGGCTCTTCTGACATGTCCGAAGTATATGAAACACACTCTCACCTTTTTCATTCTGAGGAGCATCCTGGCTGTATTTCTTTCAAGACAGACTTGTTTATTTTATGACAGTCCATGGGACTTTCAATATTCTTTGCCAAGTCTGGCTAGACCAGAGGATGTACACTGGTGCAGATAGGAGCTGGAGGCACAGGGAATCCAGGACCAGGGGTGTGGGTGGCAATACTGGGAGGGTAGAGGGAGAGTGGGTTAGAAAGAGGGAAACGATTACAAGGATCTACATGTGACCTCTTCCCTGGGGGATGGACAACAGAAAAGGGGATGAAGGGAGATGTCAGACAGGGAAAGATATGACAAAATAATAAGTTATAAATTATCAAGGGCTCATGAGGGAGGGGGCAGCGGGGAGGGAGGGGAAAAAAGAGGGCCTGATGCAAAGGGCTTAAGTGGAAAGCAAATGCTTTGAAAATGATGAGAGCAATGAATGTACAGATGTGCTTTACACAATTGATGTATGCATGGATTGTGATAAGAGTTGTATGAGCCCCTAAAAAAACGTTAAAAAAGATTGTTTCAACCATTAAAAATAATATATTCTTTGCCAACCATGTAATTCAAATGCATCAATTTTCCTGCAGTTTTTCTTATTCATTATCCTGCTTTCACATGCAGATGAGGCGATTGAACATATGAGGCCTTGGGTCAGGTATACCTTAGCCCTTAAAATGACATCATTCTTCTTTAAAATAGTCTCATGCAGCAGATTTGCAGAATTCAATTGTTTGATTTCTTGATTGCTGCTGCCATGAGAGTTGATTGAGGATCCAAGTAAAGTAAAACCCCTGACAACCCCAATCTTTTGCCTGTTTTATCACAATGTTTATAATGTGGTCCAGTGGTGGGGGTTCTTGTTTCTTTACGGTCAGTTGTAATTCATTCTGAAGGCTGTAGTCTTTGATCTTCATGGGCAAGTGCTTCAAGTTCTCTTCTCATTCAGCGAGAAAGGCTGTGTCACCTGCATATCGCAGGTGATTAATGAGCTCCCCTCCAACCTGATGCTGCATTCTTCTTCATACAGTCCAGCTTCTCGGGCTATTTGTTCAGCCCACACATGGGATAAGCATGGTGAGAGGATGCAACCTTGATCCATACGTGTTCTGGTTTTAAAGTAGGCAGTATGTGCTTGCTTTATTTGAATAACTGACTTTGGTCTGTGTATAAGGCTCAGCACGAGCACAAGCAGTGTTCTGGAATGCTCATTCCTGGCAGCATTACCCCTCGCTTGAGATGCTCCGTGCAGGCAAATGCATCAGCACAGTCCATGTAACACAAGGAAATATCTTTTGGAATTCTCTACTCTCAGCCAAGATCCAGCTGCCATCAGCAATGCTATCCCGCATTCCACTTGGAGGCTCTCTGAAGGAAACAGTTGATGGTCGTCTTCTGAGAAATCATGGAAAACCACACGCAGCACAGTTCTGCTCTGCCCGCCGCGCGCAGCGTGGCCAGGACTGAATGGCTTTTTGTTCCAGGCTCAGTGTAGGTTTGCTGGAAATTGGAAATCGAATCCTCACTCTTGTTGAATCCATACCAACTCCTAGCAAGCTAGATGGACAGAGTGAAACTACCCCACAGGGTAATCTTTACCGGGTGGACGGCCACATCATTCTCCCTGGGAGTCACTGCGGGGCTTGAACTCTGACCCTGTGCCACCAAGTCGCCTGCAAGTCTAAGAAGAGTTAATTAAGAAAAAAAAAATCCCTTTGTCGCCTCTTTGGAAAACCCAGTGGGGAAGTCAGAGTTCTCCTTGAGCTAGGCATGTGAGACGTTAGGGATGGGAAGCTTGTTCACTTCCCACCACAGCTGACAATGGCTGCAGGGCCGTGAACATCTTCCTCCTACCCGGCTGTCCTCCCAGGTCTGCTGCGGCCCCAGGGCTGTCAGATTCGAGGCTCCCATAGCACTCTTCCCGACCCATCAGTAGTCAGTCCCCTCTCTGCTTGCTGTGAATTTTTTTTTTCAGTCAATGTTCAGAATTGGATTCATTATAAACTTTGATTCATGACGTTGTTCCACTCATGGATTTCTTTAATTTATTATTAGCAGCATAATGAACTCCGATGGAAGCATCAGGCAACTCAAGAGCTAAAATATTACCCACCGTGTTGTGGTTAGCTGCTGTCGCGCAGGCCCTGAATCATAGTGACTCCATGCACAATGAAACAACAGGCTGACAGGCCTGTGCCTCCCCCATGCTTGCTGTGGGTCAGACCGTTGTGATTCATAGGGCTTCTTTATTTAAACTTAAAAAAAAATCATGAATTGTGAGCTGGCTTACGGGGCAAATTAGTTTCCTTTCAATCATTCGTACAGATCTTATTTCATGCCATTGATTGCAGTCCTCACAACCTAACAGCACCCATTCCACGTTCTCCCCGCATTTCCCATGTCTGTTTCTCCATCTCTCCTAACCCTTCCTGTCTTCTGAACTTTGTCTGGCACGAGCCCTGCCCTTCTGATCTCAGCTGGTGGATGGTTCTAAGAAGTGCATCTCTCTCTGCTGGTCATGTTCACCCTGTCAAGTGGCGGATTGAAAGCTGAACCATGGGGTGAGCTCCAGTCCAGAACCGAAGCGTGACTGCCGGCTGTAGCCTTTACGGAGTCCACCAGTCGATCGGAGCCGTAAGTCTGGTCTTTAGGACATTTCTCCCCACTCTATCCCAGGCCCTCTACTGTGATCGCTTTCAGCGTGATCAGCAGGGGTAGTGGGTACCCTCTGGTGCTGTGGCCTCAGGGTTGTGAAAGCGGAGGTTTACGTGGTTCACTAGTCTTTTGCACTACTTGTTTCATGTGTCTTAGATTTCCTTCATTTCTCTTTTCCTCTGAACAGGCGAAGAGCAATTGTTGCAACCTGGATGGCTGCTCACAAGCTCTCTGAAGATCCCAGGAGCTGCTCACCACAGTGGGCTTTAGAACATTGTCTTTCCAGACTGTGTGTAGTCAACCCATCGTGATGCCCCCTAGACTGTGGTCCTGAGCCCCCAAGCTCAATGCTTCATTCCCTCAAGGGGTTTGATTTTCAAAAGTTTATGCTCTGTAGGCTGTACTATACGCATGGATATGTTCACAGCATATATAAATACATCTGTAGAAATAGGCCTGTTAAACCTATACATGGTCAAAAGTACAGTCCCATTCACCTTTGCACATCGTTTCAGTTGCATGGCTATCTCTGCATCCTCCTGGAGATTACTGTTGTTGCAGGATGGTGTGTATAAAAGTAGTTGACTCTGTTACCTTTAATCCTTGCACTCCTCCCAATGTCTTCCTTTGTCTTGGCCATTTTTTTTCAGTGAATTCCTTTTTATTGTATATTGCCCTCCCCTTCACCAAGTTATTTTGTGTCTACTCTCTGGTCGATGATTTACCTTTCTCTGACAACCATCAGTGAAAGAGTGTTTCTTTCACTGGGAAAATCTTGCTGTTTTATAATAGTGGTCTCATACAAGATTATAATAGCAGTCTCATACAAGATTATCTAACAGCGGTCTCATACAAGATTATAACAGGAGTCTCATACACTATTTGTCCTCTTATCACGACCACAGTTGCTCAGCATCACGTCCCCCAGGTTCATCTATGCTATGAGGTGTTTGGCAGATGCACCAGCATTCTTTAATATTTCACAGTAGTCCCAAGGACCAGAGTGTGCTTACCCATCACCCATGGATGGGCCTTGAGGTTGTTTCCATATTTTTGCTATTGTGAATAGTGCTGAGATGTAAGTAGATGTGCAAATATCCCCACGTGTCGTGGTTCTCAGTTCCCTTTCCCTCATTTCATGTGCTTCCAGCAGAGGAATTTCCGAGTCATGCGATAGTTCTATGTCCACGTTTCTCAGCAAGCCCCGCACTGGGTTCCTCAGTGGCGGCAGCAGTTTATAGTCCTATCAGCAGTACACGAGAGTCCAACTCTCTCTGCACTCTCTCCAGCATGTGCTGGATTTATCTCTTTTGAACTTTGCTTTTAATAATGGAGGGAGGTAATCTGCTTGGTGGTGTTTGCATTCCTTTAATGGCTAATGGGCGCCTCAGTCAAGAGATCAAATGGCACGCTGCACTGGGCAAGTCTGTTGCACAGACCTCTTCAAAGTGTGAGAAGGAAAAGAGTTTGCTTTGAGGGCTAAGGTGTGGGTGTATTTACAGTCACCTCATATGCATGTAAACGCTGCCCAGTGAACAACACTTTAAATGAAATGATGCATCTGAGTTATGGTGTTGGTGGGGAATATTGAGCATACCGTGGACTGCCCAAGAAGTACAATGAGAATGTTCCTTCAAAGCAAGGCTGGAGAGAGTTTCTTTCATGCACTTGAACGCGTTATCCGAAGAGAGCAGTCCTTGGAAAAGGACATCATGATTGGTAAAGTGGAAAAGACCAAGGTCCTCAGTGAGATGGGATTCTCAGTGGCTGCAGCATAAGGGCTGATAGGTCCTTGTCAGCACGTCTTTCCCAGTCTATGAGTTCTCTTTTTACTAGTGGGTGAAATCTTTTAATGCACGAAACATCCGACCTTTAAAGGCCCCACTCATCTAGTTTACTTTGTAGGTTTGTTTTGCTCTGGATGCTTCTGTCAGGGGTGGTTTCTGGAGAATGTCACATGTGTCACTTTCAGGTTGTTGTCTACTGTTGTTGGTCCTCTACCCCCAAAATTCCCTTGAGTATTACTTGTTAGGTTGGTTTGCTATTACAAATTCCCTTAATTTTATATTTATTTAAAATTTCCTGCATTTTGCTTTTGTATTTGGGAGACAATTTTGCTAAGCATCTAATCCTTGGTTGGCGGGCTGGTTTTTCCCAAACTGGTTTTAGATTTCTCTCGATTGTCTTTGGCTAGAAGACCTGGTGGCAGAGTACTTATGAATTGGGCGGCGATCTACAAGGTCAGCAGTTTGAGACTCTAGTTGTTCTTTGGGAGAAAGGTGGGAGTTTCTACTCCTGAAAAGAAACCCATGGCAGCAGCTCTGCATGAGTCAGAATCGACTCGATGGCACTGAGTTTGGTTTGGGAAAGTTTGATTATCATATGTCTTGGTGATTTTTTAATTGGGGCATATCCCATTTAAGGTTCATTGAGCTTCTTGAATGCATATTGTCTTGCTTTTTATAATATCAGGGGAGTTTTCTGTCAACACATTTTCAACAATTTTCTCTGTTCTTTTTTGGTCTCTTCCTGCTCTGGAATTCTGATCACATGTAAGTTTTTCCTCTTGATGATGTTCCACATAATTCTTAGCCTTCCGTCTCCTCCTCCTCCCCTTCTTTGTCTTCTTCCTTATTTTCTGATATCTCTTTAGCAGATTAGTGGAGAGCTATTTGTTTCTAAGTTCACTGTGATTTGGAATCGACATGATGGCAAACGATAATAGCAGCAGCATGGTATTAGCATACTTGTGAGCAGGATCTGGGCAGGCCATTGAGGAACAATGCCAGCTGGGCTTGGCTGGACCATCCCTGCCATATACGAGGGTCTGGTGGGAGTAGTTGACCTCAAGAAGTCGTGAGAGCGATTCCCCAGACTAGGAGAAAGATGAGCCCACACAAGCAGTTAGATGGGGCTGTGTCCCACAATTCTGGAACTCTTTGGCTTGGGCACTTGCTGCTCTGGGCAGATGGGGAGCCAATCTTTCCCTGAAAATCCATTAGTTTGGTTTCCCTTCAGTAATTCTTATTTTAAAAATTAGATTACAAAAAAGAGACACAATACATATGACATAAAGTTCACCACTTTAAAATGTATAATCTTACAATTTTTAACATGCTGCACAACCGTTGCTGTTATTTCCTTCCAAAATATTATCATCGCCCCTAAAGAAACCCTGTCCTGTTAGCAACCAAATGCCATCCTTCCCTCTGCCACCTAGTCGCTTCTGACTCATCAAGATACTACGGGACAGAGCAGAACTCCTCTCTAGAGCTTCTTAGGTTGCAAATTTGCATGGGAGCAGAGAGCCACGTTTTTCTCCCGTGCAGTGGCTGGTGCATTTGAATTGCGTGTGGTTAGCAGCTTAGCCTCGAACCCAGAGTGCCACCTGCCCACGCCTTAGCAACCACTAAAATACTTTATGTCTTCAGGAGATCGCTTATTCTGGTCAGCTCATGTAAGGTGAATCGTACAATAAGCCGTCTTGTGTCTGGTTTCTTTTACACATGTTTTCAAGGTTAATCCATGTTGGAGTACACCGCAGCCCTGGTCCTTTTTGTGGCTGAGTCATATTCCGTGCATGGAGAGACCACATTTGGTTTACTCATTCATTGATTGATGGACATGTGGGTTGTTTCCGCTTTTTTTGTTATTATGAATAATGCGGGTCAGAACACGTGCTTTTGTTTCTCTTGGGCACATCCTAAGGCGCGGCCTTGCTGGGTTACAGGGGGATCCTAGGAGCTGCCGTCGGTGGTCCACAGCAGCTGTGTTCTTTTCCATTCCCGGGGCCAGGCATGAGAATCCGGCAATCCTCCTCCTCCCACGGGATTCCTCCCCTGCTCGCCCTCCACTCGGAAAAGGCAGGCCTGCATGAGAGAATCTGCTGCCAGCCTCCCTCAGCCTTTCTCAAACGTTATGGTTATGCAAGACCGTGAGCTTTACCCACTTTGAAAAGCTTTCTTGGACCTCCAGTCGCATTGGGGTGATCGGTCTTCCTTACCTGAGGGGTGATACAGATTCAACCTTTCAGGAGAAGGAGGGGGAGAAGGAGAAGAAAAAGGAGGGGAGGGGAGAGGAGCTGCCTTAGCACACTCAGGATAAAGCCCCCCCCCCCACCTGCTCAGGTGCACCCGGAGGGGCGTGAGTCCACACAGAGTCCACATCTGGGAGCCTCCGATGGTGCTGCTGGCTCCCTGGAAGGGAGCTGGCAACGCCTCCTGTGTGTGTCTGGGCACGAGGCTGGTGAGACATTTGTCCAAGCTGACAGAGCCGCCCGTGCAGGCGTCTCCTCTTGGGAGCCTCCCGGGTCACCAGGTCACCAGGAGACAGGTTCAAGGTCGGCTCTGGAGGACCTGGAACGGTTCAAGGTCGGCTCTGGAGGACCTGGAGCGGTGGGGACTTGAGCCGGAGCATTCTCTTCTGGTCAGACGAATGAAGGAACAAGGACATTCTAGCCACCTGGGCCCAGGAGGACGGGCTTGGGGGCTTGTCTGCGCAGCATCTGGACGGGGGCGAGGGAGGTCACTGAGGCAGATGGGGTGAGCAGGAGATTTCAAGCCCCCACAGAGCACGCCTATGGAGAGGGGAATCACAGCTGTGCTGGTTCCTCAACTCCGCGGAGGGCGGCTTGTTCATTCCAGGCAGGCAGTCTCCAGGGAATGCTGTGGGAGGAATGGGAAAGAGAGCCAAGGACAACAATCCCGTATGATCCTGGTCGGTGTCAGGTCCACTGCGCTAGCGTTCCACTGTCCTTTCCACCTGCGGGTGCCTGTCCCTTCAGCACACCGTTAGCAAGTCCCTCGGGGGCCGGCGGTGGGGGCAGAGATGGCTCTGTGGTGTTCCCCTTCTTCTTGGCGTAGTGGTTATGCAGGGGCTGCTAGCCAGAGGCAGCAGTTCAAAACCACCAGTCACGCTGCTGGGGCAAGACGAGGCTTTCACCTCCGGCAAAGAGTTACTGCCTCTGAAGTTCCGTAGGGCTTGTGCTGCAGGGGTGCTGTGACTTAGCGTCCACCTGAGGTGGGAGCTAAGTGAGCCTTTGGGGTACGGTAGCTAAAGTGCCCGACTGCGAACTGCAAAAGGTTCACAGTGTGAACCCCAGGAGACATGGTGGTCTGCTTCCATAAAGGTGATTCCAGCCTGGCTGCCCTGTGGGGCAGCCCCTGCTCTATCTTTTGGGTCACGGTGAATGAGAGCCATCTCTACATCAGTGAGAGCTTGGCTTTGTGGAAGAAACCCAGGTGGGGTTCCCAGCCGGGTACAGCTAGCTGGCCCTTTTGCCAGTGGAGGCTTGTGAGCTGTTCGTGCTGACGAGGTTTCAATGGAGCTTCTACACTCAGGGAGGTGAGGCAGCCAATGAAAACCCTACGGCTCACCAGGGCCCATACCCACCCATCACGGCATCCTTGGGTTCTGCTGTGATGGGGTGGCCTGGAATTGGAGCCTGGCTCTGCAGCCGCCAACGACCCCTACTATGACTATGTGCCAAGAGCTTTTGAAGCTCCAAATGCCCAGCGATGGACAAAATGGACATGGGTCTCCAGGGAGGTCAGGGGTGGGCGGGGTAGAGGGGCGTTAAGTCAGCTATGGCAGGGACCAGTGCTGAGTCCCTGTGTGGTACAATAGCATACACTTGATTACTAATCTAGATGCTGGTGATTTGAATTCACTTAGCAAGGCTGCAGAATGAAGGCTGGGAAAATAGCTCTCAGCAAGATGACAGCCAAGAACCACCTGGAGCCCAGTCTTGCTCTGTAACACATGAGATCTCCGGAGTCAGCTCTTTGGCTTCAGGTGGGGAGTCTGCAGAGCCTTCCCTGCCCCACCCTGCCAGTTCCCTCCCTGCTGCGAGTTGAGCATCCATTCAAAAGTGTAGGGGTGGGGCAGGCAGGAAGAGGGGCATTTCTGGCAGAGACCCAGGCACTGAAAGGAAACCCAGGGGTAGGGGTGTGGGAGTGCGAGTGGGGGGTGGCTAGAGAGCAGAGCAGCAGAAGAGGCTGGGGAAGAGCCTGCTATTCCAGAGTCTTATTAAACAAGCAAATCCTCCCATGGCCGTTGTCGCCTTGATTCAGACGCCTGGTGACCCCCATGTGTGTCACAGGAGACCTGTGTCAGGGTGTTCAATGGCTGATTTTCCAGGACTGGATGAGAGTGCCAGGCCTTCTTCTGGTGCCGGTGGATGGGCTTGAATTGCCCACCTTTCAGTTCATCACAGCGCCCTTTAACGATCGATACTTGTAGGGGTTTCCAGCCTCTGCAAGCCTCCTCTTATCCCTGTCGTAAGAACAGTGGACAGCTGTGGGTATCGCTTTAAGCTTGCAAGTGAACCGCCGATATCTGTGTTTGACTCGATTGCTCTGGGTAGGGGGAGGGTGCTCATGGAAATCTGTCACAAGTTTGAGATCATTGGCAGTCAGTTTAAAAGTAAAGCTACCAGCTCCTCTTTCCTTCCCCACATCGGGCTGTTAGGTTGCTCCTGAAACCCAGTGCTGTGTTGGTTTGCTGGAGCTGCGGGTCCTGTCTGGGGCCTCAGAGCCACAGAACAGGACCATCGTCAACTCTGGGTTGGTGAGGAGTAGGAACCCTGGACGAGTGTCCTGGGTGTGGGGAGGATGTGGAATCAAGTGGGATGTGGTGCGGAGGAAATGAAGGTGGGACCTTGGGGGCAGGGCCCAGAGCCAACTGCTACCGGTCTTGGCTTGAACCCCTGAAGGTCAATTTGGACTTGAATTTCTGGTGAATTCTGGGAAACCACATGGATGTCACGTTGAGGACTAAGGTGGGCCTGCCTCCAGCCATGGTATTTTCAATGGCTTCATGCATGTGAACATTGAACATCGAATAAAGAAGAGGGAAAAAGAATCGAGGGTGTACATTGCGGTGCTTGCAAAGAATATTGAAAACACGACAGACCGACAAAAGAACAAACAAGCCTGTCCTGGAAGAAGTAGGGCCAGAGTGCTCCTCAGAGGCAAGGATGGTGGGACTTGGTCTTACATACTTGGATTATGTGGTCAGGAGTTTATGTCACTGGGGAAGGACACGCTGCGTGGTAAAGTAGAGGGAGAGGGAAAAGAGGAAGGCCCCCACGGACATGGATTGACACCGTAGCTGAAACCACAGGCCCAGGCATAGGAACAATGGTGAGCATAGGGCAGGACCGGGCGGTGTTTCATTCTGTTAGGTACAGGGTCACT
The DNA here is from genome assembly GCF_050624435.1 of Tenrec ecaudatus. Taxonomy (NCBI): domain Eukaryota; kingdom Metazoa; phylum Chordata; class Mammalia; order Afrosoricida; family Tenrecidae; genus Tenrec; species Tenrec ecaudatus. The sequence continues at coordinate 246,327,509 of NC_134530.1, read as the reverse complement.
ATGGGTTGGAACTGACTCAATGGCACCCAACAACAACAATAGCAGCAACAACAACTTATTGTCCTTGGTATCTTAGGACACCTAGTTATGAGGAGATGCTTTGAATAAGGATGGACCTTCCTGATTACTAGGTGGCAGGAGACCAATCAGGAGTCGCTCTGGGAGATATGCACTTCGTGATTTCCATTATGTACAGGGGTGTTACTTACAGGGGTGCAGTACTGCTTGTCATCCTGTGGCAGCTGGCAGGCTCGGGGTTTGCTCTGCACTGAGTCCTCCCTCCAGCGGGAGAAAGGCAGGGCTTTCTACTCCTGAAGAGTTCGCCTTCAGAGCCCCCCAGGGGCAGTTCTAGCCTGACCTATAGGGTCACTGTGAGTGGGAATCTACTCGATGGCAGTGCGTTTGGGTTTGTTTGGTTCCCCCCCCCCCCAACACACACAGCAAGCAAGGTTTTATAGGGTCTAAGAGAGGGGGAGACGGGGCCCAGCACCGCTGGACTGGCTGTGGTGCCCTGGGAAGTGCTCTTCGAAGCTCGAGCCATGGTCACTTCCTTGAAATGGCCTGGAGGCGACTGCGTTCTCCTTCATCGGTTCTGGCCCTAGCCTTGAATGAGACACGAGGGGGTGCTCATTTCATCTACCCTCTCCCCCCTGTGCCCTTCTATGACCCACCTAGTCTTACCACCACTCCTCCATGTTAGTCCTTAAACCTGGGTGTTAGGGATTGACAGCCACAAGCCAAAGTCCTATCACCCGCCCCCAATGAAGGACAAAGAGAAGCGCTAGCTTGGGAAGGGGGACGAGGGGACCCCCTGCTCTCTGGGTGGGTTCCATCATCTCATAGGCACTGGCATCAGTGGAGACCACTCCCAGGCAGGCTGGCAGAGGAGGAGGTTAGCCTTTCTCCACAGTCTGGTGGATTTCTCACATCAGCGACCACTGTGACCCAACCTACGAGAAGAAAGGGTTACTGGTCTCACTAGGGGTCAAAAGACAGAGAGGCGAGAAGCACTCCAAACCCAACCCACTGCCGTTGAGTTGATTCTGACTCACAGTGACCTTTCAGGATGGAGAACTGCCCTGGGGAGTTTGCCAGCCTGTGACCCTTTCCCGGAGTAGACAGCCTCGTCTTTCTCCCACGAGAAGAACTCATCAGGGGTAAAGCGAGACCATCAAGCCAATGTCATACAGCGGTTGGAGATGTGAACCGCATGTAATCCTCAATGTTAGCCCCTTCCTCTAAGTCAGGGGTCCTCAAACTTTTTTAACACGGGGCCAGTTCACCGTCCCTCACACCTGTTGGAAGGCCAGACTATAGTTTCTTTTTAAAAAAAGTATGAACAAATTCCTATGCACACTGCATATATCTTATTTTGAAGTAAAAAAACAAATGGGGCAAAAACACCCGGCGGGCCGGATAAATGTCCTCGGCAGGCCACATGTGACCCGCGGGCCGAAGTTTGAGAACTCTTGCTCTAAGGAGTCAAAGTATCGAAGCACTCGCTTGCCATACCCGTGGGAGAAAGAGACAATGGTCTCCCAGGGCTGGTCCCGGGACCACAGCAGCAGGAGGTGGTGGGCCTCCCAGGCAGAGGCAGGCAGCATCTCTCCTGGTCTTCTGCAGGCCCTGGCATCAGAGGGCCTTTGGCAATCCCTCGGTTCAGTGCTCGGTCTGGTGAAGTGGCTTCCCTGGTTGCTGTGGACATCTGGTGGGGTGTCTGCATGGGGTATGTTGCCCATGGCTGGAAGGGAGGCCTGTGCTTTCCCAGCAAGCAGTGGGGCAATCCCTGCAGCCTCTATACTTTGCTTCATAGGGAGAGACCATCTCATGCATTTGACCTCAGCCCACAGGGCAGGCTGTCCTTTATGCCTTGTCTTTTGGTGGAGCTGAGCGGCTACCTGTTTGGCAGGGGCTTGCTATAGGGTGACGAACCACGCTAGGCCATGAATCAGAGCCATGCAGGTAGCCCTTGGCTGCTCTGCCCCTCCCTACTGCCGATCTACGGATCATTTGTAGCTGGCTAGGGATGGCTGTCTCTGGCCAAGTCAGCTGTGTGCACAACCTCCCTAGTCATGGCCCCTGTTCTTGATGAGGGGGCTTTTCTGCAGGGGCAGCTCTCTGCTTTGTGGGTTGTCCACTTCTTAGGTGACAACTCCCACTGGCCCAAGGCTCCGTCTAGGGCAGCTCAGCACTCAGGGTACCAGTCGACAGGGAGCTTCCCTGTTGCAGACCCACATGCTGGTTTGTCAGTTCTCTGGCCTGAGCTGCCCCTGATGGGTGAAGCCTTTAACTGAGCCCTGCTGGGGCAGGACATTCGCACAGTTGCCTCCGCTCTGTGGGGATGTTCTCTACCTGCTGTAAACGATTGCACACGGCAGAGTTGTTCTTTTTTGTAGGACTGTGCCTGGTCTCGGAAGACATCCTTGCAGGCCGTTGTCCTAGTTTCCAGCGGAACTGGTCACATCCAATTCACCCTCATTCCCTGTGGCTGTGCTTGTTAGGGCCTGTCGTTAAGGCACCGTTACTTTAGGGCCATTGAAGGCCTGACTTGCTGGGCGACCTGCAATTTAATGTCTACTGATACTGTTCTTTGGTGAAAACAGGGCTAGAGGGATGCTAAAGAAAACACGTTAGCCCATTCTATACCCGGATCTCTGGGATCCATATTGAACCGAGACATTGTATTTGAGATGGTGTGTTAGTCTGGTGGACTAGAGAAACAAATCCAGAGACACTCATATGTATATAAGAAAGAGCTTTGTATAAAAGAGCAATTGTATATTGAGAAAGCATCCTAGCTCAGTCCAGATCAAGTCCTCAAGTATGATATTAGCTCATATGTCTGATACCAATCTATAAAGTCCTCTTCAGACTTACGAAACACATACAAAGCCGCCGAACACAGGAAGATCACAGGCCAGTGGTTGGAAAGTCTTGTGGATCCAGTGGTGGTGGAAGCATCTCGGCTCTGGCGTGGATCTCCACGTGGCTCCTCCAGCTCCAGGACTCTGGTTCTATCAATGTAGCTCCAAGTGGCTTTTCAACAGGAACAGGAAGCAGAGAGAGACGTGTGTCTGGCCTCCAGAGAGGTAGTTATCTCCACCATACCTCCAAATGATTGACAGGCTATACTGCACCCCTTCACAAGTTGACAGATTATGTATCTGCCACAGATGGATTTTATTGCGTTTACTTGAAGTTGGAATTCTTCCACAGATAATCTCCCCCTGGCTGTATTCTATCAGGGGCATGGCCTTAAAACTGGAAAATACTCAGGGTTTCTAAGATGTCAGGAGTTTATTAAGCTCAGGAATTTGTTCTGTTAAAATTCTCATCTTCAAGGTTGATTGCCCAATCAAGTGAATTCTTTAAAAAGAAAACTTCTCTCCCCCCACCTCCCACCCCCATGCCTTTAGTGGGGTCCTGGAGTTTTCTGGGTTCATGGCTGGCTTGTTAATTGTGAGGAGACACCCTGAACAGGGCCTGGGCTTCCCAGCGACTAGGTGCTGAGAGAAAGAACAAGCCAGGAGGGACTCTGGGAGACATGGAATTGATTGCTTATGGGAAGCCTACTGATGCAGGTGTGTAGTACTGGGCCACTGGAGAGTGCCAGGGTTTGGTCTACACTGCTCTGCCTCCCTATCCCCACCCTCTCCTTGTGCATCCAAAGAGCCTTACACTGTCTAAGGTAGGGAGGAGGGGTGGGGAGTGAGCGAGACCTGAAGCAGCTGCGCTGGCTGCAGGCTCCCTGGAAACGGTCTCTCCATGGTTGTCGCATGAGTGCCAAGTGAAAATGGTCTTGGTGATCATGTGTCAGCCCTTGGTGGTCTGCGTGGCCATGCTATCCCTTGAAGGGGAGAGGTAGTCTGGGGGTAGGCATAACTGATGCATGAAGGCCTGCTTATGGACCCTACATTGCCGACCAGACTCTGCTTTCTCCTTGCCAAGACCTACCTGGGCACCACCCCCAGCACAGTGCTGATTGTACGGACTGCCACTGCTGCAGGAGTGAGAGCTGGGGAGACCTTTGTCTGGGGTTCCCTGGCCCAGAGGCTCTCTGACTGGGGTCCTTGGCCCCCTGCATCAGCATCAGCACTTGAGTAATGGTTTAAAATGGACAGATTTCTGATTCTTATTTCAGACCCATGGAATAAGGAGAGATTGGGCGAGTGGTAGGAACTGCCAGGGAATCGGCCTTTGAGACAAGTGTCCCAGGGCACCCTGGACAAGTGCCCTGAGTCTGTGGTGACAGGCCCAACACATGTGGCAGAAGTTTCTCCTCTCACAGTCCCGGCAGCCAGAAACCTGCAGTCACTTTTACTGGAGCAGAGTCCAGACGCTGACAGGCCCGCTGTCCCCTGCAACCGGGAGGGAGCCTCCGGGTCTCAGCTGGGCTCGGGCTGCCTGGTTTTCCTTTCTGTCGGTGGTTATTTTGTTTGCACCTCTTCTCCATGCGGTGTGGCAGCTCCCTCCTAATAAGAACACTGTGTTTGCGTTCAGGGAGCACGCAGATGATCTAGATTAATCTCCCCATCTCGAGATTCTTGGCTTAATCACATCCTCAAAGATCCCTTTTTCCAAATAAGATAACGTTTACAAGTTTCTGGTTTTAGGACCTGATACTTTGGGGAGGAAATTTTTCAGAGCCTCCCACACATACGCATAGACCGGGTCCACATTCTTAGGTTTATTTTATTTTATTTTTCCATCTGCCCTTGAGCCAGCTCTGAGCCAGGTGGCCCAATGTGCGCAGAACAGTGTGGTGCTCTCGAGGGTTTGCAAGGTGGTGGTCTTTCTGGGAGAAGTTTGCCAGGCTTTTCTTCTAAGGCACCTCAGTGTGGGTTTGAACCGCCAACCTTTCAGTTCAAAGTAGAGCACTGAACCATGTGCACTAAGGGATTCAGGGTAGAGTAGGCAGAGGAAACTGGAGCCTAGAGAGAAGTAGCCAACTCACAGTCACTTAACTTGAAATTATTTAAAAAAATTTTTTGAACCCCAGGTTTTTTTAATTAAAAAATTTTAACAGTTTGATTGACATACAGTTCACATAGCACAGAGTTCAATAGTTGAAACGCATTAAAAAGAGTTGCACAATCATCACTACAATCCAGGTTAGGGCATTTCCTTCTTCCTTGGACTTATGACTAGCTTCCCATTTCCCCCTAATTCCCCTGCAAGAGACTATTAATCCAATCGCTATCTCTATAGGTTTATCTGTCCTGGATTTAATATAGAGAAAAGCATACAAAAACAAAACACACAAAGAAACCAATTCTAAACAGAAAGTCCAATAACAAGAACAAAATAAAACACAGCAAACCCTCAGTTGAAATGATCGCAGAGAATAAAAAGAACTAGCACAAACCAAGGTTCAAAGGGGTGAACAAAGACAAGGCGTTCAGTTTTAGCCTGCATTGTCCGCTCTCCGGCGCACTCTGTCAGAGGGCAAGGCTAGCCACATCCCTGGCCAATGGTCTGCGGGGGTTCACCGGACGCTTAATCCATGTAAGGAAACTGCAAATGGTCTCTGTGTGCTCACTGTCAGCCATGGCCTCTGCGAACCAGGTGCTCAGGATTTCTGATTACTTACGACCCTTGGATCACACCGGCTGGTGCGCTCCCTCCATGTGGCCTCGCTTAGGTGGCTGCTTGTCTTAGCCAAGCCTTTAAGACCTCAGTCGGTAATCTTTCTGGCAGCCCGGCACCATCTGATTTCTTCCCCGCTCTTTGCTCTAGCACCCCAATCTTCAGTGCTCTCTTCATGAGGGCAGGTATCGAGGGCAAGAACCCACGATTCTTGATTCCAAGGCCTTTCTTTCTGGTGCTGGGTTCTGGGAATATACGGAGTGTTTCTTATTTACTGTTCTAAGCCAATTACACCCATGACCTCAGCCGTCGTGCAAACAATCCTATGAAGTAGGTAGGGCCTATATTATCTTCCACTTTACAGATGAGAAAAATGAAGGGGCAGGGAGGTGACACAACTCGCCCAAGGTGACAGAGCTAATTAATGGTGGAGCTGGGATAGCAACCTGATGGCCAAATCTTTATTTGTAGGTTCAGTCACCTCCAGCTAGACTGATCTTGAAGCCACCTGCGAATCGCCTTCTTGGATCATTTGCCCTCGTGTGGTGCAGTCAGCATACTGGCTTGCTAAACAACAACAACAACAGGGCTGGAGGTTTGAGTAAAGGCTTGACCACCAACCCCTGGAAACCCAACTCGGACACACATGGGCTGCAAGTGATGCTGCAGCAGATGGTCTTGGTTAACAGGATGGCACCAAGCTTCTTGGGAAGGGAAGATGACTGCTCTGACCACTAGCAGCCCTCATGCTTAGAATTCTCCACTTCCTGGGTGACAACTTTCCTCATGCTGTGGGAGGATGCACGTTCGCCCCGCAGGCCCTGGGCATAATGGGAGCCAAGCAGGCCCTGCCACTGTGGGGCGGGGTGGGATCTTAATGGGTTCTTAGGCTAATGGACTGGGATAGGCCTGGAAGGCTCTTCTTTAATGGGCTGCTGAAAGGCAGGAGGTGGGGCTGATCCATCTCCACCTTGGGTACATATTTGCTCCAGGCGGTGACTCACTCTCTTGGAGTGGGACCTCAGGAGAGACGTTGACTGCCCCACCTCCCTCGGCCGCCTGATAGTTTCCTTCCTCTGGGAGGCAGACTCAATGTGTGAGCATCCCTGCCCTCCAGTCCTCCCCACAGATCCCAAGGCCATGGCAGCCCTGGCAGCTGGATTGTCTAAGAATCGGGCTATGGCCAAAGGTCTGGGCTCCAACCAGAGAGCCGTGAAATACTTAGGCCAGGACTTTGAGACCCTGAGGCAACAGTGCCTGGAGTCAGGGATCCTGTTTAAGGACCCAGAATTCCCAGCCTGTCCTTCAGCTTTGGGCTACAGGGACCTTGGACCACATTCTCCACAAACTCAAGGCATCGTCTGGAAACGGCCCATGGTAAGCAGCTGGGCTTGCTGGGGAGGGTTATGGGGGGCAGAGGGCTCTCGCTTGGGTCAGACAGAGCGGATTTTGAGGTCCGGGCTCTGGATCAGAAGTTCCCAGAGCTCATATTTTAGAAAACACCTAGTCTTGCCCCACAAAAAGACAAAAACACAAACGGAATAAACTCCCCTAGTGAGGCGTAGCGGGAAGCACATGTCCCGATGTCTGGAACCAGACACTGGACTTGAGCTGTGGGTCTGCTAGGCTGTGTCTGGGGAGCCGCGGGCAGGTTCCCTAACCTCCGTGAGCCTCAGTGTACGCATCTGTAAACCGCTGCTGCTACTGTTGTCAGTTGCCGTTGAGTGGACTCTGATTCATGGTGACCCCACGGTCAGTACTGTGTGCCGTCCACACAACACTGATGTGCTTGAGCCCATGGTTGCAGTTGCTCGTGGTTGGGTTATCTTCCAACCCAGGGAGAGGGGGGCTCATAGTTAAGCACCATATTGGTCAATATTCTGCTGTGATCCATCGGGGTTTCACTGTGCAAATAGATCTCCAGGCCTTTCTTCCTAGACCATCTCAGTCCACAGCTCTGCCGAAGCCTGTTCACCAGGGACAACTCTGCTGGCATTTAAAATATTGGTGATACCGCATCTAGTGTTACAGAGTCACAATATGACTTATTTGTCAGGTTTGCTGTGAGGACTGGCGATAAAGTCAAGTCACAGTCCCTGGCACATGGTCGGCACAGAATACACAGTAGGGATTCTGACTTCGGTCTCCTGGGTCAGCCCACAGGGGAACAAATCGATGCTAAATGGAATCAGTCTTGGGGCAAATGGTGACATCCTCATTGCTGAAAGGTGCAGGCTGCCTTAATGTCATGAATTGTCATTGTTCCTTGGGGGCTGCTGGGTAGGAAGGTGCGGGCGGGGGACCCATGGTTCAGGTGAAAGCCAGGGGCCCCTGGGTATTGCCCTTAATGCTACCCGAAGGCTAAGGCAGGGCATAGACAGTCCATCCCAGTCCCCACCACACATCTCACAGCTTTGTGTCATCTAACCCATTGCCTACCATGATGTGGCCCTTAACAAGTGACTCAATCTCCGAATCTCAGGGAAAGATGCCTCCTCTCACAGTTTGGCTGCGAGGTGCTCTGTCTAGAGCCTGTGACTTAACAAAGTCTCAAAAGGAGGTTGGGATCAGGAGGGTGACATGTTACCATGCTGACTAATGGTGACCACGGCCCACCCTCTTGGCAGCCCTTCCCCCAGTGGTGCTGATCTGCTGCTGCCAGAACAACACCCCCACCCCCCAGCCAGGTCATTTGGGTGTCACTCCCTCCAACAGTGTCAAGGGGTGCAGGCTGCTCCCCTCGGACGTCCCTAGTGATGCCACTGGCATTGGTATTGCCTCTGGAGACTTCGGGGAGGAGGAAGAATTCTACTAGAATGGAGGATCCCAAGGGAGGCATGAGGGGGCTCAGTTAGTGACCCAAACTAGGCACCCACTAGCCTTTGTTTAGTTGTCTCATTTCCTTTGAAAACAGTGGAACCCCGATAAAGTGGGTGCATAAGCAAATGTGGTGAAGAAAGCTGATGGTGCCCGGCTAGCAAAAGATATAGTGTCTGGAGTCTTAAAGGCTTGAAGGTAAACAAGCAGCCATCTAGCTCAGAAGCAACAAAGCCCACATGGAAGAAGCACACCAGCCTGTGTGATCAAGAGGTGTCAAAGGGATCAGGTATCAGGCATCATCAGAACAAAAATCTTACCATAGTGAATGAGGGGGAGTGTGGAGTGGGGACTCAAAGCTTATCTGTAGGCAGCTGGACATCCACTTACGGAAGGGTTGTGGGGAGAAGATGAGCCAGTCAGAGTGCTGTGTAGCCATGATGAAACATGCAATTTTCTAGTTCTTAAATGCTTCCTCCCCACCCCCCCCCCCCACTATCATGATTCCAATTCTACCTTACAAATCTGGCTAAACCAGAGGATGTACACTGGTACAGATAGGAACTGGAAACACACGGAATCCAGGATGGATGATTCATTCAGGACCAGTGCTGAGAGTGGCGATACCAGGAGGGTGGAGGGAGAGAGGAGTGGAAAGGGGGAACAGATTATAAGGATCTACATATAAACCCCTCCCTGGGGGACGGACAACAGAAAAGTGGGTGAAGGGAGACATGACAAAATAATAATAATTTATAAATTATCAAGGGTTCATGGGGGAGGGGAGAGCAGGTAACGAAGAGAAAAAATGAGGAGCTGATACCAAGGGCTCAAGCAGAAAGCAAATGTTTTGAGGATGATGATGGCAACAAATGTACAAATGTGCTTGACACAGTGAATGGATGGATGGATTGTGATAAGAGTTGTACGAGCCCCGAATAGAATGGTTTTTTAAAAAGAAGAAAGTGGTGAAGCCCATACCTGCATAGAGCAATGCTGAGTAGGAATCAACTTCATAGCAAGGACTTTGGTTGGTTGATTTTCTCAACCCTATCTACCCAACCATGTCTTCACCTGCCCTCACCCTCTCTGGAAATGCAGGCCGGGCTCCATGTGCTGGTGGCGACTGTCAACCGAGGCCTGAAATGCAGAGGATGAGGCAGAGAAACCCGATTCATGTGGGATTGAAGGACACCTATCCTTCAGAGTTTTCAGATGCTTGTGAAACAGATAAATGCATGTCAAAATTGAGCCTCTCCATCCTCCATCATGAATGGATTATTGCAGGCTGCTGTCGGCCAGGCTCACACGCTCACACACAAGGGTGTGCTGGAGGGCACAGCTGTCTGTAGCCTGTGAGTTCTCACAGAGCATCAAAGAGACTCCCGAGTCGCCCGAGAGTCTCTGTATTGAAGATGTGGGTCCAAACGTGGGGAAATCAGCATGTTCTGAAAGTGCTTCATTCCTTCCCCGCATGAAGCCTTGCAGGGGCCTGTAAGCAGCTTGGGGTGTCCAAAATAAGCTGCGTTATAAGGTCACTAGTGACTTTTGAGAGTGACTTCCTTTGTTCCTGGAACTTTAGGACCACATTTTGGATGTAGTTCTTAGGACCCAAGCTCCCATAGAGAAAGAAGGAGCCTTGGGAGCAGGTGGATTCTGCACTGAGCTGCTAACTGGAAGGTCAGCAGTTCCCAGCCCTCCCAGCCCACCAGTTGCTCCACAGGAGTAAAATGAGGCTGGCTGCTCCCATCAAGATTTATGTCTCCAAAACCCAAAAGGGAAGTTTTACTGCATTCTCTAGAGTCACCATGAGTCGGGATTGACAATATGGCTGTGGGTTTTTGGTGTAGGAAGGAGGTGAGATGGACTAAATATGTATGATGACTATATATTTTTGCCCTCTCAGTAATAAACTGGCTACTTAGATGTTTTCTGATATCACAACATTTGGCATTTTGACCCTGAAGGGTATTTTGGCTTGTCTTTAAGCTGCGGAGTGAAGGATTGGCTTGTGCTCTTGTTCCAAGGGTTGGAAGACAAGCTTGTGTAGATGAAGATCTCATACAAGTTTGGGTTATCAGGATGAGCTGTTGGCTGTTTTAATCCTCGGGTAATTTCCCCACTAGCGTTGGGTAAGAACAACGATCCTACCACAAACAAGATGGTGGCCTGTGTGAGCTGATCAAGGAGTCCTGGTGGTGCGGGGGTTCCCCAGTGCAAGGTCTGTAGTTTGAAACCACCAGAGAAAGACAGGGCTTTCTAGTCCTGCAAAGAGTGACAGTCTCAGAAACTCACAGAGGCAGTTCTACCCTGTCCAACGAGGTCTCTAGGAGTTGCCAACGACTCAATGGCATTGAGGCTTTTTGTTTTTGTGGAGTTTGCGATCAGGGAGCTCTCTTAACAGTTGCATCTTTGCATCCTCTTTCACTGCCCAGACCAGGCCCCAATGGTTTGAGCAGTGTCCAGTGTGAGTGAGACCTATTACAGTCCACTCAATGATGGTCTTCTCTGAAATGTCCACTTTTTGGCAAGTAGTTTATTAATCTGAAGGAGAACTACAGAGATAGGAATGTTCGCTGCATGATAAAGCCCCATGGAATTGTCACGCCAAGTTAAGAGAAACACTGAGAGGTTGAATTACTTGGAGAAGGCTAAGATAAGGAGGGGGATGGCTGCAGGGCTGGATAGGGCAGAGGTTGTACACTGGTGCATATGGGAGCTGGAGGCACAGGGAATCCAGGGTGGACGATACCTTCAGGACCAGTGGTGTGAGGGGCGATGCTGGGAGAGTAGAGGGTGAGTGGGTTGGAAAGGGGGAACCAATTATAAGGATCTACATGTGACCTCTTCCCTGGGAGACGGACGGCAGAGAAGGGGGTGGGGAGACTCCGGATAGGGCAAGATATGACAAAATTACAATCTATAAATTATCAAGGGCTCATGAAGGAGGGGGGAGTGGGGAGGGAGGGAAAAAAAAGAGGACCCGATGCAAAGGGCTTAAGTGGAGAGCAAATGCTTTGAAAATGATTAGGGCAAAGAATGTATGGATGTGCTTTATACAATTGATGTATGTATATGTATGGATTGTGATAAAGAGTTGTATGATACCCTAATAAAATGTAAAAAAAGAGGGGGGGGTGGAGAGGCCTCTATTTATGGCTTCCATTTTCCCTCCAGCTGCTGCCGCCTCTCGGTTTGGTGAATCGAGAGTGCTGGGTGTATGCAGGGTCTAGAGGAGAGTCTTCCAGGAGGGTTAGCTCCCTGGTGAGAGAGACAGGAGACAGCAGACAACTGGAAGGGAACAGAGTGGCTAAGAGCATGGACTGGGCATCAGAGCTCAAGTTTAGGTTCCTTCTCTGCTGTTCATGACCATGAATATGTTGCTAACTCTGCCTCGCCCTCTGCATTGTATAGCCTCTGTTGACAGGGACAATCAGTATGCCCAGTCATCACTGTATTTCCAAGACTCAGCTTCCTCATCCATAAAATGGGAATCATAAGATTACCGTCTTATTGGGTTATCCCAAGACTTGGATGAGAGAATGGGTTTAGCACAGGGCCTGACACAGAGTACGTAATTACTAAAATGAGCTGTCAGTAATTTCGCAGGACAGGATTTATGGAGTATGAAATATAAATCTGAACACAATGCTATGGGAATTCAGGGGCAAGATCAGTTAACTCTAAAACCCGCTGCCACTGAGTCCATTCTGACTCATAGTGAGCTTACCGGGAACTGCTCCCTAGGATTTCCAAGCCGTTAATCTTTCTGGGAGCAGACAGTACCATCTCCTGAGACTAGACTGGCGAACTGGCAGTGCTGATCTTGTGGTTAGCAGTTCAATGCTTGACCCATTATATCACCAGGCTCCTAATGGTAGAACTGGGGACAGGTTAGTTACTGGAGATATTTGAGCTGGATTTGATGGAAGGAGAGGATAATGATAGAGACCAAAGAGAAGTCAATTCAAGACAGAAGACAGGTGTGAGCAAAGGGGCGATTTAAGCATCTTCGGGGGAAGGTAACCTGCCCTTGAGTTGGTGCCAGACCCATGGTGACTCTGTACACAGCAGAAGTAGTCACCACTGACCAAATTTTGGAAGTGATTTGCCAGCCTTTCCTTCCTAGTCCATCTTAATCTGGAAGCTCTGCTGACCCCTACTCAGGGTCATAGAAGTAGGCAAGCCTCCACTGTCAGATGGGTGGTGACTAGCATGAGAAATCACACCCAGATCTCCTGCATCTCCCTCCCTCCCTCCCTCCCCCTCCCTCCCTCCGTCACTCCCTCAGTCCTTGCCAGCAAGTCAATGCCAACTCTGAGTGGCCCCATAAGACAAGGTAGAACTGCCCTTGCGTTTCCACAACTATATTTGTTAATGGGACTAGGGAGCCCTCTCTTTCTTTCATGAAGTGGCTGGTGGTTTCAAACTACCAACCTTTTGGATTGCAGCCCAGTGTATAACCACTAAACCACTGAACCAGTCACATCCCCTGAGGAGAGTAGTGGCCGACTGTAATTGCAGGAGAGAAAGCATGTGGGAAACTGAAGCTGCAGCTGGCAGCGCCACCAGGGATCATATAATAGAGAGCTAGCAGTACCGAGCTCAGAACGTGGGCATCACTCATGGTACTGCTGCTACTGAAGGCAGTGGCATCACTGGGTTTCCCGGAAGCACACGGGCCAAGCTCCTGAGATCCCAAACCAAGATTAATGGCCGGGGCAAGTGGCAGCTGTCATCTCAGAGCATATGAGGTTTGAACATCACTTCCTGCCTTGGGTTACTGACCGAGTCCCATGTTTTCCTGTGTCCATGCATCAGAGGGTTGAGTAGTTAGTGTTTACTGAGTGTTTCGTCATCCTTATATGAGTCATTTTAAAATGTTGTTACTAAAAAGATAAGATTATTACAAAGGAAGGGAAAAACAGAGCCTCAAGTATGGGGAGTGGGGTGCCTCACCTTTTCACCGAGGCCTGCTTCTTTTCAACCTCTTACTGTTGGGCTGCCGAAGCACCCTGAATTTCTGATCCGAATTGCAACAGAAAGCTAGCAATGGAGAGATGACTGTGGGAAAACTCTAATAAATAACACGCAAAACGAACATCCCATCTCCCTTCGGTTGGTTCAAATCCACCAGCTGCTCTCTGGGAGAAAGAGGAAGTGGTCTGCTTCTCATGAAGATTGACAGTCTCAGAAATCTGGGGTCCACCAGTCAGAATGAGATCAACTAGACAGCTGTGGGTTACAGGCTCCTTAGTCCCATTCTGCATTGAACCCTTTCCCTAGCAACTGTCTGTAGCGTTGGTAACCACCCTGTTTTCCAGCCCCACCTCAAAGCTGGAGCAGAGCTTCATAGACCTACTAGCTGTGATCCTAACGACCCTGTACCATGCGGGCAGGTAATCGAGTCTACAGCTCAGGGCACTGTTTCACCAGTGTGCACATGTCCTGTGGTTGGTAGTTGAAGCCGCGGGTTTGGATGACTTACCAGGATAGAGTCCTTGGCCATCTTATTATGTTATGAAGTGGAGTGGAGTGGGCACAGAACTGCATTGGGGTTCCAGGATGCTTAGGGGCGAGTGCAGGTGAGGAGCACTGGAAAGAGGCCCAGAAGGAGTCCTCAGAAAAATCAAGATACAACAAGGGCTCAGAAAGGGTGAGCATTTCCAGGAGGGAATGAACAGAACACTATCACATAGTCAAGAGCAGGAAGTGAGACAGGAATATAAAAATGGCCCTCAAATGTTGCCAGTTCTGTGATTATTGGTGTCTTAGGCAAAAGGAATGTCACAGGAGCCAGCAGTGGAGGGCGTTGGTGGTTGAATCGGTAATGGGCAACACTCAAAGAAACCAAACTCACTGTTGTTGAGTTGATGGCAATGCATAGTGAACCCACTGGGCAGAGTAGAACTGCCCTATGGGTCTCTGGGGCTATAAATGTTTATGGGACCTGAAAGCCTCCTCTGAGTTTGAACCGTGAACCTCCCAGTTAGCAGCCCAAGGCGTAGCCCACAAGGTCACCAGGGACCCTCTCAGGAGACTTACAGGAAGCTTTTTCAGGAGAGTCTCTTGAAGCCCATTCCATGTGCCCTTTGCCCTCTCAATGACACAACTTTTCTCTCTCTCTCAATATATATTTACAACATAGAAAGTACAACATTTGCCAATGTAATTTTTCCACATATACAATTTAGTCTCTTTCTTTCTCTTAAGCAGCCTTTTTAAATTAAAATGTTCTTACCCCTTCCTTCTGGCTGTTTTCCCTCAAATCTCTTCACCTTGTATGCAGCAAGGAGAGAATTGCCTGGAGCCGGGGAGCTCACGAGTATTCGAGTTCTCTTTAAATAGCCACCAAACATTGCAACAACAAAAAAAATCGACAAACATTGCAACAACAAAAAAAATTGAGAAACAAAGCTAACTGTCCATCACTGGAGAACGGGATAAACAACCTTTGCTACTTACAGTGAAATGCTAATGGGCTGCATGTGCTGATGAGAAAGGATGTGCAAACAGTGATGATTAAGAAAAGGAAGGGGGAAAGGGCCACTCCTTGCTTATGGGCATAACATGGTGACCGAAGTGAATGCCAGTGAAATGTCATGAAAGCACGCTGAAATGGCAAATGCTTTGCTTTATATAACGTGTCCATTGGCATGCGTGCATATGTATATATAAGCATATATATTTGCCACAATTACAAGGTATAGCGTACACACACACACACACACACACACACAATGGCTATGCACTGGGCAAGATCAGTCTTTATAAAGCACCAGCCACTCTGCAGAAGAAAGAAGGGGCTTTCTACTCCCATGAAGAGTTGCAGTCCGGGAAACCCACTGGGAAGGTCTACCCTGTTCTGCAGTGTTGCTATGAATCAACATCAACTAGATAGCAGCGAGAGTATGCATATATTTGTGTGCTAGACTGGCTTGTCTACAGAAGTTAAATTAGTGGCACTCATCTATGTACAAGAAAGACCTTATGTCAAGGAATAATTCCATATCAAGAAGGTATTCCAGTCTAGTTCAACGTAAGTCCATGGGTCTGATGCCCATCCATAAGCCCCTCTTCAGCCTCAAGTAGCTGCAGGCTGATGATGGAGACGGGTGAGGCAGGAAGTAGGAGGATTACAGGTCAGTGGGGGCAGCGCTGCATGTATCCAAGGTTGGTGGAAACGTGGTCAAACACCCACAGCTTTCCAGGTGAGGTGCTCACGGGAGTTGCCCCTGGCGGCAGGCAGAACCCCAGCAATTTGGAAGGTGGAGGGTCAGAGAGAGAGAAGAAGGTTCTTACTTTCTTCCTTATAAGGAGGCTATACACCCCAAGGAGAGCATGAACCTGATTGAATGGTTGGATTACAACCCTGACTTTCATACGTCCAAGTGGACATAAAATCATCTAACAACGAAAATGTGTGCGTGTACACAATGGCAGATTCTGGAAGGATACATAAGACATGTTAATAGTGAAGAATGTAGGTTGGAAGGGGTTTCTTTTCCCCATGTGAAGATTTTCCTTTTCAATGGAAAACAATATAATGAAATTATATGAAGGGGTTTCAGGAAGTTTGTCAAAAAATTCCATTATCTTGTAATTCTATTTTTATATGAAAATTTTGAATCTCCCTCATATATATACTCTTAAAAAAGAGCAGCCCAAATGAGCTGTTTCCATCCACTTAGGCAGGAGCGATGATCTTACATTGGGTTGTAGGGCTATGTCTTGCATAGTTATCTCATGCTGTAATACCACAGTGGGCGGCTTTACCAAACAGATTTATTCATTCACAGTTTTAAGAGGCTAAAGTCCACCTACAGGATACCAGCTGTAGGGAAAGGCTTTCTCTGGAGGCTCTGGGGGAAAGTCTTACCTTCCGTTGGAGATTTCCATGTGTCTTGGCATCAACTTTACTCTTGATCTATAAGGTTCCCAAAACTGGAACCCCAGGTCCAAAAGACAAACTCCACTCCTGACTCTTCTTTCTCAGTGATGCTGAAGTCCTGTTCTTCGCTGCTTGCTTGTTTAATCTCTTTAATATGGAAAAAGAATATTGATTAAAGATACAACCTAATCCTACAGAGTGTATTCAACCTCATTAACATAACTGCCTCTAATCCTGCCTCATTGACATCATAGAGGTTGTATTTACAAGGCATTAAATGATTATATCAGGTCACAAAATGGAGTCGAATTGCATAATCCTGAGAATCATGGCCTAGTCAAGGTGACACATATTTTTAGGGAGAAGATTCAGTCCATACCAGGCCATCACTTGAACTCAGCTCCTTGTAGCTCCACTGAGACCCTGCAGGTCCTGAGTATCTATCCTCAGCACCCCTCCCTCTTTGAATCCCTGTCCTTAAAAAAAAAAAAATGTTTTCACTCGGTGGCACAAATGATTTGTGCTCAACTACTAACCTACCAGTTGATGGTTGGAACCCATCCAGTGGTGTGGAAGAAAGGCCTGGTGCTCTACTTCTGTAAAGATCACAGCCACGGGAAGCCCGTGGTCACAGTTCTACCCTGACACACAAGGGGTTGCCATGATGATCGATTGACTGCCATCAAAGCAATTCTGACTCAAAGTGACCCT
Source organism: Tenrec ecaudatus (assembly GCF_050624435.1). Taxonomy (NCBI): domain Eukaryota; kingdom Metazoa; phylum Chordata; class Mammalia; order Afrosoricida; family Tenrecidae; genus Tenrec; species Tenrec ecaudatus. The sequence continues at coordinate 246,310,504 of NC_134530.1, read as the reverse complement.
ATAGGGCAAGGTAGAATGGCCCCTGTGGGCATCTGAGACTATAACTCTTTGTGGGAGTAGACAGCGTCATCTCTTTCTTGTAGAGCACCTGGTGGTTTCAAACTGCTGACCTTGTGGTTACTAGCCCAATGGGTAATCACTACAGGAAGTAACCACTATGCTACCAGGGCTTCTCTGCCATGGTTATTTGGGTAAGACCTTCCAGGACAGGGTAGAACTGCTCCTGTGGGTTTCTGAAACTGTAACTCTTTAAGGGAGTAGAAAGCCACATCTTTCCTCCATGGAGTGGCTGGCGATTTCAAACTGCTGATCTTGGGGTTAGCAGTCCGGTGAGTCAGAATTGACTATATGAAATTGAGCTGTTGTTTGGGGCCAGGGTGGGGGCGGGGGTAGCTTCTTTGCTATGGAGCCCTGGTGGTGTAGTGGTTATATATTGGACTGTGATCTGAAAGGTTAGCAGTTCAAAACGCCCAGCTGATCCATGGGAGAAAGACAGTGCTTTCTACTCCTGTAAAGAGCCACAGTCTCTGAAACTCGCGGGAGCCATTTTACTCCATTCTATAGGGTCACTAGGCGTGCGCGTGGACTCCAGGCAGAGGGCTTGCTTTGCTTGTTCGCTCTGAAGTAAGAAGTGCTGCCTTCTCTTTGTGGTCAAGCAGTCCTTGTTGTTTATAACCCAGGTCAGCCCTGAGGACACGAAGTGGAGTCCTCTCTGTCCCTTCATGGCGATGGTTTGCCTGGTGATGGACAGACCCAGCTCTCCTGAGACTGTTCTAGAACCCCACCTTGCTAGCGAACACATATCCTCTTCCTCTCAGAGTCTCTCGGCCAGCATCCCAAAGGGACCGTTCTCAGGTCTCTGCCTTGGTGTCTGTAGTCCACACGCCAGGATTTCACACTGGGCTTTTCCTCAGATCTGTCCATGAACACCATCTTCCTTTCCCACGGCAACCGAAGGCACTCGTGTGTCCCTCCTGCCCCCCTTTTGTCATGTTTCTCACTCCCCACATCTCCTGCCAACCTGCTGAGGTACAAAGAGGACCCTGAGTGGAATGAAGCCTGTGTCCTTCAAGTGCAGCCCAGCACAAGGTGACCTCAGGCGTATCAGAGCAGAGCGGGGTCCCCTAGGGGTTCCAAAGGCTCAGTTGCTGGAATTAGATCACCAGGCCTTTCTTCTGCACCACCCTGGGTCCACAGTGAAAGAAAGAGTGCCCGGTGTGCCCAGCAGAGCTCTCCGGGACCAGCTTGTCTGTGGGCAGATGCCCGCCTGAAGTGAGGGAGTGGAGGAAGTGTCGGTGCAGCGCAGAACACAGCACAGTTGAGCTCTCCTGTTTGGATGCCCCAGTGTTCTCATCAGCAGACGGGTCATTATCCTTCAGCCCAGTATTTAATGGGTGTCCATGGGCTCCTAATGCTCTGCTGGAGTGCCAGCCATTACTGTCATCCTCTCTGTGTGGACAGGGAGCTTGGCTGAGGGCAGGAGCACCCTGTCCCCACCTTTTCCCTCCCTCCTCCCTCCTCCCTCCCGTCGCCTTTGTGCAAGACAGGTACAACACCGGCCATCACTGGGGCCCTGGTTTAGCTCCTGGCTGCGTGACGGTAGGGCACACGGTGCGGTGGGTACGCATTCTCACTTCTCTGGGCTGCGGCAGGCACCGCAGCCAGACCATGACAGGCAGGCCGTGCCCGACCACCCTGCACACCTTGTTCAGAGGGCTTTGTCCTCAGTGGGTTCTCAGTTCGCATTATTATTGACTTCTCTGATCAGTATTCTTATGAAGCTGATCTTTGACTTGATTGATTAGACGTGGCTAATTTGTATATAAACATCTTGGAGTGAACCTTGGAGACGTTGTCTGGAACACACAGACAGCCACACCGGGAAGTGCAGCTCATGGTCCCTGGAAGACTGTTGTAAGCTGGGGACACCCTGTTTATGCCCTCCCACCTTTCTTCCAGGCCTGCAACTGTGACCATAATGCTCCACGTGGGGGCCCCTGGGGGTGCAAATGGGTTAACACTTGGCTGTCAACTAAATGGCTGGAGGGTCCAGCTCACACCAGGGGCCTTAGGAAAACATGTTGGTCGTCCACTTCTGAACGATCACTGACTGAAAAGCCTGTCGAGCACACTTGTACTTTGACACCCCGGGGCCACCAGGAGCTGGACTTGCCTTGATGGGCCACTCGTTTGAGTGTGTCTTCCTCCAGGCAGCCAGCACCATTGAGCATGGGGTGACTTGTGCTTGTCCCTAATTACTTGCAGGAATTGTGTCCCAGCCCGCAGTTTATCATTGGTGGAGCTACCCGGACAGACATTTGTCAAGGTGGTCTAGGTGAGTAACAGGGGAGAGTCCTATTTGTTTTGGGGGAGGGTGTGTGTAAATGTAATGAGCCACCTCAGATTAAGCTGTTAGACTTGACCAAATAGACGAAGTATCAAGCCCATTATGGTCGAGTGGATTCTGACTCATTGTGGCTGTAATCTTTCCAGAAGCAGACTGACACGGCGTTCTCCCTTGGAGCATTTGGGGGTTCAAACCGTCCACCTTTCAGTTAGCAACCGAGTGATTTGCCACACAGCACCACCAGGCTCCTCAGGTCATATCCACGCGGGTCTCTGTGGGCGTGTGTTTCTGAGTCTGCCTTCCTCACCATGGGTCTAGGATGCCGAGCCATCGCTGAATCCTCTACCAGGGGATTTCCTGCAGACTCGGCTCAGTCAAGGTCAGAGCCACGAGCCAGGTTACATGTATAAAGTAAATCACCATGTTGTGTTATGTTTATATGGGAGGAGCCCTGGCGGTGTAGTGCTTACACATTGGACTGCTAACCACAAAGCCAGCAGTTTGAAACCACCAGCTGCTCCACGGGAGAAAGATGAGGCTTTCTACTCCAGGAAAGAGTTATAATCTCAGAAACCCATGGTGGGCAGCTCTTCTCTGTCCTACTGGTTCGCTATGAGTCAATATTGACTCGATGGCAGTGAGTGAGTGATGCTGTTTATATAGTAGTTACCCTTTAGTGGACAAAACCTTCTGTGGTCATGTCTATATAATTCCAGATGCAGTCATAGTTTATGCCTTAGTAGATGTGTTCTGTAAGTAGTAAGAAAATAAAGGATCGTACTTTTCTAGCCCAGCTTTATTTCATAGCCCCAGTCTCCTAATTTTCCATATTCCTTTCAAACCTGGTACAGTTAAACTTAAAAACCATGGATCTTACCTTGTGGAGCAAGTCCTAGCCTCAATTGTTGGGCCTGTTTCTTGCTAACAGACTCAGCTTTGCTGCTCTCATAAGCACTCCTGACCTGGGAGGAGGGGGGGAGGCCCGCACAGGTGGGGCTTTCTGCACTGCGTTGGACAATGCTTACTTCTTATGGGACAACATGGCCTAGAACGGAATTCACTGGGCTTCCAAACACTGTCTCCTGATTTCTGCACAATGTAGGCCTACAAAGGAAGCATTCATACAAACTCGATAGCCCTGTGTTTATTAATTTTGACAATTCACCCTTCCAGTCAGCCCCGGCCCACCCCATCCCCCCACCCCCCAGCCAGGAAAACCTCTCTCCAGTTTGCTTGAAATCTTCATGATAGTGATAGTGAAAATTCACAGGGCATTTTATTTTAAATGCTTCTAATTTAATTAAAAAAAACAAACAAAACAAAGCAACTAGGCCTGGGGAGCCTGGAGGGCTTTGGGCCCCAACCCTGACTTGTGTCCCCTGCCCTTGTAACCACAGCCTCCAGCCCCCTTCCTTTGTGGGCGCACCTGCAGAAGCACAGTACTCTGACCCCTCCTATCAATCGGCCTGGAGAGCCTCTCACTTCAAGCTAAATGTTTGACCTGTTTAATGTGTTTCTCGGGGAAGCACAATGTGGAACCCATGCCTTCAATAGCTCCTTGTTACAGATGTTTTAACTTCAGAAAAGGTGCTTAGTAAGTGCCTCTTAATTGATCGATTGGAATGGATTTTCCTTTGCAATCCTTTCAAGCAAGGAGAAGAAAATGTTTCCAAGAGGAGCTTCAGCATCTCCATGGCAAGTGTGCGCTGTGGATGGAGACCAAAACCACGCCTGCTGCCTTGGAGTCGATTCTGACACCCAGCCATCCTGTGAGATGGAGTAGAATTGCTCCTTGGGGTTCGGAGACTGTGAATCCTTGTGGGACAAACCACCTCGCCCTTGTCCCTCGGAGAAGCTCCTGGATTTGAGCCACTGATGTTCTGTTTAGCAGCCCAACCCTTAACTCCCTACGACACCAGGGCTCCGACCTTGGCTGATGAGACAAGACTGGAAATGCAGGCCATGGACCCAGCTAACGGAGTCCAAGTGGAACCCTGGTCACAGAGTGGTTACATATTGGGCTGCTAACCCAAGGCCAGCAGTTCAAAACCACCAGCCTCTCAGAGGGCACAATTTTGCTTTCTACTCTTGTAAAGAGTTGCAGTCTTGGAAACCCACAGGGGCAGTTCAACTCTGACCTATACAGTCACTCACTATACGTCACAGTGGGCCTGATAGCAGTGAGGTTTGTTTTGAGGTAAGAAGCATTGGTGGCATAGGGGGCTATGTTTGAACCGCTACCCGCGAGGTTGTGATTAATGGTTCAAGTCCGTCCGCTGCTCCACAGGAGAAGGACGAGGCTGTCGACTCCTGTAAATATTGGAAGTTTCAGAAACCCACAGGGACGGTTCTACTTGGTTTTACAGGGTCACTATGGATCAGAGTTGATTTGATGGCTGTGAGTTTGGTTTTGGTTTAACTCTGAGTTAAATTCATATCAAAACTAATGGTACTGGTGATTTCTAAAGGCCCGAGGAAGAAGAGGTGCAATCTCCCAGCTCCTGAAAGAGGTCTGGGATACGGGGTCTGAATAGATCGAGCCGACCAAAACCCAGACTCACTGCCATCAAGTCAATGCCAACTCACGGTGACCCTACAGGACAGAGTAGAACTGCCTCTGTGGGTTTCCAAGACTGCAACTTTCCAGGAGTAGAAAGCCCTGTCTTTCTCTCTCAGAGTGACTAGTAGTTTTGAACTACTGACATTGTAGATAGCAGCCCAAAGACTGAAATGTAGGAAGTTAACCAGTGGCTGCCTCACAGCTCAGAGGGCAACCCTGTGTGGTGCAAACAGTCACCTGCTTGATGCTAACAAGACAGTTGGAGGGTCAAGTCCACTCAGAGGCACTTAGAAGAAAGAGTCAGGCATGTGTCGCAGCCAAACAAACCCATCTTGGAAGAAGGGCAGCCAGAGTGCTCCTTAGAGGCAAGGCTGGCAAGACTTCCTTTCACATACTTTGGATGTGTTGTCAGGAGAGACCAGTCCCTAGAGGACACCATGCTTGGGAAAGCAGAAGGGGCAGAGAAAAGGAAGATGGCCCTCCACAAGACGGTGGACATCGCGGCTACAGCAATGGACTCAAACAAGAGCGAGATTGTGAGGTTGGCACCAGACTAGGCAGTGGTTCACTCTGCTGGGCAGGAGGTTGCTATGGGTTGGAGGTGACGCCATGGCTCCTACCAGAACGCCATGGCTCCAACAACAACAACAACAACATCTGTTTCTGAATAATCAGCCACTGGGAACCTCTGGAGCACAGTTGTGCTCTGACATGCAGGGGTTGGGCAGAGGTTGAAACCCGCTTGTCCGGTCCGGCAGCACAGCAACGCAGCATCAGGGCAGAGAGCCAGCAGGCCTGTGTCAGTGATGTATGTGCGGCCTGTGAAATTCCAGCCAGGCCTGGAGCAATGGGTGGGTGAAGAGGGACGACTCCTTTGGCGACATACGGCGGGTGTTCCCAAAGAACAAGGCAGTGCCAGGCGGCACTTGTGGAACCAGGGCGGGAGATGGATTCATGTTTGCTCAGGGGCAGATGACCTCTTCTTGCTCCCTTGGAGTGGTTGGTGGGTTTGAACCACTGGCCTTGTGATCGGCAGCCCACCATCTATCCCGCAGCACCCCCGGGCTACAGCAGTGCAGAAGGGGTGTTTGGTGAACTTCTGGTCAGTTGACCTAAGCGCTGTGCCTTGTATCACCATGAAATGGTTTGGAAGCAAGCAGCCTGACTCTGAGACCGCTCGTGGTTCTCCCTGCCTTCCTTGTGCCCGACAATCCGGCTGGGCCTGGCATGTAGAATAAAAATCCCACTTAGTGGGACTGTCCGAGCCTGCCCATCTCTGAGGCTCGGCAAACTCCCTGTCATCCTAGCTCACAGCAACCTTACTCCAAGGATGGAGCAGAGCCGCTCCTGTGGGTTTGTGAGGCTGTAAATCTTTATGGAAGCAGAACGCCTCATCTTTCTCCCAAGCCATGGCTGGTGGGCTTGAACGGCTCACCCTGAAGTTAGTAGCTCAATGTGTGACCCATTATGCCACCAGGGCTGCTCCCAGTACAAGCTGACACTCCCTGTGGACCGCTGCATCCACATCCAGAGAAACACTCAGACGCCGTATGACTTATGGCTATCGTTGTGAAAATGCACCAGGACTGGAAACATCTTGAGGTGGAAATGGGCCCCTAAGCCACCTAAGGAAGATGTGACGCTATAACTCACGGCTGTCCGAAAGGGAAATAGGACACTTTTCAGGAACAGGGGGCAGGGGAGTTTCTTCTTTAACAAACACTTCTGGAATTTAGGGAGGAATCCGAAGGCCTTCTAAAAGAGAGCCCGTCAATATTTCTTCAGTGTTTTTCTCCAAAGGGCAATTTATTTTCCACAGATGAGTAAATCAAACCTGTTGCCCATGGCGACCCCATGAATTTCTTTCTTTTTTTTTTTTAGCCCCATGAATTTCATAGGAGAACTGTGCTCCATAACATGTCTACTGGTTTGATTGACAGATCTTCTTCTACCGAGCCCTTGGGTGGATTCAAACCACCCACCTTTCAGTTGGTGGTTAGGGGCAAACTGCTTCGTTGCTCAGAGTTCACGCATGGTTGCAGTGGGTTCACGCTCGGAGGCATGCGGTGGAGACAGATTGGAATGCTGTCAGATACAGCGGGATTAACAAAGGAAATGAACTTCTTGTTGAAGGACTTGGTAGCTACCTGCGTCTCTCACTCTCCTGGGAGTCCTCTGTCATCGTGATTATGCAGGTCAGCAGTTCGAAACCACCGACCACTCCATGAGAGAAAGATGAAGCTTTCGGCTTGTAAAGAGTTACAGTCTCGAGAACCCACAGGGACGGCCGCACCCTGTCTTACAGGGCCATTGTCATGGGTCAGAAGGGACTTGATGGCAGTGCGTTTCTGTTGCTGTTGTCTGTCCACCCCAGCATTTGTATCACTATTCGTCCCCAGTCTTACACTGCAGGAGTGTGTGCGCTTGTCTTTGCGAGTCTCTTCTGCCACCACCCATTCTTTACTGACCTGGTTTAAAAAAAAAAAAATTCTGTTGTGTTTCCAGTGAAGGTTGAGGCTGCTGTTGAGAGCCCCAGTCACTAGTGTGTACACACACTGTTAATGGACGTTGGTTGCGTTCTTGACAGTGCATTAACATCTTCATTTCTGTTCAGGTTATCCTAGTTCCATTAATCCAGTTTACCTGTTCCCTGTCTTCTCATCATTGTTTTAAAGTGATTATTGGCCATTTGATCTCATATCGATGATTTAAAAAATCATTTAGTTCAGTCACATCAAGCAGTGTAGTACAATTGCGACCACATTCAGTTTCCAAGCATTCTCTTCCTTCCTGGACTCCTTGGCATTGTCTCCCCTTAACCCTCTTGCCCCCACCCCCATTGCCATCACTGTGCCCCCCCAAAACAAACAAACAAACAAACAAACAAACAAACAAACAAGCATCAAAAACCCTGATTCTACTTGCTGTCCCTAAAGGTTCATCAATCCTGGGTTTATTGACATGTTTTTTTGGGGGGTCCACCTCTATGGAATTGATGTCTTTTGCTGAATTTATTGGATAGAGTTTTATATTCTGTGTTCTTGTTTTGAAAGGGGAATGGCGGGGCTGTTTCACATGTCTCTGCAGACACTCAGAGAACCAACGAGAACTCAGACAACCAAGGAGGCTTTCTCTTCTGCCTCCTTCACATTGATCTTGCTCGGAGAGTCCGCTGCACTCCCCAGCTGAGAAGAACCCGGGCTCCTGGAGCGGGGCCGGCCTCGCCGCCTCTCAGGACTCAGGGGTGGTGTCAGCATCTTTATGAGTGCTTTTTAGACACCTCTTGATCTGTAGCGTCCTTGGAGGACTGGGCCGGAGCAAATCAATCCACTAGGACTGCATGGCTACTTTTAATGAGCAATCGGGGGAAGTCTCAGAGAACTCAAATGGCCTAAGCTGCGTATTGATTCTGGAAAGGGCAGGGCCAAACCTCCACTGAGCAGGGAAAACTGCGGAGGACTGTTCGTTTGGCCCCGCCGTGGGCCTAATTTTGACGTGGGTTTGTTGTTGGTGCCATCGAGTCGGCTTTGACCCATATCGACCTTAGGCACAACGGAAGGAAACACTGCCTGGCTCTGCACCATCCTCACAACGGTTCTATGCTTGAGCCCATTGCTGCAGCCGCTGCGTCAGTCCCTCTCGCGGAGGGCCTTCTGCTTTTGTGCTGCCCCTCTGCTTTACCAAGTACGTTATCCTGGTCTGTCCTGACAACCTGTCCAAAGTACATGAGACAAAGTCTCCCCAGCCTTGCCTCTAAGGAGCACTCTGGCTATTCCAAGACAGCCCATGGTACTTTCCACATTCTCCTCCAGCACCACAATTCAAATGCATCGATTCTTCTTCCGTCTTCCTTATTCAGTGTCCAACTTTCCCATTCCCATGAGACACTTGAACACATGTGGGGGAAGTTTGCTTTTCCTAACGGGGTCTTTTTCTATCTGCAGTCATTCTCCTCCTTGGGGACATATCTTGTCTCTCTCTCTCTTGGCTCCTAGTGCCCTCATGTTTGGATGCATTGTTGTCACTCATCTGTCCATTCTGAGGAAAGGGACCGGGACAACCATTTACCTGTTAGTGTGAATTTGTGCCAGTGAATTATGGGAGGATTCGTATCTTGAGCCTTATTTTGAGAACATAAGAGCATTCTGTTATATCTTCAGTTGTGCTCACCTCTAACTGTAAGTTATCATTTCCTTCCATTATGAATGTGGGCAGTGGAGCACAGTAATAGAAATTTTAGATTATTTTCATATCACACCACAGTTGTAAATATCTCAAAGTAACATTTCTGCTCATTACTACCTTGAAAGTATGTCCTTTATATAGGATATTAATAAGAAGTACAAATGTTACTGAATTTCAGTTGCTAACAAGGAACCCTGGTGGCTCAGTGGGTTTATACACTGGGCTGTTAACAGTAAGATCAGCAGTTCAAACTCACCAGCCACTCAATTGCTAACATTTTCATAACTGTCTTTCAATATCATTTGTTGGGAACCATGAGGCCCGGCCATAACCTTACCTGTCCGGAGCCATGAGGCCTGGCCATTTTCTTGATCTTTATTGCCTGAGCTCTGTAACTTTCCACAGGAACTGTTTTTTCTGCGGTCATTGTTCTCAGGGAAACACCTGCGGCTTGCTTCCCCCATTTATTGTTCTCAGGGACACACCTGCGGCTTGTTTCCCTTTCCCTGGCCTATATAAGCTGTAGCCTTTTACTCAATAAATGAGACTTGATCAGACTGCTGTCTTGTCTCCATTTCTCCATTCTCGTGTCTCTTGTCCCCCCAATTCCCACTCCCTCCTTAAGGTTGAAGTTCCCGCGGGACGGGACAATCATTTACATAGTTTCAATTAAAAGTGGTTTGCCTTTGGAAAAATCTTTCTGAGTATGGGTCCTTGGCCTCATTGAAGCGGCAAAGGGGCCCTTGCACAAAAATGATTCAGAGCTCTGTGTCACAGAAATGACAGGCTTCATCCAGCAGGGAGGGTGTGTGTGTGTGTGTGTGTGTGACAAGATGCTGTCAGCTCTCTCTGCTTCTGCTTCCCCATTACTTGCTAAGTGAACTGGGAAAAGGCAGGTGAGCCTATGTGTAGGTGACACCCAGCAAGATGTCACCTTAGCCTTGAGATTACATAACATCCTGAAGAGATACTGGGTGGTCTGAGGTCTAGGGCCTCTTGCTGAGCTTTGTCTCAGTCAGACCACCCAAGGTTTGGATCTGAAAATGGAATCCTAAAGTAGGACAGTGTGGGGCATTCATGGCAGCATGATCACCTTCTCCAGGTGAGAGCCAGGTTACACATGCACCTCATGTGCAGTCAGTGGGCCCATCAAAAATTCTCAACAACCTTAGGTCCCTTCTGAACTTCATGAACTTCAGGCCAGTCAACCCACTCTTGTCTTCTCTAGTGCCTGTGAACCAGCTGCACAGGTGTCAGTGGCCAGAGTCAACCCGTCTCTTTATTGCTGCATTTCTCTCACTTCCACTCAACAAGTGGATCCAGGTGGTCACCTCGCAAGCACTTCAAGCCTGTGACCATGATGCCGAACAGATTGTAGCAGAGCCCTTAGAGGAAGAAAGGCCTAGCGATCGCCCGCTGAGATCGCAATCTTATGTATTACAGCTGTCCAACCTACAGTAGAACATGGGGACGGTACAGGGCCAGGCAGCAATTTGTCTAAGTTGTATGCGGTGTTGACAGTGAGGTGTGTGTGTGTGTGGGGCGGGGTGTACACACAATGGCCAGAGAACAAGAGTGTCAGTGACTTCTATTCAAAGGAGTTTTCCTGGAAAATGGTCACACACATTTAATGGACATGCTTCCACCCTGGGGCCTTCTTGCCAATTCTGACACCAACCAGCCATCCCTCCCACAGCACTCTACTTCTCAGCTGGGGTTGAGAAGTCATGATTATGGGGAACGTTAACAGGCTACCACTCAGGATTCGAAAAGCTCAAGACACAGATATTTAATCAGAACAGTCTCTTCTCAGCTGTGCCGCAGGCCTCTCTTTGGTCCTTGGTCTCTAAGCCAGGAGGTGCCTTGGGCTCTGCCTTTCTCAGGCAATGTTACAAAGTTCTTCTAGGGCTACCCCCAAATGCCCAATGGACACACCACTCAACTAGAAACCTCAGCCCAAAGGTGCTCAGCTCTAGCTCTGTAGGTCTGTCTGCAAGCCGAACTCCCCAATTCAGGGCCGCTTCCCAAGCAAGCCTTCTGCCTGAAGACCCTCAACTTTATTTGCTCCACAGACTGGGAAGCCCACTGCCCTGTCTCATGCTTTGGCTCTTCGTTCTGCTGCTGCTCTTCTGCCTCTCCTCTGGTGTCACAGCTTTCTGTCTCTGCGTCGAGGAGATTCAATGCACAGGGATCTCGGGGTCCAAAGAATGTGTTTCACTTCTGGGTCTTTATCTTTGAGGACACTAAGATCCCCCTTACTGCTTGAGGTGGCTCATTTTACATCCAGGAGGACGGCAAAATGGACAAATGCCCACATCAGAGTTCCAAGGTTTTACAAAACAAGCAACCCTATTAACAATCATACACAACTGAGTCATATAATCCTATTAATAGCTATCCCCACCCCTACTGTCCCTTACCCAGAGCCATCATGAAAAAGCCATTTGGTGGGAGTTAAAATGATCATGGCTAAAAGAGCCATATCAAGTAATACACTGAACTGCACAATCCAAGGAACAAAAGCAGGGTGCCCTCCTCCCTCCTTCTCCCAGTCATTCTGGTTCCCTAGGTCTACAGGAGCAAGCCCAGGCCACTTTGTCATGGAGAAAGAACGCCTTTGCTCTTAGAAGCTACACAGGTTTTTAAAAACCGTTTTATTGGCATATAATTTACATATTGTGTAATTCAACAGTTCAGTCACTCTAAGAAAGGTTGGTACAATCAGCATTAGAACATTTTCTTCATTCTTGTACTCACCGTTATTAGCTCCCCATTCTCCCCAAACCTCTCCTGCCATAACCCCAAGGTAGCATTAATCCAGTTACTGTCTATAGATTTACCTATCCTGGATTTTTTCTTTTTTTAACATTTATTCTTATTTTACTTTTTACCTATGCTGGATTTCATTTACAGAAAAATATTAAAAACAAAACACCAACACTTATAACAACAACAACCAACAGATAAATACCTCAATGGAAAAGAAAGCAGAACAAACGCCCCAAACAAACCTAGAACAAATTTAGATGGCTCATCAGGGAGCTCAAACGATAGGGTGCTAAATTTTAACCCAACTGCGTCCGCAACAATTTACATTCTAATGCACTCTGCATGATAGCTCCCTGGTCCATGGTCACAGGGGGTTCCTGGGGGCTTAATCCAGAGGCTACACGCATTTGAAGAACTGGATTAAGTGGAGTCTTGTGTTGTCCCACTTGTCATTTCACAAGCCCTCAAAATACCACTCTCTTCCAGAGACTTTTCTTGGCTCTCTACTTCCTGTCACCACCATCTTGCCCCTCACCTCTTCTTGCTGACCTTGAAGGTGCTACCCAGTGCCAGTGGACAGAAAGTGGTTGGGTCTGCCCCCTGCCGAGGTGTCATCTGTTTTCCATTTGTAAACCTTACGCTTGGGTTTCATGTTGGTTTAGGGGATTGCATGAGGCTGCTCTACACCTTGGCTCTTCCTACCTCTTACAGATGGGGCCCTCTCCATTTTGCGCTTTGCTTTACCCTCTGCCCTTTACCTTCTCCCAAGAGAAGGTACTATCTTGTGTGGAAATCCTGCAGGATGGCTTTGTGGCCTTGGGATTTGTTTCCAGGCTCCATGACCCAAACCCAGGTTATTGTAGCCTAGATCTTTGCCCTCAGTCTTGGTCCCGGGTGTTCTGTCCCCTGGTTCCCCTAACCTGCTGCTCTGTGGGAGGACAGAAACCCAAAAGTCCTGGCTACACCTCGGGCCTCTTCTGTACACTTGTTCAGGACTCAGGGACTAAGCTTCTCTATCACACTCTCCAGGGCCAAATATATACAGAGCTTCCTCCCCAGCCAACTTAGCCTTGGGAGGCTGCCTTCTCTGGTACCTGCCTGACATTATTTCCTACAATCCTGTTTACTTTTCCTCGTTCTCCTCATCTCTTTAGGGCTAGTATCTCCTTCTCCTCCTGATCCTGGCAAACTACAGTTGGAGGGCTCTTTAGGGTAACTAACTCCAAGGTCACATCTCAAACACCTTCACAGGCTACAAAGATGAATTAAGTAGGGTTGGCGCAGATGATAATAGAGAGTGGTGGGACTATGGCAAACTAGGGAGCATGTGCTTTAAGAGGGGAATCACAAGTCAGCTTCAGCCAGTTTTTCCACGGAGGAGAAGCTAGGAAATTTTCCCTGACTGCGTGGTTTTAGAAAAACAATCCCACGTGGTTCTCTCTGCTCTCACTCTGCAGTCATTTTCTTTGTACGTTTACTACTGTCCAGCAGACACAGCCAATTGTTCTTTATCTTCCCCCATTAAAATAGAAATTTCATGAGAATAAGCATTTCTTTAGGCCTAGTGCCCTGGTAGCATCGTGGGTTATTGGTTGGAGTGCTAACCACAAGGTCGGCAGTTTGAAACCACCAGTCCCTCTGTGAGAGAATGATGAGGCTTTCTGCTCCTGGGAAGATTTACAGTCTCAGAAACTCATGAGGGCTGTTCTATTCATCCCCAAAGGGTCACTATAAATTGGAATAAACTCAGATGCAGTGAGTTGTTTTTAATGTGGAGAGCAGTATTGGAACACAGAAGAGATGCTCAACAAATATTTGTAGAATGACTGCGGATAGGAGCTTTGGCTAGAGTCTGTAGTTTTTCTTCCATTTAATTTCTTTTTTGCTTTTTTACATTTTTATTGGTATGTAATCCACATATCATACAATCCAATAATTTGTAGTTCTTGCGAGAAGCCCGAAATGGGCAAGTCCATGCTGTGAGTGTTGTTAGGTGCTGTGAGGTTGATTTTAACCCCTAGAGCTGCTTGTATAATGCAGCAGAACACAGCACAGCACTGCCCAGGCCCGCGCCACCTTATGATTATTGCTATATTTGCACCCACGCTGCAGCCACTGTGTCAATCCATCTCGTAGAGGGTCTTCCTCTTGTTTGCTAACCCTGTACTTTATGAAGCGTGGTGTTAAGGACTGGCCCCCCTGATAACCTGGACAAAGTACAGGAGATGAAGTCTCACCATCCTCAACTCCCAGGAGCCTACTTCTTTCAAGTATTGCCGTCCATGGTCCATTCATTATTCTCCGTCAGCTCCACAGCCCAACAGCCTCAGATCCTCCTTATTCAGCTTGTCCAACACTCACGTGCACGTGAGCCGAATGAAAACACGATGGCTTGAGCCAGGCGCCCCTTACTTCTCAACGTGACATCTCTCCCCTTACACTTTAAATAGATCTTCTGCAGCAGCTTTTCCCAATGTAACACATCCTTTGATTTCTTGATTTCCACTTTCAGGAGGGTTGTAGTGGACCCAAGCAAAATGAAGTCCTTGATAGCTTCACTCTTTTCTGTTTATCATAATGTTGCCTATTGGTCCAGTTGTGAGGATTTTAATTTTCTTTACATTGAGATAATCAGCCATTCAGAAGGATGTGGTCTTGGATCGTCATCAGTAAGTACATCAGCTCGGATCACCTGCATGCCACAGCTTGTTAATGAACTTCCTCCAACCCTGACACTGCATTCTTCTTCACATGGTTCAACTTCTTGGATTTTTTTCTCAGACCACAGATTGAATAAATATGGTGAAAGAATATAACCCCAATGCACGTTTTTCCCGATTTTAAATCAGGCAGTCTGTTCCTGTACGTACTGTTCAGACGCCCGCTGTGTGCAGAGTCTGCATGAACACAATCCAAAGCGTCCTGGAATTCCCATTCTTGAGAATGGGATTCATCGTTTGTTATGATCCACATAATCAATGAAACACAGGTAAATATCCTTCTGGTATTCTCTGCTTTCAGCAATTCTGACATCAGCAATGGTATGTCTCATTTCACATGCTCTTCGGAATTCTGGCCGTTTCTTGTTGATGCACTCTTGCAACGGTTCTAAAATTACATGTGATGTTCATGTGATGTTCATGTGATGCTCATGTGATGCTCATGTGATGTTCATGGTACTGTTCAAGACTTTCTGTGTTCTGTTGCATCACCCTTATTTGGGATGGGTTGGCTAGCCAAGGAGTTGTCTTCCACATCCTTGGCCTAGACTAGTGAGTGCTTCTAGGTCTTCCTCAGTTTGTTGAAACATTTCAAGTGGAATTCTGTCGATTCCTGGAGGCTTGTTGTTCACTCATGCCTTTAGTGTTGCTTTAACTTTTTCCTTCAGCACTGTGAGTTCTCGATCATCTCCTGTGTGTTCCTTCAATCTTCTTTGCAGGTGTGTGTGTGTGTGTGTGTGTGTGTGTGTGTGTGTCTTTGAACGTACTGCTAGGGTCTTGGCTCACACTGGCTGAAATCGGTGGTGGCAGATTGTAGTCCACAGGTCGTGTTCTCCCATATTTACCTGTAAACGCTTCAGTGTTCTTACAGAATGTATGGTGATCCTTTGGGCTGGGGGTCATTCACCGGTGCTGTGAGGGATTAGATCACGCGACTGGTTCTGGTGGCTGGCTTCCAGTTTTTAGAACTAATTACTGACAGGCAAGCCTTCCTCTTCTCATGGATATTGCTTTAAAGGCGATCTTTGGTGGGTGGAATGAATGTTACAGAAGATTTCCATTCCACTTTTTTGATTTTTTCCCCAAGCTCCCATCAGCCTCCTGCTGGCTGCTGCCTTGGATCAGGTGCTTCTTCTTCAATCTCCCTATGATACGTCCAACAGTTGCGATTTCATCCATAGGATCTTTACACATTGCCACTGGAGGCCGGAGCATTTTCTTCAGTTCTTTCCACTTGGGAGATGATGAGCAGGTCCTTCCTCTCTGGTTTTCTAATTCCATGTCTTTGCCCATGCATTCAAATATCCTACCTGGTCTTCTTGAGTCACCTCTAACACCTTCTGTTCATCTCCCCATGCCACCTTGTTTTAGCTATTTCGTTTAAGGGCAAGTGTCAGAATCTCTTCTGACATCCATTTTGGTCTTTTCTTTCTTTCCTGCCTTTTTTTTTTTAAATGACCGCTGGCTTTTTGCATGTATAATGTCCTTGATATCGTTTGGTCTTTGATCATCACTGTTCAATTCATCAACATTAAGAAGGTTTCTAAATTCAGGCCTCTAAATTTGGCCTTCGTGAACTTAAAAAAAATAAAATATTTCTCCACTTCAACTTTAACTTGCATATGAGAAATTAATAGCCTATTTTGGAGTTGGCTTCAGGCCTTGTTCTGCCTGATGACATTGAGCGTCTCCATGGTCTCTTTCCACAAATATAGGGAATTTGATCTGGTGTCCTCTATCTGGTGAGGTACAGGTATAGGATAGTTGCCATTTAGATTGAAAAATGGTATTCTTGTTGACTAGGTTGTTGTTCTGGTTAAATGCTATCATTTTATTTCCATATTATTTTTGTCACCAAGGCTATATTTTCCAACGGCTTATCCTTTTTTTGTTTCCAACTTTCACATTTTAATTCTAGTAATTATTAATGAGTCGTGACTGCATGCGTGATCAATTTTAAACTGCAGGAGTTGGTGAAAATCTCCACTTTCTTCATCTCTGCCCTTAGGGGTTGGTGTGTGAATCTGGATAACAGATTAATTGGTCTTCCTTGAAGGTATTTGGATATTATCCTCTCACAGCAAGGATGCACTTCAGGATAGCTCCTGAGATGTTCTTCTTGAGGAGCAATGACTGTTGACGTTTATTCCTCACGTTTCATTTGGACAGCTTTCAGCCTCCTAGATGTGTACTTTCTGTAGTTCAGGTAAGGGCCCTGGTGGTGTAGTGGTTTACATGTAGGGCAGTGACCAGTCTGAGACTGCTAGCCTCTCTGTGAGAGAAAGACGAGGTTTTCTTCTCCCATAAAGATCGACAGCTTTGGAAAAACAGAAGGGGAAGTTTTCCTCTGTGCGCTAGAATCAACTGGATGGCAGGGAGGGAATGAGACATCTCATGTTCCAGTTACTAGTGCATCTTGTAGCTGCGCCTTCTTGTTTTGAGTCTTGCCACATCAGCAAGCGAAGCTCCTGAAAGCTTGACCCCATCGCCATCACTAGGAGCATCTCTACTTTGGGGAGCCAACTCCTCTACAGTAGTCTTTCAGGTGTCTTCCAACTTGTTCTGGAATCAGACAGTGTTCTGCCACTATTTATAAAGCTTTCAAAGGTCCAGTTTTCCTGAAGTAGACTGCCATATCCTTCTCCCTAGTCTGTCTTTGTTTGGCAGCTCCGCGGAAAGCTGTCCGTCGTGGGTGACGCTGGGATTTGAATTACTGGTGGCTTAGCTTCCAGCAGCACAGCAGTGCGCAAGTTACAACAGTACAACACACTTACAGGTGGACGGTGGGATGTTTATAGGAAACCTCTCGATGCAAATATGTAACTGGAATCACTATGCAGGACAACCTCGTATACACTGAACAAAAATACAGCTCCACCAGCAATGAGGGTGTCTCGCCTTTAGGCTACCCGAGGCCCTGGCTGGGGCTGTCATGGCACTGACCATTGGACTTGCTGGTATTCCAGTTGCCTCCATTCGTCTGATCTGCACTGAACTATGACCGAGTCATCCTCCCCTGGGTCTTCGGAGACACGCTGTTCTTTTGTAGACAAGCCCTGGGTATCGCTGCACTGGTTTCTGGGTAAACTTGCTTTCCTTATGGTTGGCCAGCTCCCTACTCTGGTCAGGATCTCTTCACCCCTTGCCTAAGAGTGTTGGTTCCTCTTTGTCTCTGCATTCATTTGCTCTTTGGTGCTGTGGTACACCTGGCCACATACTCAACTTCTAGCAAAAGGGTGGGTGGTTCGAGCCCATCCTGAGGCATTTCGGAAGCCAAGCCCAGCAATTGGGCATAGCCTAGAGCATAGTTTACTCAGCGCCTGATGGGGGTCATCACACCTTGGGATAAACTCAAGGTCAACGTCAACAACAACAGCAGCAGCAGCCACCGGGATCCCTGTGTGTATTTGGAAGCTCCATGACTCCCACCTCCCCTGGGCATGCCCTGCAATGTATCATTGTTTGTAGGGGTGGGACGGGGAGATTTTATCACGTGCCATAGGCTGCACACAGCACACCTTGTGGGAGACCACTTCCTACTCTGCCGCATGGGTCTCACCCCTGCGGGAGCTAATTATGGAGTCTTTCGTTCTCCACTGGGCCTGGGCCCCAGCATCTCCTCTTCTGCTGGAACTCAAAGGACATTATCAGTAAGTGCAGGGGGCCTTGAAAGCAGCTGCCAGATGTACCATTTACATAAGCCCCAAACACAGTGACTTAGTGGGCTTTTCCCCCTTGGGTGAAACAATTCCTATTTTATAATTTCCTTTCTTTAAAGAGCATTCAAAGTCTGATTTAAAGTTGAGGGGAGGGGGTGGGGGCTAGAAAGTCCAGAAGCAGTTTTGGCCCATTGAGCTTTATACCTCCAACAATAGCAGAAATTAGATAGGAATTAGCCTGGCAGGCAATGTGAGCAACTAAACGAAGCTGAAATAATCTAAGAACCCTCAGCTGTGAAGTCTCCTTCCTTCCTTCCTTCCTTCCTTCCTTCCTTCCTTCCTTCCTTCCTTCCTTCCTTCCTTCCTTCCTTCCTTCCTTCCCCACTGAGAACTTAGAGAGCCAAGGACGCTGGCCTCTGGCTCACCGGCCAGCCATTCTCAGGGATCTCTTTCCTTCTGCTGGACATTCCCTCTCAGGGAGTTAGCTCCCTCCTGGAACCTAGAGACCCGCTGGCCTAGAATTGTCCCTGGTTGAATGCTGCCCTGTTTTGTGCAGTCTCCGCTGAGCTGCCCAACTCTGGCATCTGCCCCAGAGGCACTTTCTGGGTGTCCGTGGGAACCAGAGAGTGAGGTGCAAGGCGGCCTGTTGGGGTGGGGTGGGAACGCCGCCGCCAACGTGGATTATTTAGTGTGCTTTATTATAGGTAGTACCGTTTGCAAGGAGTTATTTTGAGGATAGAAAGATTATGCTGGCCACAAATGAGTCACACCGCCATTGCTCAGGAAAAAAAATACCAGTCAGCTTTGGGTGTGGGGGTCTTTGAAACCCTAGTGGTGATCTATCTCCTAGAGTGACCCTAACACCCCACAACCCCCCGAGAAAGTGACATCAGGACCCTGAAGAGTTTCAGGACACCTGCGACGCCAGTGGTTGGATGTACTCCAGCATCTGGCTTCTGGAACGATGGCCTCTTGCTATAGCACCGTCCTAACATGAGGCAGGCTTTGCTGTAAGCCAGTGGTTCCCAACCTTCTTAATGCCACGACCCTTGAATACAGTTCTTCATGTTGTGCCGACTCCCCCCCCCCACCATAAAATTATTTTCATTGCTACTTCATCACTGTAATTTTACTAGTTATGAATCTGGCAACGCCTGTGAAAGAGTCATTCAATCCCCAAAGGGGTCACGACCCACAGGTTGAGAACCACTGCTATACACAGTGTTAGACTTTCCATTTACAAACCCAGCGTGGCGTGGCGAGGCAGGGTATTGAATGATGGTGGATTCAGGTGGTGGGATGCTTATAAGGGAGGGGACACATGGTTTATTTACTGTATTCATTTGTCAGCATCAGGAAGCATGGCACATTCTTCATTTGCCAAAGGCTCAGGAAGCCCCTGTTCCATCTGTGTCAGGCACCGTAGCCTCTGAGGAAACAGGAGCACAAACAGGCAGGGTTGCAGGCAGCAGGAATAGAACGAGGCAGGTCCTGGGGCGCAGGGAGCCCCCACGGAAAGTGACAAAGGCGCAGCAGGTGCAGAAGCGGAGAGTGGAGGAGAAACAAGCCCGTGACCAGATCAGGCCCCGGCATGGCGATGTGTTCAGAAGTTTGGTCTTCATTCCTAAGGGCAGCAGGGATTTGGGGAATGCTTTTAAATGAAGGGGCAGTGCCGCCAGATTGGCTCCACGGGGAAGGGAAGCACCTGCAATCCAGCAAGAATCAGCAGCTGTTGAATTGATCCAACTCAAGGCACCTCTGTTTGCATCTGAACAGGACTGGGCTCCATAGGGGCTCAAGGGCTGATATTTCAGGTGGCCAGGTCTTTCTTTTGAGGGGCCTCTCTTTGGTCTTGAACCTCCAACCTTTTGGTTAGCCGCCAAGGGAGTTAATCTCATGCATCACTCAGACACCCCTGCAAGTTAAGTTGGGGGGTGACGAACCTGAAATGGCAGCCCACGCTTCTTAGTCAACAGTCTTTCAAGGGTTCGTTTGGTTTACGATTTGAAAACAGAAATTTTCAATTATGAAAAAAAAATTTGCCTAGCATTTCATAATATTTATGTCATTCTCCCCGCTTTGGGCTAAATCTTTTTAAAATCATTTTTTTGGGGGGCTCATCACAGTCCATACATACATCCACTGTGTAAAGCACATTTGTACATTCATTGCCCTCATTATTCTCAAAACATTTGCTCTCCACTTAAGCCCCTGGCATCAGGTCCTCATTTTGTCCCCTCCCTCCCCACTTCCCCCTCCCTCATGAACCCTTGATAATTTATACATTATTATTTTGTCACACCTTACACTGTCCGACGTCTCCCTTCACCCACTTTTCTGTTGTCCGTGCCCCAGGGAGGAGGTCACATGTAGATCCCCCTTTCCACCCGCCCCCCTCCTTTGGCTAAGTCTTAGAGTGAGGCATGAATCCCCTTTTGGCTTTGTGAAGAATGAGGAGGTGGTGGGATGCACAGCCTCTGCTTTGCATTTGGCTTTGTCAGCAGGATCCTGAGCACACTTAGGCTTCCTCAGTTTTCCCAGGGGCCCCTCTTGCACCTTTGATTCTCAAAACCCTTTGCTTTTGAAGTGTCAATCCAACCTGCACCCTCCTCAGCGATCTGTTCTTCAGCCAGAACTCTTTTCACTCGGCCACCTTCTCCTTCGGCAATGGCTGCCACGTGGCTTCAGGGGTGGGGGCAGCTCTTCAGTGTCCCTGTCACCAAATTCGTAAGATCCGGTGGCTTTAGCCAGATTGCAGGCAGGGCTGGTGGGCCAGGTAGCTGCCAGTGTTGTCGGGGGCGGGGGTGGGGTGGGGTGGGGGGCAGGGGGACGCTTGCGTGCAAATGTTTGGGTATTTTCATGCCCTGACAATTTTGTTGCTTTAGACAACTTTCTGCTTCCAGCTCCTGGATAGTGACTATTCAGGGAAAGAGGGTCCTTTAGGTCCCAGAAGGAGAGAAGGCAGTGACAGGGCATTCGTTAGAGACGAGGGACAGGATTCAAGAGCTTGGACAGAAAAGCCAGGGGAGGGGCAGGCAGGTGGCAGCAAGTCCTACTTCACAGATCAATCATGTGCATTGGTATAAGAATGTATCTGACCCACTTCCGAGCATATATATTTATTTTTTGTTTTTCAATAAACCAAACCCAAACTCACTGCCGTTGAGTCGATTCTGACTCACAGACGGCAGTGTAGAACTGCCCCTGGGGGTTTCCAAGGCCACACCCCTTTAGGGGAGTAGAAATCCTCATCTTTCTCCTAAGGAGCAGCTGGGGGTCAAACGGCTGACCTGTGGTTAGCAGCTAGTAGGCCCTCCTACTCCAGGGCTCCCAGGGTTTTCAATCAGCAGCGCTGGTGTTAGTTGTCAGGTGATTGAGACCCCGCCGTTGAGCCGCTCTGCAGGGTGGTAACGAATGTCATGTTCTTTGGGAAACAGAGCGCCCCGTGTCTTCCACGTCCCCTCCGTGGGGGCTTAAACTGTAGCCAGCACCTAACTATTGTGCCTCCCTTGCTATAGGTGGAACACAACCAGTGTTTGCTTCTTGGGCTCCTCTGTCTTTTGGGTGAAGGAGCTCTGGTGGTGTAGTGGGTTGGGCTGCTAGGGTCAGCAGTTCGAAACCACCAGCCTCTCCTTGGCAGAAAGATGAGGCTTTCTACTCCTCCAAAGAGTCACCGTCTCCGAAACTCACAGGGACAGTTCTACCCTGTCCTATAGGTCGCTCTGAGTGGGCATCCACTCCATTGCTGTGTTTTGCGTTTGGAGTGGAGGGTTTGGGGTGTGTGTTTGGGTGGTAATGAGGAGGCTAATTGAGGCTTTACTCTCTGGCGGGCACTAAGCCAAACATTCTGGCCTTCATTACAGCTCTAAGAAGTCACAGCTATTTTATCTTATCGCTATGCAAGCAAGATGCTATTATGTGAGGAAGGTCAGAGAGGGAGGTCAATGTTTGCCGAGGGGCGGCTGGTGAATGAGCCAGTGCGGAGGAGGAGGAGGAGGAGGAGGAGGAGGAGGAGGAGGAGGAGGAGGAGGAGGAGGAGGAGGAGGAGGAGGAGGAGGAGGAGGAGGAGGAGAGGAGGCTGGTACCAGATAAGGTGTGTGTGGTCTGAGGAGACAGGGGCAGCTCCTGCAGTTTCTGGCTCCTTTGGCCCAGACATCTAGGGCGGAGGTTCCAGATGGTGCTAATCTTGTTTACTTCCAAGTGGCACAGCAGGGCGTGGGAAAGGCAGCTCGCCAATCACCTTGCCCTGCCTTTGGCACTGGCTCTGACCTTCAAAGTCATTTCACTGCCCAGGGCTTCTACTTTACTTCTCAGGAAACCTATGCCCAAGTACCTGCTTCTCCGGAAGTTGCAAACATCAGGTCTGCGCAGGCACAGATGTTCAACCAGGTGGCTTTGAACATCGGGAACGGGCTCTGTCAGTTCTGGAGATCGGAAGCAGACTCCTGCTTCCTCTGAACACCTGAAAGAAGAGTCTGCCCTGGCCTCTTGGTGTCATTGCTTGGAGGGGACTCATTCCAATCGCTGCCTCCATTGTCACAAGGCCTTCTTCCCTGTGTGTCCAGACCTCTGTGTGCCCTCTCCTCTTTAGACAAAGATGCCAGCCATTGAATTCAGGGCCTGTCCTAATCTAGTATGACCCCATTTTCACTTAGGCCACAGTCACAGTGAGCACTTCCGTTCTTTTGGGGCAGCACAGTGCAAACTAGCATAGAGGGTGAAGTACTAAGCCTTGGAGGATTTTTTTTCTCCTCCTCGTTTCCTTTCTGCCCAGAAACCACTGGATTAAGCTGTCTGAGGGTTTTTGTCGGATTTCCGTGGGCAGCTCCCACACCTGAATGAACAATAAGTGCATTTCCAGAGGAGGTGCAGGCCCGTGGGAAGGGCTGCGGGGCTTGTGGTGGGGCTCACAGTGGGTGGGTCCATGTTGTGGGTGTGAGGGAAAGCAGAGGCCTGCTAGTGACAAGGCACCCACCCACTATTCCAGGAAGCACTGAAGATCCTATTTGGATCCAGATGAGAAGGTCAATGGAGTTGTCACTTATCAGCAGAAACTAGTTCCCAGTCGCTATCAAGTTGACTCCTGCTGATGGTGACTCCACAGGTGTCAGCATAGAACGGTGCGCCTTCACTTTTCAATGGCTGGCTTCTGGGAAGTACATCACCAGGCCTTTCTTCTGAGGCGCCCCTAGGTGGGCTTGACCTTCCAACCTTCTGGTTACCAGTCGCATGTGCCAACCACGACTACCAGTCAGAGTGATAAATTAAAGAGAGATTATTGATGGCAGCAGCAACATTAATACTCCAAGCAACTATTTGAAATAGTAGATTTATGGGGAGCTGCTTGTCCTACCTCTGTCCACTGTAGGGCCCTCTCATTTTCTGTGGTCAAATAGATTCTAACAAGAGGGCCTAAGTCCGGAGGGCTCCGTGGTTGGTGATTGCCTCCCAGAGGCATTGGCGACATTGGTGGTTTTCAAACCGGGCCAGGGGTGCTAATGACCACCCTGAAACACACAGGAGACCCCCTCCCCCAACAGAACTGATTGGCCCCAAATGTCAAGAGGGTGGAACTTAAGAAATCCTAGTTTGCTGGGCATGCCTATTTCTTGGCTCTTAGGAACGAAGAGGCTATTGTTACTTCTAGTTTCCCGAGTTAGGTCCAACTCACAGGGACCCTCTGTCCAACAGAACATTACGTTGCCTGGCCCTGCGCCGTCCTCACAATCGTCGCCATGTTTCATCCCACTGTGGGAGCCACCGTGTCAACCCACCTCACCGAGGAGCTTTCTGTGTCCGTTGTTGCTGTTGATTGACTTCCGCTTCACCAAGCGTGAGGTCCTTCTCCAGGGACGGTCCCTCTTGACAGTGTGTTCCGGTCCGTGGATGGAGTCTCCCAGGCCCTCTTCTAAGGAGCATTCTGGCTGTTGCTCTTCTAAGACAGATTTGTTTGTTCCGTGGTACAGCCAGTGATTCAAAGGCCTCCATTTTCCTTTTGTCTTCCAAACTCTTTCCACAGCTTTTGCATTCTGATGAAATACACACACTTAAAAACGCCATGGCGTGGTTCAAGTGCACCTTCGCCTTCAAAGTGACACCTTTGCTTGTGAACTTTGAAGATCTCTTTTGGAGCAGATTTGCCCAAGGCCGTGTATCATTTCATTTCTGTTTGTTCGTTAGAGATGAATTTGTTTGTCACTAAAGGCTCCAAGTCCATTTCCATGTTACTTTTCCTCTTCTTTTTTATTTTTTAAGCCATTCAAATGGAAGTTGGAAGGATAAGGAATCGGGCAAGATTTTTTTGTTTTTAAAGAAACATACTGTATGTATTTATAGAGCACATCTCACGAAATGAAGTCAATAACAATATCCCATTCAACCCTCCAGATATATGTTTTGTTTTGTCCCCCACCCCCACCCCATATCAATGTTTCCATAGTCATTGATCGTGGATTCAAGTAAAACGAAATCCTTGATAACTTCAATGTTTTCTTTATGTATCATGATGTTGCTTATTGGTCCAGGTTCAAGGATTTTTATTTTATTGATGTTGAGGTGTAATCCATGCTAAAGGCTGTAGTCTTCAATCTTCATCAGTAAGTGCTTCAAGATCTCTTTACTTTCTGCCACCCAGGTTGTGTCATCTGCCTATTGCAGTTGTTCAGGAGTCTGCTTTCAAGCCTTCTCTGTGTGCTTCGGCTTCCTGGGTTATTTGCTCAGCCTACAACTTGAACAAACATGGTGAAAGGCTACAACTTTGACACACACCTTTCCTGATTTTAAACCAACCAGTGTCTCCTTGTTTCTACCTCTTGGTCTGTGTGCAAGCTCTGTGTGAACACAGTTCGTGTTCTGGACTTCTTGTTTCCCATTGTTACCCAGGAAATGTGGTAATACATGTAGTCATCTACTTTCCCACAGACAATAGAATTCAGGTAAGCATTTTCCTGGCCATTTCTGCTTTGAGTCGAGATCCAGCCACCATCAACAAGGATAAGGCTCGGTCCACATCTTCTGCATCCCGCTTGAATTTTTGGTGGCTCTTGAAGGATGTCCTGCTACAAGCATTTTTGAATTGTTGTCAGCGAAGTTTTCCTTGTGTGTCACATTAAGATATCGTCTGATACATCCTGTGTTCACTAAGATAGTACCTCCTAAAGCTGATTCTAGTCTTATAAAATTGTAATGTGTGACATTTTCTTTCTCGGTTTGAGAATCAACTACAAAATGAGCTAAATCATAAGACCTTCATGCTGGTAGGCCAGGCATGACTTTTCAAATCAGTTTTGACAAAATAATTAAAAAGCGATTTCATTCCATCACCGTTTTGTCCTGCAGTCTATGAAAAGGGGGGACCCAGTGTCTGCTTCCAGAGGGCACTCTGTCCAGCCTGAGAGGCGGGAATTATCAGTAAGGGGCAGAAAAGTGCACATGCATGTGTGGATGTGTGTGTGCGTGCACACATTTTTTTTTGCATGTGATCCAAAATGGCCTGGTTAAATGCCGAAAGCTCGATGAGTCAAGTTCCCCGGCTGGAGGGCGGTATCCCTGGCATTCCTGGCTGTGTGCGGAGCTGGGTGGGATGAGAGTCACATGTGGCATAGCCTCCCATGGAAAGCAGGCAGAAGTTGTTTCCACTGTGATAAGGTATCGAAGCTGTTTGTTGTTTTAACAAGCATATGTTAGTGAGGGCGAGCTCTATACAGCACATTCAGATGTGCGAGCAACACAGCATTCTTGACTGCTCTCCAGGGCACTCAGTCTGCTCTGTAGCCTCCGTTTCCGCCAACCGTGAGCAGGACAGCAACTGTCATGTAGCCACGGAAAGGTCTCTCTGTGCCTGCCTCTTTCAGGTCCTCAGATCTTTTTGGATAAACGTCCTCTGTTCAGTTAATTTATTTAAGCGGTCTCCTCTCCTCTTCAAAGGAGCCCTGGTGGCGTCATGGTCAAGTGCATGGCTGCTGACAGAAAAGTCTGTGGTTCAAACCCACCAGCTGCCCTGCAGAAGCAAAGAGCTGGTGATCTTTTCCCGCAAAGATCGCACTTAGGAAGCATGACGGGGCAGCTCTCCGTGGTCCTACAGGGATCACAGCGACCCAGTGAGGTGGAATGGATTCGAGGGCACAAACCATCACCAACTCTTCCAGCTTTGTTCTCCCTGCCCTTCCTGGGCATAACCAGTTGCCATTGAGTCAACTCTATCGCGTGATGACCCTACGCATGTCAGGGGGTTTCCAGTGGCTGATTTTTCAGAGGTAGATCTCCAGGCCTTTCTCCTGAGGTGCCTCTGGGTGAATTCAAAACACCCACTTTGTGGGGAGTAGCCCAGCAGATTAACTGCACTACATGGAGACTCCGCAGGTGACCAGACTGATCTGGAGATGTGAGAAGGGCTGGCTGGTCCTTGGGCTTAACCTGGTGCTGCTTGCTGAGTCACTACCGGTCTCCAGGAGGTGTCACTGCTTCCTCAGCACAGTCGGGCCAGGGGCCCTTCCATGACCAACTTGGCACTTGCTGGCACTGCAGATGGGATGTCACATCCTCCCTTCGGTTCCTGACCACCCCAGGCAAGCCCACCAGGTTGGCAATAGGATTGGCCTACCCGCCTCCATAGGTTGTTACCACAGGAACAAGCCATGCAGGCCTTCCCGTGGCCGTGATGACTGAAGCAGACTTGAGGACAGTCTTTTCTATCTTCTCCCATCTCCTTTCTGCCCAAGGGTTCCTCGTTGCTTTCATTCCTCTTCAAACCATCTGGGGTTGTTCTAATGTTGAGACCCAGCCAGGTTCAGCCTCAAGGTCGAAGTGGGCTATTACAAGGTTGCCAGTGTCTGATCTATCTCTCTCAGACTGCCCCTCCTCTCTCCTACCTGAGGGCAGAAGCATCTTCACCTCTTCCTCTGGTGTTCAGGAAATACCCTAAAGCTATGGTTTCAGCTCTTGCTGCCTGTGGTTTATAATAACACCATGTGTGTAGACCTTCAAACTTGCCTTGGGATGTATAAGTGCAACTTTTTTAGAATTTAGAAATGAATTTTTTTTATCATAACCTGACTCAGGATTATTGTCGCCTGGTGGACTTAATACAAGAAACCTACAAAAGCCAAACAACAACTTATTGTTGTGGTTGGGGTCTGCATATTGGTTCTCAGAAACCCTTAGTCTATTGATACAATGGGTAAAGAGTTCTATATTTGAGTGGAATAAAAACAATAAATCAGTGTAGTTCTTCAGTCAATTAAAAATCCATTGCATAGATAATCTGAAATCAGAGCAGGAAGAACTAGAACTTCCCAAGAGCTCAGTGGCCCAGGGGATCCCTCTCTAACTCCCTGGTTGTCTAACATCCTGTTCAGTCAGCAGAGTTTACGAGCAGCCAAAATGTAGCACTGTCATTATTCCACAGCAGGTAAAGGATAGCAACCATAATCGATTCTTTTAAAAATAGCGTAATACCAGACAGTTGGTTTCTTGCACACATATAACCATATGTGTTGGGTCTTGTGCCTTTCTAGGGAAGCTCTCTTCCAAGCGGTGACTCCGGGATCCAGGCTGTTTACATCTGGTAGCTATGTGATCTAGAACATATATCTTCCAGTTTACATAAGCTG
This sequence comes from Tenrec ecaudatus, assembly GCF_050624435.1. NCBI lineage: Eukaryota > Metazoa > Chordata > Mammalia > Afrosoricida > Tenrecidae > Tenrec > Tenrec ecaudatus. Next base: position 246,282,653 of record NC_134530.1, on the reverse strand, counting down.
GGCAGGAAAGAATCAGAGGTTCGGATACTGCCTCCTAAATGTTTTGACCAGAAGTGACGGACTTCACTTTCTGCTCATTGGTCTCACAGTCCCGCCTGACTGTAAGGGGATGCACTTAGATGGGTGGTGCACAGTAAATGGCTCTGCTATAGTCACCGGACGGAGTCCTGATGGTGCATTGATTATATGCTTGGAGGTTAAAGGTTGGTAGCTTAAACCCACCTAGTCTCCCTGAGGGAGAAAAGACCCAGTAATCTGCTCACACAGTGATTACTGACTAGGCAGCCCTACAGTGCTTAGTTCAATCACTGCTCCTTGATGTACTTTCTTCACTTGGTTGCCAGGCCACTCAGAGGGGCAGGTTTTCTTCCTACCTCAGTGGCCGCTCCTTTCCAGGCTGTGAAAATGATAAGTTACTGAGCATTTGCTATATTCCAGATGCTGCTGTGCTCATTTGATCTTAGAGTTCTTATTGCAGTAGGTATGATTACTCTAATTATGGAGATTAGCAAACCAAGGCTCAGGAAGGTCCACGCAGAAAGTAAGTGGTGCAGAAGGAATTCTAACCTGTAAGTGTTTTTCTTAGGCAATAGTATTCCTCGTAGTCATCAGCCTGGAAAAGACTCTTTTCCTCTGGCATTTTCATCAAGACTTTCAGAAAGAAGAGGTCCCGCCAAGTCTTGGGCAGGATTTCTCCTTCCACATCATCTTCCTAAGGAGCTTTGGTGGCACAGTGGTTACGAGTTGGGCTGCTAACTTCAAGGTCAGCAGTTCAGAACCACCAGCTGGTGCACAAGAGAAAGATGGAGTTTTCTACTCCCATAAAGAGTTATAGTCTCAGAAACTCATAGGGTCAATTCTACCCTGTCCTATAGAGTCACTATAAGTCACGGTTGACTCAATGGCAGAGAGTTTGTGTTGAGCCATCTTTTTGAACTCCAGGCTGTCAAAAAGCACTACTTCTCCCTGGCCGCTGAGAACCCTCTTTTTCAGCAAGTCCTCTATGGCAGTTACATAATCTCTTGTCAAGTTGAGTGAAGGGATGGAGTCTAGACTGTCAATCAGGTCATAGCCAATGAGATCTTTGTGTGGGCATGGACTTCTCCTGAGGATTCTGGGAACTCCTGTCTTCCTCCCTGGAGGTGGGACACACATACTCTCTCTGCTTCATCTTCCTGCTGACAAGTCACATGGAGCTATGCTGGTGGAGCCAGAGCCCTGGAGCTGGAGGAGCCATGTGGAGACCCATGCCAGTGCTGAGATGCTTCCACTGCCACTGGATCCACAAGACTTTCCACCCACTGGCCTGTGATCTCCCATTGTATGTGTTGCATGAATCTGAAGAGGAATTTATAGGCTGGTGTTGGCCATATGGGTTAATATCAGACTTATGGACTTGATCTGGACTGGGCTGGGTTATTTTCTTAATATTCAATTGCTCTTTGACATAAAGCTTTCTCTTACACACCTAAAATTGTCCCTAGATTTGTTTCTCTAGTCAACCCGGAATAACACACCCCTGCTAAGAAAGGTCAGACTGAGTGGGTGCCCTGTTCTGTCACGGGAACATTTCTCTGCAGACCCAAGGTCTCTTCGGAACAAATCATCAGAGCAGCTTCCAGTGGAGTCCTCTGGCCGGCCCACAGGCTAGCAGGTGCTTGCCCTGTGATCTGATTGAAAGTGATTGTAAGGTTGTTCTTGGCCCCACACCCTTCCCAAAGTCCCTGCAGCTGGTTTGCTTTGATGAGATCACATTGCTGGGAAGGCGCTCTCCCAGGGCCACACCTCGGCACTTCTATTTCCTGCCACCATTGCTCCTGCCTTTGCTGTTTGTGGTCTCCTAGCTGGTGATCTGCTTGGTGCCAAAAGGAGAAGAGACTCTAGTGCTAATCATCTGTGCTAGTCCCACTCAGGTGGGCCAGATGGAACCCCAGATTTCCCAGGCTTGAACTCCTCCCTGTCTTCGTTTTCTCCTTGACAACACGCCTGCTCTTCTCTCTTGCACACACACATGTGCACACACATGCATACATGAAAGCATGTGTGCTAGGCTCCCAAGCGCAGAACTATACACACACACACACACACACACATGCATACATATACATATATATCCCTTAGGAAAGCATATTTCCTTAGGGGTGGAAATCAGCTGCTAATAACAATGAGTGCCTGAATGAAGAACATGTTCTAAAATGGATTCTGGTGAGGACTGTACAATTCTTGAATGAGCCTGAATTAGTGAATTGTATGACATGTGAATTATATGCCAATAAAACTGTCGGGGACAAGAAAGAAAGGAGCATCTTTCCAACCCCGAGACGATAGACCTCGGGCACCCTTCAGCCCTGGAATTGAACTGCGGCTCACCCTTCAGCCAAACAATTGACAGCGCTGTGAGCTGACCACAAGAACGGAGGTGCACACTTCTTAGAAAAACCAACTCGCGGAGACCCAGAGGGTGGCATTTTTCCAGGGGGGAGACTCAGAGGTAGGAAGGGATAGGCAAGAGGGAGGACGTGGGAACTGTGCTGGCCCACTGTGGGAGCTGCAACCAATGGCACGGATCCAAGTGAATATAAATTACTGAGCGGGAGACCGGTGCACTCTGCACGCCTGCTACCAATCACAATGAAATGTTTTAGGGTTTTTTTGTGTGTGTGTCAAATCTGTTCATTTTAAATTTGGTGATTTTGAAAAAAGAAAAGTATCCCGTATTTCAAAGTATTTACATCCTTAGTGAAGGTCCCCCCCCCCCACCTGTCTCTCGTTTGTCATACTGTGGGGGTTTGCATGCTACTATAAGGTTTGGGTGGAACTTCCAGAATAAGACAGACTAGGAAAATAAGACAGTGAGATCTCTATGGATCACACTGAATCACTGTTGGATTCCCGGCATCATGCAGACGATGCAGGGCCAGGCAAAGTTGTATTTGGTTATTCATGGGGCCACCGGGAATTGGAGCCAACTTCACAGCAGTGAATAAAAACAAACAAACTTGGGGGTTAAAGAGCTGCTAGAGAGCTGCTAGATTCCCCCCACCCCCTACCCCACCTCCCCAGGCTGCCTCCTTCGCTGTTCCAGAGTATTGAAGTTCACAGGCTCGGGCTCCTCTCTTTGGTGGTCCCACGTGTGTCTTTCAGGCTGACTCACACAGGGGAGCCAATGCCCTGAATAGAAGGCATGTGTGTAGGCCAGCTGTGTGCCCGTGTGTCTTTTGGATCTTCGGTGACATTGTTTCTCAGAATCAGGTGATGGGCTGTGTCAGTCTGGGTTGACTAGAGAAACAAATTCATAGGCATTCATAAGTGTATAAGAAAGAGCTTTATGTAAAAGAGCAATTGTACATTAATAATGCAGGAAGATCACAGGCCAGAGGGTGGAAAGTCTTGTGGATCCAGTGGTGGTAGAAGCAGCTCAGCAATGGCAGGGGTCTCCCCATGGTTCCTCCAGCTCCAGAGCTCTAGCATAACTCCATGTGTCTTGTCAGCAGGAATGTCTCGCAGGGAGTGAGCCTGTGTCCTGCCTCCAGTGAGCTATTTTTCTCCTTAGTGCATCCAAATGAGGCCATCAAGCTGCGACCTGATTGACAGGCTAACCTCCACCCCATTCACTCTTAATCCTCTCACATTGACACCACATGGGCCATACCCAATGCCTTTATCATGATTCTCCCTTAATCAGTTGGGGAAAAAAAATGATTGGTTGCAAGTACTGTGGCTGAGAGAAAGAGGACTGATCTTTCTGTCCTAACAAGAAGGCTGGAGGTCAGCAGTCCAGGGAGGGAGGGGGCAGCTTTCAACCATGCACTCCCACGCCTTGCCACCTCACCTTCTTTTTCCATTTGACTCTCCTCAGCTGAAGGGTTGACCTTCAGCCTTGGAGCCTCAGGAGGGCAAAATGGCTTTTGTGCCTCCAGGTATAGCATGGAGCTTCTTGGCAAAGGGAGACGAAGGTAGCCAGAGGTGTCTGTTCCATCTCTTCAGGAAAGCAAAACACTCCCCTGGGGGAGTGCGGAGTTGACTTGTGCTTCAAGCTCATAAGTGAGAACTCTGGCCCTTGCTCTCCTCTAGCAGGAGGGCAGATGGGGAGGAGGGGCTTATCCAGGTGTTTCCTAGGTTTTGGCTTACCACGCGGGGCTGTTGACTGTGGTTAGCACCGTGAAAACCACCAGCTGCTCCTTGGGTGAAAGAGGAGGCTCTCTCTGCCTGTAAAGAGTTACGGTCTCAGGAACCCACAGGGGGTTGTCATGCACTGGAATGGACTTGATGGCAGTGAGTTTGGCTGTTTTGGGTTTGCTTACCTAACTTGGGTCCAAGAGTGTCTTGGCTTCTTTTGGAAATGGAAACTATGCACAAGGACCAAAACATCATGCCCACTGAGAGGAGCCAAAAGCACGTGTCACAGGCTCTGAGGCAAGTCCCACAGAGCCTGAAATGTTCTGAGCGCCACAGTCAAGCCCGTCCTCCCCAGAGGCCCCTTTGGAGAGGACAACACTCCCGTGGGGAGCAGGAGGGGGGGCTCCTTAGAAACGCCTTCTGGCTCTCATGCTCATTCACACCTGAGAGAGTGACGGGCAGGGCTCCAAGAATCCGGAATCCCCTTCATCTCCTCAGAGCCCCTGCGTCTGCTGCAAGAGCCGAGGAGACCTTGTGAAATGTCAGGAATAAATCAGACGAAGAGAAAATTAAACTCTACTCCAGCTGGGCAGCTGTGTTTGATGGAGGACTATTTCGCTGCCATGCATTGAATCATAATGTCTGGAGAGGGGGCCAGGTGAGCTGCTGGCAGCAGCTCTGACTAGGAGCCTGGGGCTCTGTTCCCAGGGTGCTCCACAGCTGGTGCTCCCCTCTGCCTCTCCCTTCAGACATACGGTTGCTGGCCAGTAGATGCTGACCCATGACAACTCCATGTGGGTCAGGGTGGAATTGCGTGCCATAGGCTTTCAATGGCTAAGCTTTCAGAAGTAGCCCCAGTGGCATAGTGGGTTGTGTTGGGCTACTAACCGCAAGGTCAGCAGTTCAAAACCACTAGCTGCTCTGGGAGGGGGGTGGGGGTGGGTGGGAAGCGTTTTAATCCTGTAAAGAGTTACAATATCAGAAGCCCACAGTAGCAGTTCTCGGTCTTGTACAGGGTTGCTGTGAGTCAGAATCAACTCGATGGCAGTGAGTTTGAGAGTTGAGATCACCAGGTGGAATCGAGCCTCCAGCCTTTTGGTTAACAGCTGAACAGCAAGTAGCTGATACACAGATGGGGGCCTGCGACTTGATCTGAGTGATAATGTCCGTGCACAGAAAACCCAAACCAAATCAGCGACCCCATTTGTTTTGCCCTTGGCAGCCCCTTGTGTGTCCGCATGGCCTTGTGCTCCATCAGATTTACCAGAGCTGCTTTTTCAGAAAAAGACCCTCACCCCCACCCCCGAGCTTGCTTTCAAGGTGTCTCAGGGTGGATTTGAACTGCCCATCTTTCTGTCACTAGTCAGGCTTTTAGTCATTTGGACCTCTCAGGGAGTCCCAATAAGTGTGCAAGAGAAGGAAGGTCATTGGGGAGCACAAGGCGCAGGGGTGACTGGCTGTTGGCCACATGGAGGAAGGGTATGCTTCAGCAGGTGAAGTGGAGGCAAGGATTTTGTATTGCAGAGAAGCCATGAGCAGAACCATGGGTGCAGAAAAGAGCAGGGCATGATTTTCTTTTCTTTTTTTTTGCATATTCAACTCTTTAAAAAAAAATCATTTTATGGGGACTTGTACAACCCTTATCACAATCAATACATACATCCATTGTGTCAAGCACATTTGTACATCTGTTACCATCATCATTCTCAAAACATTTGCTTTCTACTTGAGCCCTTGGTACCAACTCCTCATTTCCCCCCCTTCCTCCCTGCTCCTCTCCCTCATGAACCCTTGATAATTTATAAATTATTATTATTTTGTCATATCTTACACTGATGTCTCCCTCACCTGCTTTTCTGTTGTCCATCCCCCAGGGAGGCAGTTATATGTAGATCCTTGTCATTGGTTTCCCTTTTCCACCCCACCCTCCCTCCACCCTCCCAGTATCACCATTCTCAGCACTGGTCCTTAAGGGATCATCTGTCCTGGATTCCCTGTGTTTCCAGTTCCTATCTGTACCAGTGTACATCCTCTGGTCTAGCCAGATTTTAAGGTAGAATTGGGATCATGATAGTGGGGCAGGGGTGAGGAAGCATTTAAGAACTAGAGGAAAGTTTTACCTTTCATTGTTGCTACCCTGCACCCTGACTGGCTCATCTCCTCCCCATGACCCCTCTGTACGGGGGTGTCCAGTTGTCTACAGATGGGCTTTGGGTCCCCCCCAATCTGCACTCCCCCTCCTTCACAGTGATATTTTTTCTTCTTTGACGCCTGATCCCGGATCCCTTCGCATACTCAACTCTTACTGAAGCAGTAGACTCATGGTGGGCAGTTGAATGGAAAAAAGATTGGAACGGTGGGTTGAAATCATTTATGAAGGGTTCTGATATCCTGGTCGCTGCCAACTGACCACCATCAAGTTGATGCCAGCTCATAGCAGCCCTACAGGATATGGTAGAACTGCCCCTGTGGGTTTCTGAGCCTGTGAATCTTTACAGGAACATAAAATCTCATTTTTCTCCCTCAGAGCACAGGGTGGGTTTGAACTGCTGACCGTAAGCATTGGAGGATAATGGAGGTTTTGAGCAGAGGAATGCCAAGACCCAGGGTGTTAGTAGAAGAAGACTGGAGAGAGAGAGAGAGAGAGAGAGAGAGAGAGAGAGAGAGAGAGAGAGAGACAGAGGGGAGAGAGAGAGAGAGAGAGAGAGAGAGAGAGAGAGAGAGAGAGAGAGAGAGAGAGAGACTGGTGGAGAAGGAATGATAAGCTCTTTCCCTCCATGTTATTTTATTCACTATTATCCAAGTTCATTAGATAGAGGTGAAGAGCACACAGACATGTGTGCATCCACACATACACACAACCCCGTGACATAGACTCAGTCATACTCCTGCACACACACACACACACACTCATTCACACACATGTAACCCACACACTAACATACATGCACACTTACATACACATATGTGTATCCATATTCACATTCTTGGGAAGTTGCCTTTTAATAAGTTAGTAGCCCTGGTGATGTAGTGGTTATGCAATGTGCAATCTGCAAGGTCAGATCCACCAGTCACTCTGATCTATGGAAGAAAATGGGGATTTCTACTCCCATAAAGAGTTACAATCTCAGAAACTCACAGGGACAGTTCTACCCTGTCCTATTGGGTCACTGGAGGGCAGTGAGCTGGTTTTTGTTAAACAAATAGGTTACCACCCCACTTGAACCTTCTTTGGTGGGAAGTGACAAAACCCAGGCCTGTCCATGCCAATCTCCCCTGACTCCTGGAGCAGTTTGCAACTGAAACCCTGCTGTCCTAATGAGGTTGTATTTGGACGTCAAATGGAGCCTGGGGAGAAGAGGGTGTGGAAATCAGGGTTACCTCTTGGATAAGAAAGATGTCAGAAGAAGAATACAGATGTTTAGAGAGAGAGAGAGAAAAAGAGAGAGAGACAGAAAGAGAGAGAGAGAGAGAGAGAGAGAGAGAGAGAGAGAGAGAGAGAGAGAGAGAGAGAGAGATGGGAGGTGGAAAATAAGGGCAGATAGAACAAAAGGGCAGTCTAGGATGACTTAGTGATGGAGTGGTGCTGAGTGATGGGGGGCCTCCCACAAGGTTGCCCACAGTGCTAAAGTAAAACAGAGCCGGACAAGGTACTGAGAGGAGAGTCTAAAAGGGTAAGGGGCTTCCATGTGAAGCTACATGGAATATATATATGAAAAAGATGAAGGTCGAGACTTGTTTTAAGGTACAAAAGAGATCCCAAATCTCAGCTACAATTTAGGAGAATAGTTATGAATCCTGGAGAGGATGAAGACAAGAGAAAGACAGACACAGATCACCTGGATGAGGGAAACCATGAGCACCAGGTTGTAAAGGTATCCCAGAGTTCACAGAGATTCCAAGACTTGGCAAGGCCATGGAGAGCTAAGGAGACCATCACAAAGCATGGTTGGTGGCAGATCAATCCCTCATAGTGACAGCTGGGAGCATACAGGTGGGAACGGGACCATGACCAGGACACACGCATTATGTTAGAAGAGCTTTTATAAAATTGATTCAGGGCCCTCCATCCACTGCAGCCAGGATGTGACTCATGATCACACAGCCTGGCACCCTAATTTTCCTTCAAGTCCATCCAGGCAAGTCCCCAAGGGCTGTCTCAAGTCTTTTAGAACTGGGTAGGAGGGTAACAGTAATCTATTCCCTGGTGCACTCTGCCTTAGGTCAACACTGTTCACCCTGCTGGTCCATGGTCAGAAAGGATTCAGTGGAGGCTGAATTGATGTGGAGACTCACAGATGAATTTTGGGTTTCCACTGTGAGCCGCAGCATTCTGAAAGCGCAGTGCTCAGAAATGTAAGCTTTCTGTGTACTGATACCAAGCAGGTGCTTTGAGCTGTTGGAACAGAATGAGTAGGAGGATCAGGTACTTGCTAAACAAATCCTAGCCCTCGGTGAAGCAGGGCAGGGGCAGCCACCGGGCCAGTCAGAAGCGTTCTCTCTCAAGTGTTCTTGAGAAACACACTTCAGGACACTGAGACCTCAGAGGCGGGCACAGAACCAGGATGTTAGCAGAGGCGAGAAAGTGGACAACTCCAGGCTAACACACCCATCACAGGACGTTAAGCGAAGCACGGGGGGTTGGGCTTATGATGTTGAAGTCCACATCCAGAGGAATGAGGCTCTCTCCCTCGGAAACGGGGACTCTCACAGGAAGGAGTTCTCCTCCACATGCACAAAGCAGCTAATGGGAAGCAGTAGGATTTTTAACCTCGCTGGGTTTCTTCTGCATCAAATGATTGTGATTTAATGCCAATCACCAATCTCCAGGGGCTTCTAATTCATGATGTATCAGGGCTGCCATGGTGAACCCCAAAAGGAGTGTTCTACACACACACCTTGAAGGATTACCCCTTCCCCATCCAAGGTCACCAAGGGTGTGTGTGGTGCACACTCAAATATCCATGCACACATATTCACACAACCACCTGACTCCTACAGCCATACACACGCACACACAAACCCTACTCACACAAACATGCACACACTGTGCACAGGTAACCCACCCCTAACATGACACTTGCACTCACATACACATATGCACACACATAAACAGATGTGTATGTGCACACACACACACGATGTTAGAAGAGCTTTATCAGATACACAAACAGACACACCAATGTCGAACTTGCCCAATAGCTCTATTGTTGGCCCCAACCAAATGCTTCATCAGAGTTCGCTAATAAGGGACTGAATGGACCGATTCTTGTTTCTCTAGCTTTCCTTCCATGTAGGAGAGAGGGGAGGCTTTCTACTCCCATAAAGAGTTGCAGTCTGAGGTGCATAAACAAATGTGGTGAAGAAAGCTGATGGTGCCTGGCTATCAAAAGACATAGCATCTGGGGTCTTAAAGGCTTGAAGGTAAACAAGCGGCCATGTAGCTCAGAAGCAACAAAGCCCACGTGGAAAAAGCACACCAACCTGTGTGATCACGAGGTGCCGAAAGGATCAGGTATCAGACATCAAAGAACACAAAATTATATCATTGTGAATGAAGGAGAGTGTGGCGTGGGGACCCAAAGCCTATGTGTAGACAACTGGACACCCCTTACAGAAGGGTGGCTGGAGGAGACCCTTGTGTTCCGCCAGAAGTTGCTGCTGCCTTTGTAAGACCTGCTGCTGCTGCTGCTGCCAGTGCTTTTGCTGCTGCTCCCTCTGTTTCTGCGGGTCCAGAAGCATCTGGTGCTGCTTCATGGCCGCTGCCTGCTGCTGGCTACTGAGATAGGCGGCGCTGATAGCCACGCGGCGGCTGGCTCCCTGCAGTAGTGGCCTGCATTGGCATGCATGTGGACACACGAGGGACGCTGGCAGAGTTCTGTTCCTGGCTAGGTGGAACCAGGGACCTGAAGGGCATGCTTCCTGGCTTTGGTTTCATAAGATACACGGAGTTCTGCTCGCTGTTCGGGTGAGGCAGTTGCTGCGGCAGATAAGACAGCATGGCTGCCTTGTTTCGACCACGCCCAGGGCTTCCTTCCCCACAGTCCACTTTGAAGTGAGACGGGGGCTTGGTGTTGCCATAGTCCAGCATGGGTCCTTGTGCGTTCACGGAGTTCTGATTCAAGTTACTTGGTGGCTGGAGACTCAGCATGTTTATGTGGCCGGGCTGGAGGTCGGGGCCTCCGGGCCGAGGAGACCTCTTGTTCACACTGGTCATCATGAGTATTTGGAGTTACTGAAGTCTTGCTGGTAGCTGGGTGGGCTGGCAGGCTTCTCCGTGGAATAAAGAACATGTAAGGGACTGTGGAAGGGCCCCGTCTGCTGCCATGTGGACATCTGGCCTGTGGTTGGGGCCCAGGGGACCTGTTGTGGGTTCTGGAGCATTTGTTCCTGCTTCTGCTTGGCAGCAATCTGTTGAAGGTGCAGTGTAGCAACGATGAAACATACAACTTTCCTCTAGTTCTAAAATGCTTCCTCCCCACCCCACTATCATGACTCCAATTCTACCTTATAAACCTGGCTAGACCAGAGGATGTACAGTAGTACAGACAGGAACTGGAAACACAGGGAATCCAGGATAGATAATCCCTTCAGGACCAGTGGGGAGAGTGGGGATACTGGGAGGGTGGAGTGAAGGTGGGGTAGAAAGGGGGAACCGATTATAAGGATCTGCATATGACCTCCTCCCTGGGGGACGGACAACAGAAAAGTGGGTGAAGGGAGACGTCGGACAGTGTAAGGTGTGACAAAATAATAATTTATAAATTATCAAGGGTTCATGAGGGAGGGGGAAGTGGGGAGGGAGGGGACAAAATGAGGAGCTGATGCCAGGGGCTTATGTGGAGAGCAAATATTTTGAGAATGATGAGGATAACGAATGTATAAATGTGCTTTATACAATTGATGTGTGTATGGATTGTGATAAGAGTCGTATGAACCCCCAATAAAAGGATTAAAAACAAAAGAGGTACAGTCTCAGAAACACACAGGGGCAGTTCTACCCTGTCTTACAGGGTGAGCGCCTAACATGTGATGTGGGCAGGATGTGGGGGCGGCAGGGAGGAGTAGGGAAGTTCTGCTCCTGAGCAAAGAACTCCCAAGAGGCCGGAGCAGTGGAGTGTAGGGATCTGACACAGAGAGGAGGGTGGGAGGGCAGGAGGGCCAGTGACATTGACATCGGGGTTCCTGCAGGCTGGCCTGACCAGCGTGTCTCCCATGACCTCGTGCAGGTGACTGCTGGCTCCTGGCGGCCATTGCCTCCCTCACCTTGAATGAAGAGCTGCTGTATCGCGTGGTCCCCAAGGACCAGAGCTTCCAGAAGGACTACGCCGGGATCTTCCACTTCCAGGTACCGTGTCGTGCCCCCAACGTTCCCCCTGCTCTCTTACTGCATGTGTGACCAGAGCGTCTGGATCAGAAACTGGAGTTGGGACCCAGTCACCTCTGCTTTAGGAGCCCCGGGCACCGTGGAGTTGGAGCTCAGTCCTTGGCCCCTGGGGAGAGAGGTGTGGCCCTCGCTTGTGTGAAGAGAGCAGGAACAGTCCTCCTCCATGGGCAGGGGCCGCAGCATTGGAATCCTCATCCCCAGTAATCACCTGTCACCTGGGTTTCAGAGTCCCTGGTGGTGCAAAGAAGGTGGGAGGTTGGAGTCTGGCCAGGGAAACCTCAGAAGAAAGACCTGGCGGTCTACTTCCAAAACACTAGGCCTTGGGAGCCCAGAGAGGCTGGATAGTTGGGGTGTCTCTACTTTTTTGGCTTTTGGAAACAATGAGCTTTTGTGTACAATTTTTTTTTGCATGTGGGCACTTGGTTTCATTTCCCATTGGGGTTTTTGTGTAACTACCGGCTTCCAACGTTCATGTGTGTACATCCCTAGACAGGACTGTTGAGTCGGGTGGCAAGCCTATGCTTAATCTGGGAGGAACTACCAGATGGTATTCCAAAGTGGTTATGGCCTGGCGCATTCCCACGGCTTCCCCATTCTGGACATCCATGCCAACAGCCGTCACCATCTGTCGTTTGATTGTAGTCCTTCTGAGGGATGTGGGACCAAACGTCTCTCTGGTGTTGAGTGGATTCCGACTCACGGTGCCCCTGTGGGGCAGACAAGAACGGCTCTGTAATCTTTATGGGAGCAGGCAGTGCATGCAGTGGTAACGGACTGGGTTTGAAATCGGGGTCCTGAAAGGCTGTTGCAGGAAGCTGGGGATGCAGGGAGTAAGTGGCTGGGGAGTTTGGGTTTGGTAACCCCTGTTTTAACAAGCCCTCAGGCAACCGTGAAGAGCACATCATGTAAGCTTGATCACCACTGCTTCAGTGCACAAACCCGCCTCCCCTCACCCGCAATCACGGGCTGTCCGAGAACACTGGACTGCGAGTCAAGAAACTTGGGACTAAGTCATTGTCATGTTACCACTGTGTGCGGCTGGGCAAGTTCCGTGATCCACAAATGCAGAGGCTGGGACAGCTAGCGCTTGTGTCTACAGACTAGTCTGCATCCACCGTGTGCATGGCAAGCAGCATGGCAGCGCCCATAGTTAAGCACTGGGCTGCTAAGCAAAGGGTTGGCGGTTCAAACCCACTAGCTACTCAGTGGGAGAAAAAAATGAGACTGTGTGCTCCCGAAACGATTTACAGTCTCAGAAACCCCGTGAGCCTCTAAGTACCGCTGTGAGTAGTTCTACCTTGTGCTCTATGTCACTGCAAGTCAGATGGGTCCCTATGGCAGGGGGCTTGGCTCTGAGTTAGATGCACAGACAAGCCAGCCACGAGTGTCCAGTAACTGTTCAAGACTGGAACGTTGCTGGTCACAGTGTTCCTGGGACTCGCTCCTTCCGCCGGCGTATTCCCATGAGCTGTGCTTTGTGCCCGCAGTTTTGGCAGTACGGCGAGTGGGTGGAGGTGGTGGTGGACGACAGGCTGCCTACCAGGAATGGGGAGCTGCTCTTCCTGCACTCCGAAGAAGGCAGCGAGTTCTGGAGCGCCCTGCTGGAGAAGGCCTATGCCAAGTAAGTGGACCTGGTTAGGGGCATAGGAGAGGCCAGGCTCCCCCCGAAGGGTCTCACCCACTTCCCACAACCCCAGGGACCCCAGTTCAATGAAGAGCAAGTGCTCTGAGCAACCAGGAAGAAACACATTTGGGCATGAGTGTGTGAGTCTCGTTCACCTGAAGCCTCCTCGCTCGTGGGCCCCTGAGTACTTCCTCTTTCAAACCAAGGGAAGTGCTTAGGCCATTGTGAACTTCCAAAGAATGGCAAATGTATGAAACCCAAAGAGGTCTCCACCATCTTCTCCCCCTTTCACGTGCACGACCAACTCAAAGGCTTCTGTGGCATTCCCTTGATGAGTTTCCTTTCCCGGGACCCCTTTCTGCAACAAGACCTCCTTTCCAACTCTGTTCCCGATGCAGTCCTTGGGTGGATGCCTCTCGGTCTTCAGAGACGGTCTCCATCACCCCCAACCTGTGGCCCCAGGGACCCAGGAAGCAAGGGCTGCACTTTGCTTTCTAGAAGGAGTGGGCGGCTCGGTGAGAGTTAGTCGGAGACCTGCGGTTGGTAATGTGCCTACTGGGTCCACAGTGTGTCCTGAGCTCAGTCTCCCAGCCCAGGGGCCCCTTGCCGGTCTAGCGAAGGGCATGTGTCCTCTTTCCCGACAGACTCAACGGTTCTTATGAAGCTCTCACTGGAGGGTCCACCGTGGAGGGCTTTGAGGATTTCACAGGCGGCATCTCTGAGTTTTATGACCTGAAGAAGCCGCCAGCCGGTCTGTACCAGATCATCAGGAAGGCCCTTCGTGCTGGGTCTCTGCTCGGCTGCTCCATTGATGTGAGCCAGGATGGCGTCTCTGTGCTCCGTGTGTGTGTGTGTGTGTGTGTGTGTGTGTGTGTGTGTGACAGAGAGAGAGAGAGAGAGAGAGAGAGAAAGATGGGTGTGTGTGTGAGACAGAGAGGGGTCAGTGGCTCTGTGTTCCTCATGTGTGTTAGGAGGGATGTGTGTGTGTATGTGTGTGCATGTGTGTGTGTGTGACAGAGAGAGGTCAGTGTCTCTGTGCCCCCTATGTGTACTGACAGGGATGTGTGTGTGTGTGTGTGTGTGTGTGTGAGAGAGAGAGAGAGAGAGAGAGAGAGAGAGAGAGAGGTCAGTGTCTCTGTGCCCCCCATGTGTACTGGGAGGGATGTGTGTGTGTGTGTGTACGTGTGTATGTATGTTGGAGAAGCCACACAGCACTCTGCCTGGACCTACCAAACCAAACTCACTGCCATTGAGTTGATTCCAATTCATAGCGACCCGGTAGGACAGGGAAGAAGTACCCAGGTAGGCAGTTGTGAGACTAACTTCATGGGAGTAGAAAGCCCATCTTTGTCGAATTGCCAACCATGCAGAGGCCAGCCCAATGTGTAACCACTATACCACCAGGGCTCCTCTCTGGACCTATAGGCCTCACTAGAACAAAACAAGACCAACAGAACTCCCCCTGCCATCGAGTCAATGCCAACTAAACGTGCCCCTATAGGACAGAGTAGAAGTGCCCTGTGTGGGCTTCTGAGACTGTAACTTCTTACAGGAGTAGAAAGCCTCCTCTTCCTCCCCCAGAGTGGTGGTGGTTTCGAAATGCTGACCTTATGGTTAGCATCTCAATGTGTAACCACCATGCCACCAGGCCTCATTCAAGCAGGGACTGTTGGAGATGGCTCTATTTACCTGAGACTCAGTGCCACCCCTGCATTCCCAGTCCCACCCCCTGCACTGGGTCCCACACCCGAGGCCGAACAGCACATCCTTGGAAGGCGTCATCGGGTTGTCCGTGGCGAGGTCAAGGTTAGCTGCCTGAGTAGACTTTCTTCTCAACCAGGTCTCCAGTGTTGCTGAAACAGAGGCTGTCACCAGCCGGAAGCTGGTCAAGAGTCACGCGTACTCTGTCACAGGCGCTGAAGAGGTAACGCTGGGCCGGGGTGGGGCCGGGGAGTGCATAGAGTCATGATATGCTATAGACCCCAGGGCTATTTGAGAGACAGAGAGATGTAGTCAAGGACTCAGAGGGTCCAAACTGGCCACTCGGCTCCCTGTTCCCTGCTGCAGACACTCTCTGGGACACAAGAGCCGGGTCTTGCTCCTGACCAGGACAGGACTTTCTGATGCTTAGCCACATAGGAGACGGAGGGCAGCTAGGGCTCTGTGGGTTCTTCCCTCTGAGGGGTGGCAGCTGAGAAGAAGGCGACAACCTGCAGAGATTGTTAGTTACATCCGGCACACGTTCCAACAAGTATGGATGTGTCAGGAAAACAGTGGAAACGCCAGGGTCCCCGAAGGGAAGAGGTGGGAATCCGCTCAGTCAGAGCGTAGGAATGGGAAGGAACACAGCCCTTTCTCACTCTGCAGCCCCAAAGGAAGCCTTATGCTGTGTTTCTTCTCATGGTTTCCACGGATCCTAGTCTGTCTATTTCCATAAAGGACTCCAGAGACTTGCAATAAGAGGCAACGAGCCAACAAAACCACACAGCTTCGTTGAAATGCACCGGACCATCTGGCCTAAAGACAGTGTTGCAACTGAGAAATGAATTCTGCTTCGGGGTTCCTGACAGCCCAGGCAAAAAGGGAAATATGATGGGTGTGCTCACTCTGGCTCCCTATGAAAATGAGCCGAACGCTCACTCGGTGTGCGTGCATTTTCGTGACCATGCGCTTTGAGCAAGTCAATTCATAAATATGAATGGCGCCCTATATGAACATTGGGCCGAGGCCTGATGAAAATACAAAAGAAAGGCCAGCCCTGGGGTCCTAACAACTCGTGTGTGCGTGCATGTGCGTGTGCATGTATGTTTGAGAATGCAAACACGCGTACAGGGATGCCCTGGGCTGACAGAGATGGTACAAACACGGCGTCACAGAGAAAAAGATTCATTTTCCCTAGTGTAACAGGGAGAGAGATTCCCTGCTGCCTGTACCTCTGCCATCTTTGTTAGGAAACTTGGAACCATTAATTCTCTGCCTGTTTGAGATGCCTGTGAAATATTTCAACCTTTGGCCAGAGCTTCTCCAGTTTGTCCATTCTGACTCCTGTGTCTGAGGGCAGCTGTGCTTGGAGGGTTTGGGGAGCTGATTGGTGGTGGTGGTGGGGGTGGGGGGCAAAGCAGATCACCAGGCTTGTCTTTGGAAGTACCTCCAAGGGGGCTTGAACCTTCAACCTTTGGCAGCTGAGCTTGTTACTTGTTTGCACCCCCAAGAGACTACCTTGGCAATGCTCCAACCCAGGAAGCCATAGGTCTTACAGATCTGGGAGCCCTCCTTTTGAAACGGAAGCATCCACGAAGACCCGGCAGCAGTGGCTGCATAGCTTGCACCATCTCTGCAGGCTCAGGCCGCCCCAGAATGACACCCTGGCCCACGGTGGTGGGGATTCCCATTAGGTCCCCATATTGGGCTGGAGCCCATCTCAGTGAACGGTGAAATCTAAATCTAAGTGAAAGCCGACAGAAGCTTGTTTGGGTGCTAGAGTCACTCTTTATTTATTCAATCCAACTGGGAAAAATAGAGCACTTAGCAAAGCCTGAAAACATGTGTTAAGAGAAAATAAAAGTGCACTTGTTTAGGGACGTTGGAGCAATTTTATGCAAATCCACGGTGGCTCAGATGCAAATGCGGGACAGCAGGGAGTTGAGAAACTCAGCACCTGACGTGTGTGTGTGTCGTGCAGGTGGATTTCCGTGGCCATCCAGAGAAGCTGATCCGACTCAGGAACCCGTGGGGCAGCGTGGAGTGGACGGGAGCCTGGAGTGATGAGTAAGTAGGTCCCACCCAAGCCCCAGCCCTCGACTCTCCAGGTGGGGGTGAGGGGGTTCTGTGAGGTAGACAGTGAGGGCAAGGCTGGTGGGACAGGGCCTTCAGCAGCACGGTCTGCTCACAAACCACACAGGAAGCTGAGAAGCAAGGAGTACGTGGGTCCAGGCTGGGAGAAGCAAACAAAAGTCACTAAGCTTAAGCCTTGCGTTCTGGATTTCAGTGCTCTGGCATTTGGAGGTCTGGCAGCTCAGTCAAACTTTTCTTAGCTCAGAAGGCTTTTTGCCTGTCTCTTACCTACCGCTCTGTGGTGCTCCAAAGGGCAAATCGATCACTCTCCATTGGATTCTCAGCACCCACAAGCTCTGGTCGCTCTGACAAAGGCCAAAGCTCTCAGCACCGGGTGGGAAGCACACTTGAAAATGGAGCTTGGCTCGAGGAGCCCACAGGCCACAGCAGGCTGATGAATGGGAGGAAAACTGGCCACTGGGGCACATATTGATCTTCTCTGACAAGATCATTAATGACCCACGAGGCGCTTATGGGCAGGCCTCTCCACAGGTGAGAGAGAAAGTTAGCTAGGGATGGCCTGGCCTACCACTGGGCCCTCCCCTGATGTCAAGGGGTACCTGTGCCAGAGAGTCATTATCTCCAGGGGCAGGAGGAGGGGAAGTATGGAGCTAGCTCTAGGGAGGTGGCTTCAAGTTTGGGAAGGAGCTAGAATCTGCCAGTGTCATCAACACAGAGCCTCCAGGGAGGCTCATAGAATCCCAAATTCCCTGCCGCGGAGTCGATTCCAGACCATAGCAACCCAAAGGACAAGGTAGAACTGCCCCTGTGGGTTTCCGAGACTTTAAATCTTTATGGGAGGAGAAAGCCTCTTCTTTCTCCCATGGAACGGCTGGAGGTTTCAAACTGCTGACCTTGAGGCTAGCAGTACTCCTCCAGATATGCTACTAGTCCAGATAATCACGCATTTCCAATACGCCCTGGAACCCTGGTGGCCCAGTGGATTCTGAGTTGGGCTGCAAACCACAAGGTCAACTGTGGTAGACAGATGAGATTTTCTTCACATCTGAAGATTTACGGCCTCTGAGAGCCAGAGATACAGTTCCACCCTGTCTTACAGGAGATCTCCTTTTGTTGAGTACTCGTGGCACAGTGAGTGTTTCAGTGCTTGGCTCTTAACCGAAAGGTTGGTTTGAACCCACCACCTGCTCTGCAGGAGCAAGATCTGGTGACCAGGCCCATAAAGGTGTCAGCCTTGGACACCCCATGAGGAAGTTCTCCTTGGTCCTGTGGGCTGGCATGAACCAGAACTGCCGTGGTGACAGGCGGCAAGACGGCGGTGAATCTCAAGTGCAGCCTTAGGAAACGTGATTCCATGCCACTTCAGCATCCTTGCGGCTGCATCTGCGACCGTTCCCCTCGGGGTTGTGGCATGAAGGAAGGCTTGGTCGCAGGGCCCTAGACGAAAGGGTTATCAATTTCTTGTTTTGTTGCCTAGAATCAAAGAAACCCTCCAACCTCAATAGTGCCCACCACCCTAAAAGGCTGGTGTGACTGAATAAAACCCCACATTTTGGCCATTTTTAACAGACAGTTATTTGCCAGCCTGCCAAAAGGACTTAATCAGATCACCTTGCCGCCATCACCTGCTCTCTGCCACTGGAACAGGCTGGCAATGCCCAAGAACGGATGGGGTGACAGCTGAGGTCGTGCTGCCTGTTTGGGGAGGGGGAGGTCTCTGAGGGAATGATGCTGGGCTCAGACTACTGTCTACTTAACTTTTTTTGCACTTTATTCTTTAAAATTTTTTAAAGTTTTATTAACACTTCACTCATATGCCATATAATTCAATCATATCAAGAAGAGTTGTACAATTGCTACTATATTCAATTCTAGAATGTTTTCTCCTTTCTTATACTCATCATTGTTCATGTAATTTTCCCCCCTATAGACAGTAATTCTTTTTTTTTTTAGTACTTATATTGGGGGCTCTTACATCTCTTAACACAATCCATACATTCATCCAGTGTGTCAAGCACATTTTCACATATGCTGCCATCATCATTTTCAAAGCATTCTCCTCCCAATTGAGCCTCTGATATCAGCTCCCCATTTCTTTTTCTTCCCTGCCACTCTCCCTCATGAACCTTTGATATGTTATAGATGATTATTTCCATATCTTACATCATCTTCTGTTGCCCCTCACCCACTGGAAGGGGGTTCTAGATTGATCCTTGTGATCGATTCCCCCTCCCCCACCCCCAGACTCTAATCCTACTGGTATCTATACTCTCATTGCTGGCCCTGAGAGTTTTATCTATCCTGGATTCCCTGTGTTCCGGGCTCTTATCTGTATCAGTGTGCATGTTCTGTCTTATCTGATTTGTAAAGTAGAATTGAGGTCATGATAGTGGGGTGAAGGAAGCACCAAAGAACTAGAGGAAAGTTGTGTATTTCATCAGTGCTATACTGCACCCTGACTGGCTTGTCTCTTCCCTGTGACCCCTCTGTAAGGGGATGTCCAATTGTCTACAGATGGGCATTAGGTCTCCACTCCATGCCCCCTCACCCCCAATTCACCTTGGGTATGTTCTGGGTTTTAGATGCCTGATTCCTGATCCCATCGACACCTCATGACAACACAGGCTGGTGTGCTTCTTTCCTGTGGGACTTGTTGCTTCTGAGCTAGATGGCCACTTGTTTATCTTCAAGCCTTTATGACCCCAGACACTATATCTTTTGATAGCCAGGCACCATTAGCTTTCTTCACCATATTTGCTTATGCACCCATTTGTCTTCAGCCATCATGTCGGGATTGTTAGAACAAAGTGTTCTTGTATTAAGGAGTACTTGAGTCGAGCCCCAAAGTCCATCGGCAACCTTAATTTTTAGCATATAGATATGAATAGATAGTTGTATTCCCCTCTCGTTATAGACATATTTACATATGTACATGCCTGTATTTAGGCCTCTATAAATGTCCTTCACACTTTATTCTTTTTACATTTCTAAAAATCAACTGGGATATTTAGGCCAGCTCTAAAATTCTCCAGCATGTTCATTTACCTTGTGTGTAACAAGCACATTCTGAAATTCGGTTCTCATCAATTGAACAACCACACCCCATACCTCATTCCTATGACCCCCCAACAAAACCAAAAAGCTGTACTGCCACCAAGTCGATTCCTACCCTAGCGACCCTGTAGGTCGGAGTACGATTGCTCTCCAGAGTTTCCAAAGCTGTAAATCTTCATGGGAGCAGACAGCCTCATCAGGAGCAGCTGGTAGGTTCAAATCCCCAACCTTTCCATTAGCAGCTTGATGCTTTAGCTGCCGTGCTGCCCGGATTCTGATGAAATACAACGTCAGTGAATAAAGAGGGCCTGGAAACTCTGCAGCCTGATCCCCCAAGGAATGTAAAGGCCAGGTGGAGAAACAAGGCAGACAGGCACACACAGCCTGTTTTATGCAGGGGAGTCAGGATGTTCTGGTCTACCTGAAAGTACCCAGCAGGAAGGGTGTTTTAAAAAATGAATCTGGATCCTGCACAGCTATGCAGGCATTGCACATATATTTCAGGAAAACCTAACTTTCTAAAGGTCAGGTAGTTGGAGATGGCATTTGAATAAAGTGCCTGGAGAGGGAGTGAGCATGGCTATGGAAAGGCCACCAGCAGGAGGTCTCCCCGGTGACATCATTTCAGGGAAGTTGCCATAAACTGGCCTCACTGTCATTCTTGCAGACTCAGGAAGTGGACATGACCCCTCCATGAAGTGATGGTCAGGTGCTAATTCACTAATTGATTTTGCGGTGCGTATATAGCTGTCTTACGACAGGAATTCCCACAACTCTGGTCTTGGGCGTCCCCATTCCTGAGATCAAGGGTATCATAATTGGAAATGTAAATTTTGCCTAAAAAGAACCCCATCGAGGCAACCACAACTCCTGCTTGCCCACGTCTCACATCAGAGCAGAAGTGGGCTGTCTAGCGTCCTCTTTCTTCTCATTGGTTTTCCGTGGTCGACAAAGTCCACAGCAGAGAACTCAGCGATCCAACAGTGTCTACATTACAGCCTAGCGAAATTGATGGCATTCTTCAAGTTGTCGCTCCGACTAACCTACCCTCGCTGCCCTGGCCCGTCTTTGAATGACATAGTCGGTTTGATCCCCTAGAGACAGATCCGGAGGAGCCCTGGTAGCATACTGGTGAAGAGATGGGCTGCATGATGAAAGGTCATCAGTTCAAACCCCCCAGTAACCCCGTGGGACAAAGATGGAGCTTTCTACTCCTGTCAAGAGTTAAAGTCTCAGAAACCCACAGGGGGCAATTCTACCTTGTCCTATATGGTTTCTATGCATCAGAATTGACTTGATGGCTGTGAGTTTGGTTCTGAGAGGTAGATCTTAGAAGACACAATGCTCAAAGCAGATATTCTTGACTAGCTAAGATAAACTATTGTTTCAAGAACTGGGGGGATAATTTGGGTTTAGGGTTTAAAGATTCCAACCGAAACCAAACCACTGCCATCAAGTTGATTCCGACTTATAGTCACCCAATAGGACAGAGTCTAATTGCCCCCGTGGGTTTCTCAGACTGTAACTCTTTGTGGGTTTAGAAAGCCTCTTCCTTCTCCAGAGGAGCGACTGGTCGTTTCAAACTGCTGACCTTACAGTTAGTAGTTCAACTTGGACTCCACTACACCACCGGGTTCCTAAACATTATCTCAGGGGAAAAGTTTAGGGAATTCATCCAGCTCCAGAAAACCTAGATTCCACGAGAATTTAAGCTTCTCTTCTGCCTCCCCTCCCGCCCTCTCCCATAGGGCTTTCAGTGGCTGATTGGCCAGAAGTAGCTCACTAGGTTTTTCTATTCAGCTGCCTCTGGGTGTTTTTAAGCTGACAACTTTTTAATCAGTGGCAAGTACATTACCTAGGGCCTCAACATCCCTGCTCCATGCCACCCTCTGAGAGCCCATGACCGGTCCGCATCCCTTCCCCAGACTTTTGCTACCACATACCATCTTCATGCCCCTTCCGTGCCTTTTCAGCATTCCAGCCCTTTGGGGGGAAGCCAGCTGCGGTAAACATCTGACACTACTCTGTTTGCCTCCAGCGCGCCAGAGTGGAATCACATCGATCCCAGGCGGAAGGAGGAGCTGGACAGGAAGGCGGAGGATGGGGAGTTCTGGTGAGAGGGTGCTGTCTCCGGAGAGCTGCCCTGCAGCTATGGGTTCTGATGTGGGGTGGAGTGTCTCTACGGGGTCCATGAATGTGACAAGCTTCCAGAGTATGGGGGAGCTTAATTTTTCTCCTCTCTCTGCCCTTGTCTAAACCCACCTCTATCGCAGCAAGTCGAAAGCACTTAAACCAAGCTCGTGGGCCCTCCTTATGAGTTAGCCACCCACCTGTCTTCCACAGTTTCTGTGTCTTTCCTACCAAGTAAGAGCACGGCTGTCCTCTCTTTACTGTCTAGTCCAGAAGTCTCTGAGCTCCAGCTGACCCTCAGAAAAGAACCGCCTTTACTCAGAACCATCGTAAGGACACCCTTGTACACAGTGCAAGTGAGAGGAGGGAGTGGCTTCTCTGTGCTGGAGATCACGAAGAATGAAGTGGGGACTGCTGGTGGGAATGTAAAATGGAGCCACTGCTGTGAAATCCACTCGGGCACTTCTTCGAAAAGTTAGAGCCCCCATACACCCAAACCAAACCCACTGCCATTGAGTCTGTGCCGACTCAGTGACCCTACGGGCAGGGTAGACCTGCCACTGGGAGTTCCTGAGGATGGAATTCTTGATGGGAGTAGAAAGTCCTGTCATTGTCCTGTGGACCAGCTAGTGGTTTTGAACTGCTGACCTTGCAGTTAGCTGCCTTACTTGGGATCACTATGTTACTAGGGTCCCTTTTACTCCTAGATATATATACCCCAACACATTGACGAGAAGGACAGGACAGATACTTGTCCACCAGGGTTCACTTCAGCACTTGTCCCAATTACTCAAAGGTAGAAACAACGCGAGTACCCTCAAACGAAGAATGGGAAGACAAAATGCGATACATCCAGATAATGGGGCATTTCACTGCCATCGAGTCAATCCCGACTCATAGCAACCCTATAGGACAGGTAGACTGTAACTCTTTATGGGACTAGAAACACACTATCCTGGGGAGTGGCTGGTGCTCTTGAGATGCTGACCTTGATGGAGGTTCGCAGCCCAACGCCCAACCACTGCACCGACTCATAAAGAGTTCACGTCCCCATAGATCCTATGGCATGGGTGAACCTTGGAAGCATTCTGCTGAGTGGAATGGGTGAGTCACACAGGACAAGTATTGTTTGGTTTCAAGTATGAAATCGCTAGAAGAGGGAAATCCATTGAGACAAACGGATCGGTGGCTCCCCAGGATACTCATGTCTACCAAGGGAGCTGGGAGAAATGAGTTAATGCAAAAAAGGTGGGGGGGCGTGCTAAGAATGACAATAAAAATGAGTTAAATAGGAACCAACCTTTTGTGAGCTTACATGGCGGTAGGGGCACCGTCCATACGACCTCCAGTTTAGGGTCAGACTGCCTAAGTGGTTGGGTAGGTGAGGCAGGCACTCTAATAAGGGGGGAGGAAGGGCAGGGAGGGTACCTGTGGTCCATGGTGTCTGAATCCTTGGATCAGGGGACTGTATGTACCTAGAAACGTTTCCACTTGGCCCAGGGCCTCTGAGGCCACTCACTGGCTCCTCCCTGGGCCCGGGAGCTTGAGTGTCACCACTTTTCCAGCCCACCTCTCCTGACAGGGAACCCTCTGGTTCTTCCACCTCCCCAGGATGTCCTTTACAGATTTCTTGAGACAGTTCTCGAGATTGGAGATTTGCAACTTGTCCCCGGACTCGCTGACCAGCGAGGAGGTGCACAAGTGGAACCTGACCCTGTTCACCGGCCGCTGGGTGCGGGGCTCCACCGCCGGGGGCTGTCAGAACTACCCAGGTAAGGTGCAGGGCCTACCTGGTGCCACGGCTTGCTGTCCCTCTTCAGAGACTCTTGGAAGAATGCCTTTGGAGTCGGCTCTCTGGTTTCTGGGTGCTCAGGAGTGCCACTGGTTCTTCCCTTGGGGGCTTGGGGGGGCAGGGCAGTCATGGTGGCTAGTTGAGGTCCTTCATCTGCTGTGTGTGCACCTTGAGACCTCTTTACCCACCTGTTCCTGAAGGGTGAGCTTCTTGCTACTAACCACGCTCCTTCCATCCTGCACCGGTGGGCTTCCACCGTCCCCATCAAACCGCAGTGTCTGTGGACTGCGCTGTAGCAGTGGCAGGCTCAACCGGACCGGACCGCTAGTCCCAGGGCAGCCGCCCTGCTTTCGGCTTGTGCCTGAGTTGCTGGTGGAGAGGCATGCACTGGGGCAGGGGACCGCCTACCCTGGGACTTTCAGGAGCCACCGCCAGGGGGTGGCAGCAACCTCCCCTCTGCACTAACCCTGGACTGCATCTGCTGAAAGGTGGGGAGCCTTGTGGGTCACAAGCCCCCATTAATACCTCTGCAGGCTCCTCCTAGGGTGAGCCTCGCGAGCTGAAGCCTCATGAAGAATCTCTGAAAATGGACCCACCTTTCTAAGGAGGAGGAAGGCATGCCATCCAGCTTTCTCCACCGCCACCGCCTCGCCTTCTGCCCCATCCCCAGTTTGATGTTGACCAACGATGGTGGATGATGGACAGGGCCGTCCCAGGCCACCTCTGAGCTGTTGGGAGTGACCTGATAATAACCCCACTTGGGCACACACCTGAGGTCTTGGCAAGGTTCCCTCTCCACCCTCACCCAAACCCACGCTGCTGTGTGGAGCTGCAGAGACAAGACCTTATCCAGTAGAAAGAGCCAAGTCATTTTCTGCTCTTGTTGTTTAGCGCAGGGACCCTAGAGAGGTCATTTCTCTTCTCTGAGGCTCTCTGCCCCGCCTCCCCAAACAGGACGGTGTGAGACTGGCCTTCCAACCTCACTGGGTTGCCGTGGGCACTGTAACCCCCACCGTGAAGGAAATTGCTTTGTAAAATGGCATAACCCCAAACCCAACCCACTGCCGTCAAGTTGATTCTGACTCATTCCCACTGTTATGCCAATGCTCGCGACAGTACATGCGATTTTTTTTAGGGCCCGTTCTCTTCCTCCAGTTCTGTTAAGGAGTAAGCAACATGCAGGGGTGGTGGTAATGTCCCATTTGGGACACATTAAAATATGCTCGCCATTTGCAAGCTCCTAGAGATGCACAGGAAATGTGCCTGGATCTTTTGGGGAGCTCAGAACTGCAGGGGGTGCCCAAGGTAACTGGCGGTGCCCAATCACCACTCCATCTGGGCTGCCAGCTCGCTGTCAGGCAGAGACGGATTGCTCTTGCCTCTTGGTAATGATGCAAATGTGGGCGATTACAGAATTGTCTTTGTCCCTGCGGGAATGTGCAGACATTTGGCTTTAGAATCCATACACTTGTGCCCTGAATTAAAACAAAGCCCAAACCACATCTAGAAGTATAGATCCTGGGAAGGGGAAATTAAAACAACTCATGTTATGGTTAAGAAGACATCATAGCCAGTGGCTCTTGGTCCCCTGTGAGTGCCTTTGTTATTTCTCCAAATGACACCCTACTTTAGAGGACACCAGGGGGCCCCCGCCCTCCTTCTCTCCTCAGGTCCCATCATGCTGACATGCTTGAGGCCTTAGTATGAAAATGCCTGTCAGACGGTCGTCTTCAATTACGCTCTGCTGCTCCCTTCCCGTCACAGAACTGCTGTGTACCCCTAGAGAATCCATTTGACCCCTCTGTACCTTCACTTGTGTAGCCACTCTTTTGAGAGATTAAAAAAAATTTTCCTTTTAAACAAAGGAGTCTTTAAATACTCACGGGCCGGTGTGGCAGGAATGCTTCTTAATTGCCCATTATTCTTCCTCATGCATTATTGAACGACTTCCCCCTGGAGAGCGCGTCGCGTCCGTGGATTGCAACACCGAAGCCCTCAAGTGAGGTGATGTGAGGGGCCGGTGGATGGAGGAGCAGCTCGCAGGCTGCTAGGCTTGGAGCAGAAGCAGGCCCACCCTCCCAGGGGAAGACAGGTGTCAGTCAGCCTGGGGATTCAAATTCCTAATCCCTATGAAGCTGGGCTCCTCCGGGCCGTTGTCCTCATCAGTCCCAGTGCCTTAATTTTAAGCTCAGCAATTGCCATTCATCAGGGGTGGCTTTGCCTTCACTGACCAGGGAGCCCAGAATAAGGAGATGGCCGCCATCTGTGGGCCGACTCCTAGGTTCCTTCCCAATAGGGTGCAGTAGAGTCCAGGCATCAGGTTCCTGGAACGTCTCCAATCACCCATGCCTGGTCTGTTGCTTAATCAAATGTGTGAAACTTCCCTGTGCTCTAGAAGTCGTGTGTGTGTGTGTGTGTGTGTGTGTGTGTGCATGTGTATGGGGTGAGTCGGGTAGAAGGCATGCCTGGTCACATTGTAAAAATAAGAAAAACATTCCGAGTATTGTTTTTTAATCAGTAGGTCCCTGCATGGTGCAAAGATCTACTACCTGACCAGCTAACCAGTCGTTTTAGAGACCATGTCATTTCAAGACGATCCATACGGGTCAGAGCCGAACTGTGCGCCCTAAGATTTCTTATGGCTGATCTTTCAGAACATATCTTCAGGTTTTTCTTCTGAGGCACCTCTGGGTGGACTTGAGTCCCCCAGCTTTTGGTTAGCAGCTCAGCGTCTTCACCTTTTGCTACACGCAGACAGTCCTCCCATTTGCCAAGAATCACACTATAACGGTGGGATGACCGAGGTTCTCCCTTTTCATTTCCCTCTCCCCATGTCCTCACCTCCTGTGCGGGGGAACGATGGCCACCACGTGACTTCCAGCCACTTACTGGACCAACCCCCAGTTCACAATCCACTTGGACGAGGTGGACGATGACCAGGAGGAGAGTAGCGGTGGACTCGGCTGTACTGTGCTGCTTGGTCTGATGCAGAAAAATCGCAGGCGACAGAAGAAGATAGGACAGGGCATGCTGAGCATCGGCTATGCGATCTACCAGGTACCCCGCTCCGGCTCTCTGTTCTGAAGATTGTGTTCCATGGCTGGAGCATGTGTTTCCTAATGCTTGGATAGTTCTAATCAAGCATTCTTCTTGCTCTCTTAAATAGATCTACCGTGGCTTTATTGCGGCCTGAATTCCACCATTAGAAATATATTCTTAGGGTTCGAGTTTTTGTCTACTGTTCACACCGAGGCATGTACATCATTGAACCTTAATTGTCTTTTGGAGCTCAATATACTTCATTACTGTTGAGTTGATTTCAATGCATAGGGACCCGATAGCTATAATTATTAGATCCCCCCCCCAAATATGAGCTTTTTAGGGGGCAGTAGCCAAGGACATGGGGGCACAAAGCACTAGCAGGGATACAAAGAGGATGAGGCACATGTGAGTAGGGGAAGGGAAGCCAGATTTGGGAGCTTCTGTGGATTGAGTTGTGTCCTTTCTATTCCCAAATATGTCTCAACTTCGCTAGACCATGGGTCTCAGTATGACGTAATTTCTCTCCATTTCGTCATCGGTTGCAATGATCCTATGTGTTGTAAGTTGTCACCTCTATGAGGTTAATGTGGCAGGAGTCAAGGCAATGGTGTTAATGAGGCAGGATGCAATATACCAAATTAGGTTGTATCTTGAATCAGTGTCCTTTGAGGCATAAAAGGAGTTAAAAGAAAGGGCAGAGAGGAGAGGATCCTCAGTACCACTGAGGAACGCCAGGAGCAGAGTGGTCATTTGGACCCAAGGTTTCCATGCCGGGAACCTGTTCAACGTAGGGGAAGATTGATGCCAAGACACATGGAGAGCTTCAAGAACCCTGGGTCTAAGATGTGGAAAGGCCATGACCTTTCTCCTAAACTTTTAGTCAACACAGAGAGAAAGCCTTCCTCTGCAGCTGGTGCCTGAATTTGGGCTTCCAGGCTCCTAAACTGGGAAAGAATACATTTCTGTTTGTTCAAGCCCCACCCCCACCCCCACTTGGGGTCTTTCTGTTATAGCTAGACAAGATAACTAAGCCAGGAGCCAAAGACAAAGATCCCCTCTTCTCATCACGAGCAATCCTGAGGCACTTTTTAGAGTGCACAGGGCCTGCGGTGGGGCGAGGGAAGCCACCGGGCCACATAGCATTCAGCTGGATCTGGAACCAGAATCGGACCCTGGTCTCAGACTGCAATCCTTAGTTCAACAGCCCAGTTTGCCCATGTAAGCAACCATCTATGGATTACCAGTCTCAGAGATATAGTAACACAAGACTTTTGGGTTTTGACAAGTCTAGCCAGGAATAAATTAGACTCTCTCTCTCTCTTTTTTTTTGGTAAAGAGAAAAAAAACTCCTTATAACAAATTCCAGAGTGATTTATAGTGGTTGTACAAATTGTTAAAAATAAAATTCCAGGGGAACAATACAACTCTAATTTGGAAGATCCAGTGTCACACACAGAGTTCACAGTAGTAAAAAGAACTAGGCATAAATTAATGCATGGGAGTTATTATAATTAGGAAACAAGAAGAATAAAAGGGATTGTCAAATGAGCTCCTGCCCCATCAAATGGAAACACAAAATAAAATAAGAATATGATTGGATATTGCTAACACCCTTATTTCTCTTGTTTTGGAATTTAGGACTTTAAAACTTAGGGTATGTGTGTGTGAGACGGGGGGAGGGGGAGGGAGGTATTTAGGTTGGAAGGGTGGAAATTGGAAAACAATTTCTACTTTATGGCAAGGCAAAAAAATTGTAACTAAATCAACTCAACCTCTAATTTATCTGTTCTATTCACCTAAAAGGTAAAGAGCATAAAAGCAAAAAGAATCTTTGTTTATAGGTACAAAATCTGAGAAAGCACGTAATGCGTGCAGATGAATCCAACACATTGTGAACCCTCAGTGCGTGCCAGGTGCAGTGCTGAAAGCCGGGGACACATGGCCACTGCAGACACCCTGGGGGGTGGAATCAGACACACCCTAGGAATCTCCAGTGCAGCCAGATTGCTCTGGGAGGGGAATGGAGATGATGGGCTAGAACCTCCTCCAAGAAGGATGACTCCATGGACAACTTGTTGGGGCTTCAAGAAAGTCCAAGTTCAAAGGTGGAGAAGGGAGCAGATAGGAGGGCAGGGCTGGAGGGTAGACTCTCAAGGACGATGTGTTGCCACCGGGCTCATTGTCCATCAGGTCTGCTGCATGTAACGTGATCAGCAAAGTCTTTCCAAGAGAAGAATTAACATATGGAAATAGCTGTGTCTGACACAGCATTTGCTGGAACAAATAATGCATACAACAGCGGTTCTCAACCTTCCTCATGCCACGACCCTTTCATACAGTGCCTCATGTGGTGGTGACCCCCAACTATAACATTATCTTCATTGCTACTTCATCACTGTCATTTTGCTACTGTTATGAATTGGGGGACCCCTGTGAAAGGGTCATTCGACCCCCAACTGGGTGGCGACCCGCAGGTTGAAAACCGCTGGCACCCATCAGGTCAGTTCTTCCTGAAAACTTTACTCCCTCAAGTGATGAACATCAACTCTACTTTGAGAAGGCAGCTTTTCCCAAGTCCTGTTTTGAGTGCCTTCCCACCTGAGGGGCACACGTGTCTTCCTGCCCGGCATCAGATAACATTCTACTGTTACTCACAGCACTTCACCAGGCCAGAGCTTTCTTAGAAGTAGATTGCCAGGTAGGTTGCAGTCTCAGAAACCCACACCCTAAAGGGCAGTTCTCCCCTGCCCTCTAAGGTCACTATGCGTTAGAATGGACTCAATGGCGGTATGTTCCGTTTTTGAGTCTTTGTAGTCTGTCTTTGTTGGGAACCTCCACTGAATCTTGTCTACCATGAGTAAATCCTGGAGTTTGAAATCTTAGTGGCATCGTTTCCAGCATTGCAGCAACACGTGAACCACCACAGTATGAAAGCTGACAGTAGAGGAGTTTAATGATAGCATTCTGGACCTTCATTGACTGATCTGGCATGTCTCAAAATGAGAAAGGACAGCTGGACACCTTAGTAATCAGAATGGGGGGGGGTATGAAATATGCATGTAGGAAAATGAGAAGTTATCAAAAATGAAATGGAATATTTGAAGATAGGAATTCTAGGCAATGATGAGCTAAAATGAGCTGACATTGGCCATTTAGAATGGAACCATTATATGGTCTGTTCTATCGGGGATAACACATTGAAGAGGAATGGTATTGCATTCGTTGTCAGAAAGAACACTTCACGATCTATTCTGAAGCACACTGCTGGCAGCAGCAGGATGATATGCATCTGCCTACACAGGAAGATAAGTTAATATGACCATTATTCAAATTTACACACGGACCACTCATGTCAAATAAAGATGAAGAAACAACTTCTGCAGGTGGAAATTGATCAAACAGGCAAACATGGAGCATTGATAATTACCGATGATAGGCACACAAATGTTGGGAACAGGGAAGAATGATCAAAAGTTGGAAAATATGGCTTTGGTGATAGAAATTATTGGAGATTTCATGATAGAATTTTGCAAGACCAATGACTTATTCCCTGGAGATACCTTTTTACAATAACATAATAGGCAACTATACAT
Organism: Tenrec ecaudatus; assembly: GCF_050624435.1. Classification (NCBI taxonomy): domain Eukaryota; kingdom Metazoa; phylum Chordata; class Mammalia; order Afrosoricida; family Tenrecidae; genus Tenrec; species Tenrec ecaudatus. The sequence goes on along the minus strand of NC_134530.1, from coordinate 246,252,117 downwards.
GATGCCCTTACCCAGAAGAAGTTACAGGAATAAAATCAATGATATCTGTGGAGATGATAGGGAAGCTTAATATCTGTCAGAATGAGGCCAGGGATTGACTATGGAACAGGCTATCAATTGCCTATATGCATAGTCAGATTGAAGCTGAAGAAATTTAAAACAAGCTCCTGATAGACAGCATACAATCCTGAAGATACCCCACCCGAATTTAGAGACTGTCTCAAGTTTCAGTTTGACACACTGAACACTAATAATGTACTGCCAGATCAGTTGTGAGATGACATTAAGTATATCATACACGAAGAAAAGTCATTAAAAAGGTAGCAAAGACAAGACCAAAGTCGATGTAAGAGTCTGAAACTTGCTCTTGAATGTTGAGTAGCTAAAGAGAATGGAAGGGATGATGACAAGACCGGAACGGAAGATGTCAAAGGGCAGCTCGAGAAGACAGAGTAAAATATTATGAATATGCAAAGACCTAAGCTTCAACAACCAAAAGGGGAAAATATACTTGGTATTCTTTAGTGCAAAGAAATGAAGAAGGAATTCAAGTTTTGAGTGGCAACCTGAAAGGATAATATGGACAAGATATTGAATGAAGGAAGAAGCATTAAAAGAAGCTGTAAAGAATACCGGAGTTACTCTGCCAAACAGGCTTGGTTGATGGCCAGTCACTTCAAGAGGTAGCATCTCATTGAGAACGCATGCTATTGAGGAAAGAAATCTAAGCTGCGATGAAGGCATTGGTTAAAGAGAGAGAGAGAGAGAGAGAGAGAGAGAGAGAGAGAGAGAGAGAGAGAGAGAGAGAGAGAGAGAGAGAGAGAGACACTCTAGCAATTGACAGAATGTCAATTGAAAATTTTCAATAAACATATACAACTCGAAAAGCACTCACTCGTCTTTGTCTAGAAATTTGGAGGTAGATACCTGGCCAGCCAACTGGGAGAGAGCCACATTTCTTCCCAGGCCAAAGGCAGGTGATCCAACACATGCAGAAATCATCAAACAGTATCATATCACGTGCAAGTAAAATTTTGCGGAGGACAATTCAAAAATGGTTGCAGCAGTGTGTCAACAGGGCGCTGCCAGAAATTCAAGACAGAGACGAAAGAGCATACATGGCATGAGGGAGATCGCTGCTGATGCCAGGTGGATCTTGGCAGAAAGCAGAGGATACCGGAGAGATATTTACTTATGCTTTTTTGACGATGCAAAGACATTTGACCGAGTGGATCAATACAAATAGGGGTAATGTTGAGAAGGAGAATTCTAGAACACTGCCTTGTGTTCATGTGACCTGTGTATAAAGTAAGAGGAGGGGATTCTGAATACTTCAAAATCAGGATACCGAGTAGTTTAAAATAAGGGAGGGTATGTGTCAGGGTTTAAGCTCTTCACCATACTGAGCAAATAATGTGAGAAGCTAGATAATATGAAGAAGACCATGGCATTAGCATAACCCACAGTATGCAGATGATACAGCCTTGCTTGCTGAAAGTAAAGAGAGGACCTGAAGCTCTTACTGATGAATGTCAAACACTATAGCTTTCAGTGTGAATTACTTCTCAACAGAGAACAAAAATCCTCAGACCCAGACGGATAGGCACATCATGGATGGATAATATATTGAAGGTATCATGATTTCATTCACTGGACCCCACAGTCAATGCCATGGAAGTAGTCAGGAAATCAATTATGGTACTGCAAAACTATTGCAAAGACCTCGTCCAAGTCTTCAGGACAGATGCCATTTTAAAGAGTAAGGTATGCCTGATCCCAAGTCACAGTATTTTCAGTCGCCTCATATGCAAGTTTAATCTGGACAAAGAGTAAGTAAGTAAGAAGAATTGATATCTTTGAATTTTGGTGTCTATGGTATATGCCATAGACAATAATAATAATAGTGTGTGTGGGGGAAGTACAGCCAGAATCTTCCTTAGAAGTAACAATTGACATTTCACCTTTTTTTGAAATGAGAAAACCACCTGTACACTTGAATTTTTCCCATGGCGCTGTCTTTGTAAACTGTGTTCAACATCACAGCAGTTTCTGTGGCATTTTTTTCCTGAGCAGGAAACAAGATTTTACAGCTACACACTGTTCTCTTAAATCAGTCCTCTCAAAAAACAAGGTTCGAGTGAAACAGCTTTTAAGAAAAAAAATCACTGTGACCTCAGAGAACCTTCCCAGGTGATGCCACTGGGTGCACCAACTCAGAACAAGTTGCTGGATGCTTGCCTAGTGGAAAATTCATACTACCAAAGCTCTGCCCAGTGGGTTTTTTTCCGTTGTTGTTTTTCCGGGGGGAGTGTACCCCCTCATACATATCATCAGGAGGGACCAGTCCCTGGAGAAGGATGCCATGCTTAGTAGAGAGCCAGGGAAAAAGGAAGTCACTCAACGAGATCAACTGTCACAGTGGCTACACAGTGGGTTCAAGCAAAACAACAAGTGTGAGGATGGTGCAGGGCCAGGAAGTGTTTTGCTTTGGGGTAGAGAACACACTAGGAACTGACTCGATGCCACCTAACAAGATAACATGCTCATTAGAGCTGCGTCTAAGCTACCCCATTGCATGTGACCTATGGTCCTACCATTGCTTGCCCGAGGTGTATTCTTTTGAGCATGCCGCCAGTGAATGAAAGCATTTGAAAAGTTAGGTTGATACGTGGGGCACAGGGAGGTAAGGAGTTCATATTCTGTGTTTGCCTCTTCTGGCATTAAGTATCTGCAAACTGGAGTCTGGCTTGAGGGTTGAAACCTAACACTGATTGAGAAGCAGCCAAGATGCCTGAAGGCTAGCAAGCCCGAGTCCTCTCTCTCTCTCCTTCCTTCCAGTTATCTTTCTGCTGTGACAATGGGCTCATGCCAGGCAGGCCTGTCATTTGCATTCAGGAACCCATGTCTCAAACAGAACTGTTCCTTTCCATCCATCAGTGGGCAATGGCTAAAGATTGGCAGCTACCTCACTGCTCTGGGTTTATGCCAGTCGGAGTCCTCACCGCCTGGTTCAGTTCCTGCCCAGTGACTCCTGGCAGGGTGGATTCGCAGCATATCGGTGGTGGCAGTCACACTGTTAATGGGACAACAGCCAAGGTAGCTCTCTTCCCACTGGCTGTCACCAGTTGCTGTTGCCTCCACCTGATGCATGTGCGTCTCTGTAGAATTGTGCTGCATGGAGCTCCAGTGATTCACTTCTCAGAAGTAGTTCACCAAGGCTTTCTTTCGAGGACACTCTCAGTGCTCTTGAGTCTCCAGCCTCTCAGCTGGCCATGGAGCGAATCATTCGCAGCCCCCAGGCCCCTTGGGGCGGGCAGGAGACTCCTGGCTGAGGGTGGGGAAAGGCTTTTAGGCAGGGAGTGGGCGGGAAATCCCTGGGAGGACATCTGCTGTCCAAGACAGCAAGGTGTCCTGTCAGCATGGGTGGTTGGGCTTTAAACTAACAGAGTTTGTTCGTGCAATTTTCTTCCTTTGCTGCCAATTGGGCTGCTATCAGAAAAGTCAGATGTTCAATTCTCCCCCACCCCCCCCAGCCATCTAGGGGTGAGGACGATGTGGCAGTTGGGCTTCCCTAAAGACTCACAGCCCCAGAAACTCTACGGGGCAGCTCCCCTCTGCCCTGTGAGGCAGAATCGACTCCAAAGCCACGGGCTTGCTACCAGCTTGCAAAGAGGGAGCCCTGAAGGGAGGCCACTAGTTGCTCCAAGTGCTCACTCATTTTATTGTTTTGAAGGTAGGTAGTAGCCATGGACCCAAGCCACAAACTATGTTATTTTTGCTCTTCTGCTCAGAAGAACTTGTGTGGTAGGGGCGAAGGAGGGACAAGGATGCAGCAGGGCCTGGTCCCTCTCCTCTCACCTGACATGAGTCCTGGTCCCTGGGCAGGCGAGGATTGGATCTGGGATCCAACCTTCTCAGTTGCAAATAAATAAGTCCCCTAATGGTTACCTCTTAGCTGCAAGTGGAAAGGCTGATAGTTCGAATCTACCCAGTGCAGCCTGGTGATCTGTGTCCATAAATACCGCGGGCAAGGAAGCCCTTGTGGTGGTTCTACTCTATAACACATGGGATCCTCAGGAGTCAGAATTGAGTCAATGGCTACAGACTGGGTGCTGTTGTTTTTTAACTTGAGCTTAACGAAAAAGGAACAGAGCAGTTTATGTAACCAAACCAAGGGGAGGGCAGGAGGGTTTGGGACAAGGCCCCAGGCTGCTTCTCCTCCACATCTCATCTCTGGTGTCTCCTAGTCTAGCTTTCTTCCCATCATCACCAGCATAAAAGAAAGGGTCATCCTGCCCCACAACCCTGCCATTGAGTCAATGCTGATTCAGACAGGCTAGAACTGCCCCTGTGGGTTTCCAAAACCATGAGTCATTATGGGTGTAGCAAGCCTCATCTTTCTCCTGAGGAGAGGCTGGTGGTTTTGAACGCCTCACCTTGCGGTTAGCAGCCTAGCACTAAAACACTACACCAGGGGTCCTCAAACTACAGCCTATGGGCCACATGCGGCCCGCCGAGGACATTTATCCGGCCCGCTGGGTGTTTTTGCTGCTGCTGCCTGTCCTGCTTAGCAGCCAACTCATCCAGTGTGCATAAGAATTTGTTCATAGTTTACTTTAAAAAACTATAGTCTGGCCCTCCAACGGTCTGAGGACAGTGAACTGGCCCTCTGTTTAAAAAATTTGAGGATCCCTGCACTATATCCTCAGGGATCCTGGCTCTCCCTCTAGTTTCCATGAGGAATCCTAGAGCAGCCGCTGGCAGACTCAGCTTGGCCAGATCTTGGACCAATTGCTATAGCCGAGGGCAGAGTCCACTGTGGCTCACCAGAACTCCAAACCCAACCCAGTGTCCTCAGGTGGGTTCTGCCTCAGCGAGGGTGCAATTCCCTCCTCGGGCCAAGCCCTGGATGTGGGAGGTCAGGTCTGGAAGGGATTGTCATTGGCTGTAGTCAGCTCCAGCTCACGACTTACATATAATAGGACCGTAAGCATTGCCTGGTCCCGCGCCACCTGCCTGCCTGTTGACACCCTGGAGCCCCTGTTGCACCAATCCACCGCATGTAGCATTTCCTGCATCTTTGCAGACCAGAGGGAAACCCTTACTTTTTTCTTGCCATTGGTTTTTGCTAAGGACATGTCCAAAGTAGGGGAGTCAAAGATGTTACCTCTCCTTAAACGCCAAGGTTATCACCCCTAAAGAAGTTGGAATTCTAAATTATGCATGAATAAAGTAAAAAAAAAAGTTAAATTCTCCCCCTGGCCCCAGATTTCTAGGGCTTAGGACTCCCCACCTGACCTTGAAATTCATCAATGACTTTCCAGTTTCGGAAATGCTGCCTCATTTCTCCCGGCAGCACGGATGGCCTTCCCCTGTGGTGGGGTAGTGGGTGTAGGACGGTGTCTTCTGCAGGATGTGAGGGTGGGAGGCAAAGGCACAGAGAGGCGGCCCGTGAGCTCTCAGGTGATCTGCACCTTTCTTCTGCCTTGCAGGTTCCCAAAGAGGTACGTGTGCGCTCACAGATGTTTTCCCTTTGCTTTGGTTCCATGAACCGGTAAGTGTGACTGCCTTGGGGTGGGCACGGCAGCCCCTGCTTCCTGTGATGTGGAAGTCCTTCCTCCCACAGCCAGACCCGTGAGCCTGGGAGCCCTTCTTTTACAGACAAATCGGAGTTCCCCCTGCCAGGCCCCCGTGAAGGGGGCAGGGCAACCTTGGCCTTCTGCTCGGCTGACCGCAGAGACAGGATGGCACTCCTGATGTTCCTGCTTCTCTGAGCAGCGAGGAGAGTGCCCTGATCGCTGATAAGAGTAGGAAGTGCCGACCTTATCTTTTTGGCTCTTCAGTCATTGCTTAAGGTGGCGTAGTGGTTAAGCATCGGGCTGCAACCGGAAGGCCAGCAGTTTGAAACCAGCCAGCCACTCAGGAGAAAGGTAGCTTTCTCCTCCTGTAAAGATTGACAGTCCCACACTCACAGGGGCAGTGCTGCCCTACCTGCAGGGTTGCTATGAGTTGGCATCAACTTGATGGCGGTGAGTGATTTCTGGCCGGGTTAGAACATGGGGCCGACAGTGTGCCACGGAACCCCTGCAGGTTCTTCAGCCGGCTGAGGGACTCCCGGCTCTGGATCACACAGAAGTCAGAGTCCTGTGCTTGTCAGCACTTGCCTGCTGTCGCGGTGAAGATGGATCAGGAAAATGAGTGCGGCAGAGGCGTAATTACAGCAACAATAACACCGGCACCTGTGTTTCTGCAGCACCTGCAGCTGCTAATTAGCTTGCCTCAAATACCGATAGCTTCTCACGCCCCACAGTAAGGAGATAGGTCATGGCTCATCATGGGGCACATCTTCCCCACTCCAGAGAGAGCCCAGGCCTGAGGGAGCAAGGTGAGACCCAGAGCCAGGCCAGACTGTGGCTGTCCCCTTGGTCTGCCTCCTTAAGAGCTACCACTGTGGCTTCCTGGCATGACCCCCATGTGTCCAAGAGCAGAGCACTCTGTTCAAATAGCCACAGGTGAGAGGTCCTCTGGCGGCTTTGGCCTGTAGGGCTAGGGTTTCCACCTCAGGTCTGTCCTGGGGGGCTCCATGCTGTCCCCAACTCTAACCCCCACATACCCACTAACACCAGTGCCATCCCCATCACTTGGAGGTTAAGTTGCCTCATCACCCCTATCCTGGAAGGTCACTGCCCAACTTCCCCCACCCACAGCCTTGGGATGTCAATGCTGCCCCCAACTCTCCCCCTCACACCCTGGGAGGTCAGTGTCAAGTATGGAGTAAGAGCTGTGGGCACAGTCAGTGGCAGAGGGCCTGGCACGGAGAAGGTGCCCGCACAGCCAGTTACCCCAGAGCCCACGGTGGGAGCTCAGGCAGGACACTAAGCCCGTGTTCCAAACCAGTGGGCCCGACGTTGGCGTCATAAAGCAGAGCTCTTCTTTCTTCCAGAAGACAAGGCGACACTGACTGTGACTCTCACTTTGCGCAGCTGGAGGGCCACACGGATGCGCACCTGGGCCGGGACTTCTTCCTGGGCCTCCAGCCTTCTGCCCGCTCCAGCACCTATGTCAACCTGCGGGAGGCCTGCGGCCGGGCCCGGCTGCCCCCGGGGGAGTACTTGGTGGTGCCGTCCACCTTCGAGCCTTTCAAGGACGGCGAGTTCTGCCTGCGGGTGTTCACGGAGAAGAAGGCGGCGGCCCTGTGCGTGCCCCTTGACCCCCACGGGGTGTGGTGTGGCGGGGTGTGGAGCTGGGTGACTGGGTGCAGGCTCGGGACCTGCCTGCATCCCTCCCTGAACAGCAGGACACCACAGGTCCCAAGCATCCCCTACCTTGGTGTCTCCTCCTGCCCCCACTGCTTTGGGTTGGAACTTTCTTGAGGATAAAGTTTTTGTTTGTTTAAAGGTCAAGGCTGGGTGACATTGGCACCAGTTGCCATCTGGTTAGAGGGTCTTCCCCCCAGCAAGGGTGGGTGTAGAGGCCCAGGGAGTAAGCTCTCAATGGCTGCCCCACTTCCTCCTTGTCTTATACCCATGCAGGCACACATCCATGTACATGCATGTGAGCACTCACCACTACGCATGTACATACGTGCCCATGATCATGTGCCCCGCCCTCATGCACGTGCGGGCATATACTTGTGCATGTTCTTGTTAACTCATCCCAACAGGGCTTCCTGCCACTGGGTTTCCAAGGGTGCAGGCTGGTGGTAGGGGGGTGCTGGTGCCTGGGGAAGACCGATAACTGGGACACGATGGGGAGAAGTTCCCAGGACACTGGTTCACCGGGTTGCAAGTCCTAGAATGCACGAAAGGCCAAATTGACAGCTCTTGTCTCTGGTGAGGAGTCCCTTGAGGGGGTGGGGTTCAAATAGCACATCTAGCTGCTAATGGAACACTTGGAGGTTCCAGTTTGCTCAGTGGCACCTCAGAAGAAAGGCCTGGTGATCTCTTTCTGAAAAATCAGTATTGAAAATCCTATGGTGCATGGTTCTACCCTGGCACACAGAGGGTTGACGCGAGCCAGCATTGAACTGATGGCATCTGGTCTGTCTCTGGTGCAAACTGAGGGTAGGGAGGCAAAAGGGGTGGAGGAGAGGGTACCTGTTTCAGTTTCAGCGCATGCAGCTTAGTGTTGGTAGGAATGGAAGGCACCGCATGGGCAGCCTTTCCCTTAGAAGGGCCAGAATTCCCCCGAAGAACCTAGCCACGAGGTGCGCTTGTGCTCACTCATTCTTCCTTGGGTTTCAGGGAAGTTGGAGGTGCCGTGGCTGGAGACCCCCATGAGGTATGTACTCTTTGAGGTGGCTGAGCTGTGATGTCGTCACCTGGCAGGCATTTCAGTTTTCTTTCTGATTTATAAGGAGTTCCTATCTATTAAAGAGAGATGCTCTTCTTTGTCATGGCCACACGTTTTGCAGGCCCTGGCTCTTCCTCAGGAAGATGAGTTTGAAGCAGCCCTGGGCTCCACGCTTTGTAAACCATCCCTCCCATCCAGTGTCCCGGGCCACCATAGAGACTCCTGACTGCTCTTGAGTCAGTGTCAGTGGGGGCTGGAGATGGCAAGGGGGAGAAATAGATCCAGTCCCTGAATAAATGTCCTATCTGTGATGAGACATGTGCTGGAAGCTTATGAAAAAGCCCGAAGGAAAACGATGACAGAAGTTGAATCTCAACCTCTCCTGGCCTCTGTGCGTGCATGTGGTCCGTGGGGTGCGGGGGTGAGCACCTCGCCTCGTTTCATCTGGGAAGGCCCTGTGGAGGTACGATCAGAGCCTGCAGGTTCCTCCCGCCTCACTGTACTGTCCTCTCCTTCAGATGAGGTGCTCACACGCATCATGTTGTGTTGCTGTCCCACAGGGCCTACCACTGGGACTATGGCTGGGGGACCCCAGGGCCCAGGAGTGTCTGCATGGGGCCAGTGTCTGCCCACACCCGGTTCTACTTAAATGGAGGGAGGTGCCTCAGACTGGTGCCCCAGGCTGCTGAGTCTGCCCCGTTGGGCTTCAGTAGGGGGAGACATATTCTATTATTTTACATAGATCGAATTTGTAAACTCAGATTTCTGCAGCTACAGGAGGAGTTATCAACTGAGGATCCATCGCTTCCTGTGGGCTCATGTCATGAGTTCATCAGGCAGAAAACACACATTCCCCACGGTCCTTCTTCATTCCAGTTAATCCCTGTTCTTGACAGATGTGACCCACGGGATGTGGTGTGCTGTCTTTAAACCAGAAGTCTACCGGCCTGTCAGTAACCCTTCTGTGCTTGCAGCTCTTGGTGCCCTGAGCTGCTCAGAACTCCCCCCTGCCACCCCTTCCCCCCATCCCCCCGGCCACTTGCACCCGCATGCCCTCAGAAAGATGTGTCTTTCTCAGGGGCTTTTCTCACCATCAGTCCCAGGGGTGCACCTGTGAGAAGGATTTGGGCATAAGAATTATCTACCACCACTCCCATTTTCTTTTCTTTTTCTTCACCAAATCAACTTAAAACTAACTCTCAGTCCCAATGGTGCCAAGCTGTCAGGAGCTCAATGGCAGTTCTACTGGGGCTCCCATCTCCACCTCCTATGATCCGGGCTTTTCGGAGGAGAAGCAACAGGAAGTCCTTTGGGGTCCTGAGCCCACACCTGTGTCTGCTTGCTGCCCCAGCTCATAGGTTCCTTCACGGTTTATGCCTGCTGCGCATCTGGTCCACGCTGGGAGCTGGGCTCTTTGAAGAATTGGGAGCCTTTAGACCTAGGGCTCAACCTTCTCCTTGAGGCGTCTTGGGCATGGTCACCCAGGCAAGGGTCCCCAATATTTCAAGGCCCTGTGGACTTCCAGGGTCTTCTGGGTCTCTGGGAAGTTCTGCATTTTCTCTCAGCACCTCCCACCACATGCATGGAGCGACTCGGCCTCATGTCTTTAGGGCCTTCACACGAGACAGAAGAGCTATTGTCAAGAGCGGCTGATTTCCTGCCGCCAGAAATCTCCAAGTCGTGATCAGCCAGATGTCTGAAGGGCTTGACTGCCCTACAGGATGAGTAGACAGACACACTATTGGCATTTAGATGTGCTCCTGTTGAGCAGAATTGTGAAGAGCCATCAATGGCTGATAGAATCATAATAGAACACTTAAGTTGGTCACGTTGAGCTACTATTGACCAAGCACCTCCTGTGTACTTTCCTGGGACAGTAGATAATGCCAAGTTCCTTGGGGATCAAGGAAGATCTCTCATCACCCATTGACTGAGGGTAAGTCAAAAGGTATTGCTCTGAGACTTCCGGTTCAGAGATGCACATGCTTATTCCAAACACGATTTGTCGAGCCATGCCCTGTGATCAGTGAGGGACTTCAGACAAATCCTCAGTAATGTGTTTCTCCTGGTCTTGTGAGGGTACCTTCCCCCAACATGATGCATTTTGTGTGATGTGGAAGAAGAATGATTTTGCGATAAGGGTTATGATCAGCTGTTAAAGAGAACACCAGTGGACATCTTTCCAAATCATTGAAACTTTGCACCAAGTGTACAGCGGTTTCACCTCATCTAAGACAATGGTCTTTAGGTGGAGGTAATCTACCTACAAGGTGAGCCAAGGGATAGAAGACTGCCAAGTTGCACAAATGAAGACCCTGTGGATGGAGCCCAGAAAGTGGCAGAAGAAAACCCTAGAGCAGGGGTTCGCAACCTTCCTCATGCCGCGACCCTTTATACCATTCCTCATGTGGTGGTGGCCCCCCCAATCATAACATTATTTTTGTTGCTACTTCATCACTGTCATTTTGCTACTGTTATGAATCGGGCGACTGCTGTGAAAGGGTCATTCGACACGCCCCCACCCCCCCGCCAAGAGGTTGCGACCTACAGGTTGAGAACCGCTGTCCTAGAGTGACCATTGCGGTGCTAGCCAATGAGCTTGGGGGTCTCATATGGTTTGGCATTTTCAATTTTGAGGGAACATCTTGGCCTCAGCAAACCTTGGGGTCTGTGGGTGCCGACAGCAGTGCAGGAAGATTAGCTAGATGAAAAAGGTGGTCTTGCTGTTGCTCAAGCAAGACTGAAGGGCACAAAGAGGGGCTCATGGCACTCCTGGTAACTGGGAATGAGTCTTAGGTTTACCAACAGGATCTCGAGAACAAGGTCCAATTGAAACAGTGACTTCCAAGGGATCTGCTGGGTCGATTCAATTTAAGGCAGAGAGATCGCCTCACAAGGACATAACACCTGTTGTGGGGGATTCCAAAAAGTCACCTTGATAGATTTTCTCAAAGCACAGAAGATGATTGTAGGAGCTTACTAAAAAGTTTTAAGGGAATGGGAAACTTTTGGTGAATACAAGGCTGGGAAAGTTGTGTTGAATTTTTTTCCCCATCATAACAATGCACCAGCTCATTTTTCACGAGTAGTAAGGTCTGTCCTTGGAGAATTTCATTAGGGAGCCTTACCCCACCCACCCTCAGCTTTGATCTCTTCCCCTCAGATATCTTGTTGTTGCCATAACTCAAAGACCATTGAAGAAGACCGAGGCTTGCTGTCGGTCCACTGAGGGTGCTAAAACAGCAGTAAATCAAAGAGTGGAGAAGTCTTTGAAGAAGGGTTAGGGAGCAGGAAATACTACTTTCATAAGCATATAAACCTAGGTGTAGGATATGTTGACAAACAATAGCTTCTCATTTTGATAGTTTTGCTTAATGATGATTCCTCCAACTCTGTAGCAATACTTTTGGACTTACCCTCATATTTCAGGCATAGTCAGAACAGTTCCCAGCATGTGCCGAGTGTGTGGTTACATATATGTATGCATATATGTATTTTTATTTATATAACATATTTAAATAAAAACATGAACAACTGTGAAGTATACCATAGTCACCATCAGGTAACTGCATCTTGCACATGGTCTTGTATTTAACACTCACCTTGACTCACCAATGACACTCCTGAATGGCAGAGTGTCTGCTATATACCAGGATTTGCTGCCAGTGTTGGGTGCTGTCAATTCGAACTCAGAGAGACTTCCTGCGACAGGATATTATTTTATTGGCTATAATATTTATGGAAGCCAATCACCAGGGCCCAGCAGCTGGGTTTGGACTGCCAATGTTACAGTTAGTAGCTGTATTTGTTGATGTCCATGTAAATGTTCTTCTCTCCTCTCCTTTTACTTTTCCTCCTCCTCTGCTATGTTGTTGTTGTTGTTGCCAACCCAGAAGGCAGAAGACACTGCCCAGTCCTGCGCCACCCTCACAGGTATTCTTGTGCTGGGCCCATTGTTGTCGCCCTGACGGTCCTGGTTGAGGGCCTTCCCCTGGTGCACTGCCCAGGAATCATGGACTATTGTTCTCTGTCCAGAATTCCAGGACTTCCCACTACCATTTGGGACATAGTATTTGTTTTACAAGAACACATTTTTGTTCTCCTACAGAACTATTTTACGGTTGTATGTGTGATGAGAAGTGAGTATCATTTTTCTTCTCAAAACTTGGAAGACAGTTTGCCATATGCTCATCTTTAACGGAAACAAATATGGGACATGCCACTATCCTCATGTTGCAGTCGAGGAAACGGTCTCAGCGCCGTTGAGTGTAGCAGGATTCAGAACGAGGAATAGTAGCGGCAGCAGGGGCTGGTGGGATTTGAGTCCTGGCTCCATCACTTACCAGCTGTGTGATCCCAGCCTGTTGACATCTGAAATGTCAGTTTCTCCATCTGTGAGATGGGGCAGTTATGAGACCCAACGCATCGGGGGTTGTTGGATATGAAGTCATCCATGGGAAGGATCTCACAGGAGTTTGGTTTGCCATGATTTTAGAAGTAGTACGGCTTCTGGGAGCCCTGCTGTGGGCTGCAGCCCACTCGGACAGCAGTTGGGACCCCCCAAATGGTGGGTGGGAGAAACACAGGTGTTTCTACTTCCACAAAGAGTTACATACAGTCTCAGAAACTCACACGGGCAGTTCTGCCCTGTCCTGTGGGCTTGCTGTGCACCGGTATCAACTCAATGGCGGTGAACTTGGTTTGGGTTTATTATGACTGCTCCTCTGATCAGCAGAGTCTTGTCCAGATGCATCAGACAGTTTGTTTGTACTTTCCTGAGTGACCGTTGTAGAAGACCTGACACTCTGGAGGGACCCTCTCTCAGCCGCCCGGGACACGTGTCCTTTTCTCCATTTGGTCTTGTGGTCACAGTGGGGTGGGTTCCTTCTATTCTGAATGGAGTCCGCTGGCATATCAGTAAGTGTCTGGACAGAGTCACCCATGGGATGGTTTGTAATTTTTAAAGGACTGTGACACACATTAGCTCTCATTTGATTCTCAAAATAACCCCAGGAAACAAGCCTTGTGAATGGAAGCTTCTGAGCTGAGGCGATCGAAGAGGCCCGAGATGGTACTCAGTAAATGATCCCTCTGGCATTTGAACTCTGGCCTCTGTCTCCTCGCTCGCCTGTGTCTATTCCTCTGTGTTCTTAACTACTTCGTAATCACACTGCTCTTTGCGCTGCTGATGAAAGCTAAGGAAAGGCATCGAACTGTGCACTAAATGTTATGTCATTTCTAGAGTTCAAATACACAAGTCAGGATTCCCTGCAGGTGGGTCCCAAAGCCCCCCTTGCCCCCCAAACTTGGGGTTGGTAGGGATGACTTCTCCACCTTCCTGGACCTCAGTACTCGCCTCAGATCTCAGCACTGCATCACTGCTGTCCTGTAAACTCCCCAGGGGCAGGACCTCCTATGTGCCTCTCAATTTCTCCCCGTGCCCCTCTCAGCCCAATGCCTGGCCCATGATGGGTGCTCTGTAGATATCAGCGAGTGAACAGGTAGATTTTAAATCTCAGTCTTTCGACTTGTGCAACCATTAACTCTGCTTTCTCCTTTGTTTCAGCCGCACCCCAGCGACGTGAAGCAGGACGATGGCCAGTTCAAGAGCCTGTTTGAGAAGCTGGCAGGGCAGGTGCGTGGCGGGAAAACACAGCACCTCCGGTGGGTGGACAGGTGGGCAGAGACAAGAGAGGCTGCAGGTCTCTGGGCCCTGGCCTCCGTGTCTGTCACGATGTCCAGCAGTCACTTCTTGGGGAGAGTCCTCTCACCAAGGGTCCCTCTTCTTGTGACTGTGACTGACTCTTGAGAAAACGGGAAACCGAATCTGCAGGTCCTGCCAGAGCCTGTTCTGTTTGTAAATTGGCCCTGCCAACTTGGGGCCTCTGACTAAACAGCCAGGGCAGCGAAATCCCTCTAGATCAATACCCTCCAGAGGGGGCAGGATGGCCCAGCCAGGGCTCCGTGGCTCAGTTAACTGGCTCTGGGATTGGTGTGCAGAATGTCCAGCTCACTCTCCTGGGGGTTGGGGGGTTGGAGAGGGTGGGAGGGGGCGGTTCTGGGAGGTGGGGGTTAAGGAGGACAGGGTGAGGGGGAACAAAGAGCACTCTGACTCCTGTATTCAAGCATGGCTGTGCCCCTTGCACTACTTGGGGGCTCACTGCTCATTTCCTTCCCTTGAGTCATGGTTTCCTGTGATTCTGGTCCCATGGAGGCCACGGGCAAGTTAGAGCATCCCGGGGCCAGAGGTACCACGACCAGTCCCATAAAGACAGCGCATGCATTGCTCCCTGGTGGGTTATACGGTGTGCCACAGGGCCCAGGGAGGGGAGCAGTCACGCTTGCCCCACCCCAGGGAAACTCGGGGCAAATTTCTGGACTGGTGAATGGAGTAGAACAAATATCAGCCGCCTCTGCAGAAAGCAAGACCGGGAGCACAGCTCCTCTGTGGAGTCATTGACGAAACGCTTTCCCACACGAGCTCATTTCGGTCCGAGGTGGAGGCTCAACCTGAGAGTTATCAGAACGAGACTTGGTGGTCTCAGCTCCCCAGGGGTTCTAGTGTCTTACCAGCATCCGTGCTGTATTTGTATCATTCTCCTCATGCCTCATCTTACTCTTCTCTACGCTCGATCGTCCGGAGTAGCATCAGTTACTCTCCTGTCTCTGCGGGTGAAGGGACCACACAGGGGTGGGGTGGGGTGGGGGTAGTGGTGAGGAGGGACGGGGCTAAGGTTCAAACGTCGACGCCCTGACCTCTCATTTCTTTCCCAGCAGGGTCACGGGGGCCATGCTCTGTGTTCTTGGCCAAGAGGCTTTTCAGGTCTTTTGAAAACAAAGTGAGCCCTGTAGCTGCCACATCTGTCGTGACTCACAGTGACCCCATGTGCTGTAGCGTGGAACTGCTCCCTAGGATTTTCTTGGCCGTTATCTGTTTTGGAAGCAGATCACCAGGCCTTTCTTACACCGTGCAGGGCCGTGGGGTGGTTGAAACTGCCAACCTTCAGATCAGTCTTTGAGTGAAGACCATTTGTGTCACCAGAGGCTTCTCAGGTTTCCTCAGGCCAACAACCCCGTGGCTGAAGGGAGCCACCTGCCATCCCAGGCGTCCCTGGGTGGTGTTAGCAACAAACCTACTTTGCTGCTGACTGAAAGGTTGGAGGTTTGAGTCTGCCCTGGAAGAAAGGCCTGGAAAAATCAGCCATCAGAAATGTTGTGGAATAAGCAATTTGACTCTAACACACATGGGGGTCCATGCATGGGAATCGACCCAACCGCAACTGGCTTTGAGCTTTCTCTGGCTGGGGGAGGAGGAGCGCCTGCACGGGGAGGAGCAGGAGGAGCACCCTGGGGACAGACTCTCCAACCACCCTCGACAAGGGAAGCGCCGTTGCTAAGGTCACCCAGCGGGGAAAGGCTGCAGCCAACATCGGAACCCAGATCTGGGTCTGGTGACCCCTTGCGGCACCTTGCTTTTCATCATGCCTGAGATTTGCCTCCCTTGGAGATGGAGGGAGCAGATCTGCCCTGGGTACAACACTGATCCCCAAATGAGTGTGCGATGTCTCTCTTGGAAAAGCATGCCATCGTAAATTTGGTGAAGGTTTAAATGGCAGATTATTGGTTTACATTAAGCGGTTGGTACAGTTTGTTTCCCACACCTGGTTCATTGTTTCAAGGTACCATCGTGTCCCCCACTTCCTCCCTATGTTCTGTGTGTCCCTTCCTCTTCCTTTCCTGACCCTTTGAGCATCACGTTGCCCTTTTATCGTCAGCGGTGGATTATTTTCACGTGGTGGCAAGTGCCACTTTCAAGAGTGGCAAAGGGCCATCGTCAGGGGGTTCCATCCCCCTTTCTCTCTGAGGACACTGAGTCCTATCCCAGTTTGCCCCATTCTGTCCAGGATCTTCTAGCGGCATCCTCTGCAGAGCAGTTGTTCCTGGTAGCCAGGTGCCGTCTGGTTCTTCTGGTCTCCGGTCACAGTGGCTGATGTCCACATGTCCCGTTCACCTGTTGTGTGAACTAGTTGCATATGGGCTTCCGTTTCCGTCCCTCTTCGTTCCTCTGGGAGGGAGGGAACCAGCAGTCGCACCTTAGCTCAGTCGGTTCCTGAGCTTTGCGGACGCTCGTTGGTATTCACCCAAATAGGACGTAGACATTTAGCGAATGTGGGAAGTTCTATCCCCTAAATCTCTGCTCCCAGTCTTCGGTGGGCTGCAGAAAGAAATAACATCCCCTCCCCCCAAAGGCAGAGATGGGGTGCTGTGGTGAAGGTTGGTGCTCCGGGGTGCGATCGACTTAGGGTGCAAAGACCATGTCTGCCACTCTGTAGCTGGAAACACCAAGAAATGACCTTGAATCTGAAAGTGACACTCATGTGTGTCCAGCGATGCAGCGGGTTAGTGGTCAGCGGCTCACAGGAAGGTCAGTGGTGCAAGCCCACCAGTTCCTCCACGGGCGGAAGCAGCTTGCTTTGGCAGCTACTGCCCTTGCAGGGCAGTCCTACTGGGCCTGGTGTGGTTGTAAGAGGGTTGCTATGAGCCAGAATCGACCAGACGTCAGTGGGCTTAGTTTGGTTTGGATATGGCTATAGAGCTTAGTTTAAGAAATCATGGGTTCCTTAATTCTCTAGTGGATGTGGAGTTGTTTTGAAGCTTGAATGGTTGTCCTCATGTGTGTGTGGAGGGTGGTGCATGGTGCTCACGCCTGTTATTGTTACCCTCTACCCCAGCTTGCGCTCTGATTCAGCAAGTGCCATGCAGGAGGGGACAAGGGCCCGAACAGGGCTTTCTACTCTTGTCCTGAGTGACAGTCTCAGAAACTCACTGTGGGTGGTTCTCTCCTGTCCCGCGGGTTCCCTCGGAGTCAGCATGGACTCAATGGCAGTGAGTTTGGGTTTTTGTTTGAGCTTGCTCTCTGATTCAGCCAGTGCTGGGCAGGGGGTCCGGGCACAGGGCCTTCAGCTGCAGGCAGAGCAGTGCTCACATCTTGCCACACGTGCCCAGCAAGGATGCCAGGGCCCCAGAGGGAAAGGCATTTGAGCTTTCAAAGAAAAGCCGCTGTTTTGTGTGTGGTCACAGTGTCTGTGTAGACTGACACGACATATCTCCTTTCTAGGACTCGGAGATTAGCGCCAGTGAGCTCAAGGTGGTTCTGAATGGAGTGTTTTCCAAACGTAAGTTCCCCCTTGAGGCCTTTGAGAAAGTCCACAGGAACCTGCGAGGGATGCCAGGGGCAGGCTTTGGGTTCCACCTCATGGGGAGAAGGGCCCTTGAACTAGTCTGGCTGGTCCTCTTCCGCCTGACAGGCAGAACTGGGAGGTGGGGTGGTGGGGGTGGTGATAGGGGCTGATGGTGGTGATGGGGGCTGAGCAGTGCCGGCTCAGCAAGGGCTGAGAGGGCTGGACAGTGCTGGCAGACCCGCTTGGACCTGCAGACGTGCAGGAACAAGGCCTGGGTTGTGGTGTGCTGAGTGCCATGAGGAAAATGGAAAGCTGGGAGTGACGTGTGTGATCATCTTTCATAAAGCAAGTCACTGACATTGTGGAAGCCCTGTGCAGATTAAAGGACTTACTTGCTTGTGAGTCTTCTGAGAAAGGTTTGCCGAGGAGATAAAGGGCTCAGTCTAGCTTAGTTCCCTTAGATTCCTCCCTGAACTTTTACCAAGCTCTCAGAGCCCTGGCAGCGTAGTGGTTACATGTTGGGCGGCTAACTGCAAGGTCAGCAATTTGAGACCACCTCTACTCTGAGGGTACAAGTTGGGGCTTTCTGCCCCCAGAGAGAGTTCCAGTCTCAGAAACTCACGAGGGCAGTTCTCTCCTGCCCGGTAGAGCCGCTATGAGTCGGTATGAACTTGATGGCAGTGGGTTTGGTTTGGCTAAACTGCCCTCGTCTGAGCCCCAGCCCTGTAGGAGTAAACGTGGAGCTGATTTCCCTTCTGGCCCAGAGATAGACCAGCTAGGTCTGCCGAAGTGTCCTCTTCTTGTTGCTCCTGCCTCCCACTTGGGCAGAACGGGTGCTGATGGGAGTGCTGTAAGGTCTCGCTGGCTCCTGCCTTGGTGAAGCTCCCAGGTGTGAGCAAGGTGGGGTGGAGGACAGGGTGCAGTGGCCCCTGTGGGTTCCTGAGACTGTAACACTTTATGGGAATAGAAAGAAAGCCTCATTTCCCCCCCGTGGGAAGCTGGTAGTTTCAAACTGCTGACCTCGCAGTTCACAGCCCAACGAGTAAGGTACTTACAGTACACAGGAGCCACTGCGTTGGGCGTGAGCTCAGATAGCACAGAACCAGGCGGCCTTTCCTTCAATGATGCCACGGCCTGTCTGAGTCAGCACGGCCGCCGTGGCAGTGAACAGCACCTGACCAGTGGGTCAAAGCACAAGCTGGGGAGCCCGAGGCCCACATTTAAATCCCCACTCTGCCCCCTACTGGTTGTGCAAAGTTGGACAATATATTTCATCTCTCTGGGCCCCAGTTTCCTCATCTACAAAATAGGACGATGCCTACACCTTCCACAGGAGGTTATTTTGAGGAGTCCATGCGCAGTGCTTGGAATAAGAGCTAGCTAATAAGAAGCTGGCTTGCCAGGAGCTCACCCGGGGCCCCGGATTGTGCTGAGAACCCCATCTGCGTGATCTCCTTTAATCGCTGCAGCAGAGCTCAGCGTCGAACACTGACCCCGACTAGAGGGCTGCTAACCACTCTCCTGCATGGCCTCCAGGGCCTGTAGTGGGACAACATGCTCAGCTCCACCCCAGCTGGGGTCCTTGGTCTCCTGCCATGGAGATGGTTTTTCCTGGTCCTCATTCTACCTTCCCCACCCCCTTTCTATTTAATACCTAGGAACAGACATCAAGTTCGATGGCTTCAACATCAACACTTGCAGAGAAATGATCAGCCTGTTGGATGTATCCTTTCACTGCCTTACTCTTGCCCTATTTCTCCCAGCTCCTCAACCTGGCAAAAGGAGAATGGCCAAGAGTGGAAATGAGCACACGATAGGCATCGTGCTGCAAACTTGAATGCGTACAGATAGCTGATACCTATGGACATGTTTGTATCTGTGCGTCGAGGAGTGTTAAATGCACGTGTGTGTATTCACAAAGGGGAAAAACAAAGCCAAACCCTGTCATTGAGTCTATTGCGACTTCTAGAGACTCTAGATAAGGTTCTGAGGCTGTGAATCTTTATAGGCAGACAGTCTTGTCTTTCTCCTGTGGAGTGGCTGGTGGGTTTAAACTGCCAAACTTGGTGTTATCTGGAAGCACCAGGTTTTCATATATATATATATATATATATATATATATATATATATATATATATATATATATATATATATATATATATATATATATATATATATATATATATATATATATAGTTATATATCTGATGCTTCTCAGAACATTCCTTCAAGGGAAGAAGGCAAGACTTCATGTCATGTACTTTGGACCTGTTATCAGGAGGGGCCGGTCCCTGGAGGAGGTCCTCACGCTTGGGAAAGCAGAGGATCTGTGAAAAGAGGAAGACTCTCAGTGAGGTGGATTGACATGGTGGCTGCAACCATGGCTCAGACATAAAGTCTTGTGAGGATGGTGCAGGGCCAGGCAGTGTTTCATTCTGCTGGGAAGAACTAAGTTGCACCTAACAATGCACACTTGTTTGTGTATATTTTATAAAACAGTATATTTTATCTATCTAAAGTCTTACATGCTCCTCAAGAAGCCTGAAATCATCTACCATCTACAGGTGAAGAAAGCAGAAGTGGACCATGTTCCCTGGGCTTGTTGAAACTCCCTACTTCTAGAACCAGCAGCTGGGTGGCCTGTGTGTGCTCCTTCATCCTTCTGTACTCCTTTAGCTTATCGTGGGGGTCTGTTTCCATCGGACTCCATCCCCATCCTCCCCTCCCCTTCCTCTCCTCCCCTCCACTACCTGTGCTTTGTCTTAGGATCTTAACACAGCCCCAGGCAGCTACTACAAATCATAGGTTCCCAAATGTATTTGGTCTACTGCCCACTTGCTAGATAAAAGAAAATTATTCAGTATCCTCTCATTTAAAATCTTCTGTACTGTAGCCCATAATCCAGGATAAAGTGTAAGTATCTGCTTGTGGAGCCCTTTGGAGGGCCCCAATGGCGCCCTGTGGGGGCAGTGTTGCCCACTTTGGGAAACTGAGCAACCAAGAGTTCAGAATGGGAAAGCCTATCTGCTTCCTCTGAGCTAATGTCAGCCCTCATGGTGCATGGTGGGATGTGTCGGAGTTGCAGGCAGAGTGGAAAAGGTTAGGGCATTCCAGGTGGGCACAACATCTTATATGAAGGCACTCTTGCGAGTGGTCGAACATCATTTTTTTCTTTTTAAAAATCATTTTATTGGGGCTCATACAATTCTTATCACAATCCATACATCCCTCTATTGTGTCCAGCACATTTGTACATTCATTGTCATCATAATTCTCAAAACATTTGCTTTCTGCCTGGACCCTTGGTATCAGCTCTTCAATTTCCCCCCTCCCTTCCCGCTTCCCCCTCCCTAATGAACCCTTGATAATTTATAAATTATTATTTTGTCATATCTTACTCTGTCCGATGTCTCCCTTCACCCACTTTTCTGTTATCCATCCCCCAGGGAGGAGGTTATATGTAGATCCTTGTCATCAGTTCCCCCTTTCCGCCCCACCTCCCTCCATGAACAGCAGTTTTTTCAACTTTGCCCAGGTTGGGTCCAGGTGACCCTTCTCTATTGGGCTGATCATGAGGGTGATTTCCTTAAAAATCATACTTTGGAAGGTTCTCCTCAGGTCATAGGCGTCCTCCATGCTGAGCTGGGCAGGATTGTGCAGGCTTCCTTAACAAGATTGATCTTACTGGCTTTTGCATGGCTTTGTCCTGTAGAGGGTGTGAGCGCAGATTTCTGCTAGGGCTAGCAGCAATGCAGCCATCCTTGTGGTCCCAGAGTGCCAGGGACCACTCCCTGTGTGACTTGTAACCTTCCATCAACCTATGTGGCGAGCCATGTAATTTGGAGGCCACAGAGAATTGTTGGGTATTGACTCACTTTGTTACAGGCGGTTCCTTGACTTCTAAACCATTTTCATTAAACCGTGTCTGTTGGCTTCGATTTACATCCGGGCATTGTCTTGTTTGTCCCCAAGGGCACTGTGGGTCGAACAGCCAAAACAGAGCTGTGGCCCTTGTGGAGTGTTCTTAAAAAAAAAAATCATTTTACTGGGGGCTCTTATAGCTCTTATCACAATCCACAAATGTGCTCGACACATGGATGGATGTATGGATTGTGATAAGAGTTGTACGAGCGCCCAATAAAATGATTTTTTTAAAAAACCCCAACAAAACAATCCACGCATCAATTGTGTCCAGCACATTTGTACATATGTTGCCAGCACCCTTTTCCAAACACTTTCTTTCTACTTGAGCCCTTAGTATCAGCTCTTTTTGACCCTCTTCCCCCTACCCTCCTGAACCCTTGATAAAATTATTATTTTCATATCTTACAGTGTCTGCTGTCTCCCTTCACCCATTTCCGTTGTTATCACCCTGGATGGGGTTATATATCGATCATTGCATTTGGTTCCCCTTTTCTCCCCCCACCTTCCCCTACCTCATGGTATTGTTATTGGTCCTGAGGATTTATCTGTTCTGTGTTGTGTGTCCAGAGCTCTTATCTGTTCCAGTGTACATGCTCTGGTCTAGCCAGATTTATAAGGTAGAACTGGGGTCATGATAGTTGGGGGGGCATTAAAGAACTACAGGAATGTTGTATGTGTCGTCAGTGCTGTACTACACACTGGATGGCTCATCCCCTCCTTGTGACCCTTCTGTAAGGGGATGTCCAACTGCCTATAGATGGGCTATGGGCTTCCACTTGGAATCCCTCCCCTATTTGCATCAATATGATTGTTTTGTCTTCAGTGATCATGTTGGGAAGGTAAGCACACTATGATATGAGTTTTTGTTCTTTGAGGCCTGATACCTGATCTTGTCAACACCGCATGATCACACAGGCTGGTACGCTTCTTCCATGTGGGCTTTGTTGCTTCTCAGCTAGATGGCCGCTTGAGACCCCAAATGCTATATCTTTTAATAGCTGGGCACCATCAGCTGTCTTTACTACATTTGCTTATGCGCTCATTTTGTCTTCAGTGATCATGTCAGGAAGGTGAACATCACAGAATGCCAGGTTATTAGAACAAATTGTTCGTGCATTGAGGGAGTACTTGAGTAGAAGCCCAATGTCTGTCTGCTACCTTAATACTTAACATATAAATGTATGTACATAGATCTATGTCCCTATCATTATATATAAGTATATTGACATATGTATGTGCCTGTATTTATACCTCTATAAATGTCCCTTGCCTCCTAGTTCTTTCCTCTATTTCTTTTTACTTTCTTCTTGTCCCGCTGTCATGCTCAGCCTTCATTTGGCTTTCAATGCTTCTGGGCTACAATGCACTTGATCAAATCCCACCAGCCTTATACATCCTTTGTGGAGAATTCTTGATGTGCTTTCAATTTTACCATTTAGTGGGTGTGGCTATGGTTCTGAACCAGAGTCCCACTCCTGGAGACCTGACTCACTAACTATAAGACAGCTCTTTACAGCGAATCCCAATGTGCATCAGGAACTGAGTACCAGGGAAGAGAGCCTGGGTGTCACAATGGCTAAAGTGCTCAGCTGCTAATCATCAGGTCAGCAGCTCAAACCACCAACTGCTTCTTGGCTGCCTGATTCCATAATGATTTGAAAGACCTGGAAACCCTTGGGAGCAGCTCTACGCTGTCCTGTAGGCCACTACGAGTTGGGAGCTCCTCAACCACAGCAGGCTTGGATTAGGTAGGATTGGTCGGTGCTTGAGGTCAAGGACTGGAAACAGAGAAGTCTTTTGTTCTAACTTCTTCATTTACTAGGTGAGTAACTTTAGGGATGTTTAGCAAATTCTGTGGATGCCAGTCTCCTGGAACATAGGATCACAAGGTCTTATGAATGTGAGATGAAATAAGATACAGCAGACACATGTCTAGAAATAGAGACTAAGAGAGGAGGCTGGCATTCTTAGGCATGAACATGATGCTTGGTTTGGCTAGTTAAAGGAGGCAGGAGTGGTGGGCTGCTTCAGAATGTAAACCTCTGAGCTGTAACTGTTGAGTATTGGCAGGTTGTGATTAGTGAGGAGGGTAGAGTTTAAAACAAACTTCACTTGATAAGGGAAAGGGTAGTTCCTCACCAAACCTCTATCACCCAGCACCCAAACCAACCAAACTCACTGCCATCCCGTCGATGTTAGAGTTGCTCCTGTGGGTTTCTGAGACTGTAACTTTATGGGAATAGAGAGCCCCATCTTTCTCCCAAGGAGCGGCTGGTGGTTTTGAACTGCTGATCTTGCAGGTAGCAGCCCAGTGCATAAACACAATGCCTCCAGAACTCTATCATCTAGCACAGTACTCAATGAATAAATCTTTGTTGAATGAAGGTAAAGTGGGGCACCAAGGAGCTTCCACCTACCTCCCTGCCCACCCCCTGCCCCACCCCCACCTATTTTGGTTGTGTAGAGGCCTATGAACCAGGCATGCTGCTGAGGCTGTGGTCCAGCACCAGGTGTCAGTGGGGGGATCGAGCGGGGGGGGGGGGGGGGGAAGGCCCTCAGTACTCTCTGTGTGGCACGTTGAGGAGCACTTGAAGTCCACTGGGGAAGAAGATCCCAAGCTCATGCCTCCTGAGGGTGCTCCTGTGAGCACACTGGCATCCCAGCTGACTCTACTTAACTTGAATTATCCATCTCCGCCATTCAAATGGGGGGATCCTGGATGGTACAGACAGTCTGTGCTTGACTTCTCACAAAAGCTGGTGCTTTAAAACGGCACCGCAGCGCCACACAAGAAAGGGGGCGCGGCTGTATCCATAAAGTATGACCAAGAAAACCCCATCCCATCGAGCCTTTCTGTTCTGCAACCCATGGGGCTGCCAGGAGCCTGAAGACAAAGGCTTTTGTTTTAAATTCAGCTTAATCCTTTTCATATCCCAGGTTGGTTAGCGTGTTCAGTTAATGAAGTTGCTCTGAGATCTATAGGCTCCTGTCTTACCCTATGTTCCCAGTCCCTGCCTGGCCCCTAAAGAGGGTCTTAGTGAGTGAGTGACATTTTAATCCCGAGTTGACTTTGCTACCTCCAACCCATGCCGCCCTGCTTCCCACAGACATGGCTAGTTCTCTAAGGCTTAGGCCCTCACAGTGCAGGAACACGAGAGAAAGGCATCCAGAAGCTTGCTGGCAAAATGAGTACTACATAGTGTTGGTCTTTAACATGTCCAGACCAATGGGACGGGCACCCTGGGACTGATGGAGTTCAAGACGCTCTGGCTGAAGATTAAGAAGTATCTGGTAACTACTCTCCCTCGGCACTCAGCCCCAGCCTGTTGCAGACGCTAGTCTGACCAGATCCTTAGCCATGGTCAGATACCTGGGCAGGATGGCACAAGAGGTGATGGAGAAAGATGTGCATGTGAATCCCGGCCCTGAAACCCCACCTGTGGGAGGGACGGACCCTTCCCTGGCCCTCAGCCCACCTTCTTAGCTCTGCACTCTCTCTCTCGGGAAGAGGTGATGGAGTCTGGAGTGGGTCCCTGGTCTTCCAAGAAAGCAGTGGGGTGGAGGTCCGGGCCCATGGAGGGTTGTTTCCTAACTGGGATTCCTCTTCTGCTTTAGGAGATTTACCTGGAGACTGATGGTGACCACTCTGGGACCATCGATGCGCACGAGATGAGGACGGCGCTCAAGAAGGCAGGTGAGGGCACACTCTCCAGATAAAGCTTTGGGAGCCAGGTACGCTCATTTTCAATAGCTAGTCCACTCGTTGCTGGAGCTCTGAGCATGTAGCGTTTACACATTGGGCCACTGCTATCTGCATAGTCGGCAGCTTGAAACCACCAGCTGCTCTGAGGGAAAGAGACGGGGGTTTTCCCCTCCCATAAAGAGTCACAGGGGTCCTCTACTCTGTCCTGTGGGGCTGCTCTGAGCTGGCATTGACTTGATAGCGGTGAGCCTTTCTTTTCTTATGACGGCTGCTCACGATCCCTGTTAGCTCTCCTGTTAGCATATCACTGTGACCCAGGCTTTGCGGAGTGCTTGCTGCGTACAGGGTGGATACAGCACGGCACAGCACTCCAGTGTGTTACTGGAAGGGGGCACAGCAATCACAGACGGCGGGGCTGTGAAGGGGATAGGCAGGGAGCTGGCCCGTGACCTCCTCCGCTTTCTCTTGCCGTGTCAGCTGTGATGTTATACCAGGGAAGTCTATTTGGTGTGAAGTCCTTGGATGGCACAATGAATCAGAAAAGCTGGCAGTTCAAACCACCCGGCGGTGCTGAGGAAGAAAGGTCTGGCTATCAACATCCCCAAATCACCTCTGCAAATCCTATGGAGCCCAGTTATATGCCAATACACACGGGGCCCCCCTGTGTCAACAGCGATGGCACCCGGCTTTTCATAGTTGTTGCATTATAGACAGTGCTCGTGTTGAAGCTCTAAGTCTGCCCTTAGGACCAAGGAAGAGCGAATCTTGATAAGGGTGAGCTACAAGATCACCTGGCATTTCGTCTACCATGAAGACTTTCACTTCTAATCACTGCCAGCAAGTTGATGCTGACTCATAGCGACCCTAGAGGACAGGGTAGAACTGCCCCTTGAGTTTCCGAGACTGTAACTCCTTAAGGGAATGAAAAGCCTCCTCTTTCTCTCTCGGAGAGGCTGGTGGTTTCAAACTTGGGACCTCGGTAGCAGCCCAATGTGCCACCACTGCACCACCTGGGCTGGTTTAAACATGGATACAGACCCACAGCCCAGCTTGGGCGCTGGGTGCAGCTGTGACCTTGGCCCCTCTGCTCCTCAGGCTTCACCCTCAACAACCAGGTGCAGCAGACCATTGCCCTGAGGTATGCAAGCAGCAAACTCAGCATCGACTTTGATGACTTCATCGCTTGTATGATCCGCCTGGAGAGCCTCTTCAGTGAGTCCCTCTTTCCTTCACCCCCCACCCCACCATACCCCACAGTCCAGGGCAGAGCCAACCATTGCCTTTGGGTACCGGGGTCCCAGGGGTCTAGGACAAATGTGGGGTCTCTGTGAGCCTTGGGTAAGGGGTACAGGAGCCCGGGTCTGAGTTAATCTGGGCTGGCCAGGTGAGAGGCTTGAAGAGAGACTGGGAAAGTTTCCATCACGAGTGTTGAGCACATACTATGTGTGGCCGTGGGGTCAAAATGACTGAGCCCTTAAGCAGCCTTTTGTGTCTGTTCACATTTATGCCTCCATGGGAGACGCATTGAGGACAAGAAGACCCTTCCCTGGAGGAGATGCTCTCTCAATTCCTTAGGCCTTTGACTCAGGTTAAGGGAAACCTATTAGGGAGGAGATGGTTTATCTTCGCGGAGGGAGAGCTGAGAGGTGGCAAATTCAAAAGGGAACAGGTCAGGGGTCTGGAAAGAGCTAAGCCCCTGGATTGTCCACAAAAGATCAAGTACCGTCTGTCCCTCTCCTCCCCTCGCCCCTAGAGCAGCGGTTCTCAACCTGTGGGTTGAGACCCCTTTGGGGGTCAAACGACCCTTTCACAGAGGTGTAGCCTAAGACCACCAGAAAACACATATTTCCGATGCTCATATGCCCACATAGGAGTACCCGGCATGAAGACTGTTACCCATGCTGAACCGTGCTTCAAGACAAAGTTTTCATTTATTTGTAATTCAAAATAAATATATCACAATATAGAATTATCATATATTCATGTATAAGCTGAGGCTTTTCAGTACATTTTAAGTGCAGTTTTTGTGGTAAAATTAGGTGCCTCAGCTGATATTCAGGTCAGTTTATACTCGAGTATATAGGTACAGACTGGTTTTGTGATTAATCATGATGCTTTAATCATGTTCAAATTGTAACAACGAACATACATCCTGCATATCAGATATTTACATTATGCTGCATAACAGTAGCAAAATGACAGCTAAGAAAATTAAAATTACATTAAAAATTAAAATTACATAAAAGTAATTTTATGGTTGGGGGTCACCACCATATGAGGAACTGTAGGGTCTCATCGCGGCATTAGGAAGGTTGAGAACCACTGCTCTAGAGAAATACCTTTCTGATTTGGAACATCTGAGATGCTGACAACTGAAAGTTTGTCCGTTTGAGCAGAGGATATCTTAGGCCCCAAAGCTCACCTTGGACATTAGACCTGGATTTAGCTTTTTGAAGTTTTTGGCATCAGGTGGGAGCTAGTAGGTGGGTGTGGGGTGGGGATTGTGGGCCCCCCACAATCAAATGGGTCCAAGGGGTGGTTGTGTAATTGGGGGATAAAATTAAAGAGACATCAGACAAGATAAGCCACGTGCATGCTCACCTCCCAACAGTCAGGTCCTCGCAGACAGAGTGAATATATTTCCAATCACAGCATATATATATTTCAGGAATGTGCAAGCCCCCCTAAGTACATCATAACAGCAAAGGGTGTACCATAGGCACACACACAATAGGAGGGGGACGGACTAGGGGTGTGCACACAATAGGAAGAGGAAGTGCTAGGGGTACAGATGACAAGATTGGCAGACTCTAAAGTCAAGGTGACAGCCTAACCTTAGTCCTCTTTGAGTTGGCTTGACCTTGTCTTTGGGCCCTCCTTCAGCAGAACAATCTACTATCTTATCAGCAGGGAGTAAGCCCCACCTAGGGTCTGCTTGCTCTAGATGGCTCATAACTCTCAGGGAGATGATCTTTAAGCAGCTGATCTCCCAGTATACAGACACTGACCATGTGTTAGCAAGCAGCGCCTTAAGTTTGGCATATAATATGGTGGGGGGGCAACCTGGGGAAAATGTTTTCTGTATTCAATAGTGGGATGTGGTGCGGAGCAAGAAGGAGGGTCCCAGGCAGGGGAGGCAATGGGCAGAGGCAGCTTTCTGGTTGTTCCAGGGTCCAAGAAAATCCCCATCTCATTTCATTCCTTCTCTGGCATTTCAGAAATGTTCAAACTTCTAGACAAAGACCAAAGTGGCACCGTCCAGCTCTCTCTTGCTGAGGTAACGTTTGCTGATGGTATTTGAAGTTCTTGAGCTATGGCCATGCATAGCACCCTGCCTTAGTTCCGTGTGAATGCCATACATGTTCTGTGGTGGGTGGGTGTTTGTGTGGAGATGAATGTGATGATCCGTTATGTAGTCTACCTAACATTTTCCTCTATTACTATTTTAAAAGATAAGCTTCAGTTATGTTTCCACTCATTTCAAGGATACAAGCTCTCATTAATTTGGATGGAATTGGACTTGGTAGATACAATTCAAAGAGTTTGACTTCTAGGACCATGTGTCTTAGATTTGTCTATGGAAGGACATTGGAAACAAAACATTAACTTGCAGCAAGGTAGAATGAAGATGCAAAATAAATGAGTGCTTTTTATATACGGAAAGTCATATAAGATTGTAAGCAGAAAAGCAGGGATTCCAACTGGTTCAAACCGGTTCAGTTATTGCCATCAGAAATAAGGGCTCTGTATGGGTTGCATAGCAACCAAATCTGTTGCCTATCATATCAAATAGGAGGGGAACAGCTATTCCCTGCTCAAAGGTGTGGCCAGCCACACTGTTTTGAAAGTGTGTTGATCTGTACCCGCTTGCCAATAATGTTGCTCTGTAAAAACCCCACCACAGTCCTTCCTCCTAAAAGTTTTCAGGAGCCTGCTGTGGGAGTCTAGACTTCAGCCAGAACTTTGGTGAGAAAAACCCACTGAAAGCTGTGTGGTCAGCTGCCATTTTTGAACAGGGCATAGCAGTTCCTTTCCTACCAAGATACCATGGGCAGCATTTTGGTTGCTATGCAATGCATGCAGGGCCCTTCTTTCTGATGGCAATGACTGGACTGTTCTGAACGGTATCAACCTCCACAGCACTTTGACCAGGAGGCCAGGACTCTATACACCAGAACCCTTGTTGGCCGAGGGGACAGCAGGGAGTGCGGGCCTGTGCTGAGGGCCCAGGCCGGGAGGATGGCCTTGACCTTAGTCAGCATCTGAGGCAGTGCAACTTGAGGACCAGTTGCTCTTGGTCTTGCCAACTTGCCTGGGCAGGGGCCAGTGTTCTTTTCTTCTCTAAAATGGGAATGCCATGTGCTCCACTGCTGTGATGCAGGGAAGATCTTCCCAGACAACAGCGTTGAACCTAAAGTTGAATATATGCATATGCACCCAGGCGCATGTGCGTTGTATAGATGGGCACATACGCATCTCTTTCTGAAAGTTTCTTTTGGGGTCTGGAGCGTATTCTAAGTCAAACTCATAGAGGGCTCTCTGCCTTAAGAGTCCGTGGCGTCATCAAAGACCTTCTCATTTCTTATTTTTGAGCAAAGACTTAGTGGAGGATGGGAAGGGTCAAAGATCCTGTCTGGGTGAGGTGGAGAACACCCATTGCCCTAAAGCTCGGGGAGCCCCACCCCAGCAGGATGTGGCATGCTCACCCCTGTGCCCCTTCCTTGCAGTGGCTGTGCTGTGTGGTGGTCTGAGCCAGCGTTGTGGACACCGGCGACTCTCCGGCTGCCTGCCTGTCCCTCTCCCCACCTTCTTCATAAATTGGTGCCCATGCATTTGCCCTGGGCTTGCATTGATCACACCGATCTGTCTTGACTATTGATGTATTTGGAGATCCACGTCTGCCCCCACAAAGCATTTTGGAGAAAACTGGGCCTCTTTTTCAGCAGCAAGGGGCCTCCTGAGCTGACCCCAGGGCCCGCTGGGAATGAAATCCTTAAAGCCGTTGCCAGAACGTCACTCTTCTCTGGCTGAGGTGCCATCTGGGAGTGCCTTGGGCTTTTCAGGCTTTAGGAGAGAAGATGTTCTGGGGCAGCAGTTCTCAACCTTCCTCATGCCGTGACCTTTTACTACCATTCCTCATATGTGGGGACCCCCAACCATAAAATGATTTTCATTGCTACTTCATCACTGTCATTTTGCTACTGTTATGAATCATTTGCAGGATGCTTTTTCATTGTGACAAATTGAACATCATTAAAGCATAGTGGTCAATCACAAAAACAATATGTAATTATATATTGTGAAATATTTATTTCTCATGACAAATAAATGGAATTTTGTCTTGAAGCATGGCGTAGCATGATTAACAGTCTCACGCTGCGTACTCGTATGTGGGCATATCTGCCTGTGGGTGGCCCCGCCTGGAGACGGATAGAGGAGCTGTGTTCGTTCCTAAGACCATGGGACTTATGTGCTTTTATTTTGTTTTAAAAATCATTAAAAAATCACTTTATTGGGGACTTGTACAACTCTTATCACAAACCTTACATAAATCCATTATGTCAAGCACATTTGTACATTTGTTGCCCTCATCATTCTCAAAACATTTTCTTTCTACTTGAGCCCTTGATATCAGCTCCTTATTTTTTCCTCTCCCTCCCTCACAAACCCTTGATAATTTATAAATTACTATTATTTTGTCGTGTCTTACACAGACAGTTTTACCATGTGTTTTCCCATGGTCTTAGGTGACCTCTGTGAAAGGATCGTTTGATCCCCAACGGGGTTGTGACACACTGGTCTGGTTGAGACACTGTTCTAGGGGAAGTAACATGGCCCAGAGCAGCTGAAAATGGCAAATATGGGTTAATTTCTTGGCAAAAGTGGCTAACTACTGATATCCCGGCTTCCCGGGGCAAGGAGGCTTGCCTCTGCCCACCCAGAAAGGCCCCTGGCTGGGCCGCTGCAAACCAGGCCTCTGTTTTTGGCTGATGGAGAAGTTGCTGTATTGTGCTTATCAGCATCTGCCAAGTGTAAGGTAAATTCTGGCTGAGGGGAATTCTTACCTGGCGAATAGCTGGAGGGGAAAGACAATTCAGGTTAGTGTTGCTTGCGGCTGTGCGCATGGGTCTTTGTTGTTGGCAAGAAAATAGGCCTCGCTGCCTAGTATTCTAATGGATGGATGGGGACTGAGCTGGCTCTGAGCAGTGGACTTTGGAAGTGAACTATAGCTCACACACACACATGCAGACACACACACACAACTCATACATCTGGCACAACATGAGTCAGCTTTCCAAAAGAGCCAAACTCACTGCTCTCTCATCAATGCTGACTCCTTGCCACTGGCCCCGGTGCGTTTCCCAGACTGTTAACTGTTGGCAGGACCAGAAAGTCTTTCTCCAGAGGAGCTGCTGTGTGGCTCACAGCCCAATGCATAACCATGTCACCACCAGGGCTCCTGTAAGTCAGCTTTAACATTCCCTGAATTTCACCCAAGTCCCCGCGGGAAGGAGGACAGGTCCTCCACTGCAGGGGGAGGGAAAGAGCTCCAGGGTCTTGTCACTCAGGGAGGGGCTCTGGGGCCCCACCCCTTCAGAGAGCATGCAACTTGACCGCAGCTAACAGTAGCAGATGGTGTTGTCTGGTATGGCTCAGTTTCCCCTGGACTCCAGGGGCCCACCCTCCTGGCCTTCCTCTCTCAGACCTGCCTGGCTGGCCCACCCTTGCCTTCCCTACTCCAGCTGGATAGTTGGTTCGTGGGGAGATGGTGTTTCTCTTGTTCCTCCTCTACCCTCGACACCCCATTGCCCAGCCCAGCCCGGCCCAGCCTGGCACAGGGCAGCCATTCAGTCCATGAAAAGGATGGCCTTTCTTTTGCAAATGAGATTTCCGTTGCAAGTGTACCCCACTTGGTGCTTCCAGGAGAGGGGTCCCCAGTGACATGGGGCAGTTGCAGAGGTGTGGGTGCTTTAAGATGGCTCCTCCCACCCACACCCTGCACATCACACAGGGGCAGAGAACACTGTAGCCACCCCGTGAGCTGACTCCTGTCACCCAGTCTCTGTTCTAGATGGGAACCCCCATGGAAGCTCTTGGCACCCCTCATCTTCTGGAAAGAGAATCAGAAGCTTCATAGGCGGGCACCTCAGATTACTATTACCTATGCCCACCAGACCTCCCAGCCTAGAAGCCAATATACCTCACTGCTTAAAGGCCTGGTTGCTTTCCCCATTACTAAGGGGGGTGAACCGAATGCCACGTAAGTCTTCCCCCATCCTGCAGAGAGCTGGAGCACTGGGAGGCATCTGGGGGGCACCATATACTCTGGGTCGCTCCACACCAGCAAGACCTCTTTGCCTGCGATTTCCCAGAGGGGATTAACTTTCCCCTCATATCCACCTGCCCAGGAGGGCTCCAGGTACTTATGCACAGCCACAGAAGCAGCTTTGAGCTGGGCTGGGAGAATCCGGCAGCCAAGTGCTTGCGCAGGCAACAGAAGGCCCTTCTCAGCCATGGGCCTGACAACACCCAGCTGGCATCTCAGTGGCTGGCTAGACTCTGTCAGGGCACTCTTCGGCCCCATCACAACTGGTCGAGGTGCATCAGGCTTGCCTGGCAGTATCACTTCAAGTTCAGCGTCTCTCTGATGCCAGCTGCTCTTCTGAGTTGGGGCGGCAGGGCCAGAGAACAAAGTTTCCCCTCTGGTCTTGCTCTCTCTGCCTGCCCAGGCTGACTCGGTTCTTCTTTCTTCTCATTTCAAACTTCGACCCGTCGGAGCCTCAGATGCACAGCGTCTCCTGCACTTCAGAAGTTCCAGTGTCCTTGCGCCCTGGTGCCTCTAAGTGCTTCTGGCTCCCACTCTAGGGAACTGCTTCTCCTGGTGGGCTGCAGTCCCTGACCATGTCCCTCTTCCAGGCAGTAGCTCATGTCTTTGATCTAGAATGTAGTTGACCTTGAGAGTTCACATAATTGGCAACAGAGGAGCAAGACACTCATGGACCTCTCTTGGCAGTTCTAAAAAGGCAGCATCAGAAAGGACCAGATAAGGGGAGATTACCTGTCATCTTTATTCTCAGGAGCCACAGTGGCATACTGGTTACATGTTGGGAAATTGTCCACAGTTAGAATCCACCAGTGGCTCCAGAGTTAGAATCCACCAGTGGCTCCACAGGAGAAAGATTGGGCTTTCTACTTCTGTAAAGAGTTACAGTCTCAGAAATTCACAGAGGAGTTCTACCCAGTCCTATAAGGTCACTATGATTTGGCACGGACTTCATGTGGTGAATTGTGTTTGGTTTTGGTTTGGTTTCTCTACTCTTTAGTTTTAAGTAACAGGTGGCTCGACGGTGGTGAGCACCGCATGGCCCAGCAAGGAGGGAAGAAAGCATCCGGATACGGTCTGCGTGCCACCCCGTCCAGCATGCTACCTGCATGTCTGAGTTCAAGCTCACAGGCTCTGGCCTTTGGGAGCGCTAATATCCGCCACTGATGGGGTGGCAGTTGCTTAGAGATGGAGGGCCCACCAATGGGAAGGGCGTGTCTTACAATTTGCAAGTTATGAAGACGGATGGTGTTTCCTGGGCATGTGGGGTGGGGTGGGGGGTGTCTGGGCTTGGCTCACCAGTTGAGTGGAGAACTTGTGTGGGAATGGAAATAAAGCTGAGGAGGGTCCTCGCCATTGATTCTCTGCAAGACGGAAGACCTACGATGCTCTTTCTCCCTGGGGAGCCGCGTGGGGAGGGTTTCTTGTGCAGTAGTAAAAGCTATGTAACATTTGCCTGGCCAACATTTTCCAGGTGTTTAATGGAGTGACATCGATTACATTAATCATGTTGCACAAGCACCACCTATAATTGTTGCTGAATTTCCCGTCAGCCTAAACAAACCGCGTCCCAAGCGATGGCTCCCCCTTCCCACTCCCTTCAATCCCTGGATATTGCTAATGAACTCGAGTCTCTGTCATTAGGCTATTCTTGTCATTCTGTGTAAGCGAGATCACACGCAGGCCTGTTATTTTCAGATGGGCTGATCTCACGAAGCACGGGGCTCCCAGGCTTCGTCACGCTGTAGTGTGGGTCGGGGCTTTGTGTCTCCTGCATGGCTGAGTCTGGGCAGATGCTTAATGAGCTAAAGCCTTTTCTTTTGGAAAAAGAATAAAAAGAAGCTTATATTATGAATAATTTTAATATAATGAAAGTAGAAAGAACAGGATGTTGAAGGGCCATATGTTACCAATGAGATTTAATATTTTAATATTCCTTCTACTTGTTTTAAGGAGCCCTGGTTGAGCTCAGCCAGGGTAGTGTGTTACTCTGCCAGGTAAGTAAGGTCAACAATGCGAGCCCGCCAACTGTTCCTTGGGAGAAAGATGAGGCTTTCCACTCCCGTAAAGATTTACAGCCCCGGAAACCCACAGGAGCAGTCCACTCTGTCCACAGGGCTGCTGTGAGTTGGAATCTGCTCGTGGACGGACAGTGAGTTTTGTTTCATTTTGTGTATATCTCTTTTGCTTCTGGTGGTGCTGTGGGAAGCATGTTGGGCAGTTCAAATCCACCTGCCACTCTTGGGGACAAAGATAAGCTGTCTATG
This sequence comes from Tenrec ecaudatus, assembly GCF_050624435.1. Classification (NCBI taxonomy): domain Eukaryota; kingdom Metazoa; phylum Chordata; class Mammalia; order Afrosoricida; family Tenrecidae; genus Tenrec; species Tenrec ecaudatus. Next base: position 246,217,425 of record NC_134530.1, on the reverse strand, counting down.
CCTGTAAAGACCTATAGTCATAGAAACCTCGTATAGGGCTGCCCTGGGTTGGGATTGACAGAGGTAGGCTGCCCACGCCTTTCTAGGGTCCCAGTGGGTTGGGATCATACCTATGCATTGGGATTGACGCAATGACATTTGGTTCAGCTTTTGGAGCATATCCGTTTTATCCTTTTAAAGTATTCCTTTTATTTTTGGGGAAAATATACGGTGCACCAGTTTCTGCACAACCAATTCGATGATAATTGGTTATGTTCTTCCCCTTGTGTCTGTAATATCACGGTTTTGACTCAAATTCTTTCACCCCGTTAACTCAGACAGACACCCAGCCCTACCCACACTGACACTTGTCTTCTCATCAATGCTTGAGAGCCACTGTCGTCCATTCGGGGATAGTGTGGGTTGTGCATTGGGCTGCTAAACACCAGGTCCGTTTGAGCCCCCAGCCAGCCTGGGGGAGAGACATGAGGCTTCCTACTCCATTAAAGACCTACAGCCTCAGAAATCCACAGGGGCAGTTCTACCCTGTGTTCTTCCCTTTCATGCGGAATCAACGTGACGGTGGTGAGTTTTACATTTAATATAGATTTTAAAAAGAGAACAACACTAAAAGCACACATTCTTCACAAATCGAGCTTAACTGGGTGCTATCATTTTTTTTTTGCTGAAGGATGTTACATTAAATCCCAGATATGACATTTGAATCTATATTGTGCATCTCTAACAAGGTCCATTTATTATGTAGTCGGAATACTATTACCTAACCTAGCAAACATGATAAAAATTCTTTACTTAGCTCCAACAGCGAATCTGCATTTAAATATCCCCGATGGACTTCCAAACCCATTTTTACAGTCATTTTGTCTGCATGGGGCTGACTCAGACCTTCACTGGGGGCCTTTTAGGGAGCTCACCCCCTCTTCATGTCATGGAAGGGTTAAGAAGTGATTGGAGTTTTAGAAAGGAATGCTGGCAGCAGGGATTTACTCTGCATATTTAAATCCAGCATGGAGCTCAGATCCCAGCAGCCTCCAACCCTTTCTTTCCTCTGGGCCACTCAGAATGGTGAGGGCTACTTGGCACTGGAAATGAGGAAAGGGTGTCTAATTCCCATTCCACTACGGCTAACACTGATGTCCTTGCCACTCAAGCCTGTTTTTCCTGCGAAGTCGGTCTCCTGCTCCACGATGATTATAGCAGTGCCCAGGCAGGCAAGTTCTCTAAGACCCGCCCTGCTTCTCCTGAGCCCCTGCCCGGAAGTAAGGAGCAGGTCCCTACTGGAAGCATCTCCTCCCCTCTAGGAGAGCTTCCTCCTTCTGAATGCTTCCCTCCATCCTCCTTGCTCCCTCCAGAAGCCCCAGCATTCAGAACAAAGACAGCCCAGAACCAGGCACTGCTGTTGTTCCGTTGAGTTGGTTAGGACTCAGAGCAACCCTCTGTACACCAGAGCGGAACACCACCTGCTCCGGCGCCATCCTCCCCATTGTTCTTAGGTTTGAGCCTGTGGTTGTCGCTACCGTGTCCATCCACTGCGTAGACCTTCCTCTCTGGCTGCATCTGTACGTTACCAAGCACAGTGCTTTTCTCCAGTGGTTGGTCTCTCCTGACAACATGTCCAAAGCACACGAGGTCAAGTCTTGCAATCTGTTCCTCTAAGGAGCATCCTGGTTGTACTTCTAACACAGATGTGTTTATTTTCACAGTCCATGGCACTTTCAATATTCTTCACCAGCACCCTAATTCAAATGCATCGATTCTTCTCAATGTCTAACTTTTACATGCGTAGGAGCATTGAAAATGCCATGGCTCGGGTCATGTGCATCTTAGTCCTCAAAGTAACACAAGACAATAAGGAAGCTTATCTTCAGTGGCTTCTGTTGGCTACCATCCTCCCATGAAGCCAAAGAGCACAGAGCCTGGCCACCTCCTACCATGGCAGAGGAGACACTCACAAGGAGACCAAGCTCACCTTGAGGCCCGATGAGTGACTCTGATTATTGCAGAAGCAACTCGGTGATGAAGGGAAGGTAAGACCAAGGTTGTGTTTCAGATTTCTCCAAAAGGATTGGGGTCCCCTGGAATGAAATTTCATAGCCCTCATTCATTCATTCAACCACTTAACAACCACCTGCCTGCACCTTCAAGCAGATGGCTGTAACTGCCCTCGATTGTTGTCTTGCTGCTCGTTTCTTTATAAAACGGGACAGGAACACATACATACCTTACCTTACAGGGTTGCTGTTAGGGATTAAGATAACTTGGTGGTACCACTGGTCTGCACATGGCTGCGAACTTGTGGTTCACATCCAACCAGGAGGCACACAAAATCATGCCCTTTCCTAGGAAATGTACCACAAATGTCAGTTAGTATTATTGTTTTCCTAGTTGTCATTGTCACAGCCCCTTTTATAGCTTTTGAGTCTTGCCTGATGGGCTTCCCTTGGTTTCTGGTCAATCTGAGATCTACACCAGAGGCTCCTGAGGCTCGCCACTCGTCCCAGAGTTGAGGTGCTCCCACAGGATCCCGTTGAGCATGAGAGCTGGGCTGGCTTTGCCCTGGCCCCTCTGATGAAGCTGGGCCCAGGGGAGGGGGGCTGCCACTGGGGATCTGCTTCTGGACTTCCACCGGAAGCAATGGCTCTGTGGCAGAAGTCAAGGCAAGAAGATGAGACCTTTGCAGGGAGTGAGCAGGTACTATACTTCTGTGTATCTTGTAACACTTCAATGCCGACTTGTTGAATTGAGCGCAATTGAACCAGGGAAAGAGGACTGGGAAATGAGAGACACCATCTGGTGATGAAATTCAAGTCAAAATGATCCTGTCATCAAAGCAGTCCTGCTTATACCCTGGAAGGGCTCCCTGGGGCATCTGCTCTGGGACTCCCTGGATGCTCCTGATGGGTTTGCGTGGTTGGCTGACTCAGAGCACAGGAGGCCCCTGCGTCACCCCTTGGCTCTTGAGGTGACCTCTCCTCACCAATGAAGGGGAGTCAGGTAGGTTCACGGTCAGTCATTCAATCAACGGATCTCTCTTAAGGGCCAGGCTCCATTTCTGTCCTAGGAGTTAGGAGGGGATGCCCAGATAATTAGGGCAGGTCTCTGCCCCAAGAAGCTTACTGTCTGTGTTAGACTGAGCGTCCTGGAGAACCGAAACCAGTGACATTCGTAGCTGTAGGTGAAGGGATTTTCTGTCAAGAAACTGGTATCAAGGAAGTGGCCTACCCGAGCCCAAGCGCAGCCTGTTGGCCAGATGCTAGCTAGAGGCAGTTCGCTTCTGGACTACACAGCAACACACTTTCTAAGGACACGAGGGAGGCACAGCAGCAACAGCAATGACAACATGTTCTAAGTGTCCGTGAGCCACTGGTCAGGGAGTGGGAAACGGATTCTAGATGGAGGGAGCAGCCTGAGGCATGGAAGGGATGCAAAGCGCCCATTTAGAGTAAAACGTTTGCTCTTACAGAAGGCTTGGGCTGCCTTGTTGCTTCGAGGCTGTCTTCGCGGTCCTGCAGGACAGCCTGGGCCAGGGAGCGGCAGGTTCCTTGCCTCTTCTCGATTTGGCTTCAAGACCTTGCCTGGGGTAAGGGTAAGTGGCACACTTTGCCTTTCTCTGGTGGAGCTCACTCGTTTCAGATGTCTGTCCAAGGTTCAATGTTCCATTGACGCCACTGGGTTCAGTTGGGTTCTCTAGCAAAACCAGTCACGCTTAGGTGTGTTTGTAGCTAGCAAGAGATCTGTATCAAGAAATGACTTACACAGTTGGAGAACTAGTTAAATCCAGTCTGGTTCAAGTCAGGCTTCTCTCGAATCACGGAAGCTGATGAACAGGAAGCAGGATGATGAAGCAGAGAGCAGGGGCCACAGGCTGGTGGATGAAGAGGTCTGAAGTGCCAAATGAATCCGCTGTGGGTAATCCACCGAGGGCTTCTGGGGTCTGCAGATGACAGAAGAGGGGATTGAGAAACCACGTGCAAGATTCAGCTCCGACAGAAGGTGAAAGGCTAGAGAGTTCGACACTCCCCTGTCTCTCTCTCTTACACGAAAAGGCTGTGACACCACGGAGTTGCCATCAGGCTATGGTACAATTGATACTGGCGTCCACACCTAGCTTTATGCAGGGTGTCGAGTTGACAGAATCCCATTACCCCTCCAGGGCAAGATTACTCAAGGTGTGGTGAAAACATACGCCAGGGTGCCCAACAGGCTAGTGAGTTCACAGAGGAAATTTAATGCTAGCCTGGCTTACTGGCGACTCTGTCCTGGAGCAGGTCATGCATTTGAAAAGAGGTTTTGAATCTGGAGGAAGGTGTTGGGTTGGGAGAGAGACTGACTCTTTTCAGACCAAGAAGCAGAATCTCTGTCTGAGATGGTGCTGGCAGGGGAGCCCCTCGGTTAGAAGTTTCTCAGAATACACCGTGGCTGCAATGATGTAAATTTGTCTCCTACAGAATAGTAGATAACTCGTGCTTTCTGGATCATCTGATGCTGAGCCCCCAGCCAGTCCCTGGTGTGGAGGGTCCAGAGGCTGCTCAGAGAGCCTTCCGTGGCCCCTGTCCAGCAGTGAGCCAACGACTCTGAACATGTAGCCAGGCCCAAAGGGTGAAGAGAAAGCTGCTGCCCCGTCCACTCAGCCACAGATGCCCTGGGACATGTCCTTTATGGGAAGCAGCCAGCCTTGGGTGATGCCTGGCAAGCCAGGTGTGTGACTGATGGAGTGCAGAAGGCCTCTCCCCTCCACCTGCTTTCTTGAAACATTCACTTCTAATTAATTTCTGGATGGCACAACAATGCACTTCCTAATTATGCAGAGGATGCACTGGGGCTCTGACGGATGGGTCGTTATCGACAGCAGGGTGATCCTCACGGACCTCACTCAGAAAGGAGAGAGGAGGGGGTGGGTGAAGGCGGAAGGACAGGACGAAGCTGAAGAGACAGAGAGGCTTGGAAGGGACGCTCGTGGCCCGCCTGGCAGGGCCCTGCCATCATCTGGAGCCTCTCAGCTGGGTGGGGACCTCGGCAGTCCTTCTGGGAGACTGGCAGCCATCTCCGGGCTTCCTTGGGAACCGTGCCAACTGTGCAAACAGCAACACAGAAATGTAACCAACAACACACAGACACCAGCAAACATAATGAGAGCCCAACAGCAGTGGGGGGCGGGCTGGGAGCAGTTCCCTGGGGACCGGCCACTGTTTAGCAGCTTCCGGAAGTACCAGTTTGCCTCATGGTGATTTAAAGCAGAACACTCTTTTTTGTTTTGTTTTGTTTTGTTTTGATTGCCACCTGGATTTGTTTTCAGTGTTTATACCAGGTTGGACAGCGAATATAAATGAGAGGCTTTCAGACGATGTTGGAATACGATTATGGAGATAAGCAAACGCTCATTAGGGACACCAGACATTATTGAGCACCTACTATGTGTTGGGAGCCAGATTAGGCAGGAGGATTAGGCATCTGAGTAGGATATGCTGTGAACCCCGACTCTGAGTATGTCACGTCAGCAGGCTCCAGGGGGAGGTGGGAGTGAAAAGAAGAGGCTTCGAGAAGAGGTCGTGGGGGCACCGTGGGGATCGTACAGGGATCTAGTAAGTGTACGGAAGCCTGGATCCTGGTTCAAAGAAGGTTCTGTGCCAACAGAAACAGTGGCCCTGAGTTGACTCAGAATGTGCTCCGGGAGCCCGGGTTTCTGCAAGCAGATCACCAGGCCTTTCTTCTGAGGTACCTCTGGATGGCCTCAAACCTCTAGCATTGTAGCTGCCAATTGCTGTCATCGTTTGTGTCGTCCAAGGACTCCCCTTTGTGTCTTGCCACCCCTCTTGGTGAAGACGAATACAGCACCAGGTGACAGAGCAGAAGGTGGTTCGCAGCCTCCCAGCCCCAGCGTCTCATACCAGAGTAGAAGAGGGGGGGTCTTGGAGATGCAACGCCAGAGCAGCTTAAGAGCTGGCACCGTGCTGGTGCATTTGGTGACGGGATGCCGGTCTAGGGAGCAGGGTTGGCGTTTAAAGCAAGCACTCCATTGCTAGTAGCTGGGGTTAAGCCAGAGGGGATTACCTGTAAGGGTCAAAGCAGAGAGGAGCTGAGTGCTACAGTCAGAGCTGGGCAAGCCTGCGTGAAAGCTGACCCTGTGGCCTATGAGGCCACGTGGCTGCAGTGGTTCGGGGCTCAGGAACTACGGAGAGCTAGACTGGGGTGAACTAGTGAGTGAGCCCGGAGGTTCCCACTGCAGGGAAGATCAGGCTAGTGATCATAGCACGTATCGATTCAGAAGGGGATATCAGCCCATCAACCAGGGATTCATTCATTCAACACAGCGGCTGCAAAGTACCTGGCCCATTTAGTGCACCAGAGACACAACAAAACAGCCCAACAAACCTGTCTACGCGGGCTTACCTTCTAGCTAAGGGAAAGAGATAATAAACACATAAACGAGTAAATTATACAACATATCCTGTAAAGAGAAATAGAGTGAGCGAGCGGGTAGGAAGAGGGTGTATGTCTGTGCAGAGCGGGGAGGTTCCACTCTAGATAGGAAAGCTTCTCTGAGAACATGACCTTTGGCTAAAGAGCCTGGGGACCAACTTTGTGGATACTCAAGAGCAGAAGTCTAAGGATGAAGCTGCTGGACCTGGGAAGAGAAGGGAGAGAGGGGGGATGGGGGCCCAGAAGAAGGGGGAGGTCAGTACCATAGATTGTACTGAATGCGACAGGAAGCCACGGGAGGCTTCGTGCAGGCCACTGACAAGGTCACACCTGCAGGACGGTTCTGGTGGCTGAGCTGAGAACAGACTGCGGAGGGGCCCGACGAGCAGCTGGACCACAAGCAGGGCGCCAGGTGACTGTGGTTTGGTCGGGCCCAGCAGGCCGGAGGCGGTGAGGAGGGGAGATTTCGTAGCTTCTGCTATCCTATTAGGCAGGCGTAGGGCGTGAGCGGAAGTGAGGGGTCAAGAATGATTGCACCGTGTTTGGAGCAGCGGAAGGATGGTGACGCGGCGTGACACTGACGCTGGCTTTTGATTTTCATGCACGAAATAGCTTCACTCGCCATGGTTATCACGTGATGACAAAGATTCCATTTCGATTCATTAAGGGAAGCGTGATCCGTAGACTACGAAGTCGTAATAAACAGAAGTGTCTAAATGAGTCTTTGGAATCATCGGCGTCTTTGAGTGTGGCCCCGCACACGGCTCATGTAAGGATGGACTTCTCATTGATCCGTGTCTGCTAGGCCTCGGGAGTCGAGGGGACTTTCCAAGTTCCCGATGCACCCCTGCCTCTCTCTCCTGCAGTGTTTTCTTTTCTTTGACTTCAACTAACTTTCCAGACTCTTCCCCGCTTTTACAACTGTCTTTCAATGGCCCAGCGTGGTGGTTAGGGATGGAGTCCACCACACTGGGTCATTGAAATATAGTTATGGAAGTGGTGAGGAGCCACTCCCAGCTGTGGGTGGAGTCAAACCTGTCAATCAACTGGTAGCTGATGACACCTCCTTGGGGGTGTGTGGCCTTTTGCATGTGTGACGGACTTGGGGAACTGCCTCTCTCAGCTACTTCTGTGAATGCAGAGGAACATGAAAGCCAGATGTTTGATGACATTGAAGAGATGAAGAAAAAAAATGAGGGAGGTGCTGTCAGCCATCCAAACATGAGTTTGAAAAATTGTTTCCAAGAACGGGACCGCAGATGTGACAAATGTGTTAAGTGTAGTGCAGAATACTTAGCAGGTGTGGGGAGAAGGCCAGACCCCACCACGAAGCACGGCTTCAGTGGGCACAATTGTACGGCGAAGATGCACAAAGATTATAATAGAGTCATAGCATGAGGGATGGAAGAGAGATTGAAATAATGGGGTCAGGCACATATCATGGTACAGGCTCCCCTCCTAGATGGCCATGATCTTACCAGCCAGGTCTGCTCACGTCATGGGTCCAGGTGAAGTGAGGTGGAGACTGCCGGAGAGAGCCAACCTAGGCTTAAATCTCCTTCGGGAGCATGATTACAGGTAACCACATATGTCACAGGAAGGGACTCTACAATAGGCATAAGCGTGACAGGAAGGGCATGAGCTAGGGGTGTGCACATAGGAAGGGGAGAGACTAGAGGTATACATGTGACAAGAAGGGCGGACCCTAGATTCATGATGGTGGCCTAACCTTGGTCACCCTTGAGTGGGCATGACCTCTCCGGGGTCTCCCACAAGGAAATAGTCAACTACTATCCTTATCAGAATGGAGTGGGTGGGATAAACAGTGGTGACTGCTTACTCTGGATGGCTGATAACCCTTAGGGAGATTAACCCCTGATCCACTTCTGTTGACCTCCAAGTGTATAGTCATTTGCCACATGTAGCAATCAGCTAAGTTTGGCATATATTTGGGGGAGACAACTTGGAAGAAATCTTTCTGTTTCCCACAAGCAGGTACCCCTGTGTGTAAGTTGCATAATTTCACATCAACTTGATAAATAAGTGTAGGGGTGGAGTCTAGACTGTCAATCAGGCCACGGCCTGATACTGCCTCCTTGTGAGTATGGTCCTCTCATGAGGAGTCTGGGAACTTCCTCTCTTTCTCCTGGGAGGTGGGCCACACTCTCCCTCTGCCTTCGTATTTCTGTTGACAAGCCACATGAGAGCCTCTCTTGCTGCTTCACCTTCCTGTTGACAAGACACATTGAGCCACATGGAGACCTGCGCTAGCACTGTGATGCTTTCTCTGCTGTTGGATCCACAAGACTTTTCACCCACCAGCCTGTGATCTTCCTGCATTCTGCATCATTGCATGCACTGCGTGAATCTGAAGAGAGATTTATGGAGTAGTATTGGACCTATGGGCTAATATCAGACTTATGGACTTGATCTGGACTGGAATGTTTTCTTGATATACAACTGCTCTTTGTTATAAAGCTTTCTTTGTTTCATTTTTAAAAAAAACACTTTATTGGGGAAAGGTACAACTCTTTTCACAATCCATACATCCATCCATTGTGTAAACACATTTGTACATTTGTTGCCATCATCATTCTCAAAACATTTGTTTTCTGCTTGAGCTCTTGGTTTCAGCTCCTCATTTCCCCCCTCCCTCCTAAATCCTTGATAATTTATAAATTATTATTATTTTGTCAGGTCTTATACTGCCCAGTGTCTCCCTTCACCCACTTTTCTGTTGTCCATCCCCCAAGGAGGAGGCTATATATAGATCCCTGTAATCGGTTCCCCCTTTCCCCCCTACCCTTCTCCACCCTCCCGATATCACCACTCTCACCACTGGTCCTGAAGGGATCATCTGTCCTGAATTCCCTGTGTTTCCACTTACTATCTGTACCAGTATACATACTCTGGTCTAACCAGATTTGTAAGGTAGAATTGGGATCATGTAGTGGGGGTGGGGTGGGGAAGCATTTAGGAACTAGAGGAAAGTTGTATTTTTAATTGTTGCTACCCTGCACCCTGACTAGCTCGTCTCCTCCCTACACCCTTCTGTAAGGAGATGTCCAGTTGCCTACAGATGGGTCTTCGGTCCCCAATCTGTACTTCCCCTCATTCACAACGATTTGACTTTTTAGGTTCTTTGATGCCTGATACCTGATCCCTTTGACACTTCATGATCACACAGGCTGGTGTGCTTCTTCCATGTGGGCTTTGTTGCTTCTGAGCTAGATGGCCGGTTGTTTACCTTCAAGCCTTTAAGACCCAGATGTTATATCATTTGATAGCCAGCCACCATCAGCTTTCTTCACCACATTTGCTTATGCACCTGATAAAGCTCTTTCTTATACATACTTGAGTGTCAATGAATTTGTTTCTCTAGTCAACCAGAACTAACATACCCTGCCTTCCCTACCTATTAAGTTGGAGAAAAGGAGAGACTCTTTCCTTCTTTGCAACATGCACCAAACCCAAATTATGTCCTATGCCGCCCCCTTATCCCATCCTGACCTAGAGGGAAGACCAGGGTCCTGGGTTGGAGAGGAAGGGTCTGCAAAAGACCTAAACCAAGTCACTGAAGGCCCACTGGCCTGTCCCAGATGTGATTTCAGGCCAACTCAGAAATATGACTCTTCCCTGACCCTAACCACTTCTAGAGAAGGAGGTGCTTCTTGCAGTCGGTGTGAACCTGACCAGTGAGTTCCCTATGTTTATCCAAGTCTCTACAAGTCAAGACCATTGCAGACCAACAGGGAGTTGACAGCCAACTCACCTTTAGCTCTCAAGGAGAGGAATTGCACAGAAGGGGTTTTCTGATCTAGGGACCCCAGTGTAGTTTCTCCTTACCTGCAGCTCTCAGGGCCCCTCCCAGGTCTTTTCCACTCTGCTCCTCCTTGAGATCCAAGAAGGTAAGCCTGGCTATTCCTGGGCCTTCAAGCCTGCCAGTTCTCCCCTCCACCATCAGGACTGGGACTGCTGTCAACTTCTTCCCCACATGCACTGCCTTTGGTTGTCTCTGCAGGTGTTTTCAGTTCTTGTTCACTCTCCCCTGAGGAAGAAGAGGAGGGAACCCACAGGGGGTAGACCTACTCTGTCCTATGAGATTACTATCAAGGATCAACTCAATGGAAGTGATTTTGGCTCTTCCTCTGGCTTCTCCCCACCCATATCTGTAGGCCAAGTGGTCCAGGATCAGGGCCCGCCTTTTCCAGGGATATGCCTTCTGGACACCATTCCTGTCCACACCAGTCACAGCACCTACCTGTCCACTGGCTCCTCTGCTCAGACCTCGGGGCTCGGGGTCTCCCCCTGGACAACTACTCGGAACCAATAGGGAGGCTTGTTTTGATCCTGGGCCCCTCCTTTTCCAACCAGAGAGGCCAGATGGCATTTCAGCAGTGAGAACTTTTGGGAGCTTCACCCAAGGTATGTCCATAATTACAGGGATGGGAGTGAGAAGACATGGGTCTTGACTGTTGTGAGCTTTCCAGTGATTTTTCAGAATGTCACTTTCCTTCTTGGGACTTCCGTGTCCACAGCTACACTGGGGGACCTGTGTTCTGGATCTGTGCTTGGGTTCTAGATGGGCCATCACAGAAGTCTTTGTCCAGTGGCTCCTAGGTTTTACTAGACACACCTTGGAAGCCGCCTCCTGCACATCTGTCCTCCTGACCAGGCTCTGAGCAGCCCTTGTCTTGCAGTCTGGCCTCTGTTCTGTATTTCAAGTGCCAAGTGTTGATTATTAAGTTTCAATTCAAGGTCCATAAATTCTTTATTTCATTTCACACAGTGCATGCACCTCTGGAGCCCAGCATGCAGATTTATCAAAAGCAATATGCAAATCAGAGTGTCATCCATCAAGTATGCTGTGGTGCAACAACCCCCCCCCCCCAGCCCCCAAACTGTCAGCGATGCACACTCCAGGCTGGACTTTTGTTCCCATGGGCACAAGGACGTTTCCAGGCCTCAATTCCCTTAGCTCTAACTCGAGGGAGTTGAGCTAGATGGTCACCCAACTTCCTTTCTAGTTTTCCAAGCCTCACAAGGTGCTATGTTTGGGAACATTATGAAGTACATGGGTTAGTGGTAGAATTCTCACCTTTCGTTTAGGAGATCTGGGTTCGAGTTCTGGTCAACTCCCCTTGCATAGCCAATACCCATCTGCGAGTGGAGGCTCCATGTTGTTCAAAGGTTGAAGAGAGTTTAACAGAGCTTCCAGACTAAGATAGACTAGGAAGAAAGGCCTGGTACTGCTGTACTTCTAAAATTTAGGCACTGGAAAGCATGTGGAGAACAACGGTCAGATCCAAAAGCTACCATGGAGATGGTGCAAGACTCGGCAAAATGTTGCTCTGTTGTGCAGGGCGGGGGAGGAGGGGCATGAGTCAGGTGGACCTGCGAGCAGCGAGCAATAACAGCAGAAGGAATGGCTTTACTCATGGAATTGTAGATTAGGGCCCCTTTTAGCAAGGAGGTCTTGTGAAAAAGTGGGAAATACATAGAGCCCGGTTCTGGGGGTGCCAGGGTCCCTTCCAACCCAATTTCCATGGGCACTACAGTGCAGTTATCAACACTCACAAGTGTTGATGATTATTTTTTGCATATGCTAGAATTTCTTTTAAATATTTCATGTGTTAATGTGCTGAACCAATTAACTGTGATGATTGCTCACTGCCATTGATACTGACTCATAGTGACCCCATAAGACAAGGCAGAACTGACCCTGTGAGTTTCTGAGACTGTAACTCTTTCTGGAAATAGAAAGCCCCATCTTTCTCCCATGGAGAGGTTGGTAGTTTCAAACTGCTGACCTTGTGGTTAGCAACCCAATGCATAACCACTACACAACCAGGGCTCCTAGCTATGATAATTCTGGGTAAGGGATATAGAGGCCAACCAAATATCTTTAAAGACCAGCCTGCTGCTCAGCAGCCGAGTGACCTTCCTGAACCTGCTGTCTCATCTGAAAGGGGGATAGTTTCTGTATGTCCTGTGTGTATGGGGTTATGATCAGGACAAAGGAAGGTGGTTCATGTGAAGTATCTACAGCACAGCAATGTCCAGAACATGCTACACCCTTGGTTCACTTGTAGCTGTTGTTAGAACAAATGAAAGTCTCCTCAGCCATCTTGGGAGGTAGGTATTGGTATCCCACTGACTCCTGAGGAAAATTAGAGAGTGTCTTCAGTTCCTAGTGCTGCTGTAACAGAAAGACCACATTAAGGGGGGGAGGGGGCTTTAAAGAACAGAATTTTATTTTCTCATAGTTTTGGATGCTGAAAGTCAGGATCTCAGCAATGTGGACGCCTTCCATGAACTTCTATCTTAGTTGTGATGTCTACTAGTGAGCTCTTGGTGTTTTTTGGGGTGGGAGTGGGATTATCTTCCCCCTGTATCTGTGTCTAGCAGGATGGCTCACCCAATAAGCAAGAAAAGCATGTGCTTAGGCCATCAGCTAAACAGGGACGCCAGTGGTCCAAAGTAAAGATCCACAGATGCCAACCAGGCAGAATACAAGGAAACGCAAACAGAGCCGTGGAAAGAACTAACAGGACACTGAACGAAACTGATACCAGATACAACCCGTGAGAATGTGCTGGCCGGAAGTCAAGTTCATGCAGAGTCATGAGGGTGCCCAGACGCAAGGTTATTTAAGCTACACCCCTTCAGCTCCTTCTGTCTCATTTGGTTCCCTATCATGTTACTGAAATTCCTATTCTTGGTCGGTCTCTTGAGAGGACAGTTCTTCATTTAAAAAATGTTTTTAATCATTTTATCAGGGGGGGGGCTCTTACAGCTCTTATCACAATCGATCCATCCATCCATTGTGTCAAGCACATGGTATTTCTTTCTAAGGAACAAGAGGTGGGGGTGGGCTGTTGAACCTGACTCTTGCTACCTTCTTCCAATATGCAGCTGGACCAACATGACTGGTTGCTGAGCAAAGGTGGATTGGGTTAACTGAGAACAAGTCTCAGATCCATCTTGAGAGAACCATCTTGTACATCCACGTTGGCTAATTCAGCAGTGGCGGCCAGGAGGGCCAGCAATGTTCATTGCCACGATGCCAACACATATATGCCTTTGTGCACATCCTGGTCAAAAACCAACGGGAGAAACTGCCCCAGGTGATGTGCAGAAGAAACAAGAGACCTCAAATAAGCTAACCACTGCCAATTAATTCAACCACACTGCTGTCGAACTGTATATCATTTACATATCATTAAGTTCTACGTTTTATAAACAATAACATTTATAACTTATGCCTTAAAATATGGTTGGCATACACACTGAGGCAATCTAGCGCTCATCTAATATCATACCAACACGAGTAATAGTTTTATATAAAACAAGCATAGCAAATGCCCAGAAAATATTTGGAGATAATATCTATCTAACGTGAAAAATGTTCACTTATGTATTTTTAATTTTCTATTGCCTGTTGCATGGGACATGGTGCTGGATATTACTAATTGGTTCATTTATGATTATAACATTTATTCTGAAACAGGCAACAACATTGAAGTATGAATCGCTCAAAAAGAAAATTGGTGAAAGTCAATTTGTTGTTGTTGCAGATCAATAGAATTTTAGATTGATTGAACAACTGAGTTCACTGACTTATTTGCCATAGAACACGTGAAATAGTCTTTTGTAGAACACGCACGACTAATGCTACTGTATATATCTACTGAGGATTTTATAATCCAGCCCAGCTCCTCCTAGGATGGTGTGCACCACTTTTGCGTTCCGTTGCTAATATTGTGGTGCATTTTAAAAAGAGTTCCATCATGGATAGGTAATGCACATACGTACATATTTATATGTAATTCACACACATGTATATGAGGCAGCTTCAAAAAATTTTGTGGGAAAACTCCATTTTAATTTCACTCCACTTTTACAGCAAACATTCGGAGCTCTCCTAGTGCACAGGGTAGGGTAGTGCACATATCCCATGTGTACGAGTGGTCAGCAGAGGAAGGGGCACCATGAGAGATTAGCAGTGTTTAGGGTCCCTGGGGGCCGTTATCCAGCCTGGTGCCTATTCAGGGTTTTTTAGAATGCAGAATTAATAAGGATTAGCACCTACCCTACATTAGTATGGTGCCCTTGATAGGACAAAAGAACAACCTCATTTCCTAACAGGTTCCCAAGCACAGGTTCAAGGGTCAGGAATTCAAGGAAAACAATTCATTCCATAATAATGGAGAGGTGAAGGACCTTGCCACGGGTAGGGTGGCCCATGAAGAGCTCAAATCTGAGGCTGCTCACCAACCAGTTCTCTGGAATGGCCCACGAGAGGATGTTCTCACCACGGTGTGCAAAACCCTTCCGTTCCGCTTCCGCAGGGCAGGATCTCCAGCTGTTCCCAGAGACTCTCAAATGGAGAGGGAAGCGGTGGGCATGCTAATTCACAAGATTTCCCTTAAAGCTCAAAGGAGAAGTGAAGGGCAAAGCCAACCAGTGACTGGCTTCGAGGGACTGTGCCTGCTGAGGGGACCGCAGTGGACCTCAGGTCAGGCGGCCATCAAAGGCTCAAGCCTTCCAAGTTCACTCGGGGGTTCACTCCCCAACCCAAGTGTCTGTCAGGGCCGCTGAGCTTGCCTACCTTCGAGCACCACAAACACTCGGGTTTATCTGCAGGACTAATGCATTCTACCAACGTGATAATCAGCAGGAAGGGAAAAGTCAACCAGAGCTAATTCTTTCCAGAGTGCAACATAATTAATTTAAAATGACTTATTTAATAAAATGGTAATGATGAGGCTAATGTTATCTCCCCAGATGACAAGCCTATTAGTTTTATGCTGCCTGCAGGGTGAAGCAGGAAGTGGGGCAGTAATGCCGAAGTGTGTGACATCTTGAAGTTCTCCTCTCCTTCGCGCAGCTCCTTTGGCCTCTGCCATGTGCTGCAGTTTGATTGGTTTCGGCTTCTTATTAGGATAGAGCAGGTGCAAGAGCCTGGTCCCCTCATGGCCACAGCCCCTTCCCACAATCCTAGGAAAAGACAGTCCCACAGCAGCCAATGGCTTCTTCAGTCCTGTCCGTGATGATGCGCACTTCTTGCTCCAGAAGGAGCTCTGGCTGAGATGGAACTCGGGAGGGAGTATTGCCATGTGTAGAATTAGTTGGCCTCCTCTTTGTGGCAGCTAGCCTAGTTTCATCCACTACCTCTCAGCCCTTGGTGTTGGACACATCACTCGACCAGCTAGTCTGCCTCCTGCCTTGCATGCTGGCCTTGTGGAGCTGTCGGGGTTCTCCATCCTCATTGACTGCAGGAGAGGTTCAAGGCCATGTCAAGGTCCCCTCAGAACAGACTTCCTGCAGCACAGTTTTGCATTTAATCTTGGCGAATGTTCCCATTATTTCTCTTTTCTTATGCTGCTTCTGGATTTAATTAATGCTCGCCTTGTACAAAGCCAATAGAGAACAAATAGATGCCAAGTTGTGGAGGTTCAGTGACACCTGCAAAAGATCTTGTACATGACTTCTTCCTTCTCTCCTTGGTGGGATTCAATGGTCTGATTCCCACTTCAGGTGAGGAGGGCTGCATGGCTTCATGGGGGACTCCCTGGAAGGGCGTTGAGCAAACACTGGAAGTTGGGTCTATAGATGGTCCAGTCACAAGGCCACCTTGCAGTCAGCAAAGGCAGAGCCAAGAAATGAAGAGCAGGGGAGTGGAGGGAGCGTGGATGATAAGGAAGGTCCAGGTGGGTGGTGTGGGGGGAGGGCTTGACTTACAGCCATTCTTGAGCTCAAGATGGACCACTGTGGCAGCTTTTCATATTGCTGTTGCCTCCTGTGGAGTGGGCCCTCATGGACACTCCATGTACAATGGAAGGAAATGATGCCCGATCCTGTCCCACCCCCATGATCCATCCCAGATCAACCCACTGTAATCCATGAGGGTTTCAGAAATAGATACTTACTGAGTATCTAAATAGGCACTAAGCCCAGAGGTGGGGGCCCCAGTGGTATTGGCCAATGAAGGGCTCTCTGGATGGGGCCTGAGGGACCAACTTGATCAAGGTTTAGCAAGTACTCTTCAATTTCACCGCTGTCCAAACACAACGTTGTGACAATATGAATCTCAGAAAAGCACAATAAACCAAAGCCTTCAGTCTTTACAGCACAGGGCAGCAAGGCTGGAGGACTGATCTGTATTTTCACAGAAATTTCTCCCGGTCCCAAGAACTAAAGGAGCATCTGAAAGGATAGGGGGTTCTTTTGGTTTGGGTTTTGGTTTTTCTCAATCTGGACAGAAGTTTAATTTTCTCATACCTGGGAAGCTCATAAAACAGACACATTAGATGTAACAGAAATGAAGAACATTTAGACAAAATTCCAACCAAAGTCAGGATGTGTAGATGTGAACTCAGAGTCAGACAGATGTTGGACTCCGTTTACTAGCCCTGTGACCTTGAATAAGTTATGGGTTGATGTTACCAAGCCTTGGTTTCTTCACCTTTAAAGCATTGGCTCCTGCTTTCCAGGCTCTCTGTGAGAACTGGGTGAGCTAATGGAAGAACTTGTTTCCTTCAGGGATGGGCACAGCACAGACACTCTAAATATGTGTTGATGTCGTGTCCTGCCGACTCAATCCTGACTCACAGCAACCTTACAGAACAGAGTAGAACTGCCCCATAGGGATTACTAGGCTGTGCTCTCATGGGGCCAGACTCCAAGCCTTTATTTGCAAGAAGCTCCGGCCTTTCCGTTGGAGGCCAACCTTACCCAACTTGCCACCAGGGCTGCTTTGACAAATGTCAAATTATTGTGATTAAAAGCCAAAGACTTATATATTAAAAAAAGATATTCAGAAAATTACATTCAGAAAACTTAGAATATTTTTTATTCTTTAAAAACACATTTTTGTTATCTTTTTGACATTGGAAAATACTTAGTCCAGAAAATAGAATATCTTTCTTTGTTATAGTAATATTGGTGACTTCTACTGTCTGCCTTTCACTAATTTCTCATGCACTGATGAATGTTAAGAGATGTTAGATTCCAATGTCTAATAGTTCTATATGTAACATAAATTTAAGCAAATTCTATTATATATTTTTAACTAGTCACTATTAATTGACCAAGAACTCATTTTACATGTAATTCACTAAAACAATATATGCCAACAATTTGGACACTATATATTTTTATATTTTCTGATGCCTCTAATGCTTATGAACTGGACTACTAACTGCAAAGTCAGCAGTTCAAAACCACCAGCAGCTCCGCAGGAGAAAAATGAGGCTTTCTACTCCTGTAAAGAGTTACAGTCTTGGTAACTCACAGAACTGCCCCTGACTTACATGAGTCGCAATAGACTTGATAGCAGCGATTTTGGCTTTTAGTTTGGTAAGACATTTACAAAATACAACTTGTTTGGATGTTCAAGCAGCGGGAGGGCAGCTACTCATTTACCCTTGACCAAGGACGGTCCTCCTATTGGAGAAGGTCGTCCTCTTCAATCGAGCGCGCAGCTTTGGGAGGAACGCACATGGAGTAGTGAGAAAGGAAGGGGACACCCGCCTAGTCAGCCAGATCAGCTGAATCAACCCTGGCGATCAATGGGGTGACAGATGTTGCAGCCAGAAGGCCCTCACATCCATACCAGGAGGGTAGGGGGAAGGTGGAGAGAGGAGAGGGAAACTGAGGAACCGATCGCAATGATAGACACATTACCCACTCCCCACTCCCCCAAGGGCAACAAACAACAGAAACCATGGGGGAAGGGAGACAGCTGTCAAGGGGTCACAAGAGTGGGGGCGGAGAGGGAGGGGACAATACCAAGGGCTCAAGCAGAAAGTGAATGTTTAGAAAATGATGATGGCATCATATGTACAAATGTGCTTGATACAGTTACTGTATGGGCTGCTGTAAGAGTTGTAAGAGCCCCCGTGAAATGATCTTTTCATTACAAATAAATACATAAACTACAACTTGCCTAGGTAATCGAGGCTCACCTCCTGTATGATTTGAATGGGTCAGAGTGTGTCAGGGAGAGCCCTGGACTGGCAGGTCCACTGCCCTCCTCTCAGAGGGAGAAAGATGAGGCTATCTACCCTGGTGGGGGTGGGGTGGGGGGGCCGGGGGAAGGCTCACAGCCTAGGAACGCGGAAAGAGCAGCTCTCCATGGTCCTGTCCGATCCCGATCTTTGGTTTTGGAGTTGCTCCTGGCAGGCTTTGCGCGGGGTAATTTGCACAGAGTTTGGGGGTTCCTGGCGTCAAGGCTCTGCGGGGGTCTTGGATCTGGTTTGGGTGGTGGGAAGGGAAGGGCAGGCACCCCTAAGTCTTCCCGCAGGAGACCTTGCTTTTAGTGACTTTGGGGCAATGGTCATCAGCATGCAAGGCTCACAGATGGACCTTGGGAACGATAGGCTGAGTGAAGTAAGTCCGACTCAAAAGGACACCAGTAGGCAATAGCACGCACCCACAGTGTCTAGAAAAGGCAAGTGGGCAGCGAGTAAAGTTTGCTTGGAGGCTACCAGGAAGGCGTCCTGATGGCCAGAGTGTGTTACTGGTTGAGCTGCTAAGCTCAAGGCCAGTGTTCAAAAGCAGGAGCCGCTCCATGTGAGACAGAGATGACAGACAGGAAATCCAGTGGAGCAGTTGAACTGGGGCCTGTGAGGTTTCTGTGCAATGGTACTGAGTTTGAGCGCCAAGGGCTACCCGCAGGAGGTGGGTGGGAGGAGACCCATTCCCTCGGGGTCACTGAGCTTCTGATAAGGGTAATGGAAAAATTGGAGAGGGATAATAGTGATTGCTGACTGCACAAGTGATGAGTTAAATTGTATGGATCGCAATGTTGCAGTGGAAACGGTTTTATTCTCAATATGTACACAGAGGGTAAGTCACAAAGAATTGATAAAAAGTCAAAAGTCATAGAAACTGTTATTAAATAAACAAAATTGAAATATGCAGCTATTGTTTCTCAACATATCCTCCATTTAGGTCTGTATACTTCTGAATGTATAAGTTCTACCTTTCTAACCCTTCCTTCCCTATTCTGTGCTGCTGATTTACACCAAGTCAAAATATCACAACAAGGGACTCCGGTCATGTTCCACTTCAATGGTTTTTCGGTTTGGGGAATGAAAAGAAATCGGCAGGGGTAAGATGAGGGCTGGAGGGTGGATGGGCAAGGCTTCCCAGTGCAGTTCTCTCAGGACAGCCCGTGCTGCCCCTTAAGAATGAGCAGGGGCATTGTTGTGATGGGAAAAAATTCCCCGACACAACTTTCCTGGGCCTTTTCTTACAAACACAGTTTTCCATTTTCTCAAAACTGCTTTATAATAAACCTCCATCACAGTCCTCTGTCCTTTATGAAAATGTATCAAGAAGACACCTTTGGAATCCCCCCAAGCAGGCGCCAGAAACTTCCGAGCTGATGTCTCGGTGTGGAATTTAATTGACCAAGCGGGTCCTCTCAGCACAGCCCGCTTTTGACTGGACCCTGTTTGGTGTTGTCTTGTTGCGAGGCACCCTCATGAGAGACACAGCAAATGTGTGACTGCGACAACGTGTCTGCTGACACCTCCTGATCACACAGACATGTTGAAGCATGTGTTGTTTATATCAGACCCATGCGTGTATGAACTGAACTCCAGTAGCCATACGTGTTTCCTTGTCCTCCAGTGTTTTTGGGTTGTGGGGTGTGTGTGTGTGTGTGTGTGTGTGTGTGTGTGTGTGTGTGTGTGTTTAGTGCCGGGGCAGTGGTGGAGGAAAGAACTGCAGGTGAGAACACAGGGACTGCCTGGGAACTGGCAGAGCAGAGAGACTTTGAGAGTGGGCGGGAGGCCTAGCTTCTGGCAACCTGATAAGGAGTCAAAGGAGTGAAAATTGAGTTGTCCTGTTAATGTGACTATAACGTAAGCCAGGTGTGGTAAATACTTGGGTAGTACACAGTTTCCTTTATTGTGATTAACTTTGCCAAAATGCCTCAGCTTTGTACTGACCGCAACCTCTAAGAGGGACACATGCATTTGTCCTTTTCCCAGGCTTCAACGTTCCCCCCACGCTTGAAATCTCTAGACTTTAGACTTTGGGGTATTAATGGAGCAGGAGCGAGCTGGGTGGCTTAAAAAAACAGAAATTCAGAGTGTTGGCAGGACCGTGATCCTTCCAAGGTTTCAGGGGACGAGCCTCCCGGGTGGCCTCAGGTAATCCTTGGTTTGTGACATCACTGCTCCAATCTGCAGCTCCGTCCTCACATGACACCCTTCCCTGTGTCTATCTCCCTGTCTCTTCACGACTTCTTATGAGGACACCAGTCAAGTTGAATTAGGCCACCACCCCTCATTTCACTATGACCTCAAGCTAACTAATTACAGTTGCCAGGATGCTATTTCCCAATAAGATCACATTTGGAGATTCCTGTGGGAGAGGTCGGAACCCTGTTGGTGTAGTGGTTACATATTGGTCTGCGATTCCAAAGGTTAACAGCTTGAAACCACCAGCCAGCTCCTCTTGGGAGAAAGATGAGGATTTCTATTCCTGTGGAGTTACAGTCTGGGGAACACAGGGGAGTCTCTACTCTGTCCCATAGGGCTGCTATGAGGTAATGGCAGGAAGTGAGTTAGGCTATCTCATGAGAGATTGACCCAAGATAAAAGCTAATCCTGTAGCTTGTATCCCGACTCATGAACATAACTGCTTCTAATTCTGCCTGATGAAAATCATAGAGGTTAGGATTTATAACACACAGAATAATGACATCAAAGCACAAAATGGAGATTAATTTCTTGATACTGAAAATCTGGACCCAGCCAAGTTGACACAACTCAGTCCATAACACTGAGCAAAAATTGCAAACGTCTTTCCCAGGAAGTTGTATTGTTTCTGATTATAAAAGCAACTTTAATATTACATTAAAATTTGTTTGTCAATGGGGTCAGGTAACAGGCATCATCAGAAGACCCAAAATAAATAATCATATTGTTGAGAATGAGGGACCTTAGAGTTGAGATCCAAACCTAGCTGTAGACAATTGGATATCCTCTTTCAGAAGGGTCACAAGGAAGGGATGAGTCAGCCAAGGCACAGTATAACATCGATGAAACACACAATATCCCCCTGGTTCCTTGAAGCTTCCTCATCCCCAATATCATGAACCCAGCTTTACTTTACAAACCAGCTAGAAAATGTGGTGAAGAGAGCACCCGGGTGATAGTGCCCAGCTATCAAAAGATATAGCATCTGGGGTATTAATGACTTGAAGTCAAACAAGCGGCCATCTAGCAGGGAAGCAAATAAGCCCACATAGAAGAAGCACGCTTGCCTGTGTGATCATGAAGTGTCAATGGGATCAGGCATAAGGTATCAAAAGAACCCAAACAAACAACTCTATTGATGCAAAAGAGGGGTGTTGGAGTGGAGATGTGGAGCCCATCTGTAGATAATTGGATGCCCCCCCCCCACAGAAGTGGTCTAAGGAAGGTATGATTCAGCCAAGGTATAGTATAGCACCGATGAATCACACAGCACTCCTCTAGTTCCTGAATATCTCCTCTCCCCCTCTACTATGACCCAGTTCTATCTTACAAATCTGACTAGACTGGAGAATACACTTTGGGACAGATAAGAGCTCTCAACATGTGGAATTCAGGAAAGATAAATCCCTCAGGTACAGTAATGGGAGTAGTGATATCATGAAGGTAGGGAGATGGTCAGGATATAGCCCCATGCCCTGAAGGAGGCGAATAAGAGAAATGTGGGAGAAGGGAGACAATGGGCAGTGTAAGATACAAAGTAACAATATATAATTGTTCAAGGATACATGCGGGAGGGAGGGTGGGGAAGGAAGGGGGAAAAAAGAGGAGCATATACCAAAGGCTTAAGTAGAAAATGTTTTAGAAATGATGATGGCAACATATGTACAAATGTGCTCAATACAATTGATATATGGATGGTTATAAGAGTTATAAGAGCCTCCAATAAAATGACTTTTTAAAAATTCAAAAGTTTTGTAAAAATTTTAGATAAGCAAAAATGTGAATAAAAATCAGTCATGAAATGCTTTCAACAACTATCTATCCAAGACTATATAGATATGTATTTTATTTCAATGTGCAAAAAAAGGAACCATACTGTTATATTATTTTTTTAATCTTGCCTTTTAAACAATACATCAGCAATACCTGTCTCTTTCACTAGATTCATGAAAAACATACCTTTTCTATGTGTTGTATACTTATTTAATATTCCACAGTGACTCATTTATTTCCAACTCTTTCTAGTCATAATACTATTATGATAAGTAGCTTTGTAGTTAAATATTACCAGATTCAAAATTGGGCTTGGTGTTTGCTCTGCCTTCAACGGCTGTGCGACCATGAGGAACTTATTTATTTTTGGCTTTCTCGCTTTTCAAATGAGAAATGATCATTCTGCTTCCTCCTTAAGGCATGCAGTGTGTCGCCTGCCACCTAATAAGAACCCAATAAATGTTTTTGGTGGTTGTGATTACATCCTTAGGGAAAATCCCTAGAAGTGGAATTGCTTGGCCACAAGACAAAAGGGTTTTAAAGACATCTGATACAAATCACCCCAAGTTTTGAAATATTCGGATCTGTGCGTTAAGGGCGTGGCCTTGACTCCCACAGGCTCTCTGGTGACAAAGGAACATGAGAAAAAGTGATTACCAATCCTACAGCTAAAAGACAATACAAAGCAGCATCCAAAAAGATCTGACAAAACTCTATATTATTACTTTCCATGACTGTTTCGAGGGTTGTTTCCAGAGAGTGGGTGTGCTGTGTATTAAGGGGACATTTGAGGAAAAGTACGATTCAGGTCATTCCAGAAGGCTCCAGCCCTTTCATTTAGCTAACACTCAACTAGGAGAGCAGAGCCGGGCGGCATAGTGGTTACATGTTGGTTGCTGACTATAAGGTCAGTAGTTCGAATCACCAGCCACTCTGGAATGAAGATGGAGCTTCTCGCTTTTGTAAAGAGTGACGGTCTTGGAAACTCACAAGGGGCAGTTCTACCCTGTCCTACAGGGTCCCTAGGGGTAGAATCAACTTGATGGGCAATGAGTTGAGAGTTGACAGAGTACGGGAAGGGGGCAGTGATGCTTCGGAGGCAGAGCTCTTGCCTTTCCCGGCCAATGTTGTTCATCCACAGCCGCCATCCACCTCTCACTGCAGACGTGTATGAGCTGTGATGTGGAACAGGGTTCCGTCAGCATTTACACTGCTATGAACTAGGAAGAAAGGTCTGGCTATTCACGTTGGAAAATCAGCTTATAGAAAGTCTATGAGTCACAATAGTCTGATGGCACCGGCAGTCATGGGGATGGTGCAGACCAGGCGGAGTTTGGGATTAGCGTGAGGTGAGGACCAAGTCAAGTGCAGGTAAAAACAAAATCCGAAGATGAGACCTATCGGGGTTGAGGGAAAGAAAGTTAAAGGAAAGTGGAAGGTATGTGCAAAGTCTTGGAAACTGAAAAAAATCTTAGTGTGCACGAACTGAGAAATTAGCCACATTGCTAGAATGCAGCTGCTAGGGAGTGAAAAGAGTAGAATCCAGAGAAGTGGATCGGAGGCAGGCGGTGGGTTGTGCAGGAGCCAGAGTGAGGAGCTTTGATGGACCCTCCGGGGACCTGTTCTGTAGAGTTGTAATATGGAAATACATCTCTGATAGTCCTCAAAGAGAGAAAGAAGGGGGGTTACCCCCGCCCAGACTCCTCCTTGTTATTTCCTACGTGTACAAGTTTTTCTTTCATGGAGGCAATTCCGCAGCACTTCTGAGCTGTGTAATCTGGGCCCTCAGCAGCAAGTCAAGAAACAGGTTCCCTCACCTTGCAGTGAGGTGTTTGAGTGGAGAAGTGATGGGCACGGGTAGGGCCCTGACCAAGACCAGAGACTCGAAGAATGTCCCAATGTTGATGTCCTAATACAGTGTACAGCTTGCACACAGACTTGCACTCTGCTTTTCTATCCAGGTCGTATATTACCATAAGGGCCTTACATGTTTCTTTTCCAATACAGCATTTCTTTATCTTGAAAAATGTTTAATTGGGATCTTGGTGAATGTTCACAGAACAAATTGGTTTTCCGTGGAACGATCCATCCACATTTTGTGTTGTGACATTGATTGGAGACCTTATGACGTCACAGCACTTGGTCCACCTCTGTCCTGTGTTTATCGTTCTTCTTTCCTGTCACTTCCTGCCTTCTCAGCTGTATCCCTGGGCGAAGGCTGGCCTTTTGATCTTGTAGGGTTGATTGTTCTAAGGAGTTGGTACCTCCATTGTTTATGCATCACTCTATTGGCGTGTTTGACTGAAAGTAGAGCTGTCAGGTGAGTTCAATTCCAGGCATGAAATGTTCCTGGTCTCTCGGGGTTCGAGTAGTCTTCACCAGACCAGTAATCATGGTCCTTCTGAAGTTTTTGTTCCACATTTCCCTCCTCCCTCTATTCCATAATCCTCTATTGTGATCCCGTCCCGAGCAGTCATCAGTAGTCACTGAGAACCATCTAGCTCTGGTCTCGGCATCAGGGAGGCTGAGGTTCACACGATCCATTAGTTGTTTGGACTAATTGTTTCCATGCATTTTTCTCTTGGGGAGAAACCAACAGTGGACTCTGGATGGAGAAAGATTGTTAGTGATACCTTAGATGGGTACCCACAAGCTTGTAAGACTCCAGTTACCTAGAAGTAGAATGTAGAACATTATCTTTGTGGATTTTGTTACGCCACTTGACCTGGATTTCCCGCCCAATTATGGTTCTAAATCTCCAGACCTAGCAACTCATTTCTTTAAGGTGTTTGGTTGTGTCTAAGAAGCTTGCATCACTTTGCTTCCAGTTTGCGCTATCATCTACATGACTATAATTTACAGCACATAGAAATACATATGTAGAAGTAGTCTGCCAAAGTCTGTCGCTGGCTGTGAATATAATCCCTCGTTGGTACTCATACTTATTTATGTTGCCCCTCTGCCTATGTAGTCCTTTGTAGACCACTGTTTATTATTACAGACAATTTGGGGTTGTGTATATAATGGTATTTACACTTGTTACTATATAGGCCCGCCATTAAAAGTTTTCCAACGTTTATTTATATTTCTTAAAACTTTTTATTGTGCTTTCAGTGAAATTTAAAGAGGAGGTTGGCTTTCTGTTCAACAATCCAAACACATTTCTGACATTGGTTACATTTCCCACGATGTAACAGCGCTCTTTCCACTACCTACCCATCCCTTCCTGCTTTTTGAGCTTTATCCCTGGGGAAAAGTTCCTCTGGATCTTAGATGGTTAATTGTTAAGTTTCCATGTGTTTGACTCCTTTCATCTTCTGATTTCTGATCTGATTTCTAATTTTATAGTATTGTGATCTGAACAATGCTTTGCATTATTAAAATATTTCAAAATGCGTGGAGGCTTGCTCTGTTGAGTAACATATGACCTATTCTGCAGAATGCTCCAGGTGGACTGGAGAAGGCTGTGGGTGGAGCTTTAGGAAGTGTGTCTATGAGGTCAAGATGGTGGATTGTGTTGCTGACCTTTTAGGTCTTCGCTAAAGTTTTTCTAGTTGTTCTGGTCTTCACTGAACGTGGTATTTTAAAGTCTTCTATCTTTATGGAGTTGTCGGTTTCTAATTCCATTTATGTTAATGTTTTCCTTAGTATTTTACCGCTCTTTCATTGGGTACGTAGATATTTACCATGGTTATACCCACTCGCTGGATAGACCTGTTAATCATTATATATTGCTCTCCCTATCACATTAGCTATTTTTATCCTTGAAGTATATTTTATCAGAAACTAATATGCTCCTTCTGGTTGTCATTATGTTTTTAATGGTCAGATAATTGAAAATACTTTGCTAAAATGATTTTACTTTATTTTATTTTTTAATCATTTTATTGGGTGCTTTTACAATGCTGCTCGCAATCCATCCATCCATCCATGTGTCCAGCACATTTGTTGCCATGGTTGCCATGATCTTGATATGCATATTTCCATTCTATAATTTTAAATTTATTTTCACTTCTAATATGAGTCTCTAGCAGGCAGCATATTGATAGATCTTTTCTTATTATCTATTCTATACCTAATTTTATCTTGACTGGTGCCCTTACTTTGGCTACATTCAGGGTAATCGATGGTAGGTATGGATTTATTGTTGTCGTTTCTTTGTGATGTTGATGATTTCTTTTTTCCATATACTTTTCTGTACTGAGTTCATTTTGTTATCAGATTTTCTTTTCATCTTCCTTGTTATTGATTTTGTGTTTATTAAGTTTTTATGATGTTTTTCTTTCTTCTTTTGGTTAGAGGGTGTATTACTTTAATTGTGGTTACTATGTAATTTATTTTTGTATTTCTGAGTTTAAACCTGTCTGTTCTCTCTTGTTATCATTCTGACTTCTTTGCCATGGGGAGTTCTGCATGTATGCCACTTCCCCTGCATTTTGCTTTGCAGTTGTCATTTACAGATTGATGTCTCTGGTTCCCTGTTTTCGGTTTTGTAAGCTTATTTTCAAGGCCATGGTAGGACAATCATGATGTGTTGAACTGCTAACCACAAGCTTGGCAGTTTGATCCCATCAGCTCTTCCCCAGGACAGAGACAATGTTGTCTGCTTCCGTGAAGAGTTTATGGTCTCAGAAATCCTAGGAAGTAGTTCTAACCTGTTTACAGGGTTTCTATGAGTCAGTTGTGACTCAGTGGCAACGGGGAAGTCTTTAAATTGTTGAGAATGGTTTTTCTGGGTTAATTTTCAGGTGATATTGTCGTGTCCCCCCAAAAAAACACATTTTACTTGGAGCTAATATAGATATCATATTGTTCAATCATATCAATAGTATTGTTCAATTACTACTACAATTGGTTTCCAAACATTCTCTTCCTTCTTGAACTCCTTGACATCAGCTCCCCTTTACCCCCTCCCCCCCATGCCCTAGAAGCCCTTATTCTACTTGCTGCCTCTATATGTTCATCCATCCTGGGGTTCATACACTGAGAAACAGAAAAACATAGAACCAAAATTCAAGAGGGCTACCCCCAGTGATGAAATACATCTGAGACACTCTCAATATGAAGACAAATAAAAATAACTCACAGAAAAATGTTGAAAACCAGAGCAGGTCCAAGGTACAACAGAGGGGGTATCAATTGACACGGTTTTAACTGTTCAAGTCAGGTTTATAATTTTGATCTCCTATAGTCATCTCTCAAATGCAAATGTAACCAGTTTCTTCCCATCCCTCTGTTAGGAGAGAGGGAAATCACTGGAAGCTTATTTCCTATATATATCCCACAAATGTGTCTTGGGTTCCCTCTCTCATCCACAGCCTTCTGCAAACCAGAACCTCACAATTGGAGCTCTGATACTATTCCCTCATTCAGCTTCATATTATATGATTTACAATCCTTCCATTACTGACATTGGTATACTTTTTCCATGTGGACTTAGTTGACATCTCACTTAGATTGCCGCTTGTTTGAAAACAAGTCTTTAAGATCCCTAGACACTGTTTTATCTGATAGTTGGGCACCATCTAATTTCTTCACCATACTTTGCTATAGCACCCATCTTTTCTGTGTTCCCTTGCTGAGAGTGAGTATTGAGCAGGGTCATGGTGTAAGAACTAATTGTTCTTAAGTTGGAGCTAAGATTTCTTGGAACCCCAAACCCATTCCTGGGTCTTTGTTATTTTATCTACCTTTGGCTTCCTTTAGAGACTTACTCATCAATTTATGGTAGACAGTCTTATCAATTATCTCCCTGGGGCATAAAGACCTTCTGTTAATAAAGTTTTTTTTATGTTAGAGGTTAAGTTTTTTTCATCATTATATTAGGGGCTCAAACAACTCTTATCACAATCTATACGTACATCAATTGTGTAAAGCACATCTGTACACCCATTGCCCTCATCATTCTCAAAATATTTGCTCTCCACTTAAGCCCTTGGTATCAGCTCCTTATTTTTTTCTAACTCCTTCCCCATTCTCCCCTCTCTTATGAACCCTTGATAATTTATAAATTATTATTTTGTCATATCTTACACTGTCCGATGTCTCCCTTCACCCACTTTTCTGTTATCCATCCCCCAGGGAGGAGGTCACATGTAGATCCTTTTAACTGGTTCCCCCTTCCCACCCCATCCTACCTCCACCCTCCCAGTTTCACCACTCTCACCACTGGTCCTGAAGGGATCATCCATCCTGGATTCCCTGTGCTTCCAGTTCCTATCTGTGTCAGTGTACATCCTCTGGTCTAGCCAGACTTGCAAGGTAGAATTGGGATCATGATAGTGGATGGGAAGGAAGCATTTAGGAACTAGAGAAAAGTTGTATGTTTCATTGTTGCTACACTGCACCCTGACTGGCTTGTCTCTTCCCTGCAGCCCTTCTGAAAGGGATGTCCAGTTGCCTACAGATGGGTTTTGGGTCCCCACTCCATACTCCCCCTCATTCACAATGATATGATTTTTTGTTCTTTGATTTCTGATACCTCATCCCTCAGACAGCTTTTGATCACACAGGCTGGTGTGCTTCTTCCATGTGGGCTTTGTTGCTTCTGAGCTAGATGGCCAGTAGTTTACCTTCAAGCTTTTAAGACCCCAGATGCTATATCTTTTGCTAGCCGGGCACCATCAGCTTTTTTCATCACATTTGCTTATGCACCCATTTGTCTTCAGTGATCGTATTGGGGAGGTGAGCACACAATGATATGAGTTTTGTTCTTTTATGCCTGATAACTGATCCTTTCAGCACCTCATAATCACACAGGCTGGTGTGCTGCATCCATGTGGGCTTTGTTGTTTCTCAGATGGCTGCTTGTTTACCGCTAATATTGTTATTGATTCCCCTTTGGTATGAATTTTTTAAAGCACTGTTGAGAGAAGGATATTGGACCAATGTAGGCTAACTTAATATTGCAATATCTGAATTATTCACTTGTACAGAATAAATCCTTTTGCGGCTGGACGGGATTTACTCAAACAATGCAAGTTGGTTGTCAGGGAAATTTTACAATAATATTCACTGAGAATGTCAGTCACAGGTTTTCTGGAATAATATATCTCTTAATACAGAATAGAGGGCATTGATGTGGTAAGTCAACATTTGTCCATCTACCGGGAGTTCAATAATCTTGGTATAGCTGTCTTCTGCTTCTTCAAATACTATGAATTTTCAGTCTTAAGTCCTCAGGTTACAAGTGTATTTGGGGTAAAATCCAGTTCATCTACTGGAGTTTCTACATCGGATCTTTCTGGTGTAGCCTTTGGAGTGTGTTGTGTACCTCAATATCCAGGATTCATGCCCCATTGCTCTATGCCACTCTCATGTGTCTTCAGGTTGTCATCAGAATCTGACATTGTTGGTTCTCTGTCCTTTTTATATGATTCCTTTTTATAATTCTTGCGATGTTGATCTAGTTTTAATAAACTCCCTTATTTCCTACATACCTGGAAATAAACCAACTTCATCATTGTATTTTAGGGACAATTTTGCTAAATAGTTAAGTTTTAGTTGACAATTTCTTTCTTTGGGAATTTTATATGTCACCCTGTGTTGGTCTGGGTTGACTAGGGGAACAAATCCATAGACACCCATCTTTGTATAAGAAAGAGAATTATATACAAAAGTAATTGAACATTGAGAAAACACCCCAGCCCAGTCCAGATCAAGTCCATAAGTCCGATGTTAGCCCATATGTCTGATACCAATCTATAAATTCCTTTTCAGGCTCACAGAACTCATGCAATGATGCCAAATGCAGAGAGATCACAGGCCAGTGGTGGAAAGTCTTGTGGATCCAGTGGTGGTGGAAGCATCCCAGCACTGGCATGGGTTGCCACATGGCTCCTTCAGCTCCAGGGCTCTGGCTCCATCAGCACAGTTACATATGTCTTGTCAGTAGAGAGTCTCTCAGGAGTGAGTGAGTGTTCATCTTTCAGTGAGCTATTTATCCCCTTAGTGCCTCCAAAGAAGGTCATCAAGTTGCAACCCGATTGACAGGCTAAACTCCACCCCTTCACTCTGAAGTCTCAAATTGACCACAGATTATGTAACTACTACAATCCTGTTCAAAAGGAGGAAAATTAAAATTGAATTTCAAATTCTCATGGACTCTAAATTTCCTGGAGTCCTGAAGGTTGAATAAACGCCTGAAATTGTTGCCATCAGATAATGTTCAAACCAATCGGAAATATTCCCTAAAGTGTTTTTAACACCGAATAATAAGCTAGCGTAACCATTAATACAATCTTACTCCCATTGTGTAGTAGCAGCCCCTTGATGGGCAGGATCAATCACCCTAGTCAATACCGTAACACTCGTGTTTGCCTGTTGATTCGTAGGCCTGAGAAACCCAAGGCAGTTTGGACTTCCTGTTCACTGTCCTTCCAATTTTGTCTCCAGGTGAAAGCTGAACCTTTGCTATGCTATAACCCTTCCAGGAACTAGTGAGCACCTAGTGGCAGGGAAATACCTTTAATATTGGAAGGGGCAGTAATTTTCCCTTTCTTGAATCGATACAAACTCTGGATGCGAGGTTGCATTCTCTGCCCACACCAACCATGCTGCCAGCACCATTTGAAGCCGTTGAATATGCCTTATCCGTTGGCATCATATCCTATTTCACATACTTTCATGGCAAGTCAACATATTTTTACAGCAAAAGAGGTATGACAATAGACCCTTGGCTATCTGACACGATGCATTATTATATGCTTCATCACTAAATCCAGCTGGCCTGAAACAATGAATGGCACGCTGTCACATTGCAAGCCTAGGCTGGCCAACACATTGTTGGGTTGCTGTGTTCTAGAAAAGAGATATAGCTTGAGCCAATAATTGGTATATAATATCAGCTTCCTTATAGCTATATGATACAAGAAACAAGAGTTAGAAGTAGAAATGGTCCTTTCACTCTCACACACAATGAGCATGCATTCTTCACAATTAAAGATGTTAGTGCACAAGGGTGAGACATTTTCATTGAAGGACATAGTAAAGATTCTACTGAACACAGTCGCAACTACTACCTGGCAACTTTGAGCACCTTGTTGATATGGACCAAGAGTTTCTATATTAACAAGGGGCAATGATACCGCTTACCATGAAAAGACCACATAGTGGCAGGAAGCCCTCTGGTATAACTCTTAATATTCTCTGCCTTATAAGCTGGAACTCTTGGCAAGCCCTATATCAGAGACTACTAACGGTTCAGAATCTTTGGAAATAAAGATCTGAGTTACCCCACCATATAAAGAACCCAGACTAGCTAACTAGAAGAAGAATACATAAATAGTGGATGAAGATGAACGTCATACATATCAAGCACAGCCTTTGGTAGGTGAGGTAGTTTATTGTGCCAACCTGGCAGATAAACACATGTGGGGTTAATTGAAGGGCGAAGGGATAAATGGCTTGCTGAGCCTCGCCTTTCTAGTTCTAGGGTCTCTTGCTTTGTGATGGCTGGACAGGGTGCAGCTGCCTTAGCCAATTCCCTGCTTCAGCTGGCAAGGCTCACTTCCTGCAAGAAATCCCTGAGGAGAAGCCACATGGACCTACCCCGATGGAGCCCTAGGTGCTGGAGCAGCCGTGTGGAGAACCTTGCCAGCGCTGAGATGCTTACACATTCACTGATTCAGCTTTCCTCCTGCAGTCGGTGTCATTGCGTGTCCTTTGTGATCTGGAGGAGGACTTTGTGGATTGGTGTTGGACATATGGGTTAATGTTGGACTTGTGGGCTTGGGCAGCACTGGGTTGGGATGTTTTTTTGACGTGCACTTAACCTTTATATAAAACTCTCTCTTATACATGAGTTTCAGTGGATTTGTTTCTCTAAAGCACCCAGACTAGCACAGTACGTATCATAGTGGATTACACATTGAACTGTTAACCACAAGGTCAGCAATTCAAAACCACCAGTGATTCCACAGGAGAAAAACGAGACTCTCTGCTATAGGAAGAGTTACAGCCAGAATTCCCAGAGGAGAGAGTTCTACTCTACTCTACAGGGTAGTAGGAGTCAGAATTGACTTAATTTGTTTGTTTGGCCTTAGGAGTAGCTATTGTAGTCTTGTCACTATTCTAGAAAATAATGAATGACTGCGACCTTGAATGGAACTCTGTAATGGATTAGACTTGTACCTCCCTTGTCAACAAAGAACATTATGTTCAATCCATGAGGAAAAATAGAGGACCTACTCGGATAAGATGATGTCCTAGTGACTCGCTCCACAATAGAGACCTGAAACCGCAAGGGAAACATATACAGGTGATAATCCTGAAACTCTGAGCATCAAATGAGAGGATACATCTTTGGACTCGACACTGATGGGAAAGGGAAACAGGAAAGGCAGTGAGGGAGAAGAGAGACCGAGCAGGGCCTGCCTCTGCACTGGGCCATGTTGAGAGACAGAGAGTCACACACACGGATAAGGAGAAGCCAGCCTCACAGAGTCCCCGCTGTGTGCACAGAGACAGCGTGTGAACAGGTTCTGAGTGAAGCAAGGTGAGAGAATGTGAGCTGGACCTGGGAAAGCAGATGAGAAGGAAGCTGCCCGAGTGGACGCAGAGTGAGGAGGGTGCAGTCACGAGGAGGAGACACTCACCGCCAGAGAGCTCTAGATATTTCCTTTAGCAGTGCTCAAGGAATATATATATTCCCCCCAAGAACAGGTAATATATATTCCCCCCAAACCCTAATAGAATTAGTGAAACACAGGCAATACCCTAAATAATTCAATAAAATAAGAGTTAAATGACAAACTAGAAAACTTGAAACCAAACAAAGACAGTATGAGAAACCCATATTAACACTAAAATGTCAGAGATATGCAACACATAAGAAGGAAAAGGAAGTAGGGTTAAATCACTTGAAGAATGGATTGGTGGAGTAGAAGACATACTTTGACACTAATGTGTATGAGGAAAATTCAAGGGAACAAAATGAACAAAGCTTAATAATTATATAGGACAGTGTGAAGAGGAACAATTTAACAATTTACGTGTGACCGGAATTCTAGAAGAGTACAGGATACAGAGACAGGGAGTGAGTAAGAAAGAATTGTCAGATTTGCTAGCAGGAAATTTCCCTAATATCATAAAAAACAAAAAGGTATTCACCGAAGAAGCTCAACAATCACAATATTAGATAGACCCTAAAGAGAAGTCACCAAGACACATCATAACCAAACTTTCTAACATCAGAGAGAGAGAATGAATCTTGAAAGTAAATCAGGGGAGATGAATGTTGCTTACAAATGGCAACCAATAGGACTAAGTTCTGATTTCTCAGCAGAAAACATTGCAGGGAAGAAAGCCAAGGGGTGTGTGATAGTTACATAACCTGGGGTCCATTTGCGGATTCAGAGTCAAGGGGTGGAGTCTAGCCTGTCAATCAGGTAGTAGCTTGATGACCTCAGGCGGGACACATGCTCACTCCCTAGGAGACATTGCAAGACACATGGAGACAGGCTGATGGCAGCCATAGCCTCGCAGCTGGGGAAGCTGCGTGGAGACCCCTGCCAGCACTGAGATGCTTACATCTCAGGTATAGTACATACCAGAACTGGATAGTTGGATCAGATCGCCATTGTATTTTGAGTTTTCTATAGAACTACCATTGTGAAACCACAGCAGTCATGCCATTTTTTACTCCCACCAGCAGCAGATAGGGATTCTAACCTTCCCATACTTTAGCCAATATTTGTTCTCGTTTTCCCCCCATCTTCTCCATCCTTTCATACAGTTTCCAATGACTGATTTTGTGCACAGGACTCTAGATCACCAGACCTTATTTCCACAGCATCTTTCAGTGGACTTGCCGAACCAACTTCTACTTGACACAGCGGCATAGCCGCCTTGTTATGTAATAATTTTTACACAGCAATATTCTCTTTCTGTGTTTTCCATTTCTAAATTTATTTTCTATCAACGATTGAAAGGAATGTGGGTGTTTGGGTGGTGGGTGGGTGGGTGGGTGTAGCAGATTCTAGAAGGTCCCCAGTGAGAAGAGCATCAGTAAGCACAGATCAGATTGCAGGCTTAATAGTAATGCTTTCTTATCTCACATTTTCCCAAGAATTAAAAATAGTTATTAGCAGAATAAATGTCACCATAAGTTTCCCACAGCAAAACGGAACCAGCTTCTGTTGGGTCAACTCTAACTAACTCATGGTGACCCACTCTGGGTCAGAAGAGAATTGTATCTCATTGGCTTTCCAGTGCCTGATTTTTCGGAAGTAGAATGTTAGACTTTTCTTCCAAGGAATCTCTGGATGGATTAGAACCTCTAACCTTTTGGTTAGCGGTCAAGGGCTTTGTTGTTTTTGTCACTTAGGAACTCCTATCCCACATCAGGGTTGTCTTGATATTTTGAGTTGATTTTGCTGTTAGTGATTTCTTAGAGTGTATAGACCATGTCCTGGTGTCTGTCTGGCAGTGACAGGAAAATGAAGACAGGAGACAGGGTCTCTGACATTTAATTCTCAGTGTCCTATAGTAGCCTCACCTCCAGAGACTTATCTCCTGGCTTTGAAAAAAAAAAGTGTGTGCATCAGAGATTTGTGTGTCTCTGCCGCTGGCAATATTTTTTTTTTGCCATTTTATGTATATGACAACCACTTATATAAAGAGTTATTTATGTGGCACTTTGCAAAGTGCTTTAAAACTACAATTACTATTCAGTTATTCCTTACAACTCCCCTGTGAGGAAGATCATGTCTCCACGTCAAGCTTTCCAGGTTACAGAAGCATGCTGCTCCTTGCTCAGGTCCCCCCAGAAATCAGGAGCAGGAATGCTGGCTGCCACCCCAGGGCTGCCCAGAGGCTCTGAATATCTCTATCTGTGCTGGAAGTCTCCTCTGCAGGAGACATTTCCAATTCAAATAAGAAAGTCACAGGGAGCAAGAGTTGCAGGAAGGTGGATTCCCAGGTCCTCATCTCTTGTGTCTGGACCTAGGACTTGGTGGACAGAGGAGGTAAGCCCTGCTGTTGTGCTTAGAAGCCATTGAGTCAGTTCCGACCCATAGCGGCCCTAAGCACAACAGAACAAAACCCTGGCTGGTCCTGCTCCAGCCTCACAATGAGCCCATTGTTGCAGCCTGTGCCTGTGTCGGTCCACCTCCTTGAGGTCCCTTATCTTTTTTGCTGACCTTCACACTCTCTGAGAAGATGGTTTGCTTCCATTCACTAGAATTTCAGGAGCTGACCATGTTTCGATGCTCCGCATGGGGTTTACAGCAGCTCTTCCCTCCAAAGTGGGGACTCTGAGTCCTTCTGTTCTTCGTCTAAAAGTCCCCTGAATCCTGTTCCCGCTAGGTAATTGTGTCAGTCTGGGTAGACTAGAGAAACAAACTCATAGACATGCATATATGTATAAGAAAGAGCTTTATAATCAGTTCCCACTCACCCTCCACTCTCCCAGCATCGTCCCTCACACCCTTGGTCCTGAAGGTATCATCCACCCTGGATTCCCTGTACCTCCAACCCTCATATGCACCAGTGTACAGCCTCTGTCCTATCCAGCCCTGCAAGGTAGAATTCGGATCATGGTAGTTGGGGGGAGGAAGCATCCAGGATCTGGGGGAAAGCTGTGTTCTTCATCGATACTACCTCACACCCTAATTAACCCATCTCCTCTCCTAAACCCCTCTATGAGGGGATCTCCATTGGTCGACACTTGGGCCTTGGGTCTCTACTCTGCACTTCCCCCTTCATTTAATATGATATATATACATATATACACATACATATATACATATACACATATATACACATACATACACACACTTATATCTTTTTTTTTTGCATGATGCCTTATACCTGGTCCCTTGGGCACCTCGTGATCGCACTGGCCGGTGTGCTTCTTCCATGTGGGCTTATTTGCTTCTGAGCTAGATGGCCGCTTGTTCACCTTCAAGCCTTTAAGACCCCAGACACTATCTCTTTTAATAGCCGGGCACCATCAGCTTTCTTCACCACATTTGCTTATGCACCCACTTGTCTTCAGCGATCCTATCATGGAGGTGTGCAGTCAATGATATGATTTTTTGTTCTTTGATGCCTGGTAACTGATCCCTTTGGGACCACTCGATCACACAGGCTGGTGTGTTCTTCCATGTGGACTTTGTTGCTTCTGAGCTAGATGGCCGCTTGTTTATCTTCAAGCCTTTAAGACCCCAGTCACTATCTCTTTTGATAGCCGGGCACCATCAGCTTTCTTCACCACATTTACTTGTTCACCCACTTTGGCTCCAGCCGTTGTGTCGGGAGAGTGAGCATCATGGAGTTCCAATTTAATAAAAGAAGGTATTCATGCATTGAGGGAGTGTTTGAGTAGAGGCCCAAGGTCCTTCCGCCACCTTAATACTTGACCTATAAATATAGACACATAGATCTATTTCTCCATCCTCCTATATATATTTGCATGTACATGTCTTTGTCTAGACCTCCATGAATGCCCTTTGACTCCTAGCTCTTTCCTCCATCTCCCTTGACTTTCCTCCTGCCCTACTACCATGCTTCATCGCCACCTGGGCTAGAGTATACCTCTTCTCTAAGCAACCTTACCCTTGATCATTTCCCACCAGGCCTGCCACTCCCACTTCTCTACCATTTGGGGTCCCATGTTTTTCCCTTGTCCCTGGGTTTGTTAACACCACTTCCTTACCCCCCCTACCCCCCCACCCCAAGTCCCCCCAGAACTGTCGGTCCCGTTGTTTTTCCTCCAGATAGTTCATCCAGCCTGTCCTATTCAGACAGACCTGTGGAGTCACTAACATGCACGAAAACTAGACAGAGGAAAACAAAGCAACAGTGTACAACCAGACAACAAAACAACAACCACATGTGACCTCTTCCCTGGGAGAGGGACAGCAGAGAAGGGGGGAAGGGAGACTCCGGATAGGGCAAGATATGACAAAATAACGATGTATAAATTACCAAGGGCATATGAGGGAGGGGGGAATGGGGAGGGAGGGGGAAAAAAAAAGAGGACCTGATGCAAGGGGCTTAAGTGGAGAGCAAATGCCTTGAGAATGATTGGGGCAGGGAATGTATGGATGTGCTTTATACAATTGATGTATGTATATGTATGGATTGTGGTAAGAGTTGTATGAGTCCCTAATAAAATGTAAAAGAAGAAAAAAAAGAGTTGTATTAGTCCCTAATAAAATGTAAAAAAAGAAAAGAGGAGAAAAAATGATTAGGGCAAAGACTGTACAGATGTGCTTTATACAATTGATGTATGTATATGTATGAACTGTAATAAGAGTTGTATGAGCCCCTAATAAATAGTTAAAAAAAAAAAAAAGAAAGAGCTTTATATACAAGAGCAGTTGAATATTGCAAAAACATCCCAGCCCAGTCCTGTTCAAGTCCATAAGTCCGATATTGGTTCATATGTCTGATACCAGTCTATAAAGTCCTCTTCAGACTCACAAACACATGAAATGATGCTGAATGCAGGAAGATCACAGGTCAGTGGGGGGAAGGTCTTGTGGATCCAGTTGCAGTGTGAGTATCTCAGCGCCGGCAGGGGTCTCCACGTGGTTCCTCTGGCTCCATCAGCCTCTCTCCATGTGTCTTCTCAACAGGAATGTCTTGCAGGGAGTGAGCTGATGTCTCACCTCAAGCAAGCTATTTATCTCCTTAGTGCCTCCAAATGAGGTCATCAAGCTGCCACCCGATTGACAAGCTAAACTCCACTCCTTCACTCTTCATCCTCTCACATTGACAACAGATCATGTAACTACCACAGTAGTCCTGCTGGCATTTGAAGTTCCAACGACAGCTTCCATCATCACAGAGATGCACAAGCCACCAGAGTACCTGTGGGTTCTGTCCTCATGTGCATAGTCATTGATCATGCAGACATTAGGGGCACCTGGGTGGGTCCTGTCCAGGCACTGACAGGTGGTTGAGTGAGTACAGCAGCCCCCAGGAGAGGAGGTCAGGGTGGGTGGCTTGGAAAGAGGAGGCAGCAGCAACAATGCCAATGTCACGGCAGCTGCCACCATCTTCCCAGAGGCTCCGTGGCCTGACCTCTGTTATAGGTTGAAACATGGCCCTCAAACTGCTGCACTCAAGTCCCAACTCTGACACCTGTCAGATGGCCACGTGTACAGATCGAGGTTTTTCTGTGAGAGAGGTCAGACCACAGGAGGACAGGATGGCTGGTAGCTGAAAGAGACAGAATCCTAGAGTTCAGCCAGGAGTTATCCTGAGCCGAGTGCCCTGGCCTCCAGAGCTCGGAGACCCTTTCAGGTCTTTGAAGCCCTACCCCTTGTGGTACGTTCGTGGTGGCAGCACCAGGGGATGAAGACAGCCTTCCTGTGTGGGCACTCGAAGGCAAGTAGAGTGGGTGGGGGCCAGGCCCCCACTGTATTTCTTCCAACCATGATCCACACATGACTGACACCACCTCTAGGTCAGGAGGGGAGCCCACGGTGTGGATCCACTGCCTGACTTGTCCCCCGGAGCTGGCAGGCCCAGAGCTGTGTTCAGGAGAGAAGAGCGTGCGTATTGTTGCCTCCAGGAGCCTCAGGGGGAGGGACAGCAGGGCTCCCAAGCGTCTGCAGGCCATCACAGCAACCTCCCAGCTTGCAAAGGCATACTTCCCACCCCCTAAACACCCCCCCCACATCCCGAACACATACACACCCCACACCCATACCCCCGCCACCCCCCCACACACACACACACCGCAAACGCTGCCTCACTGGAGCCTCCCAGCAGCCTCTGCTGCCGTTACTGACTCCATTTCCCAGATGAAAAAACCAGTATCCAAATGGTTATGTGTCTTGTCCAAGATTATATAGCTAATTAGGAGTGGAAATGGGCTCATTAGCCTCTCCAATGAGCCCTACATACCTGTAGTTTCTCTCCGAGGCCTGTCTTCCTTTGGGTGTAAGCTGAATCTTGGATTCACTCTTAGCCCAAATGGCGGGTTGTGGTCTGCCAGGTGGAATCTGTCACTCTCTGCAGAACGACCTGTGGCGAAGGTCACTTCGGATCTTCTTTGGGCGTGCTCCTTGGTGGCATCTCTGGATTTTCTCTGGCTTTCTGGAAGAAGCTGAGTGTCCATCAAGGGAGTGCTGGGAAGAAGCCACGGGGAGCAATGAGATTCTGTTGATGCGGGCAGGACATTGAGCAGCTCTCATCTTCTGGTGGGGCATCTGGAGGAACAAGAGAACATCCCACCCACAGGTCCCCGTGGGAGTTGGACCCTCCAACAAACAGACACAGCTCACCTCGGAACCTAAACAGGTTCTCTTCTCTGGAAAGCTTTCATCTCTTCTCAAGAGTTCCTGGTGGGAAGCAACAATGAGAACTCAAGAGGGTTCTCGCTGGATTTCTTCAGAAAGGGAAGAAGGCTGCCTACTTCTGCATCTGAAGGCAGGCCCCATCGAGATCGCTGCGGGGACAAGTTGGACCCCATTTGTAGCTTTGCCCTACAGGGCTCTCCAGGCTTCAGGGTCAACATCAGCACTGCCTGGGCATGTCTCACGCATGGTCCTGAAGAACAAGCCACTGACAAAACCTACAAAGGGCCTTAGGCCTGCCTCGCATTAGCTACTTCCTGAATAGGAGGTGCCTGGTACTTGTGAGGGATTCTATGTCAAAGTTAGAATACTTTTGTGGTAGTCACTTAATCTGGTGTCAATTTAAGGATTAAGAGTAGGGGTGGAGTCAAGGCTGTCGATCTGGAGATAGCCAATGAGACTTCTGTGTGGGCATGACCTTCTCCTGAGAATTTTGGTACTTCCTTTCGGGGGCAGGAGACACTGTCTCTCTTGGTTCATTCCCTTGGAGACGCTCTACTGACAAGGCTGACTTCCTGCGAGGCATCCCTGAGGAGATGCCACAAGGACTTACCCTGATTCAGCCCTGGGAACTGGAATGGCCACGTGGAGACCCCTGCCAGTGCTGAGATGCTTCTACCACCAAAGACTTCCTACCCACTGGCCTGTGATCTTCTACATTCAGCATCATTGTATGTGTTTCGTGAGTCTGACGAGGACTTTATCGATTGCTGTCAGACATATGGGCTAATATCGGACTTATGACCTTGGACTGGACTGGGCTGGGATGTTTTCTCAATGTTCAATTGCTCTTGTATATAAACCTCTTTCTTATACACATATGTGTGTCTATGGATTTCTCTAGTCTACCCAGACGAATACAACTTTCCTTTAGGAACAGGTTGAGTTGTGTGAGCTCTGGCCATAGCTGGTTCTGGAACATTTTATTGCTTAGCTTGCTTTTGTTGAGCACCTACTATGTTCAGAGTATTGGGATATGGCTTTAGAGAAAGTAAAGTCTTAGTGCATGTGGCAGTTATATAATCTCCTCTCAACTTGAGCGAAGGGGTGGTCTAGCCTGTCAATCAGTTCACAGTCTGATTGATGCTTCCTTGTAGGCATGGCGTTCTCATGAGAATTCTGGGAACTCCTGTCTTCCTCCCTGGAGGTGGGACACTCTGGTTGACATTTTCCTGTTGTCAAGCCACATGGAGCCGTGCTGATGGCAGCCAGAGACCTGGAGCTGGAGGAGCCACATGGAGACCCACACCAGGGCTGAGGTGCTTCCACCACCACTGGATCCTTCTTGCATTCAGCATCATTGCATGTGCTGCATGAGTCTAAAGAGGAATTTATGGACTAGTATCAGACATATGGGCTAATATCAGATCTATGGACTTGATCTGGATCGGCTGGGATGTTTTCTTAATATACAATTGCTCTTTGATATAAAGCTCTCTCTTATACACATATAAGTGTCTCTGGATTTGATTCTCTAGTCACCCTGGATTAATATAGCATACTAAGCCAAACGTTGAAGGTACAAGTCCACCCAGAGGTGCCTCAGAAGGCCTGGTGATTTACTCCTAGAAAAAAAAATCGGCCACTGGAAACCTTTGGAGTACAGTTCTATGTGTGGCAGGTATTCTTGGTTGCTGAACCAACAGCCTTTCCCAACTTCCTTCTTCCTTTCTAGTGGAGATGCCACACAAGACAGAGGCTTCAGATTCCATCTACTCGCCTTTTCTGGCCTCCTTGAAGCAGGGAGTGCACTGAGACCCAGTCTTGAGGAAGGACCTAGCAAGGAAGTCTACAAGGGGATTTTTGGGAGGATTTTCTTTCTGTTACAAAGAGGAAACAAGGGGGGAGAGGCTGTGCCTGCTTCCTGCTGATGGGATTGCATGAGGCTGACGGATGCACTGCTGTCTTGGGGACCGGACAGATACACATACCGAGAGAGGCATAGTGACATGGTGGAAGGCAATGACATCATTGCCCCACTGAATCAATCAGGCTTAGAGCGTCCTGTCTCTGGGCTTCTTGATGTGTGAGATAATACATGTCAATAACTTAAACAACGCATTTGTTAAAGTTGTTTCAATTGGAATACTCTGGTGAATGCTGCCAACAGCATTTTGATGAAACGCACAGAAAACCGACTCCTCTCCTATAAAGGGATGAGCTCTCAGGGGAGACAGGCCTTGCACGTGCCGGGCTCCTGGAAAGCGCATACAGACTAAGGTCTGCGCTTGTCTCCTGCCCACCATACACAGAGAGATGCTTTCTATTGAAAAAGTAAAAGCTATGACCAGTTCGACACCTCCATTAATTTAATAAATGTTCCCAAGCTAGTCTCCTTCCATTAATAATTAGTGTTCAGCTAACAATAGCTTCTAACACATTGGGGTTTTTCTTCTGTTTTGACAAGTGGTAAATATCCAATCAAAGATATTTTGATAGGAAATTCCTATCATTAAAATGAATTTTTTAACCAAATAAATTGCCTTCAATGATGAGGGCAAAGAATTTACAGATGTGCTTTACACGATTGATGTATGTTTGGATTGTGATGAGAGTTGTATGAGTCCCTAATAAGATGTTTAAAAATAAATAAATAACTTGCCTTCCTTTAATTTATCTCTCTGGTATTTTATGTTTGGGGAATGGGGATCCTAACAAGAGACACACCTGTGGCCCCACTTGACTGTCAAGCTCTGAAATCCCATCTATTACCGCCATAGGCCAGAGCAGAGGATGGCATTAGGATCCCACCATCACCATTCCCATTGTTTATTGGTCACAGGCCAGAGCAGAGGATAGAATTAGGCTCACACCATTCCCATTCCCATTGTTTGTTGTCTTCTCACTGTTGGAAGAAGTAGGGCTAGAGGGCTCGTTTGAGGCAAGCCTCGTCTTATATAGTTTGGACATGTTGTCAGGAGAGATTAGTCCCCAGGGAAGGTCATCACGCTTGGGAAAGTAGAGGGGCCGCGAGAAAGAGGAAGGGCCTCTAGGAGATGGATGGACACAGTAGCTCCAACAATGGGTTTGAACATCAGAACGTGGGGAGGAAGGCGCAGGCTTGGACAGTGTTTCAGTCTCTTGTTCATCGGGTTCCTTCAGCCTTTCAGTTGCCAAGAAGGTGAGCTAACTGCTTGCACCACCTTAGAACTTCACGCCTTGTGGACAGCCTCCTAGGACAGGCTCTTTGCAGCATTCACAATGGAGCTGTCTGAACTCCTGTCACAAAAGATTCAAATTCTTCATCCTTGGAGGGACATCCAACGTTTGACAGTTGAAAATGAGGAATTGGAATGCCAGAGAGAGGTTCTGGAGAGCCCATAAGGGTGGGGTTCTCAGCCCCACCAGGCTTTCTCCTGAGTCTGCAGAGTGCTGCCAAGGGTGTAATTCTGCCCGTGACTTTGCCTGCCGCTAGATATTGAAACCAGAGTAGAGTTGGAAGCCCCATTTTCTCTCCTGTACCATGGCAGCCTGGGCATTCGTTCTGGCCAACATGACTCTGCCCAGAGACTGACTATTTCTCAGCCAGTCTCTCGCCTTGGGGCTGCTAGATAGGTGTGGACATCAGCAGGGGCGTCTGCTGCCTCTAGGGCATCAGTAGCACCTTGCTGACCACCAGGGCCGTTGCTGCAGTGACGCGTCTGATATTCTGTGGTGGCTGGCATGCCAGACTCTCTCTCCTCCAGTCCTTCCAGGAATTTGGCCAGCACCCAGTTCCTGTGAAGGTAGGCAACTGCAAAGTTAGAGGGAACCAGTCTCCAAGACTAACCTTGTGCTGACACCGACTGTGAAGTTCAGGGGCTCCCTGTAACCATCCTCAACTGCACTCATCCCTCGAAGGATTCACGGAGCTCACTGAAACTGTTGTCCTTGCCCTTGTGGTGGCTGTCAGGGAAAGGATACAGATTGACGTCAGCTGAGGGCAAAGAAGCACCGAGCAGAGAGGGTCGCCTCTCCCCACGGAGTCACGGACGGCGCTGCTTCCTTATCAAGGAGGTGTGAGCACAGTGAGGACGGCATTGTCTTGCGCAGTCAGTCAAACTGAGAACTCCTGTCACGTGATTTCTTGATGTAGGAGCTAATGTCAGTAAGTTAAACAGTAACGTTGCTTTAGCCATTTCCACAGGGGTAAAGGGGCCAATGTGGCAGCCCGGTAGTGCAGTGGTTAGGTTCTCCCTGTCTCCGCATTTCTAGTAAAGACTCACAGTACCCAAACCAAACTCCCGGCCATTGAGTTTATTCCAACTTAGGACGACCTGTACTGGGGAAATTCCATTCTTCATGCG
Organism: Tenrec ecaudatus; assembly: GCF_050624435.1. Lineage (NCBI taxonomy): Eukaryota > Metazoa > Chordata > Mammalia > Afrosoricida > Tenrecidae > Tenrec > Tenrec ecaudatus. The sequence continues at coordinate 246,173,421 of NC_134530.1, read as the reverse complement.
TGGGGTCCCTGTGAGCCAGCATTGAGTTGATGGTCCCCAGCAACAATATTACCCCGGGGTCCAGCACCATGGTACTCATAATGCCAATGATCTACACAGTATGGGTTACACAACGGGCTGTGGTCTACACAGTCAGAAGTTTTACACCACCAGCCACTCTGTGGGAGAAAGATGGAGCTTTCAATTCCGGTGAAGATTCAGTCTGAGAAACTCACACAAGTTCCGCCCTGTTCTGTAGAGTCACTATGAGGCAGCATCAGCTGGAGGACAGGACGATTTCAAGTTGATACATATAGACTCAGGTAGGCTGCACAGATGCAAACCACTGTCATATGCACGGATACCAGCTCCCTTTCATGGAGGGAAAGCCTGAGACCTGACGGATGGAATTGTTTCTCCACACTGAACGGATACATTCAATGCGTTCATGGACAGATCTTTCTGGAAAATTACTGAGGCAAATGTTAAGTCTAAAATTAAGAAAAAAGAGTGGTCTCAGGCTGCCTGTTTTTGGTGGTGGAAAAAGGAAGTGAGAGGCTGTCTCTAGATGCAGGTCCTCACCAGGGAGCCCAGTCCTGGCAGCAGGAGTTTTGCGCCCTATATCTATTGAGTGCCCCAGAGGAAAAATGAGTTGAGGCTCTGGAATTCTCTGGCCTGAGATACTTGGCTGCAACTGGCACTGGGCAGTCAGGTCCAGGGCAGGGTGAGCTTCATGAGCTTGGAGCTGTGCAGATGCCCGGAGCTCATGCTGACAGGGGCCCGTGCTTGGATTAACGGTCTCCCATCTCCATCCAGCCCTGGAGAGACTGCTCCTCACCCTCAGTCATTTGCTCAACAATAGTGATAAAGATCGTGGTCACTGTTTATTGGGCGCCCACAAGAGGATGGGTGCTAGGTGACTGAGTGTTTTATGGACATTATCGCACACCTGACATCAATGTAGCACGATTTTAAGAATCTGAAACTGTGATTCATCATTGCCCGAGAACTCATCCCAGGTCATGCTGCCAGGATTGGAGATTCACTTTGCTTCACCCCCATGCGTTTTCCCTAGATGATTGTGCCATCATGTGCCAGGTTCTCGGCGGTGATGTGGGGATGCAGTGTACCGATCCTGTCCTCTAGGGATTGAGCATTTTACAACCAATAATAGTCAACACTAGCAGAGCAATGACTGGCCACCCCACATTGGTCTAAACAATTTACATACGACAACTCATTTAATCCACCTAGCCACATTTACCGTGAACCGAATGTCACGGAGGGGAAAATCTGAGGTGTTATGGGTTGAACTGTACTTCCTCAAAAGATACGTTTAATTGGATTAAGCCTCCATTGAATCCCCTCTGGCCATGACCCAGGGACCTGAAGAGCCTGGCCATCATGCAGAGTGCATGGGGAAGTGGATTAGTGCCTATGGTTAGGCCAAACGGCAGCAGCTTATCATTTCATCTCCTGTAGGATCCATGTTGAATTGGTTCTAATATTTTCTGCTTTCTTTTTGGTTGTGGTTTTTATCTGTTTTACTTTGTTATTGCTGTTGGTTTTTTTCTTTTTTGGGGGGTGGGTGGGTAGTATGTTTGTCTGTCTATGAAATCCAGGATAGGTAAATCTATAGCGACAGTAACTGGGTTAATGGTTCCTTGAGAGTATGGCAGGGGAAGAAGTGGGGAAATGGGGAACTGATAACAATGGGGACAAGGATGAATTGTTCTAAAACCGATTGTGATGCAGTCAGTTGATGTGTGATGATTGTGCACCTCTTCTTGATGTGATTGAACTATTGAATTGTATGCTATGCGAATTATATGCCAATACAACTTTGAACATTTAAAAGATAGGCTGGACCCTGAACCACAGCATCTGTCAAGGTGGCTGTGTTAGGCTGGGTTGTCTAGAGAAACAAACTAGTGACACTCAGTTGTGTACAAGAAAGAACTTTATAGGAAGAAGCAACTTTACACCAGGAAGGCAGCCCAGTGCATTCCAACTCCAGATCATAGATCCGATGCTAACCAGGTCTTCTTCCCACTCACGGAACTGCAGGGCAATGACACAGAGCGGCGAGGCAGGAAGCAGGGAGGTCACAGGTTGGTGGGTGCAGAGCCTGTGGATTCAAGGTTGGTGGAATCATGGCAGGGGACTGATAGCTTTCAGGGGAGGTGACCCACATGGGACAGCCCCTGGAGGCAGATACAGAGTTCCAGTGAATTCCCAGTGGGGAGGGAGGTGAAGCAACAGAGAGAGATCATCTCTGGCTATCTTATCTTGCTCTTGTCCTTATGCCATCAAGGAGGTGTCATCAGGCTTGGGTGACAGGTTTGATTCCACCCCTAGCCAGGAGTGTATAATTACCATAATTAATCCCTAATCCTCACAGGGACTTTGTTTGGATGTAGGGTTTGTTTAGATGTCATCCAGTTCAGATACGGTCATTTGGGTGAGCTCTAATTTAACATGATTCATATTCTTTTAATGAGAGACACAGGCACACAGGAAGTACACCATTTGATGATGGAAACAGAAAGTGGAGCATTGTGTCTACGATGCTCCGGGTTGTTGAAACCACTAGAAACTCCAAGAAAGACATGGAACAGGATCTCCCTTAGAGCCTTCAGTGAGAGCCTAGCCCTGCAGCGAAAACAAAAAGAGCCCAATTCATTGCCATTGCGTTCAATCTGACTCACAATAATTTATAGAAGAGAGAATTGCCCCTGTGGGTTTCCCAGGTGGGAAATCTTTAGGGGTGTGGCTGGTGGCTTTGAAGTTACTTTGAGGACTCAGGTGCACCTAACCAAAGCCATGGGATTTAGAGTTGCCTCGTAGGCATGTGAAAGTTGGACACGGAATAAGGAAGGCTGAAGAAGAATCGATACATTTGCCTTGTGGCACTGGATTAGAATATTGAAAGTACCGTGGACTGCTACAAGAGCAAACTGATCTGTGTTGGAAGAGGTTCGGCCCGAGTGCTCCCCTGAAGCAAGGATGATAAGCATTCATCTTCCATCCTTTGGACGTGTTGTCCGGAGAGACCCGTCTCTGCAAAAGGACATCATGTTTGGTGACGTACAGAGGAAGTGAGAAAGACGACGTCCCTCAAGCAGATGGACTGACATAGAGGCTGTGGCAATGGGCTGGGACGTAGGAATCATTGTTAGGATGGCGCAGGACTAGGCAGTGCTTCATTGTGTTGTTCATCGGGTGTGCATAGGTTGGGGCCGACTTGATGGCACCTAACAACAACAACAATAGTGATTTTGAACTGCTGATATAATGATCCGCAGCCCTAATTCCAACCTCCTAGGCCACCAAGGCCCTGGTCCTGCAAATAGATTCCTTGGCTTTGGACGTCTGGCCTCTGGGACTGGAAGGAGATTAGTTTGTGTTGTGTTGAGCATTCGGTGGTGCAGTGCAGTCAGTGTTGGACTCCTGGCTTTTTCAACAAGGGAAGGAGAATAAATGAACCGCTGGGTTCATCCTTGGTGCCCCAATATTGTGTCAGATTCTAGGAATTCAGAAGAGGACAGAACACAGCGCTGTCTTCAAGAACTTACCCTCTAGACCAGGAGGAAGATGAGGAGAGTTAAGAGCCATGCCATGTCGCAGGCAGGTCTGTGGGAAGTCCTGAGAAGTGGCGAGAAACCCCGACTGTGCTGAGGGGAGGCACTGGCAGGGAGAGCCTCCTAAGAGTTCAGAATGATAAGCAGGAATTAGGGGAGGCAGGGGAGGAACAGCGCAGACAAGTGGCAGTGATGAGTGAGGGAGTGCAGAGGGTCAGAACATCTGGGGCAAAGTAACTTAGGGTCTGTAGAAAGAGATGACTGGGGTCGACCACGCAAGCCTTGGTCACTTGGCTAGGGAGCCTTCACCTCCTCTGGAAGATAACTTGGAGTCTTCAAAAGGACACTGCTGTTCCTTCCAGAGAAATCCACACCAAAAAACACCCAGTTGGAAACAACTGTAATGTCCCCCCAGGAGAGTACTAGGTACACCAAATGTGGTACAGAAACATTAACCAGTCCAGGTGATTCAGACTCAAGGTGGCCCCAAATGTAACAGCGTAGACTTGCTCCTTAGGATTTTCTGAGAAGCGACTCTCCAGGCCTTTTTGACCACAAGGCAGCTGGAGAGGTTTGAACCACCAACTTTTGGGCTAGCACTTGAGTGTTCAACTGTGGCAACACCCAGAGACCTAAGTGGAATATTATTCAGCTGCAAAAATGAATGACATTCCGATGCGTACCACAACATGGTGGAACCTTGAAAACATTCTGCAGGGTGAAATAAAATCCATCCCCAAAGGGCCGCTATTGTACGATCCCCCTAGAGGAAACAGGCAAATATACAGAGACCAGGGTTTATCTCTGGTGGTTGCCAGGGGTGTGAGGGAGGACAAAAGGGGGGCGGCAGAGCCCAGAAGGTAATGGTGATGAAATAATGTTTGAAGCATAGTGGTGAGGTTGGTACAACCAGAGAGGCTTATTAATGTCTCTGGATCGCACATGTAGACATTGCTGACTTGACAAAGCCAACATGCACACGCAAGAAGTAGCCCGGTTAGCTGGCCACTTACATGAGCACCCTGGGAGAACGGGGAGAGTGAATGAAGGATGGTGAGGCTGGCGGCAGAGGGCAGTGGGGGCAGTGGCAGGCCCTGGGAAGGCTGTCTGTGGATGGGACACTCTTAGGGTCTTCCCCAGACTCTCGGAAGCAGGCTCTGTGCACTGGGCTGGAGGGAAGTAAAGATGGGGACAGACTGGTCTGTCTGTACCAACTTCATTCCATCTCCTTTCTGTGCTCAAGTGCAAGGGGTGTTTATTTCCACACCTTCCTTCTCGGTGGACGGCCTGATTACACGGCTTCCTTTTGAAGGGAAAGCTCCCCATGCAGTCTGATCCTGGAGCACTAGCCACCGCTTGTACTCCCCCTCTCAAACTGCCAGCGGAGTGCGTTCAGGCTCATGATGGCCCACGTGTGGCGGAGTAGAATGGCACTCCACGGGATAGTCAAGGCTGTGACCGCTCAGAATCACATCACCAGGGCTTTCCTCAGAGGTGTCTCTTAGTGGGTCCAAACGCCCAACCTTCAGGATAGCTGCTGTGCTAGATTGAGGTTTCTAAAGAAATACAACCAGGGTATATATGTATATGTCTGTGCATGTGAATATAAATCTGGTATTATATGCACACACATATAATATATATTTTATGCACACATATATACTCTATATCTATATTACATATAAAGTATATATACTCTATATAATACATATACTCACACACATATATTCTATATCATATACATACTTTATATCATATATAAAGTATATATAATATAGAGTATATATATGGAGAAAGATGAATTTTCTACTCCAATAAAGAGCTACAGGTTTGAAAAAATATATATGAAAGAACTTTAGATTAAGAAAGAACTTTGTATCAAGGAAGCAACCCAACCCAGTCAAACTCAAGTCCATGGGTCAGCCAGAGCCCCCTCCAGACTCACACAGCTCCTGGCTGATGAAGCCGGAAGGCCAAGTAGGAAGCAGTGCTATCACAGGTCAGTGGGTACAGAATCTCGTGGATCCAAGGCTGGCAGGAGTATTACCGGGCACCAAGAGCTCCCTGGGTTGGCAGGTCACGTGATTCCCACCCAGGATTCAGGTGCAGAATCCAGGCAAGCAGGAAGGTAAAGAGGGGCAAGAGAGAGAGACTAATCCTCTACAGCGTTTCGCATAAGTTGACAATATCCCCAAGTAGGCATCATCAGGCTGGGACCTGATTGATAGGTAGTATGCCATCCATACCATAACATAGGTCGATCAAGTTGACAGAAAATGTAACCACCATGGCGGCCAAGTGTGAATCTCTTTGCACCAGCCAGAGACTCCCACTAGATCTGGAGAGACACTGCTAGCTGGCACTGGCATTCTAACCTAGCTGTCACTTGGGCACTCGGTCCCTACACAAAAAACACTTCCCTCAGTTAGGGGCCCATTCTCCTGAGAGAAGTTCCATGTAATATTGACCCAACAAGGGCGCAATTACGAAACCATTGCTCCGAACATTCCAGATTCAGTGCTGCTGGGCTAGAGTGGGTCCTGGCTTCAGAGCTGCTGCCCCTCTCACACAGGCAGCTGGGAGCTGCTGGTCTCACCTTTGCTGTTGAGGAGGTGATTATGCTCCAGTCCAAGTGTGAAATGAAACTCGCATACTGATTGGGAAGAGCCTGCAGGTTGGTGAACGTGGGCCAGGGCCAGCGGAGCGAAGCAGAGGCGAGTGATGGGCAGATGGGGGTGAGGGGGGTTTGTCAAATGGTGGTGGCTGGTGTTGCTATGAGTCCTGGTCCTTCAGATATCAGTGTGGTAACCCATGGTAGACAGGTTTCAGCAGCACTCTAAACTCACTGCCAACGAGTCAATTCTGACTCATCGCTACCCCCTAGCCCAGGACAGAACTGCCCCTGTGAGTTTCTGAGGCTATCAATCTTTTGGAGAGCAGAAAACCTCATCTTTCTCCCAAGGAGAGGCTGGTGAGTTTGAACCCACTCATGATGTAGTTAGTTAGTAGCCCAACACATAATGTACTCCACCACCACAACTCCCTTCCAGACGAAGTCAGACTAGATAGAAAGGGTCTACTTCCAAACATCAGCCATCGAAAACCTTATGGATCACAACACACCTTGTAGGATTTGTCAGCTCTGGAGAAGCATCAGGAGGGAACAATGGCTGAAGGAGGACATAGTTTTGGTCGAGTATGGGGTTGTCGAGGGTGGGGTGTGGACATAGATTGTCACAAGCATTGCAAAGATGGACTCCCACTTGCTGAAACCATGAGAGGACTGGCGATGTTTCAGTCTGTTGTCCATAAAGCCACCATGAACTGGAGCTGAGGAGAAGGCAGCTGTCTGTCTGTCTATGGCTCCCAACAGAGTTTTGAGGCTGGGCAGAGTCTTATTGAGAGGATAGTTGGAGTTCTAAGGGTCTTAGAAACTCAGGTGAAACTGGCCTTGGGAAAGATGACAGATTTTAGTAGCATCCTCAGTCAGAATCTGTATTACTGGGGCCCCTCCAGAGTGACACAGCCCTGGCTGGCCCTCAGTGTTCAAGTTTAAAACAAGGCTGTGAGCCAACTCTCTCGGATGTAGGAATCTAAATTAAATTGAACTGAACTGAATTGTGTGCCCCACCCTCAAAGTTCTGTTGAAATACTAAGCCCTGTACCTCTACATATGATCTTATATGGGAAGAGGAGTTTTCTTTTACATATATGGAGTCATAGGAAGTAGGGTGGGTCCTAAACCTAATCCCCCATTAAAAGAGTAGAGTAGGCATAAACATACTCAGCGGCGAGGAATGGATCAGAAGCCATTCACCAACCAAGGGATGTCAAGGAACGTTCCTTATGTAGAGCCAGTGTCTTGACTCGAACTTCTAACTAAAAAACTGAGACTTTGCATATTGTTATGTCAGCCCTCTGAGCATATTGGGTCCCAAGGCCCCATTTCACAGGAGAGAGAGGCCCATCTCTTCTCTGCCTCCTGGGCAGGTGTCTAAGATCCCTGGTGGCTGGTGGCTGTGTCTCTCTATCCAGTGACCCGCCTCTGAGTCTGGGAGCATGAGACAGAGACAAAGAGGAAAAGACAAAAAAAAGTTTTCCTTTGGGTAACGATTGAGGGCGGAGTCAATTCAATGAAAAAGTCAGTCTGTCTGGGCTGAGAAAGTAGACAGGAAACCAGACTGTGCAAGCCTTGTGGCTCATTCAGGCGGACTAGTTCAACTGATGGGTAGTGATTTGACTGGGCGGGGGTGTCTGAGAATTAGGAGGCCCGCAATATAGTTGTATTCATAGTGTAATTTTCACCATTTCCTATTGAAGGCATTATGTGCCTTCTTGCCCAGGTCACCATCGTAAATGAGAAGTTATTCTTAGAGGATCTTATCTGGTACAATAAATGGATGAAATTGCTGAATTTATTAACATCTAAATTAAAAAGTCTGAAAAATTGAGTTCTAATTAATCACTTGCAAACAGCTCTCCCCAAGGATAAGATAACAGCCCCTTTAGCCACAGCGAGTGATTTGAGACCTATTTTTTTAGACAATAATAATATTTTCACAGCAGCTCCTATCTGAGGAGTTCAAAGCATTCCCACCAATGTTAATTATTTAAAGATGTTCTGAGACTGAAGCAGATAATTACTATTTTCTCAGGTTGTCTAATGAGGGGATGGCTGCTGAGAGGGAAGGCCCAGTGCCTTTGCCCAAGGTCATGGTCTGGGCTGTTAGGAAGAGGCTTAAGTAATGCATGAAACTTCTCTGACCTTGAGCCCTGGTGGCCTCATGGGTTACAAATTGGACTGCTAACCACAAGGTTGGCTGTCTGAAACCACCAGCTGATCCCAGAGAGAAAGGCGAGGCTTTCTGCTCCCATACACAGTTACAGTCTCAGAAACCCACAGGGGGCAGTTCTACCCTGTCCTATAGGGTCCCTATGAGTCAGAATAGATTTGATGGCAGTGAGTTTGGTTTGCTTTGGTTTGTTTGTGGCAGTGGGAGACCCAGATACCCCGGTGAGCAGTCATATCACGTTTCTCCACATGGTCCCTCACCGGCCCGGCAATCTCTGCCAGTAGCCTCCTTATAGCCCTCTAGCAGACCCTCTAGGCCCCCCCTGTCACACACATACACACACGCGCGTGCGTGCGCACACACACACACACACACACACATACACACACACATGCTGACAGGGACCCCCAGCCTCTGACCATCTCTGGTGCAGTGCTTGCTCTCTAGAGCGACTTTCCCTTTTGTGAGTCTATGTGTGATACAAGCATCCAACATGTTTGGCTGCTAACAGAAAGGTTGGAGGTTGCAGCCCACCCAGAAGTGCCTTGGAAGAAAGATCTGGCAGTATACAGCAGAAAAAAAACCCTTAAGCACACTATGGAGCCTGGTTCTACTCTGACACACAGGGACGCCGCCCTGAGTTGTTGTTGACTCAACAGCTCCAGGCTGATGAGTTTGCCTCTCTGGCCCACTCTATGGTCTAGAGCAGGCACAGAGACCGCCATCAACACCGCATAGCATCACACGCCTCACCACAGAGAAGCAGGGCCGTCCATCACATCAGGGATGAGTTAATTAAGTGCTGGACCAAATTTTTTAGTTAATTTTTAAGTTGGTCATTTTGTAAGGCCTCGAATGATGTTATAAATATCCCGCAAAAAGGTCCCCCACACTGGTCTCCTGGCAGGTCCGGGCTGCACTTGTGGGGGAGTCCTCCTCTGAGGGAGCACGGGGCTGGCCCCGCCCCTCATGAGGCACTGGAGCTGCCCCCTCAGTCAGACCGAGACCCCTGTAAGGTGCTGGGGACCTCACTCTCTTCCCGGTCTGGAGCTGGTGAGTAAAACCAACACAAATCTGTTTACCCACATGGGGGACCTAAAAGTGCTGGGATGCTGGGACGTTGGGTCCATGCCAGTACCAGGCCCCTGGGCATCTCCGTGTTAGACACTTTGTCTCGCCACACCGAGCCTGCTGTGGTAGGAGAACAGGCAAGATGCGATGTCTTCTGATGCATAGGGGAAGAAACTGACATGGTCCTCAGAATAATGCGTTGGGCAATTTATATATGCTGGCCCGTTAATTCCTTACAAAATAAGGCCATTTTCAGTTTTTTAAAATAAGAAAACTGGTGCTCACAGATGTTAGAAATGTAGCCGAGGGCACTGTGTTAGGTAGCGTTGTCTGGAGAAACAATATCAGTGGCATTCATCTGTATACAGGAAAGAAGTTTCTATCAAGAATGTGACCCAGCCCAGTCCAGCTCAAGTCCATGAGCTATGTGGACTTGAGGCCCCTCCAGGGTCAAGCAGTTGCCAGACGCTGCAGCTGGGAGATCACAGGCTGGTGGGCACACAGTTGTATGACTCCAAGGTTGGCAGGAACATGGCCAGGCATCAACAACTTCCAGGGTCAGCAGGCCACATGGGCCACCAGCTCCGGAAGCTACACACAGGTTCCAAGCAAGCAGTAGGGAGAAAGGCCAGAGAGAGAGGCCAGGCCTCCACAGCACCTCCAGACGTCATTAGGCTGTGTCCTGATGGAGAGGTTGGATTCCACCCACACTTTCCCACAGGTGCACCAAATTGACACACACTCTAGCCATGGTAGGCTCAGAGCTACCAAAATGAAAAAGCCAAGATTTGAACCTCGATGGCCTTTCCTTCCAAGGCTGCTGGCCTCTAGATAGAGAGGCTGAGGACCTTACAAATGCCAGATGAGGACTTCAGAGCCTCCAGGCAATGGGTTGGGCTGGAAGTGCAGGGTGATCATCCCTACCTGACTCTTGGAGGCGAGGCCAGGCCTCACAGGAGGGTGGTTGACTGTCACCACGAACTCCCATCGATGTTGGGGTTTGCAGGCCAGGAACAACTTCAGAGGAGATCTCCTGCCTTTAGTCTGGGTGTAACTGTGACCCCTGGGGGCAAAAGAGGGCCAAATACTCCCTCTGGGGAGGTGCTGAAGTTTGGAGAATTTTGGTCTGGTTTAGCTTTTTTTATTTAATTTGATGATTTTTTAATTAAAATTTATGGATTCCTAAAAATATTTTTTGTTATTATTCTTTACTCTTGGTTATATTTCTTTTTAAAAAATCATTTTATTGGGGCTCATACAACTCATCACAATCCGCACATACATCCATTGTGTCGAGCACTTTTGTACATTTCTTTCCCTCATCATTCTCAAAAAATTGCTTTATATTTGAGCCCTTGGTATCAGCTCCTCATTTTGTCCCCTCTCTCCCCGCTCCCCCCTCCCCCATGAACCCTTGATAATTTATAAATTATTATTATTTTGTCATATCCGACATCTCCCTTCACCTACTTCTCCGCTGTCCATCCTCCAGGGAGGAGGTTATATGTAGATTCTTGTAATCGGTTCCCCTTTCTCCCTCACCTTCCTCTCCCCCTCCCAGTATCGCCACTCTCACCACTGGTTCTGAGGGATTCATCTGTCCTGGATTTCCTGCATTTCCAGTTCTTGTCTGTACCAGTGTACATCCTCCAGTCCAGGCGGATTTGTAAGGTAGAATTGGGATCTGGCTTAGCTTTTATCGCTGTCATCTACTCCTTGTAGTTATCCTGCTCTGACTGCTGTGAACAAACGATCCCCCTACCCCTTGCCTGGAGGGGGTGAGCCCCAGAGCTTGGTATGGTATAGAGAGCTACAGCTCTAGCTGCCTGGGCCGTGCCCTGTGGAGTGGTGGAAGGAGATGATGCCCCCAATCACCTGGGCGATGATGGGTGGCCCACGCCCACCTGAAGTCACTGACTTCTACTTCAGGCCTGGGGACCATGCACAGGGGACTGAGGCATCTTCCTAATTCCTCTTTTGTGCAAATGCCTTTTTGATGTCTTTAATTCATTCTCTTCTTCACTCCTCACTTGCTGAATGACCTTGGTGCATTTACATCACTATCAGTTTCTGCATCTTTAAAGTGGGAATTGATGCTTCTGGTGCTGAGGCCTTGGGTGCTTAGGGGTGGGATTCTCACCCTCCCGGTGGACGGCCCAGGCTTAACTCCCCGCCAAGGTACTTCACCTGTGCCACCACCTGGCTGTCAGTGGAGGCCTGTTGGTTGCTAGGATGCTCAACAAGCTACAGCTTTCAGACCAAAAGGAATTACAAAGAGCCTGGGGATCTAGTTCCAAAAACCAAGCCCTTGGGGCCCTGTCAATCACAAAATATGTTGTGCAATAAGATGGCACAGGTTGGGGCAACAGTGCAACCTCATGGGGTTGCTGGAGAGAGTGAGTGGGGTAATGTGTCTGCAACATTTGGTCAGGACTTGACGTATCATCAATGTTCAATATGAATTAGCCATCACTGTGTTATGATGATCATCCTCAATATTATGAGTGCCCATTTCTTAGCTATAAAACGTGGATGGATGCACCTCCGAGGGCTGCAGAAAGAGACAATTGGCCCCAAGGACAGCACATGGCAGAGGGGAGTGCTGCTCCTTCCCTGAGACACAGTCATTAAGAGCCTGTGCAGCGTCATCTTGGGGCACGGGGCGAGGACAAGGCTCCCATGCTAGTGAGTGTTTGGTCTGAAGGCACCGAAGCAACTGTTAACTGTTTTCCAGTCAAACTGAGTTCCCAGAACAAGGGACATTCCTGTGGCATCTGTACCCATTTTTGTCTTTTCTTTTTCTTCTGATTCTCCGAGCGTCAGGAATCCTGAGCCAGACACAGAGTCCAGATTAACATCTCCTATATTCAAGGCATGCCCTTCCATTGATCTTTTTGGATCCCTTATCTCATTTGACGGCTACATGATCTCAGGTGGTCTGTAAACATCATGACCCCGTTTAATAAGGGCGATGGCCTTGGTCAACAAGTCCTGTCCACTGTACTCTATGAGGGTGGCAGTTAGCTGTACAATGATACTTAGCATCTCACACAAATATCACAGACTCCCTGTCTCTTAGACTGCCCTGCCCAGCCCTTCCATCCCCCAGTGCATCTTCTCTTTGTGCAATGGCACAACCCTGGGCTGGTTAGCTAAATGGAGCCCCGTGCACCGGGTTCACAGTGGGTGCTCAGAAAGCATCGGTCCTCTGGCCCCTCCCATCACCAAGATCCCCCGACGTCTCTCTTTTCTCACTCTGCTTTTCCATCAGGTCCCACCTTACAGAGATGCTGTGAAGACGAATGAGATAATATCGGAGAGTGCCTTGAGCGCCAGAAGACTGACTATTATTACAATGGAACTGTGAAGCTCTTTGCGGGGGAAATCAAATTTGATAACAGAGAGAGGGGCCAAAGGGGAGGCAGGGAGAATTGGGGTAGAAGGAGGGGAGCGAGGGAGAGGAGAGGAGAGGCAGGGGGACAGAGAAGGACTGCGCACAGCAAGTCTGCCTGAGCAGCTGAGGGAGAAGCTGGCTTGACCTGTACAAGGCTGTTGGCACCCCCTTCCGCACCCAGACACTCCACAAAACAAACAGTTTGAATTCACTTTCTGCTGCGGGCAACCCCCCTTTCTGAGGATAATGTAGGGAAGTGAGTTAGGAGCTTTGAATTCGCACAGGCCTGAACAAGACTCTGTGTCTTCCTCCTAGCTAGAGAATTTGGTCGAGTGGCTCTGAATGACACTTCTTCATTGGTACAGTGGGGGTGGGGTGTGTGGAGGGACACACTCCTCCTTCCCTCTCTCCCTGCACTTTGGTGTGAAGACGGGGAGGGGTATGTGAGGAGCGCCGCTGTGAGCTGGCGCCCAGCCAATGCTCGGTCCGTGCCAAGTCTCACCTTTCCTCCGTCTTCCCCACAGGTGCGCACGGCTGGACTCATGCCCAGGACAGGCATGAGTCAGAAGCCAGTTGTTTCATAAAGAAGAATCACGTTCTTCTTCCAGCTGTACAGCCTGACCCAGGTCTCCCTGACTCAGGAGGGGGGAGGAAGGGCTGGAGAAGTCAGTAGGAAAAAGCTCTTTGTTCGCTAAGCTCAGAACCATCTGAGAGGGAGCTGCAGGGGCCAGAGGGATGGAGATCAAAAGGATAGCTTAGTAACCGCAAAGGCACTTGGAGAGCACCCCGGAGACCCAGCCACTCACCCCTCTCCCTGCTCCGTCCTGACCCTGGTGGAGGGCCCACGCCTTCTCATGAGCAGGGCCCTCCCCTCAGCTCGGGTGGGCAGATCTGGGAGAGAAAGAGAGATCCCAGAGGGACAAAGCTGGCCATGTCCAGTCTTCTCCTGAGTGCGTGCCCCCTGCTCAATCTGCATTCTTCTCTGATCCTCAGAATATTCCTTTATTTGGATGGAGGGCTGCTGCAGGTGACATAATTGCAGATGAAATGGTACTTGACTAGGGAAAACACTTAATTCAATAAGAGTGATATCTCCATAAGAAGAGATTCCGAGGCACAAGCAAAGATACCAACAGGATGCCTGGGATGGGAGCAATTCTCCAAGAATCGATCTGGCCATGCATGATTCGAACCATGGAAGAAACGTGGCACAGAGCTTCCCTGGAGTCCTTGCAAGGAGTGCCCGCCTCCCCAGCCAATGCCTTGATTTTGGATTTCTAAAATGGTTAGAGAATAAATTTCTGTTGTTACACAGTTCATGGTGCTTTGGTAAGGTAGTCCGTGGAAATGAATACTCCCAAACAAAACCCAAACCAGTAAGTCAGCTCCGACTCATGGGAGCTCGCCGTATGTCAGGGCACCACAGTGCTCTAGGACACAGCATCTTCAGGGGCTGATGGTGGGGAAGTAGATCTCCAGGGCTTTCTCTAAGGCCCCTCAGCCCCTTGGAGCCATTGTCTTTCAGTCAGCAACCCCACCCCTCGCCTGCCCCAGTGTTTGTGTTACTTAGAGAACTAATACACACCCCCAGGCTCCCTTCCAGAGAAGTCTTCTTCCCATTGTGGATGAGTGACAGGAGAGTAAGACCCAGAGCAGGAGGCTGAGGAGGACCCTCAGCCCCAACACCACCCATGGCTCCGTTTTGGATGACTTGGCCCAAGTCGCACTTTAAATACTTCTTTGGGAGCCAGTTAATTACTGGTAGCAAGAGCAGGTCTCCTGGACAGGGATGCTTGGGGAGTAAATCATGCCCTGGGGCTGTGTGTGTGGGGGGATGTTTACCAGAGGCAGTGTGCCCAGCCGCTCCAGAAACAGCCTGCAGAGAAATGCAGGCGCTCAGGTGACCTCTTTCATGGCCACCGTTTGTTGCAGGCACTCAGGTGACCTCTTTCATGGCCACCGTTTGTCCCGGAGGTCCCTCTGCTGCAGCCGCTCTCCTCACAGCCCCAAGGACTCTTTCTGGATTGCATGAATAACTTCTTCTCCTCCCAAGAGGCCTTTCCTGTTCTTGCCAAGGCAATCTTAGTAATTACTTATTTGGCGCATCCTTATGTGGATTGTCAAGGCCTCGGGGAAGGGGTCTTTCATTCATATAGCTAGTCCACCAGCAGGACCTCAGAGACGTGTGAAGAAGGAGGTTGATAGAGAAGGAGAGGCCTTGAAAGATTGTCCTTCTAACCCGAGCACCCACCACCTGTCCCTCTTTACCCAACCTCTTTCTAATGCTCTCCCAGAGGAGACCCCAATTCCTTCACCACTGGGAGATACACTACCCCCTCCAATACGCCTTCTTGGATAACCTAGTCACTTCCCATCATCAATGGGTTTCTCCCACCTTAATATATGTAAGCCAAAGCCATGCTCTTTCCGGTCACTCCATAATGTATGCGACAGCCGGACAACGAAAAAGACCCAAGACTTAACGATGCCTTCGAATGGTGAGGTTAGCAAAGACTATTGAAGCTGCACACCATGGGCGGCCAGAAGACTGAGAAAATCTGTTTTGGAAAAAGTGAGGCTGGAATGCCACTTAGAAGCCAAGGTGCTGCTGGACCCATCATGCCAAAAGACAGGTCCTTTGAAAAGGCCATGACGCTTGGTCAAGTGGAGGGCCAGCTCAGACCAGGGAAACCCTCCATGAGAAGCATTGACATGATCGCTGCCACAATGGACTCTGACCCCCAACAAGATGAAGATGGCGCCGGGCCTGACGAGGTTGCACCCTATTGGACATAGACTTGCCATGGGGTGGAACTGACCCCATGGCAACCGATGACAACAACAACAACAGCAGCAGCAACAACAACATACCCGAAACACAGGACTACAGTTGCCCGAGGACCTGCCCTCCTTCCCTCTGGGCTCTCGCTCCTCCTTCTATCTCTGGTGCTGCACTTGGAATTGCCTGTTGCCCGTCAGGGCCCCAGCCTGGCACAGGCCTAACCTGCAGGCAATGGGCCCAGTGGTTCTTTGGTAAAAATCAGGGAACCAGGCAAGGTCTCTCTTCTTTTCCTTGGCACGGGCACCTCGTTTCTGACAGTTCAGTTTCTCCAGAGATGCAGAGATATGCAAGCCTCCCTGCGCTCTCCAGGCCCCCTGAGGTGGCTCTCCACGCCTTCCCCCTTCCCTGTCGGCCCTTTGCCCAACCCCCACCCCCACCCCGGTGGGAAGAACAAAGGCTTATGCCCAGGATACACTTCAGATGCTGCTTGGCCAGGCCTTGGGAGCTTGGAGACTAGGGCACCTCTGGGGCAAACAGCACTCAGAATACTAAGCACGGTTATTTGAGCTGGCCCCACGGTGTCCTGCAAGAGAGTGTGGGGGCTCTGCCTTCCTGAGAATGATGGCACAGAGAGCCCTGTGGGCATCGGGTCCATCCCATACCCGACGCTGATTTGATGGCAATGGTTTTCCCAGAGCTGTATTTTCAGGACTGATCCCACCTTGGTGTGCAGTTGTTACTTCTCTTCAGGGAGGTGTGCATGTGCATGTGTGAGATGGGACAGTGTGAGTGGGTTGGTGTGCTGAGGTCAAGAGTGGTTCAGAGCTGTCATCCTGGCTGTCGTTCGCATGCATAATTGCTTCTTCACTTTTCGCCATGTCGGTGTATAAAATGGTTTCATTGGTTGCCCGACCTTCAGACAGCGGGGGAAACCCGTATAAGAGTATGCCTTCCAAGAGGAAAGGGCCAAGTCACAGCAGAGGTTGCACAACCTACTGGCCTGAGAACTGGCCATGTGTGGGCCAGCCCACATCTCCGCACCTGCAGAGGCCGGAGCCCATCAGTAGCCCAGCTGGGATCTGAACCCTCCACACGCTCCCAGCAGTGCTTCCAGCCGGAGGGCCCACCTGACCTCGAGCTTCCTTGGGCGTCCCAGCCCCAGGGACCTGTCAGGGAGAGGGCTCCAAAGGCGGAGGTGTTGCAGGCTCCACAATGGGCTACTTGGCCAACCTCCCACGGCTGAGCCGGGAGCCGGAAGCCCCTAGACGGAGCACTTCTCTGGGCATCTCTGTCCCTTGCCTTTGGTAAACGTCTGTTGGTGTGGCTCCCTTTGCTGTGCATGAAATGCTAAGCAAACATTTAAGCAAGAAGGGCTTTATAATGAGGAGCGTAAACACCGAGGCACAGCGGCTATTAGGAAACAGTATGCATTTGGTGGGGGAGGGAAAGAAGAAATAAATGGGAAATTCTGCTTGCCATGAGCAAGCCTTTGAGCATCTCAGTGTGGGGAGGAAGGGCAGGGACCCCAAGGTTGGGGCCAAGTGTCCCAGACGGAGGCTGTCTCAAGCCCAGGGCACGTCAGCTCATCGGAGAATTTCCTGCTCCTGATCATCAGTGCAACAAGACAGAGGGGACCTAGGGCTCTGGGACTAGAGGACAGCCCCAGGTGTTGTAAATCACGCGGCAAGTTGGAGCTGCGCCCTTGAAAGAAAGGGAGACAAGGAGGTGGGGGTTATTCTAGTGGGCAGGCTCCTGAGACCTTGCTCATGAATGGAAAGTCACGTAGGATGTCTGGACGAGCCATCAGGTTTGGAAGGGATGGCTCCTTCCACACGCTCAACAGCCTGAGCATACTTAGTCTAAAGGCAGGACTTTCCCTGAGTGCTCGGCTGGCAGGCCAGTCTATGTTTTCTGTGATTCGATGCCCCAGCCTCTCTCTGGTGGCTGTAACCTAGTGGTTTGGCCAGTAAAATATCCAGTTAGGATCAAGTCACTTGTAACTCATGACAAGTCCGCGTGTGTCAGAGTAGAGCTGCGCCTCATAGCGTTTTCCATGGCTACATTTTCAGGAGGAGCTAACTAGGCATTTGCTTTTCCTGAGGTGCCTTTGGGTGAACTTGAACTTTCAACCTTTCAGTTAGTGTGTTAGCTGTTTGCATGACCCAGTGGTTTGACAACTAGGACCAACTAGGAGAACTGACACTCAGCGGGCACCCCCAGCTTCTAAACTTCCCTGATCCTTAGCTCCTGGCTGAGTGTCCTCAGGCTGCCATCACAATGTCCCACAAGCTGGATGGTTTATAAGAACAGACACTTATTGTCTCACTGCTCTGCAGGCTAATAACGTAGACGCAGAGCGCCAGCAAGGTCAAGCTCTCTCTCTGTAGGCACTAAGTGGGAGCAGGGGACATCAGCCTTTGGGTCATAGAAGGCTTGGAGAATCAGCAATAGGAGTTACCCTCTCCTCTCCTCCTTGATAGGACACCACTCGGACTGCACTGGTATCGCCCTACTCCGGCAGGACCTCATACTCAACTACAAGGACTCCTTTGAAGGTCCTATTCCCAAGCAAGGTCATGTGAACAGGGACCAGGGGTTAGGACTTCAACGTACATTTTGTGGAACAGGGGAGAGGAATGGGGAGGGGGAGGAGTGAAAGAGCCAGTTCAATCCATTGCAGCTTCCTTATCTGACTTAAGTGGGTTAAAATTGCCTCTTCCTCATGGGCTCATTGGGAGCGTTAGAGGACAGGGTTCAGGGACACAGGAGATGCTCAGGAAATGCCAACCATCCTTGTCTCCCATCTCTTCCAGCCCCCGGCGGGCAGACAGCGGTGACCTAGTTGCTGAAATGTTGGCTCACCCCCATGCAAGCCTCCCTGAACTTTCCATTTGGTCTGGCGTGCTTCCAAGTGGCTTGCCTAGGACCCCACAAAAGCCAGAAGGCTTACTGGCTTCCAGGGAGCCTCTGTACCTCCCATGGGAGATCACCCTCATTTTGTAGAAAGGCGTTTGGAAAGACAAGTCTCAGAGCTGGGGCTGTTGGAAACCTTTGCTACCCCACAGAACTTTCCACAGCAACCACCTCCAGGCCGGCCAGTGGCTGAGGGACAGAGGCAGTTGTGCTGCGGAATAAAGATGCTACGTCACTGAAAGTGAGAAGGATGTTGGGGCGAATGGCATGTCCTCTTCAGGAAGGTGTGGTGACCTTTCACTGGGGGCAGAACTGGAACGAGATAAAGCTCTAGGGCATTTCTGGGCCATTGGCTCTCAGTTGGTTCCTTGGGGGAGCTTGAAGGGAAGGAGGACAGTGCACACATGAAGTTCATAGAACTGTTTGCAGAGGAGCAGGCTTTTTCAAAGTATACATCCTCCTCCAACGCTCCCCCACTGGGATATTTCTGGTTCTTGATTGGGTGTGTGCGTGTGTATTGATAGAGCTTTGCCGATGATTCTGATACACAGTTAACTATGGCTAAGGTCCACAGGCCAGGGTAAGCATCAGAGAGTAAACCCAACCAAACTCATTGCCATCCATTCCATTCAGACTCCTGGCTATCCTACAGGGCAGGGTAGATGTGCCCTGTGGTGTGTCTGAGACTAATTCTTTATGCGTGTAGAAAGCCTCAACTTTCTCTCATGGAGCAGCTGGTGAGTTTGAACTGCTGACCTTGAGCTTTGCAGCCCAACTCAGAGCCCACTATGCCACCGGGGTTCCCAAGCAGGCAATAATGTCATGGCGAGGCTTTTGCTGCTAGCCCACAACACAAGGAAAAAAAATAGACGACATGCCTGTATAATTTGTGCTTGATAGGCTCTTTGTGTAGACATAACTTCATTGGATATCCAAGTTTACACTCTGATGTTTTTATTTTATTTATTTTTGGTATGTCGTTTTTATTTTAATTTTTTGTTTGTTTCAAATTAAAAGTTCATTTTACACTCTGATAGGTAAGACTTGTATGTCTCCATTTGACAAATGAAGACATTGAGGCCCAGGAAGGACAAGTGCACACAACAAAAACAGGGAGGAGCCAGAGCCCCAAGTCAGTTCTTCTGACTCGTACTACTATGGATGGAATTCTATTTTCCTAAAAGATATGGTGAAATCCTCCTGTGGACCTATTTGGAAATCAGGAGTTTATTTTGTTAGGATAACAAGGGCTTATAGAGTGAGATGGGTCTGTATAAAGAACAGAAGAGATAGAGTGACAGACACAAGGGGAAGACAGACAACAAGGAGCACCAAGGGTTGACAGCAGTAAGTAGAAACTGGGAGAGAAGACCACAGAAGAAATCGACATGGCTGATTGGAACTTCCAGCCTCCAGAACTGTGGGAATGTTTTGAAGACCACTTGTGATCTTTCTGTTACAACAAACCCATTGTTGTCTTGTTGATTCTGACTCATCTCAACCCTGTATAGGGTTCTTAAGGCAGAGAAAACTTCATGTTTCTCCCAAGGAGCGGCTGGTGGGTTTGAACTGCCAAACTTATAGTTAGCAGTCCAATGTGAAACCCTTTACTTTACCAGGGCTCCTTTCTCCTATGGCAACAGTAGGTAATTAAGACAGTCTCAGTCCAGGCCTTGCTGGGGTTGTGACTAGTGAGGTTGTGGTAGTGGTCCAAGAGACCATGGGGATATTTTGAAACATACATTTTAAAATGCACATTAGATGTATATTTTAAAATGCATTGCTTTGTCGAAAGCACCTTGGGCGAATGGAAATCTCTTATGATTCACAATCCCTGTGTTGAGTATATACCCTAAAGAAGTAAGAGACAGAACACAGACATAAACATTCCCATGTTTATCATAATACTTTCATAATAGCAACAAGCTGGAAACAGCTCAAAAAGCCTATCAGTAGAATAACTGATAAAGAAACTTTGGTTCATACCCACTGTGGAATACTAAACATCACTAAAAAACATTGAGAAAACCATGAAGCATCTCATGATGCAATTGAACCTAAAGAACATTGTGTTAGACAGGGTTCTCTAGTGAAACAAAACCTGGACACAAATAATTTTATATTTATTTAGATAGACAGATAGATAGCATAAAATAAACAGTTAACTAATCTATAGAGCAGTACAAATGGCTCAGTGCAACTCACTTCTGTGAGACAGCTAGTACACTGGCAATCCTTCAAGTCTTGAGGGCCACTGGGTAGTCCTCCATGGAGCACTACCAGCCACAGGCAGCAAACAGTAATCTGGTCACCAATAGTCAGCCAGACGACAGGATGCGACAGTCCCCAGCTCAAGAGATGTACCTTCCAGTAGTGTGGCAAAGCAAGACTTGAAGGAACTTCAAGTCACAGCAACACAGTCCATGGGTTAGCTGTCCCACAGGTAGTGTAGCTTGCAAATGGAGGCAGAGAACAAGCAAGGCAGCTGCACCCTGATCCGATGATCAAAGAGCAAGAGAGAGAGAGAGGCAAGGTTCCCCAAGCAATTTATCTCTCCGCCCTTCAACTAATCCCACATATGTTCATTGGCCATGTTGGCACAACAAACCTACCTATCACAAGCATTATACTAAATGAAGTTAGTCAATCACCAAAAGACAAATATTGTATGAGACTGCTGTTAGAAGGACAA
Organism: Tenrec ecaudatus; assembly: GCF_050624435.1. Classification (NCBI taxonomy): domain Eukaryota; kingdom Metazoa; phylum Chordata; class Mammalia; order Afrosoricida; family Tenrecidae; genus Tenrec; species Tenrec ecaudatus. The sequence goes on along the minus strand of NC_134530.1, from coordinate 246,152,216 downwards.
ACAGCAAGACAAGGACAGGCAGTGGCCCTCAGCAAGCAATAACTCATTCTGACCTCCCAGGCAATGGAGTGGTAAGACTGTTTAAAGCTTGTCATCCACTTACAACTCTCTTATTTGGACATCATAAAGACCACTTCTCCAAGGTGGGCTTCACCTCAGTTGGGGAAGGATTTTCATTAGAGGAACAAATAGCCCATGTCCCAGGGTGTCTTTGATTGGGTAGACATGCCGACATTGGTACTGAATACACTCTGGGGGAGATTCATGACCAAGAAGAAGGGGATATGTGTCTGTCTCGAAGATGATCATCTCACTTCTGTTGGTGGGAAGAGGGTGACTTGGCCATGGGGAAAATGCTTGACATTGTCATTGTGATCCCCCCAAGGAGGAGAATCCACCCTGTATTTCACAGGAAATCCTGCATATTTAAATGGCGTTCTTTCTAGTCCTTGGTAAACCAGGGTCCATAAAAGAGGCTGCATGGGCTCTATAGACCTTCTCTTCCGGAGGTGGACACTGTAATACACCGGCCACATCAGAAAGATCTGAGCTGGAAAACCCGCTAAGTGAACTGGACTTTCTCTAAAACACACTTGCTGCAGATTAAAGGAGCTGATCTACTTCTTTGGACGTAAGCTTATATTGCCCTAAGGAGAGAAGCAGAGGAAGACTGCTACCTAAGGTTATGGAATTGGAAGTCATTGGACATTGATTCCAACCTTTTGCTTTTGTGGTTGGCCTAAAATAGACAACAGAAGACTACCCTATATTAGACACTTTAATCTTTTCTAAGCTTTTTAAGACATGTCTTAGTTCTGAAGACATAGTTCTGCTGTAGCCAATGAGTGTTATTTAATGCTGTGTCCTGTGTCTAATCCTCATTGTCTTCTTTTTAAAAAAATATCATTTTATTAGGGGCTCACACAACTCCTATCACAATCCATACATCAATTGTGTAAATCACATTTGTACATTCGTTGCCCTCATCATTCTCAAGACATTCGCTCTCCACCTAAGCCCCTGGCATCGGGTCCTCATTTTTTTCTCATCCCTCCCCACTCCCCCCTCCCTCATGAACCCTTGATAATTTATAAATTATTATTTTGTCATATCTTGCTCTGTCCCACATCTCCCTTCCCCCACTTTTCTGTTGTATGTCCCCCAGGGAGGAGGTCACATGTATATGCTTGAAATAGGTTCCCCCTTTCCAGCCCACCCTCCCTGTTCCCTCCCAGTATCACCACTCTCACCACTGGTCCTGAGGGGATCATCTGCCCTGGCTTCCCTGTGTTTCCATTTCCCATCTGTACCAGTGTACATCCTCTGGTTTAGTCAGACTTGCAAGGTAGGATTCAAATCATGACAGTGGGAGGGGGTGGGAGGAGGCATTTAGGAATCAGAGGAAAGTTGTATTTTTCATCATTGCTACATCGCACCCTGACTGTCTCGTCTCCTCCCCAAGACCCTTCTGTAAGGGGATGTCCAGTGGCCTACAAATGGGCTTTGGGTCTCCACTCCGCACTCCCTCGCTCATTCACTATGGTAAGATTTTTTGTTCTGATGATGCCTGATCCCTTGACACCTTGTGATCGCACAGGCTGGTGTGCTTCTTCCGTGTGGGCTTTGTTGCTTCTGAGATAGATGGCCGCTTGTTTACCTTTAAGCCTTTAAGACCCCAGATGCTATATCTTTGATAGCCGGGCACCATCAGCTTTCTTTGCCACCTTTGCTTATGCACCCATTTGTCTTCAGCGGTCGTATCAGGGAGGTGAGCACACAATGATATGATTTTTTTGTTCTTTGATGCCTGATCCCTTCAGCACCTCGTGGTCACACAGACTGGTGTACTTCTTCCATGTGGGCTTTATTGCTTCTGAGCCATATGGCCGCTTATTTACCTTGAAGCCTTTAAGACCCCAGACGCTATCTCTTTTGATAGCTGGGCACCATCAGCTTTCTTCACCACATTTAGTTGTTCACCCATTTTGTCTTTAGCGGTTGTGTCGGGAAGGTGAGCATCGTAGAATGCCAATTTAATAGAAGAAAGTATTCTTGCATTGAGGGAGTACTTGAGTGGAGGCCCAATGTCCCTCTGCTACCTTAATACTAACGTTATAAATATGCACATCAATCTATTTCCCCATCCTCATGTATATATATATATTTGCATATGTACATGTCTTTATCTAGACCTCTATAAATGCCCTCTTCCTCCCCTCTCTTTCCTCTCTTTCCTTTGACTTCCCTCCTGTCCCACTATCATGCTCAGTCCCCATCAGTGTTTCAGCAATTCCTCTTTGTTACATTACTCTTGATCATGCCCAACCAGGCCTCTCACACCCTCCTCACCACTGATTTGGATTGCTTGTTGTTCCCTTGTCCCTGGGTTTATTAACACCACTACCTTTCCCTCTACCTCCCCGACTCCCATTTCCCCATGGAACTATCGGTCCCATTGTTTTCTCCTCCAATTGTTCATCAAGCCTATCTTATTTAGACAGACCTGCGGAGATAATAACACGCACAAAAACAAGACAGAGCACAACCAAGCAACAATATACAACAAACCAATGACAAAAACAAAACAAGAAAGAAAAGCATGTAGTTAGTTCAAGGATTGTTTGTTGGCCTTCAGGAGTGTTTTCCAGTCCAGTCTGTTGGGGCACCACACCCTGGCCCCAAAGTCCACTTCAGCATTCCCTGGGGACCTCGCTGCTCCATTCCCTTGCTGTTCTGTTGCACCCTCTTAATGTTTTGCCTCGGTGTGGCAGGATCCGATTGGGCACAATTCCCTCAGTGTGTCTCCGGTGTTGTCGCCTGAAGGGCTATGGGTCAGTGAGGAACGTTATGTCTCATAGTGGGGCCAGCCATGTGGTCCTCTCTGTCGACTGACTATTCTAATTGGGAACATTGACCTCCTGGCCTGGTGGGCCATCATGTGCTCCACTCTCTCCTCCTCCCCCTTCATCTGCTCCCGTGTGCTCCGATCAGATATGTCCCTCTTCCAGAGCTGTAGATTCGGTGCCGCCCTTTGAAATAAATTCTTCTGAGGGGAAGGGCAGATGTCCCCTTAGTAGTTGGGGTTGGGGCCGGCTCCCCAGACCTCTCCACTGGTTCCCTACTCCACACTGGCATGTTGCATTCACATCTTGGAGCATCGGGTTGAAGTCTGGTCCCTCTTTCCCTGTGGAGACACAAACAATACCCTCCCCTTGGGTGGGTTAATGCCCTGTGCCCCCACTACCCTTTCCTTTATTATTATTTTTTTTTCCTTTCCCCACCTCCTTTTTAGTTGTCTACCATGTATATCCCTGTATTTGGTCTGGTCCCTGCCATATTACCTGGTACTCACCCCAGGAATATTTGTATACCATAGCTTTTTCCCTATGCCCCGTTTGCCTTTTTTACCTCAGCAGCCTTTCAAGTCTTTCTATATTTAAGCCAATGCTATCTTGAGGTCTGTTTTCTCTTTTTTGTCCTTGGGGTGAGGTTTTTCTATGTGATGGTCTCTCGTTTATGCTTGGTGAATGTTGTTCTTCTGCCCATACTGGGTGGGGAAGGATCTTTTGTAGGGCTGGGTTTCTTCTAACGTATTCTTTGAGTCTTTCCTTGTCTGGGAAGACTCTTACTTCTCCATCTATCTTGATTGATAATTTGGCTGGGTAGAGTATTCTTGGGTTTGCATTATTTTCCTTCAGTTTTTTGACTATGTTACTCCACTTTCTCCTCTTCTTCATAGTTTCTGCTGATAGGTCTGAGCATATTCTTATTTGGGAACCTTCATATGTGATTGCTTGTTTTTCCCTAGCTTCTCTCATGATTTTCTCCTTTTCCTCAAAGTTGGATAATTTAAGTATTATGCGCCTTGGTGACTTCTTCTTGGGATTCTGTCTAGCTGGTGTTTTTTCAGCCTCCTGATTGGTTGCCTGGTTTTCATTCACTAAGCTGGGGAAACTTTCCTCCAAGAATTCTCTCACTATTGTTACAGATGACTTATTTGTTGTGTCTTCCTCCTGTAAGCCAATAATTCTAATGTTGTTCCGCTTCATAGCATCAGACATAGCTCTTAAGTTTTCTTCAGCTTCTCTGATGATCTTAACAGATTTTTGCTCGTATTTGTTAAAGTCTGCTTGGCTGTCCTCTGAGTCACTGATGCAGTTTTCTGATTCCTCCAGTCGCTTCTTGAGGTCCATGAGTCTGCTACTGGTTTTTGTTATCTCCTCCCTAAGCTCCCGTATTTCTCTTTGATTTATGGCTTTTACCTCTTCTTAAACAGGATTCAGTCAATTAAGTTTTTAAATATGTGTAAGTGCATATGTATGTTAGTCTATAAAGTTTTCCTATATATGACTGTTCCCTTTATCTCAAAAGTATTCTAAATTCTATACCATTGGCTAGTTTAATGGTACTATTATTAGAATGGCCAATGTTTCTATGGAGATTACTTATATTTCCTCTCAAAAAGTTGATAATGCTGCCCTAAAGTGGAACAGGGATATGTATGCCTATAAGCCTTAGATATATGGATTAATTTTGAGCTCACACTTAACCATAAACCATAACCTAAGAATTGATTATTTCTTATGATGCAGCTTTGCTGGATACCAAACTTGATGAAGGGACTACTGAAAAGATGGGCGCTATAGCAAAGTGTGGTTAGGCACTAAAACAGAAAATATTAAAATGGAAACAACTTTACAATGGACCTTGGCTCTAAGAGATTAGCATCTGAGGTCTTAGAAGCTTAAAATAAGCATCCAGTTTTAACAGCTGAGGCATCTGCTAAGTCCACACAGAAGAAACATGCTCACCTGTGTGATCTGTAGATTGTAAATAATAAAATCCAAGACCTGAGGAGGGAACTGTATTAGAATTTAAATCCTGAGCACCTGGTTTGCAGAAGGCTAGGATGATAACAAAAATTCAAAATCCATTTGCAGCATCCTTGTGTGCAGTAAGCCCCTGGTGAGCCCCCTCTGATGACTGACTAGGGATGTGAATAGCCTTGCCCTCAGACCGAGTGCATCAGAAAATGAATTCATGCAGTTAGTTAGGTTAAAAGTTAACCTATATTTGTTTTCACTTTTGACCCATTCTTAACTTGTCCTAGTTTTTAAAATAGTTTTATTCATGTTTATTTCATACATCATGTAATTTAGCCATGCAATCCTATTAAAGAAAATCGTGTACTCAGCACCACAATTTCAGAACCCTCTCTTCTTGTACTCATTGTTGTTAGCTCCTCCTTTCCCCATTCCTCTCCTGCTGTACCCCTATGTAATTATTAATCCACTTACTGTCTCTATAGATTTACCTATACTGGATTTCTATTCTGGAAAAAAACAAAACAAAACAGGAAGCAAGCAAGCAAACAAACAAAAAACCCTATAGCAATGATAGGCAAAAGATAGAAAAACTTCAATCATACTTACCTGGCAGGGGAGATACCATGATCATGAAGGTGGTTTTCCCAGGGCGAGGCTTATCCATTGCACTCCGGATGTGCTGACCCCTGCAATTTCTCCAAATGTGGGAAACGCGACTGCATAATTTGTGGTAGCGGGGGACTGCATTCGCAGTCAGAAAGAGCAGAAAATATTAAAAGCTGAAAGAACTTTATAATCGACCAAAAAGGAGATCAAATGATAAGGTGTTACATTTAACTCAACTACATCTACCATAATTGACTTTATAATTGGCTTAATCCATGTATGAACCCTGAAAAATGGATTTTGGGCTTCTGTTGTCATCCATAATCTCCTGAAAATCATGTATTCTCAATTCAAGCTCTGATATCATTTTCTTCTTTGGAAATGCCTTAAAGACCCAAGATGCCATTCCTTCTGGTAGCCATGCATCATCTGGTTTCTTTACCACACTTTTCCCTCTCACCCATATCATCAGTGATCTCTTCCTGAGGGTGAGTAGAAAGTAGGGTCATGTCATAAGAACTAATCATTCCTAGATTGGGGCTAGAATTAAGTGAAAGCCCCAAATTTATTAATATATTTATGTTTATGTATGTCTGTAGTTCACCTTAGAGAAATCACTGTCATTTTATGATAGAGAAAATTATCAGTTATAACCCTGGAGCATAAGGTAATTGTGTTAGTCTGGGTTGACTAGAGAAACAAATTCAGGCACTCATATGTGTATAAGAAAGAGCTTTATATAAAAGAGTAATTATATATTGATAAAATATCCCAGCCCAGTCCAGATCAAGTTCATAAGTCTGATATTAGCCCATATGTCCAATAGTACTCTAAAAATTCCTCTTCTGACTCACACAATACATGAAACAATGCCAAATGCAGGAAGATCACAGGCCAGTGAGTGGAACGTTTTGTGGATCCAGTGGAAGTGGAAGCATCTCAGTGCTGGCAGGGGTCTCCACGTGGCTCCTCCAGCTCTAGGGCCCTGGTTCAATCAGCGTAGCTCCATGTGGCTTGTCAACAGGAATGTCTCTCAGGGAGAGTTTGTGTCCCACCTCCAGGGAGGAAGGCATGAATTCCCAGAATCCTCAGGATAAGGTCATGCCCATACAGAGTTCTCATTGGCTGTGAGCTGATTGACAACTAGACTCCACCCCTTCTCAATTTGACAGATTTTGTAACTGCCCCAGTAATTATTTTGGTAGTGCCATTAATTTAGCCAATGATATAGAATTTAAAACAGTTGCGACAAGAGAATTATACAAGTACAGGCCAGTTTCAGACTGCTATCCATGGACTCTTGACTTTACTTTCCTTTGGATTGAAGTTTTTCTAAGCTTTATTTGGTTTCTTTTTGGTATGATTTTCATTATACAAAAGCCAGGATAGGCAAATCTGTAGAGACCGTCAACTGGATGAAGAGTTTTGAGGGTTATGACATGGGAAGTTGGGTGGATGGACAGGGGAGCTAATAACAGTGAGCACAATAATGAAGATAATATGCTGAAACTGCTGGCAGTGATGACTGCACTGTTCTTCCTAATCTATGCAAACCCTTGAGTTGTGTGGCATGTGAATTATATGTCAACAAAACGGTTTATACAAAAAGCACCGTGGAGAGCACAGATTTCCTTGTGTGGTGTTATTCTGAAGACTGAGCTGGCACAGTTTGATGGTGTGTGGGGTTAGACAGCAAAATCCCCTACAGTTTTCCTACCAGCCTGTGAGGGCAGCCTCTTGATGGCATGGAATGAGAGAGAGCTTGAGTCTTGGAGTGTTCTGGACAAGGAAGCTGATTTCTAGGCATGTGCTTTGGTTTCATTAAAGCCCAGTGGTCTTGTGAGGATGATCAAAAGAGGATGACTTGGAAGGAGATGTAAGGAGGCTCTGCGGAAATGAGCGAAGCAAAGATCTGGTGGAGTGTCCTCGGCAGCAGGGTCTGGGCGTTAGAGAGAGCTGTGCACATTTCAGATACGGTGTGAGGTTGGCCCAACCATCCCTTTCCCCTGCCTATACTCCTTCTTGAATGTTTGTGACTCAGGGCCAGGAGGGTGGTTACATCAATGACAAACTTGTAACTAGGTCCCTGACAGCTAGTCATGGGAAGCGGATTCTGGCTGACTGGAGGGTAGGGTGATATGTAATGAATTTAACCGTGCTCCCTAAGAGATCTGGCTTGTTTTCTGTTCTCTTCTGGGAGGCAATCGAAAACCCTTAGAATGTAGGCTTAGTAGGTGTGTCTTTGTTTACTTGTAGACAGCTAGATAGAAGCAATGTGTTTCAGGGTGGGGCGCTGGACCACCAAAACAGCATGATTTAGGGTGAGGATTTTGTATCTCTTGGGATCAGCTGCTGAGGAGTGGAAAGTGAGATCTTCCATGCCTACATGACAGAGCTCTAAGAAAGACCCTGGACACCACGGTGTGGGTCACCTTCCCTGGTTGGCAATAGTCCATGAGTGTTGTCACATATTGATGCTGGGAGAGTCCTGGTTCCATACAGAGAGGATGCCTGGGAGCTTCATGTTGGGAAGCTCCTGGATTCTGCCCTATGTTCTATTTCCTTTGGCCGGTTACAATTTTTTAAATGCAGTAATTATGTAGGTAACAAAACATTGCCATTTCAACATTCTTCACATGTACATCATGTTTTCAAGCCATACCATCATCACTCCCCAGTTTCCAAATTTTTCTGTCTCCTTTAACAGGAGCTCTGTGCCCCCACTTGGCCCAACTTCCATCTGCATCGTTTCCCTGTAATAAGCTCTCAATGAGAGGCTAACAGTTCTCAGTGGGTTCTGTGAATCCTTCTAGTGAATTCTTGTGACTGAGAGTGGCCATGGAGGCTCTCCAATTTTGCAGCTGGGGTCACCTGCAAAGTGAGGATCGTGTTGTGTGCTCTGTACTCCTTAAACCTCACAGTTGACTAACTTTCCTAGGCAGACAGTGGTGATAGGTCAGAGGCAGTCAGAAATGGCCCCAGCACTAGACCTGAATGGGAAGAGTGAAGTGTCCTAGACATCTGCATGCAGCAGAACCACAGGGCAGGAGGAAGGGATTCTCCTTGAGAGCTTCCCCTACTTTGCCTTGGAACTGGCCTTTGACTTCTAGAGGGGATAGTTAGGGAGCACTCCCCACACCCCCAGGAAAAGAATGGAAGAGTTGATAATTAAATAGCAATTTAGGTCAGTACTGTAAATATGCCAGTGACAGACAACAGTAAGAGAAGCCTGGAGACAGGGAAGTTGCCTTCAGGTTGAGAGGGACTGGTTGCAGGTAATTGGTGGTGGTGAGTGGGGGGCACTAGGGAGGAAGGAAGCTCTCACTTCATCCTCTTCCAAGTGATCTTTCTGCCTTCTCCGTGGTTACCATGGGGGCTCCAAGTGGTCAATGATTTGGCTGGCCAGACAGAAGACATTGGGCGAGAACCTAGCGGGCACCTGGGAAGCTTACTATAAAATCAAAGAGCTCTCTTTTAATCTGT